>NW_027117292.1:0-600000 GCF_038021145.1 Phyllosticta citriasiana
ATATCTTTATCATCCTAGGAAGACTATATAAAGAAATAATAATAGGAATAAGTAGTAAATCTAACTTTTAATAGGTAGAAGTTTAAGAGAGTAGCCTTTTTTAAGATTATTATAGAGACCTACACCTTATATAATAATAGAAAATCTAATACGCGAAGGAAAAGCGGAACTCTAATAATATTAGACCCTCTATAATATAGAAAGTTTAGACACCTTATCTAATAGTACCTAGAAACTAAAGTAAAGATAGTTAATACTATATAGAAGAAGAAGGAGAAGAGCATATAATATTAGAACTATACTCTTCTGTATTAGAAAATAATAAGTCTTAGGGGAAGTCTCCTCCCTAAGATATAAGCTTAGAGCTCTATAAATTACTAATTTATAGGTAAACGTTTATAACCTTATTAGAGGATACCGATTTACTATATAAACTATAATTATAGCTAGTAGTTACGCTATACCTATTTATACCCTAGTTAATACCGGTATAAATAGATCTAGCTTTATTCATCCTTAACTTCTTCTATAACTTAGGGAATTAGGGATTAAGAAAAGAAAGATTACTAGTAGGAACCTTAAAGTCTCTAGGTTTAACTAACGCATAAATAAGTAACTTAATTTCATTTATTAATTATAATTCCGTTTCTAATATTAGCTAGTCATAATATACGCCTTCATACTAGATATTAGGCGCCATAATATTATTCTAGGCCGCTAGTTCCTTACGCACTATAATATTATTCTAGGCCGCTAGTTCCTTACATATCATTATATTCTTCTAGATTACCGTAACTAATAACTCATTTAGTTAGATCCTCTAGACCGAATTTCTTTTTTAAATCTTTTAAAAGTTCTAAAATTATCCGTACGAAGTAAAGATCTATAGATAAACTAATTAGTTTCTTTAATATATATCTCTAACGATATTAAAGTTAATAATTAAGAAACCTTTTTCACCTTTCTTATAGAAATTAACCTACCTATAAAAATACTAATGGAAGTAGTAAACCTCTATTCTATTATACTTAATAATTTAATAAAGCTAATAAAGATAAAGCTTTTAATAAATACCTTAATAATTATTTACCCTCTAAGTATAAAAAACTACCGCGACATCTTTTTAAAATAAGAACTAATTAGCTACTACCCTATTATATAGGAGTTAATCATTAAATTTCTCTTACACATACAGGATTCTATACTTACTAATAATCCCCTCTATAGGATATCCCTAGAATAGCTAGCTATAGTAAAGGAATACATCTAAGAGAACTTAAAGAAAGGATTTTATACTAAGAGCTATATACCCTATACCTCTCTAGTATTAGTAGTAAAAAAACCTAGAGTGTGGTTAGCGAATTATATTAACTACTATTAAATAATAGATAAAAAGGACTTATATCCTTTACCTCATCTTAGAACTCTTATAGAGTAGTAGGTAAGGGAAAGGTCTACATAAAACTAGACATTTAATAAGCTTTTCTATTAAATCCGCCTTTAAAAGTAGTCTAAAGAATATACTACCTCCGTATAAGATATAGATTATTTAAATACCGCGTTTTAACCTTTAGGCTAAGTAATAGGCCTACTACTTTTTATTTTATTAACTAACAGTTCTATTTAACTAATTTAGATAATTTTATTATTACTTTTATAGATAATATCTATCGTTTCTAAAAACCGTATAATTATACTTAGACGTTATTAAAGTTCTATAATAATTCTATATAGAGTAGGACTAAAGCTAATATAAAAAAGTAAGTTCTTACTACATTACACGAAATTTCTAGGATATAATATCTCTACTAAGGGTATATTAAATAGACTATAAAAAATTAAACCTATTTATACCTAGTAATTACCTATAACCCTTTAATCTCTTTAGTCTTTCTTAGGATTCTACTAACTTTTATTAGAGATTCCTTCCTAACTATAGACGAATTAGCTAGCTACTAGAGAAAACTATGTTTAAAAAATAAAGTAGTAATAACTTAGACTATTAAGGAAGAATCTTTTAGGAACCTTAAGAAACTAATAATGAGAATTACTACTTATAAACTATAATCAACTTTAGATACTTATATAGAAATAGATATAAGTAATAGTAGTTATGGGAGTCCTATTATAATATTAAAAGATTATAAATAGAAACCGGTATCCTTTTATTCTAAGATAATATTAGATACTGAACCACTACAATAGAATACCAATAAAGAACTCCTAGCTATTATATATAAGGACTAGGATCAGAAGATCAACTTATAGGCCTTTATAAACCTTTTCTTATAATTATAGACTATTAAGCATTAGAATACTTTACTTCTAAGTACTAATTATCTATATAATAAGTAAGATAGGCTAAGTAACTTACTAAGTACTAAGTCCGGTTTACCTACTAACTAGGAAAGGAAAATATTATTATAGATGTTCTTATAAGAAAGTAAGAGTAACTTAAGACTTAAAAAGAGAAATTAAAGGCTATATAAGAGTAGTATCTTATTCCTACTTCCTAGGTAGTCCTACTTATGATGAGAGCTAGAAGTTTCTCTACTAATAATTTTCCTTAATGAGCTCCTCTACGTGAATAGAGAAAACCTAGATCTTAAACTATAGAGGGAAATAGCCTATCTTTAACTAGAAAATAAATTATATTAGAAATTATAGGATGGATTACTTCTTTACTATAGTGTATTAGTTATTCCTAACTAGGATAACCTTCACGTAAGAATAATTAAAGTAATACATACTACTTATATTACTACCTATCCTAGAATTAATAAAATATAAAAGCTAGTATAGTAATACTATTACTAGCCTAGCTAGACTTATATAATTAAGAGATATAGCTAAAACTACTATATTTACCACCGGAACTATAAATTTACTAATAAGATACCTAGCCTTCTATATCCTCTACTAATTCCTAACCGTCCCTAGTAATACCTAGCTATAGATTTTAAAGAGATACTATAAGACTAAAAGGGATTTAATTATATCCTTATTATTATAGACTAGTTATCCTAAAGAACCTTTAGTTTACCTTATATGAAGAAAATCTATACTAAAGGAGTATCTTAACTTTTTATGATTACGTCTACTAAATTTTCGGAAATCCTAAAAGTATACTATTAGATTAAGGTCCTTAGTTTATTTTAGCCTTTATGCGGGAGCTATATAAGTTAACTAGTATTAAATAACACTTTAATTTAGCCTATTACTCTTAGATAAACGGAATTACTAAGATAGTTAATTAGGTTCTTATATACTAACTATAACCCTTTATTAATTACTATTAAAATGACTAGTCTAACCTTCTACTATTAATGGACCTAGCTTAGGCTACCCTTCTATATAAGGCTATAGGTCTCATACTAGCTAAAATAGATCTTAGCTTCTTACTATATATATATTATAACTAGACTACTCATATAATGATAATTACTTTACTAGAAGGTAGAGCATAGTCTATAGCTTAGTCTCTCTAAAAAAGAAGATAAGAGGCCTATAAGTACGCCTATAAATTAATTTAATAATCATAAGAAAAGAACTACTAATAAGCTAATAAATACTATTACATATCTAACTTTAACATTAGAGACTTTATTTACATTAAGAAGACTAGCTAGATAATAGACTAGCTAAATCTAAAATTAGACACTCCTAATGTAGGACTATTTAAGGTTACTAGAATAAAAGATTATTCGTACGAACTAGATCTTCTAGAAAGCATAAAGGTAATAAACCTTTTCTATACTAATCACCTACGTAAAGTAGCTATAGACCTATTACTATAATAGAGATATATAGAACTAAAACCTAAGATTATTAATAACTAGTAAGAATAGGAAGTTAACTTTATCCGCGTAAGTAAGGTTACTTACGGAACTTTAAAGTATTAGGTTTAATGGGTAGGATATAATTAAGATAATAAGTAGTATATAGTAAGTTCTTTTATTAGGGCCCCCTAAAAAGTAGAGGACTTCTATACTACTAATCCTTCTACCTCTAGACTACTAAAGAACCTAGAAAAGTAGAAAAGAGCCTTCCTCTAATAAGAATTATAGGAAGAAACGTAATTAGATGACTAACCTGCCTATACTCTAGTAAAGAGAATCCTCTAATACTATAGTAAATAACCCTTATCCGTATGAACTAATTTATCCTTATCTATTCTATCCCCTATTTTAATTTTATTCCTTATCTTTTATACTCCTACTCCTCTTCCTCCTCTTTAGTAGGAATTAGAGCTAACTTCTTAAGTTTAGGCCTTATTATACCTTTAATAGAGCCCTAGAGAAAGTTATTAACCTAGTTATCTATTATATAGTAAAGAGTAAGGTACTCTCTAGGCTATATCTCATCCTTACATCTTTTATATTAATTAGGAGGATGAGTACTAGTAAGGTTACTTATAGTATAGTTAAGGTTACTAGTGCCCTAGACGTAGTTCATATAATAACCCTATAAGAAACCTAGTAACTTATAGTAACTATAGAAGATATAAGTAGAGAGATTATCCCGGTACTTAGTATAACTAGTAGCTTAATTAATACCTACGTATTAAATTAAGTAAGCATCACGCGAAGAGCTATAAGATTCCGTAGATATAATGTTAAAATAGTCCTTAAAAACTAGGATAATAGCATAATAAGCTAAGTTACTAAGGCCTAATATATATATTATATATTAGCTAGTTTCATTACTACTAAGGGATTTCTATAATAAGTTAGCTATTACGCGAAGATAAGTAAGTAGTAATATATACCTTAGTAAGTTTTTTAAAGGCCTTACGTAGGATGAAGACTATAATCTTATTAGAAGTATCTACCTCTAAGTCCTAATCTAAAGGTTATACTAGTAATTCTATAGGTAAAGTAGCTAGATAAATAATGCTACTATTATTACCCTTATATAAAGGTATACTTAATAGCACGTTAGCGTAATAGCTACTAGAACATATATATAAGGGTAAAGTAGGTATAGTAGGTATATTAGTATGTATAACATTCGCGTGAGGATCTATAGGTAGAATAGTAACATACGCTAGCTCTTAGGAGCTAGGTACTATACCTAGACTAGTTAGCTTCACTTTACCTTTTTAAAACTCTAGATATACTAACGATTAGCTAATTATGCGTAATATATTACGCGATAATTCTAAGTAGCCTTAGCATCCTCTTAAGGTGTTATATTACCTTTAAGGTACTTTAAGTAACGAGATTAATTAGATACTATTACACGATAATTAGTTAAGCGTTTTAAACTAAGGACTCACTATAAACATAATGACTTACTATTATTACTTAAGTAAGAGAGGGAAGATGTAATAATAGGGGATTTTTATTATGGGAAAAGTTAATGTAAGGAAGATTAGTTATTATAGAAAGGGTAATAGTGAAGAAGGTTAGTTAAACTATAACCCTAATAATAAGATATACCTAGTAGTCCTATACTTTACGCCCTTACTAAAATAATACTAGTTAGTTATCTATATAAGTACCTAATAAGCTAACTTAGGCTTCCTATTAGGGGGGGAATATTATAATAGCTATTAGATACGGCTATTAGATGTAATATAATAGCTATTAGACGCTAGTAATATAAGTATATTATAACTACGCCCTTACGCGATTACTTAATAAGCTAAAGATGATTATAACTAAGCCGCGTAAACTAGCTAAGCCGTGTAAGCCGGTAGTACTAATAGATAATAAATACTACTAAGGATACATAGCCTACTTAATAGCTAATAAAACTTCGCGCGGTAATAAGAAGATTAATTTCTTATCTATTTTAATAATATAACTAAAGTAGTAATTCGCGTAGTAAAGAGAGAGTTTAGTTCTCATTTTACTTCCTATATAAATATATATAGAAGATAGAAGAGTACATAGCATCTTCTATATTTATAATAATTAATAAGACTTCACTTAACTTTATCTCTTCTCTACTTAACTTTAATTAAGTTCTTTTAATTTTATATATATCCGACTAAGTAGATAGCCTTTAGGCGAAAGCCTATATATTAGCCGCTTAACGATTCGTGATAAATACTATCTAGGAGGTAATTAATATAGTACTCTCTTACATCCTATATATAATAAACCTCACGTATAATATAAGTAAAAAGTAAAGACTCTATAACCTTAGTAACATCCTATAGGATTATACTAAGATAGGTTACGTAGGTAATATGTTATTAGTTCTTACTATATAAGTTTACTCCCTTAAAAACACTGCTTATATACTAGGAGTAAAGGTTTACTAGCTATAAAAGCCGGTTATCCTTCCTATAAACCTAGCTAAACCATTACATATAACCTAAGCCTAGAAAGTAACTACTACTAGAAAACTATACATAATAACTCCTTACCTAAAGATAACTATAAAGCTAGCTACTACTCCCCTAAAGACCCTATAGGATATATAGGTTATTATCTAGTAGTAAAGTCCCTTTCTAGACTTTAACCCTCTCTCTATACGAAATAACATTAATAATACCTTTAAGAATATAGGTATATCTAGCCCTATTATGTTAATAGTAATATATACGGAGAAGGGTAACATCCTACTTACTAGCTTACCCTAGTATGACTCTAAATTCCTTACCTCCTATAAGGACCTCTTTACTTACCTATTCCTAGACGCTATAGTCTAGGAGAACTAAACCTAGTATAAGGTTATTACCTATAGCATCCCTCTTAAAGACCTATGCTTACTTAATATTAGATAATTTATTATAGAAGAGGTCTATACCTTTAATCCTAGCCTTTCTATTATTATAACTCTATACTAGCTCACTTCGGCCGAAAGGAGGGCTACCTAAAAAGTAGGGTTAGTTATTATAGCCTTCCATATAGTAAAAGAGGTAGAGATAGCTATCTTAAAGCTATTCTATCTTATAGGAGTAAGTATAAGGGTTATAAAACTCCTTAGGATCACTCTAGACGTATAGTATATAAAGTGTTAAGAATTTAGCTATAGCTCCTCTAGGTATTATAATAGGACTAAATACTTACTATATACTAGCCCCTACACTATAGAAAAGCATAACTATAACTACTATATAAAGAGAGGCATGAAATATACCTATATAGCGTTAAAGTATAGTAACTATAATAGTACCTATTACTCCTAGGATCTAAACTATTATCACGAATCGTTAAGCGGCTAATATATAGGCTTTTACCTAAAGGCTATCTACTTAGTCGGACGTATATAAAATTAAAAGAACTTAATTAAAGTTAAGTAGAGAAGAGATAAAGTTAAGTGAAGTCTTATTAATTATTATAAATATAGAAGATGCTATATACTCTTCTATCTTCTATATATATTTATATAAGAAGTAAAATGAGAACTAAACTCTCTCTTTACTACGTGAATTACTACTTTAGTTATGTTATTAAAATAGATGAGAAATTAATCTTCTTATTACTACGTAAAGTTTTATTAGCCGTTAAGTAGGCTATATATCCTTAGTAGTATTTGTTATCTATTAGTACTACTAGCTTATACGGCTTAGCCGGTTTATATAGCTTAGTTATAATCATCTTTAGCTTATTAAGTAATCGCGTAAGGGTATAGTTATAATGTACTCATGTTACTAGTATCTAATAGCTATTATATTATGTCTAATAGCTATATCTAATAGCTATTATAACATTCCCCCCCTAATAGGAAGCCTAAGTTAGCTTATTAAGTGCTTATATAGATAACTAACTAGTATTATTTCGGTAAGGGCGTAAAGTATAGGACTACTAGGTATATCTTATTATTAGGGTTATAGTTTAACTAACCTTCTTTACTACTACCCTTTCTATAATAACTAATCTTCCTTATATTAACTTTTCCTATAATAATAATCCCTTATCATTATATCTTCCCTTTCTTACTTAAGTAATAATAGTAAGTCATCGCGTTTACGGTAAGTCCTTAGTTTAAAACACTTAACTAATTATCGCGCGATAGTATCTAATTAATCTCATTACTTAAAGCACCTTAAAGGTAATATAATGCCTTAAGAGGATGCTAAGGCTACTTAGAATTATTACATAACACGTTACGCGTAATTAGCTAATTATTAGTATATCTAGAGTTTTTTAAAAAGGTGAAGTAAAGCTAACTAGTCTAGGTATAGTACCTAGCTCCTAAGAGCTAGTATACGTTACTATTCTACCTATAGATCCTTACGCGAATGTTACGCATGCTAATACGCCTACTATACCTACTTTATCCTTATATACACGTTCTAGTAGCTATTATACTAATGTACTATAGAGTATACCTTTATATAAGGGTAATAATAGTAGCATTATTTATCTAGCTGCTTTACCTACGGAATTACTAGTATAACCTTTAGATTAGGATTTAGAGGTAGATGCTTCTAATAAGATTATAGTCTTCATCCCGTATAAGGCCTTTAAAAAACTTACTAAGGTATATATTACTACTTACTTATCTTTACGTAATAGCTAACTTATTATAGAAATCCCTTAGTAGTAATGAAACTAGCTAATATATAATACGCATATTAGGCCTTAGTAACTTAGCTTATTATGCTGTTATCCCGGTTTCTAAGGACTATTTTAATATTATGTCTACGGAATCTTATAGCTCTTTATGCGATACTTACTTAATTTAATACATAGGTATTAATTAAGCTACTAGTTATACTAAGTACTAGGATAATCTCTCTACTTATATCTTCTACGGTTACCGTAAGTTACTAGGTTTCTTATAGGGTTATTACATAAACTACGTCTAGGGTACTAGTAACCTTAACTATACTATAAGTAACCTTACTAGTACTTATCCTCCTAATTAACATAAAAGATATAAGGATAAGATATAGCCTAGAGAGTACCTTACTCTTTACTATATAATAGATAACTAGGTTAATAACTTTCTCTAGGGCTCTATTAAAGGTATAATAAGGCCTAAACTTAAGAAGTTAGCTCTAATTCCTACTAAAGAGGAGGAAGAGGAGTAGGGGTATAAAAGATAAGGAATAAAATTAAAATAGGGGATAGGATAGATAAGGATAAATTAGTTTATATAGATAAGGGTTATTTACTATAGTGTTAGAGGATTCTCTTTACTAGAGTATAGGCGGGTTAGTTATCTAATTACGTTTCTTCCCATAATTCTTATTAGAGGAAGGCTCTTTTCTACTTTTCTAGGTTCTTTAGTGGTCTAGGGGTAGAAGGATTAGTAGTATAGAAGTCCTCTACTTTTTAGGGGGCCCTAATAAAAGAACTTACTACATACTATTTATTATCTTAATTATATCCTACCTATTAAACCTAATACTTTAAAGTTCTATAAGTAACCTTACTTATACGGATAAAGTTAACTTCCTATTCTTACTAGTTATTAATAATCTTAGGTTTTAGTTCTATGTATCTCTATTATAGTAATAGGTCTATAGCTACTTTACGTAGGCGATTAGTATAGAAAAGGTTTATTACCTTTATGCTTTCTAGAAGATCTAGTTTATATGAATGATCTTTTATTCTAGTAACCTTAAATAGTCCTACGTTAGGAGCGTCTAATTTTAGATTTAGCCGGTCTATTATCTAGCTAGTCTTCTTAATATAAATAAAGTCTCTAATGTTAAAGTTAGGTATATAATAGTATTTATTAGCTTATTAGTAGTTCTTTTCTTATAATTATTAAATTAATTTATAGGTATACTTATAGGCCTCTTATCTTCTTTTTTAGAGAGACTAAGCTATAGACTATGCTCTACCTTCTAGTAAAGTAATTATTATCATATAAGTAGTCTAGTTATAATATATACATAGTAAGAAGCTAAGATCTATTTTAGCTAGTATAAGACCTATAGCCTTATATAGAAGGGTAGCCTAAGCTAGGTCCATTAATAGTAGAAGGTTAGACTAGTTATTTTAATAGTAATTAATAAAGGGTTATAGTTAGTATATAAGAACCTAATTAACTATCTTAGTAATTCTATTTATCTAAGAGTGATAGGCTAAATTAAAGTATTATTTAATACTAGTTAACTTATATAGCTCCTATATAAAGGCTAAAATGAACTAAGGACCTTAATCTAATAGTATACTTTTAGGATTTCTAAAAATTTAGTAGACGTAATTATAAAAAAGTTAAGATACTCCTTTAGTATAGATTTTCTTTATATAAGGTAAACTAAAGGTTCTTTAGGATAACTAGTCTATAATAATAAGGATATAATTAAATCCCTTTTAGTCTTACGGTATCTCTTTAAAATCTATAGCTAGGTGTTACTAGGGACGGTTAGGAATTAGTAGAGGATATAGAAGGCTAGGTGTCTTATTAGTAAATTTATAGTTCTAGTAGTAAATATAGTAGTTTCAGCTATATCTCTTAATTATGTAAGTCTAGCTAGGCTAGTAATAGTATTACTATACTAGCTTTTACATTTTATTAATTCTAGGATAGGTAGTAATGTAAGTAGTATATATTACTTTAATTATTCTTACGTAAAGGTTATCCTAGTTAGGAATAACTAATGCGCTATAGTAAAGAAGTAATCTATCCTATAACTTCTAATATAATTCATTTTCCGGTTAAAGAAAGGCTATTTCCCTCTATAGTTTAAGATCTAGGTTTTCTCGATTCGCGCGGAGGAGCTCATTAAGGAAAATTATTAGTAGAGAAACTTCCGGCTCCATCATTATAAGTAGGACTACCTAGGAAGTAGGAATAAGATACTACTCTTATACGGCCTTTAATTTCTCTTTTTAAGTCTTAAGTTACTCTTACTTTCTTATAAGAATATCTATAATAATATTTTCCTTTCCTAGTTAGTAGGTAAACCGGACTTAGTACTTAGTAAGTTACTTAGCCTATCTTACTTATTATATAGATAATTAGTACTTAGAAGTAAAGTATTCTAATGCTTAATAGTCTATAATTATAAGAAAAGGTTTATAAAGGCCTATAAGCATAGATCTCTATTCCTCTAGTCCTTATATAATAGCTAGGAGTTCTTTATTAGGTATTCTATAGTAGAGTTCAGTATCTAATATTATCTTAGAATAAAAGGATACCGGTTTCTATTTATAATCTTTTTAATATTATAATAGGACTCCCATAACTACTCTATTACTTATATCTATTTCTATATAAGTATCTAAAGTTAGATTATAGTTTATAAGTAGTAATTCACTATATATTAGTTTCTTAAGGTTCCTAAAAGATTCTTCCTTAACTAGTCTAAGTTATTACTACTTTACTTTTAAACATAGTTTCTCTAGTAGCTAGCTAATTCGTCTATAGTTAGGAAGGAATCTCTAATAAAAGTTATAGAATCCTAAGAAAGACTAAAGAGATTAAAGGGTTATAGGTAATTACTAGGTATAAATAGGTTTAATTTTTTATAGGTCTATTAATATACCCTTAGTAGAGATAATATATCCTAGAAATTTCGTGTAAGTAGTTAAGAACTTACTCTTTTTTATATTAGCTTATAGTCCTACTCTATATAATTATTATAGAACTTTAATAACGTCTTAAGTATAATTATACGGGTTTTTAGAAACGATAAGAATATTATCTATAAAAGTAATAATAAAATTATCTAAATAGTTAAATAGAACTTAGTTAATAAAATATTAAAAAGTAGTAGGCCTATTACTTAGCCTAAAAGGTAAAACGCGGTATTTAAATAATCTATATCTTATACGGAAGGTAGTATATTCTTTAGACTACTTTTAAAGGCGGATTTAATAGAAAGCTTATTAAATGTCTAGTTTTATGTAGACCTTTCCCTTACCTACTCTCTATAAGAGTTCTAAGATAAGAGGTAAAGGATATAAGTCCTTCTTTATCTAATCATTTAACCGTTAGTAGTTAATATAAATTCACTAACCACCTCCGGGTTTTTTTACTACTAATACTAGAGAGGCGTAGGGTATATAGCTCTTAGTAATAAATCCTTTCTTTAAGTTCTCTTAGATGTATTCCTTTACTATAGCTAGCTATTCTAGGGACATTCTATAGAGGGGACTTATTAGTAAGCATAGAGAATCCTTATATATAAGAGAAATTTAATAATTAACTCCTATATAATAGGGTAGTAGCTAATTAGATTCTTATTTTAAAAAGATGTTACGGTAGTTTTTATACTTAGAGGGTAAATAATTATTAAGGTATTTATTAAAAGCTTCATCTTTATTAGCTTCATTAATATCATTAAGTGTAATAGAATAGAGGTTTACTACTTCTATTAGTATTT
This sequence comes from Phyllosticta citriasiana, assembly GCF_038021145.1. Lineage (NCBI taxonomy): Eukaryota > Fungi > Ascomycota > Dothideomycetes > Botryosphaeriales > Phyllostictaceae > Phyllosticta > Phyllosticta citriasiana. The sequence continues at coordinate 12,242 of NW_027117292.1, forward strand.
TATAGGTAGGTTAATTTCTATAAGAAAGGTAAAAAAGGTTTCTTAATTATTAACTTTAATATTATTAGAGATATATATTAAAGAAACTAATTAGTTTATCTATAGATCTTTACTTTATGTAGATAATTTTAGAACTTTTAAAAGATTTAAAAAAGAAATTCGGTCTAGAGGATCTAACTAAATAAGTTATTAGTTACGGTAATCTAGAAGAATATAATAATGTGTAAGGAACTAGCGGCCTAGAATGATATTATGGCACCTAATATCTAGTATAAAGGCGTATATTATAACTAGCTAATGTTAGAAATGGAATTATAATTAATAAATAAAATTAAGTTACTTATTTATATATTAGTTAAACCTAGAGACTTTAAGGTTCCTACTAGTAATCTTTCTTTTCTTAATCCCTAATTCCCTAAGTTATAGAAGAAGTTAAGGATAAATAAAGCTAGATCTATTTATGCTAGTATTAACTAGGGCATAAATAGGTATAGTATAACTACTAGCTATAATTATAGTTTATATAGTAAACGGGTGTCCTCTAATAAGGTTATAAATATTTACCTATAAATTAGTAATTTATAGAGCTCTAAGCTTATATCTTAGGGAGGAGACTTCCCCTAAGACTTATTATTTTCTAATAAAGAAGAGTATAGTTCTAATATCATGTACTCTTCTCCTTCTTCTTCTATTATAGTATTAACTATCTTTACTTTAGTTTCTAGGCACTATTAGATAAGGTATCTAAACTTTCCGTATTAATAGTAGGGTCTAATATTACCTTAGAGTTCCGCTTTTCCTTTATGTATTAGATTTTCCGTTATTATATAAGGAGTAGGTCTCTATAATAATCTTAAAAAAGGCTACTCTCTTAAACTTCTACCTATTAAAAGAGTGGATTTACCTACTTATTCCTATTATTATTTCTTTATATAGTCTTCCTAGGATGATAAAGATATATTTCTACTATTTTAATACTTAATTATACTTTATATAATAGGGTATACCTTTTAAAGGTATTCTTTAAATAAGATAGAGTTATCTTATTTAATTCCTACTAAATAAGTTTATAGTAGGGGATCTAACGAAGAGTAAAAATCCTCTTTCTATTATTCGTACGGAAGATTAGCCTCTAAAGCTAGGTATATAAACTCTAACTAGAACTTCTAAAGATCTATAGGAATTTTATAATAAAGGTCCTTTAGCTTCTTCTTTACATCCTTTTACTAATGCGGATTCTTAAATACTTACTTAAGCTAGTAATATAAGTTAGTATTAAGAACTAGATTATCTATCTTCACGTAAGTATATAAAAATAGTACTAGATGCTATGCTACCTTACCCTATATCCTTAAGAGGATATAACTTATAATAGCTTCCTTAGTATCTATAGTAGTACCTCTTTTAAAGTAGTCTTTATTACTATAGATTTTATTATTTATAAGTAGCTACTAATACTTATACGTAGGGTTTTAGCTATTTATTAATTTAGGTAGGTTAGGCACTCTTAGTATATATTTCTTCTTCTTCCGGGATCTATTCTCTTCTAAATACTATAAACTTATTAACTTAATAGTATCTTTACGTAATATCATTTAATAACTTATAATTCTTTCTACTAAGTTAAGGATAACTTATTTAAGAGTCTTAATTTATATCTTTACGTAAATAGTAATATCCTATATTTATCCCTTTATAAGGGAGGTAATCTTAGATTAATAGTTATTAGCTTCTTCTAGTAGAATATGCCTAAAAGCTTCTTTAACCTAAAATTATATTATATAAAAAAGACCTTTCTCTTATACTTATATATTAAGCTTAACTAGTAATAGGGAGTAAAAAGATTATAATAAGAAGAGGAATACCTATCCTCTTCCTTCCTTAGATTTATAAGGTAATTTAGTACCTTCATATAAGGGTATTTATTATTAACTACTAGACTCCTCTTAAGTACTAGTTATGTAGGCTTAATTCTTAGCTATACTATCTATATATAGAATAGTCTTCTACTTTCTTATAAGTAGGTATGGGGAGGATGCCTCCTTAATATTTATATACTATACTATAGCCTTATAAAGACTTCTATAGTTAATATATACTTAATGCTCTTTAGTCTTTAGATAATACTAATATACCTTACTAAGATGACTTAAATTACCTTCTTAAATAATAGGCGGTTATGTATAAGGCTTAAGCTATATATATAGTATACCTAGTTTAGGTATTCTAATACCTCCCTTAGGTAATAAAAAAGTAGGATAGGGATAATACCTAGAATAATCTTCTATATCTATTATGAATTATTAAGCGGCTAATATATAGGCTTTTACCTAAAGGCTATCTACTTAGTTAGATGTATATAAAATTAAAAGAACTTAATTAAAGTTAAGTAGAGAAGAGATAAAGTTAAGTAAAGTCTTATTAATTATTATAAATATAGAAGATACTATATACTCTTCTATCTTCTATATATATTTATATAAGAAGTAAAATGAGAACTAAACTCTCTCTTTACTATGTAAATTACTACTTTAGTTATATTATTAAAATAGATAAGAAATTAATCTTCTTATTACCGCGTAAAGTTTTATTAGCCGTTAAGTAGGCTATATATTCTTAGTAGTATTTATTATCTATTAGTACTACTAGCTTACACGGCTTAGCTAGTTTATATAGCTTAGTTATAATTATCTTCGGCTTATTAAGTAATCATATAAGGGCGTAGTTATAATATACTCGTATTACTAGTATCTAATAGCTATTACGTCGCGTCTAATAGCCGTATCTAATAGCTATTACGATAACTATCCCTATTATCTAATAAAGCTATCCCCCTAGTATAAATATTAGGTTACCCTAAAATTATACTATTAGGGATAGTACTAGAATGCTATAGTAGAGTATATATATAATCTACCTTATCTACTACCCTATACTATATTTACTTTTCTATATATACCTTCTTCCTACCCCTCTTCCTTTTACTACTCTTACTTTATACTACCTATCTACTTAGATAATAGTAGGAAGGCTAGTTCTTAGCCCCCCCTTATCTAAAAAGAGCCTAGATAACCTATCTATCTATAATAACCCTATACTAATACTATACTAAGAATTATACTTTATTATATAAGACTCTTTAGCTAGGCATCCCTACTTACCTTATAAATATATATAGTATCCTCTATAGATAGCTCCGTCTTAGATAGCCTATAGCTCTAGTAAGACGTAAAATAATTAATTAATTAATTAATTAATTAAAATCGCCATCGCGACGAGGCACGTGACTCTACTACACGTGATCTAAAGACTGGCGAATTTTTGAGCTCAGCCTCAAAAAGCATTTACACCGCCCCTTTACCCACGAACGACCATAGCAGGTAAAAAACTCGGAACCCCGTCCGCTCTTCCATAGATAAGCTACCTTGCGGCCGATTAGTAGTTGCGTGGGTGACCAGCAGCGAATCCCGGCTGTTGTACGTTTTGCACTCTTTTTGCAGCGGTCGTGTTGTCGTTTTTAGGTGGTGGACTCCCGGTCATTCCCGGTTCGGAGGTTGTACCGTGCGAGCGGCGGGACGAGACGGGGAGAGCCCTCCCCTCAATGCTGCGCGTGCGAACGACAAGCTTTTCTTTGCGCTGCGGAACATTTTTCCGGGCTGACCGACCTCGACATGACGAGGTGAGTCTGAACGAACGACCGCTTCAGGCCTCCATCGAAGAGTCGACCGCGTCGCGTTACATCTTTGAGCCGTCCGCCCCACGCAGCGGCAAAGCATGGATGGCTCTCGCGTGGGACTGCCATTATGACCGCAAAAGGCGTTTGTGCAGCAAGCGGATGCGGGAAGTCGGCCAGCCAGTTGTTTGATGGTCTGGAAGCAGGGACCCCGCTCCCGGCGTCGCCGCCCGCCACCTGACCGCTCTTTTTTTTTTTTTATCACCACAGCTTTCACAGGCAGAGTCGGCGTATTGCGCCGCCGCATCTGCATCTCTTCGGCCACCGTCACTACCTGGCCGACGGGCCCGGCCGCCCGCTGATTGCTAGCGCTCCCAAACAAATCCTCGTCTCTTTGCCCTTTGCGGCTTGCCCGCCGACGTCTGCGTCTGCCAATCCGTAATAGCACAATTGCTTACCCCCCCCCCCCCCCCAAAAGGTTGCTCCCGCCCGTGCCTTGCCATTGATCGCTGCTCTTTTGCGACTGTGGAAGCCAGGGCTTATCAAAAGTCAATGCAGCTGTAGCTAGCTAGCTAGCGGAGTAACTCCACCCCACTTTGTCCAATGCAGTGAAAAGGCAAAATCGACCACCCCGTGAGCCATTTAACCATAACGCCCTTCGCCGCATTCCAGCTCTCAATTCCCTCTCGGAGCTTGCTTCAATCTAACTCGGGCAGTACACGATAGCCGCCATCATGTACTCGGCACTCGGCGCCCTCGTTCTTGCCCTGCCGCTCAGCGTGTCCGCCGAGACCGTCGTGGGCGTCTACATGTACCACCGCCATGGCGACCGCACCCCCAAGGCCCTCAAGCCGGCCAACCTGACCGACCTTGGCTACCAGCAGGTCTACCAGAGCGGCGAGTACTACCGGAGCCGCTACGTCGACTCCAGCGCCGACGTCAAAATCAACGGCCTGAGCAGCGACATTGTCAAGCAGAGCCAGATTGACGTCTCGGCACCATCGGATGATGTCTTGCAAAACTCTGCCATGGGCTTCCTGCAGGGCCTGTACCCGCCCGTTGGGACCTCGTCGGCCACCGAAACCCTGAGGAATGGCACTTCCATCACGGCGCCTATGAACGGCTACCAGCTGATTCCCATTGCCTCGACGAGCACTGGTGCGAGCAGTGAAGACAGCGCCTGGTTGCAATCCACTTCGGACTGCGGCCAGTCTGAAGTCAGCTCCAACAACTACTTTGCGTCGTCCGACTACACCAGCCTGCTTTCGAGCACCAGGGACTTTTACCAGGACCTGATGCCCGTCGTCAACGGTACTTTTGAATCCGACTACGTGACGTTCAAGAACGCCTACGTCGTCTGGGACCTCATCAACGTGGCCGAGATCCACAACTCTTCCATCAACTCGTCCGACCTGCTCACCAACGAGACCCTCTTCCAGCTGCGCACGCTGGCCGACAAGCACGAGTGGGGGCTCGCGTACAACGCGTCCGACGACCTCCGCGCCATGGCCGGCATGCAGCTTGCGGGCGAGATTGTCTCATACCTCGACAGAACCATAACGGGCAAGGGCGCCAGCAAGTTTGGCATTCAATTCGGCGCCTACGCCACCTTCATGTCCTTCTTCGGCCTGGCGCAGCTGCCCGCCGCCAACAGCGACTTCCGCGCCGTTGTTGACTATGCTTCATCCATGGTGTTTGAGCTCTTCACGCCCTCCGACGACGTCAGCAGCAGCGACTTCCCCAGCTCCGAAGACCTTTACGTGCGCTTCCTCTTCCACAACGGCACCGCAACCAACGCGTCCGAGCCCGTAGCCTACCCGCTCTTTGGCCGCTCCAACACCACCATCTCCTGGTCTGACTTCAAGACCGAGATGAACAAGTTCGCCGTCTCAACCACCGAGCAATGGTGTACCAAGTGCGGCAACACGACCGGCACCTGCGCCGCCTATGCCGACTCGTCCAGCTCGGGCTCTTCTGGTGCTAGCAGCAAGAGCAGCACCGGCGGTGGCAACGGCATCTCGACGGCCGTCGGCGGCGTCATTGGCGCCATGGTCACCCTCGCCGTCGTCCTCGGCCTCGAGGCTCTTATCATGCTTGTTGCTGGCTTGCGCCTCGTCCGCAAGCCTTCGACCAAGGGCGTCGCTGGAGCTGCTCAAGGCGCGGACGCCGAGGCCGAGAAGTTGGCCGCTTAACGAAGAAAAAGCGAGCCTGTGGGATTTCGAATGTTCGAATTCACCATGGACGGGTGCGGTGGGCAGTGCGGTGAGGAGTAGGATGAACCGCGACTAGTGCATCCGAAACGCTTCGATGGACCATGGTTTTCCTTTGCATTCGGAGGGCGACACAGGGATCGGAATTCAAAGGAAGTCAAAAATGGGGCAACGCGAGATTTTTCCTGTCTACTCGATGCGTAGTGTACGCATCGACTTGGCTGCTGTTATTATACCCCACCTTCATACATAGCTTCGTAGAAATGAATTATGAGAATCGAAATTTAGTCCGCTCGGCTTTTCCAAAGTCGGCCGGAGTGGTGATGAGGACCGTCGTTTTCCTTTTCGGAGTCGCTGTGGTGGCATGTACCTGCGCAACTCTGCCGCTGGAATTGCGCGGGCCGCGTCGTCGCCTTTCGAGTAGGTGAATGGACACTGGCACTTCCTGCCGAATGTCGAATGAGGGGTGTGGGGGCATGGGGCTACGCTCAGGTTTGGACGGCGCGGCGTTGGTATCCGAAGCCAACATGACGGTGCGAAGAAGTCTTGTGCGAGCGTCTTTGAGGAGCCGGTAAAGTAATCTTGACATTGTTTTCCTCGTGATGACCGCCGGGGTAAGAGGGTATGTGGTACCAAGCGTGAGCTGAGATCCGCGGACTCAGCCAGACGCAGCGTCCAAAAAAGCGACGGCGCATGTAGGGCTGCGTTTCGTCGATACGATCCCAAAGAATGGCGTCTTGGATTTGGCCAGCCCCCTGGGCTGTATTTCTGCGTCCCAGGCCAAGAGGACGGCGGATTCGCCGCCAAACAGTGGCACGTAGGAACACAGGGCGCCGAGGAGGAGAAGATGGCATGATGAGCCCGCGACCTTGGATGAAGGCGGTCGTTTGAGGCAAGCTGTAGTATCACCACCTCTTGAAAGGAAACTGCTGCGGGTGGAGTCCTCGTTCTCGCATGGTGTTGTAAGACCTAATGGCCCTTGTTTCTAGGCGTGTAGAATGCCAGTTGGCGTAGAATTCATTCATAACTTTGTCTTATGAGGTGCAGAAAAGCTCCTGGTAGTGTCTGGTGTTCCAACGTAATCGGCGCTGTGGTGGTGATGCTGCTGTAGAGTTCGATGGGCCGAAGAGTTGGCGATTTTGGGGTGTTGCAGGTGAAAGGGCTTGTCGATGGCGAGAAGCACTTAGCAGTCCAGCTCCCGGGTCAGCCCTTGGTCGGCCGAGGGTCGCCTAAACTGCCTGTTTGAGGAAGACGTCGTTGGGCGCGTGTTCCATCACCACGGAAGATTCCACGGAAGAGCGGTCAAGATTGGGTTTCGACGCAGGACAAGAAATCGTGTAGTACCGGTCCGACCAATGTTGTTGTGCTGCACTTCGTCCGTGACCTGCGAGCTCAGTCCAAGACGAAGCCGGGCGTTCCTGTTACCCGGAAAACTCGAGCCGGATGGGCGGCGGATAATCGTCACTTCTGCCGCAATCCAACGGGCGGGCAGGGCTGTTCGTGCAGCGCTGCCCATCGCTTCCTCGACCCGTGTCTAACGCCATATTGATACGAGAAGTCAAAACTCTAAGGACTTTGTGGGATATGATCCAACGCGTCGGTGGACAGAGCACGATGTTGACATCAGCCGTTTCTACCACGCACAGCCATCACTGCGCAAAAACCAAGCGCGTGGCATTATCAACAGCTCGGCTGATCCAAGCCGATTCTCTGCCCAGCGACACATCTACCGGATTCAAAAGTCGCGGAATGGTCAAGTCTTACGAAGATCCTCGGCAAACAAATATTGAAGTTTGACTTTCTGCGGGCGCAGAGGAAGTAAACCGTCTCGCGATACCAGAACCTTCATCGCCCAAAATACTTAAGCTTGTTTTTGAAGCTTTCAAAACAGGTGCGGAGAAGCCACAACGCAGACCGACAAAGTGCCTTCGGCAACCAAGTACCCATGGCCCAAAGTGAGATCTCAAGATGGCCTGTCAACATTCCAGAAACTTTATCCATCCAATCAAATACATCTTTTTCCCCTCAGCACCAAGGGTCTCCCGCGCAGCTCCGACCACCGATCCAAGATGCATGAACAGCAAGCGCGAAGCCAAGAAGCGCGTATCGTGAAGTTCTGGTGGTTGCTTTGATTGCGACACACTGACTCGATTTTGAGAAGAGGATGAAAACGACAGCTTCGTCATTGCAAAAATTGACCGCCTTGCCGGCAATGTGCTGCGCCCTTCAACAAGCTCCTTTCGGCAGGAGTGATGCACGATTGGTGGTGGTGTCTGGATAAAAAACTCCGGGAGAAGATGCGGCTGGAGGCGGACCGAGTGGAGTCGGGTTCTTGCAAGGTTTTGCGAAAATCTCTAGAAAGGGGAACGCGGGCAAGCCTTGCGCGAAACAGCCAATGGGAACATGCGGACTGCAACAAGATTAATCGTTCATCAAGCACCTCCGGCTCTTTGCATGCAGGCCGAACAAACCCGCCGCGTTGAAGGCGCAATATTGGAAAATGTCTGCTTCCATTGCTTCCAACAATCACGACAAAGACGGATCAGCACTGATAGCAATGAGCAACTAGAAAGTACCATTGCGGAGTGAAGTTCAGCTCAGGAGAAACACCATTGGTTCTAGAAGCCAAACCGCAGCCATACGAAGTTCAAAAGTCAAAATCGCGGGCGTTGTGAAGCTTGTGCGAGTAGTGGAACCAACGCGTCCCGCCGTCCGTGCTACACACTCTTGTTTTATCGAGTAACACCAGCATGCGGTGACTGCCAGACCTTACTCCCTCCCTGTGGTCTGCTTATCTTGGGATTTTGAGTTGCCTGGTAATTTCACACGCGTTGAGAAGCTTTGTTCCGCTTGGCCACGCCGAGTGCTGTTGACGGCCGCCATCATTGCCTAGCCCGACACGGCAGTTTGCACTTGAGCCAAGATTGCGAACGGACCATTGAGGCGGCTTTTGCGCTGCAGTTTCTATTTTCGCACCCACCCTGTGATGCTTTGGAGATGATGCGATTGGAGTGCTTTTGTATATGAAATTGCGAGCGTCCTCTTCCCGAATCTTTGCACCTCGCCGTCATAGCTAACATCATCCAACCTCCTTCCCTTCAATCAACGACCTCCGTCAGTCTCTGCCTTCTGGCCTTTGACGAACTCACGCCACCATGCTGTGGTCTTCCATTTTTACCGGCCTCGCGGCCCTTGTGTCTGTAACCAACGCGGTTACTGTCTTCACGGCGCCATCTACCTTCAAAAAGCCAGGTGTTTCCTATGCTCGTGCTATCGTTCTAGATGATGGCACATTTCTCGTGACCAGCGAGCATTATTCTGAAGAACCCCCCGTCATGTATTTCTACGAGTCGAAGGACGGAGGACGTAGCTGGTACCAGAAGTCGAGAGTGGAAGACACAACACCAGAAAGGGCGGGCCTTCGGTACCACCCGACATTAATCCAAATACCCGCCGCTCTTGGTCAATACCCCGCCGGCACCATTGTTTTCTCTGCTGCTGCGGTGCCCGAGAATATAGCTACCACCAAGATCCTCGTCTTCGTCTCCAGGGATAGGGCGTAAGTAACCTTGGTTGTCTCTGCATACACGAGACAGACGTCTAACATTTTACAGTGCTACCTGGGAGTACGTGTCCACCGTTGCTGAGGGTGGCGCTGCTCTGGAACAGAATCTCGCGACTCCTGTTTGGCATCCGTTCTTCTTTTTCCACGACGGCAAGCTTCTCTGCTACTTCTCCGACTCACGCGACCCGGCCCATGGTGTCAAGATTGTCTACTCAGACACCAGCGACCTCAGGTCTTGGAGCGACCCGGTCGGCCAAGTGGCCTACGAAGACAGGGCACTTCGCCCCACCATTGCCACGGTTACTCAGATTGGTGACAAACCCGGAGTAAACGGAGGCCCTTCGGTCAACCAGTTCCTCATGACATACGAGTATGGCGGTGCACCAGAAACTCCATTCGCTGTGCACTATAGGATCTCCGATGATCCCCGCAACTTCGACCCCGCGCCCGACTTCGTCCTTCGAGGTCCCAACGGTGAAGTTCCCTCTGGCGCACCTTACGCGGCGTATGTTGGTGGTGGCGCGTCTCCCACCGACGGAACCGTCATCATCAGCTCCAGCAATCAGTACGATTTATATGTCAACCGCAAGGCTGACGCCTCAGGACCTTGGGAGACACTCTACACCGAAGCTGCTCAGGCTTATGCCCGTTGCGTTGTACCTCTCAACGCGGAGCAGGCCCTCGTGGTTGGTGCCGGCCGTCTTGACCCTGGCAACTATGGCGAGTTGAACAGCATCCTTGCGGACGTTGTGGACCTCAAGGGCTTGCCGCCCGGTAGCAAGAGTAAAACCAAGGCGTTCAAGCGTTGGAGCGCATGAGGAAGGGTTGGGATAACTTGAACATGCGTTGACACCCAAATTTCCTTTTCCTTTCTGTGAGAATAATGGCGGGTCTTAATCGAAAAGAAGCTCTCAATTAACATGTCTTGACAACCGATTGTTCGCCTACGATGTGTCACTCTTTGCAAGGTTGCTTTCTCGTGAAAGCCCATATTAGTCCACCTCGTGATTCAGATGCTTGTTGATGAGGCGATTTAAGATGTGCGGACTGTTCGGGTGAAAACCATTCTACCGTGAAGAATATTACAAGCATTGCTTCTGAATCGCAATATTGAAGGACAGACTCTTTTCGAACCAAAAAAATGCCCAAAAAGGCGCTTAACGCGCGGCATGAAAGCCCGTATTCAGCATGCAAAACGTCGGCATCGGTTGAATCTTGACAGTTGTGGCTTCGAGCTAAGGTTTGCCGCAATTTCTCACGACTAAAACAGCACCGGACACTGCAAAGTCCGGTCAGAAACGACTCAGGAGGAAGCGAGCCTCACGGAAGCTTACCTTGTGTTTGACTTTTAATGTTCAGTCTGTTCCTGCCAAGCTGCACTGGCCAAACTTTGTATCTCTTTTCTCTTAACGTCATCCGGCAGTGACTTTTGCAGCCCGCGTCGCGCTTTCTTCAACATCAGGTCGAGGAGCTGCTGATGTTAGCCAAACCTCTTCTCCAGATAGACGAGAACCAGAGACATCTGCACGATTCTCGTCTTGTAGACTCCGTTGGCGAGCCTGAGGCTGGCGGCTTCTTCCATTATCTGCTGAACTTCGTCGACGGAAAAGAAGCGTCCAAGCAGAACGACTCTCTCAGCAGCCATCTCCCAATACCCTGACACTGAGACAGACTCGACGAGCTCGTCCATGGTAATCTCTTCTACTGGCAGAGGAAGTGCCTGTTGCGTAAAGCCTCCAGTGTCAGTCCTTCCAAAGCATTCGGCCGCATTTTCTCGGAGTTGCGGCGTCTTTTCTCCCAATTCAACAGCTTCTCCATCAGATTTTACGGGATGACGTTGGCCAGTCAGTAAGCGTCTCAGGTCAACTCTGGGGGCGCCGAAGCGCAAAAAGGAATCATCGTCCGTGTGTTGTTGAGCGCACTCAGATTCGGTGTTGGCCATTATTTCATGCGCAGCTTCGGCAACGAGACCGTCAACGACGAAGGAATCTTGGGTGACTGGATTGTAGCTTATGTTTGGCGTTGCCGGTTCTACTCGAGAAATGTGAGCATGATCTTCTGGTGCATCGATGGAGTGGACTAGGCTACCTTGGGGCCCTCCTTGGGGATCCTCTCCTCCTTACGCATGGCTCCCTCTAAGTTGCGGTCATTGAGAATCTCAGCATTGTCCTTTGACTGCTTCATTTTGGCGTGACCTTCATGCTTGATGTGCACCTTTCCTGAGTAGGAGATAGACTGAAATTCTGAGAGTGTGTGGCTGTCCGGGATCCAGAATGGCGCTTGTATGGCTGAAGGGGTCTTAATGTCGAGGAGCTTCAAACCACCACCAGAACAGTATCTGTTGCCGTCGACAGAATGGTGCTCTTGCTCGAGACCACTTCCCGCCTCAACTTCTAGCTTTCACCTTGTCGGATTAATACACTGATCTAGCAGAAAGGTGACCCTAGAGTTCCAGTTTGCTCCAGCGTCGGTCAGGACCACTTCGGATAGACCGCCCCCATTTGCTGCTATTCCATCAAAAAGAACGTAGGAGACCACGTGACCTACTCCAAGGCAGAAACAGCGTATCCCATGGCTTTTGTGGGAATCTCTTACGAGATGCAGGAGGTCGCCGACGTTCTAAAACTCTCCATCTGTCATGACAAAGATACAGATTTCTGCATTATTCTTTGACTGCTGTATTGCATTGTCCAGTGCTGCGAAGAGATTCGTCCCTCCCATGTCTGCGTTCAAATCTTTCACTCTGGAACGAGCAGCCTCCTTTGTTTGGGCATTAGAAGGCTGCGACTCGTCCCAAAGAAAACGGTGGTGGCTTCCGAAGAGGCAGATGTTGAAGAAGCTGTTCTCTGGCAAACCACAGATGCAGACCTCAAGAGCGCGCTGGAGATCGTTGACTTTATTCTCCATTGAGCCAGAACAATCTACTACGAAGATGATCTCTCCGGTGAAGTCGTATGTCATCTCTGTCTGAGACGAGAAATCTCGGGGTGAGAAGCTCACCATCATAGCGCTATGGTTCTCAAGAGTAGTGTGTGGCTCCACGATGGCTATTGATTATGATATGGGCTGGGAAAGGGTGATTCGAAGAACAAAATCGCGTCCAAGGCTGGCTGCGTGGCTCTTGAGCTCTGCGTGGGCCTTATTTGGGTCTTAGTTGCCTGGCTTGAGATTTGAAAGACCGCCAATTTTGCTCTATCCACGAAATCAGCCTGACATAGCTTCGGCAGCAGCTTTTCCAAAGGACTTACAAATGATCCTATGCGGGGACACGCCTCTGTGTGATTGGCAGTTCTGCTCTAAAATTGGAGAAGGCATCGAAATGTCTACCAATATACCGATCCCACCTGCATCAACACTGGAACCGACGCCGTCCCGGCTCCATCCTTTTGGGGACTGTCCAAAACATGGAGCAATCGAGGTGGGGAGGGTGAGAACCACTTCGGAACTTTGCGACGTCTTTTCAATCGCGGAGTCGACCGCAAGCTCCCGGACAAAGACCAGCTCTACCGTGACCGTCTCATCAGGCGGAATGTTGCTCAAGTTGACCTCGAAAATTTCAATGGTGTACTCCTCGAGGACTGCTGCAGATTTGTTCTCCTCGACAGCCCGGTCGAACTGAGTCCTTGCCTCCTCCTTGGACTCTATCCGTGTGACTAATTACTTCTTCTGTCCGATTCTGCAGTGAAACGAATGACGCTGCCTGGGAGCAACGGAAACCCGTATTTAGCTTTTTTGATAGTCGCACGTGATCGATTCTTAAATGTCTGGGTGAGGACCGTTTCTGTCAGAAGCGTCTTCACCGAAATCTTGCCTGAGGAATCTGCAAAACAGTCAGATGACGGCGTGGTGGCTACGATGCAAGCACATGGAGCTAACAAAGCCGCATCGCAAAGCCGAGCGCCTGGCCAACAGACAGCAAACCGCATCGTCTTCGCAAGGCAAGACCAGCCAGCCAGCCAGCCAGCCAGCCAGGCTTTACGATTTGATTGATATGTCAATACCACAAACGAGTGACGGCTGTCGAAAAATGCAAAATCAAAGCTAAACGAGCGACAAGGTAAGGAAACCGACTGTCCACATCCCGAGCGTTCCAATTTAGTCGTAAACTCCCAAAGTCTCGCAATCTTGACCAAGGCTTGTCTCCAATCTGTTCATTGATTTCTCGTTTCTTTTTCAAATACCGTCTCTTTACTGCGCTGATCGCATTCTGCAATTTGGCCCCAACCATCCACCGGCAGGGTTAGCTCACAACCCAGCTCTCAACTCGGCCTCGCCAGCCGTCAAAGCTTTCCCGTACCTGCCACTGCCCCAACCCATGCGTCTCTTGATCGCCTTCCAGCTCTCGACGGCCGCAAGATAAAATACGACGCACGCCACGACGATACCCCACTCCCACGTAATGTCCTTGTGCTTGAACACGACGCGGTTAACGACGGGGATATACACGACGGGGAACGTGATGACGAAGCCGGCGACGACGGCCCAGAACAGGAAGCGGTTGCGCCAAACGGTAGAGAAGATGGAAAGATACTTCTGGACAAAGTTGCGTTTGTCTTCGGCCTCTGCTGGCGGTGGATGCAGGTTGAATAGCGAGCGCGAAAAGTGCTTGACCTCCCACGCCGTGACAAGCAGCAGGAACGAAATGGTAGCGTAAGTGGTCGCGCGGGCGCGGAACACGTAGTCGCAGCTGTCGTTGTAGCCAACGTTGCAGTTGCGGCCGAGGGCGCCGTGGCCTGCACCGTACGCAACGGACGTGAAGGATGCCAGGCACAGGCCACCCATGAAGGAGCCATAGATGAACTTGTCGACGATGAGCTCGCGTGTAAACACACCCACCTGCAGCGAATGTGGCGGCCGGTACATGATGTCGGGCTGGGCTTCTTCGACGCCCAGGCCCAGCGCCAGGAACGACGACGTGATGAGGTTGACCCACAGGATTTCGAGCGGCGAGAGCGGAAACACGGAGTGCCCGCCAGAGTCTTTGAAGGCGAGGCCGATCAATAGGAGAATCACTTGCGAGATGTTGGAGATGAGGAGGTGGAGGAGGAACTACAGCGGCTTGGTCAGCTCCAGTCGCGACCACAGAAGGAAGTGACCGGCCTACCTTTTGAATATTGTCAAAAAGCCTCCGTCCTTCTTCAATCGCCTTGACAATCGACGCAAAATTGTCATCAGTCAGCACAACATCGGCGGCCTCCTTGGCCACATCAGAGCCGTTGAGGCCCATGGCAATACCTATAGGAGAGCGCTTCAGAGCAGGAGAGTCATTGACACCATCGCCTGTCATAGCGCAAAAGGCCTTACGACGGTGCATGGCCTCGACCATGCGGACCTTGGTCGTCGGACTACAGCGAGCCAAAACCAGCGGCAAGGTCTCCAGCGCGTCAATCTCGTCGTCGGAAAGCCGGTCAAAGTCTGCAGCCGCCATTGTGGCCGATGCCGCCGCTCTGGAGCCAAACGACTTCAAGATGCCGACTTCGTGAGCAATGGCCGTTGCCGTCTTGATGTGGTCGCCCGTCAGCATGTGCACCGTGATGCCTGCCATTTGGCACCGTCGCACGGCGTCAGCTGTTTCTGGCCGGGGTGGATCATAAATGCCGACGAGGCCAACAAAGTCGAGATTGGATTCGGCGGAAGAGCGCTCAGTGACTTGGTTTTCTTCGTGGTACTGGACGAATTTGTGCGCTACGCAGAGCACTCGAAGACCCTGGCCGGCCATTTCCTCTGCCGTGGCGTTGATCTTGGCCTTTTCAGCTTCTGGCATCCGCAAACATGGCAGCATGACTTCGAGCGCGCCTTTTGCGTAGACGTGGATGCCACTGTCGGACTTGTCGCCATAGACGACAGACATGCGCTTGAAGTTCGAGTCGAAAGGGTATTCGTTCAGGAGCTCCAAATTGTAGTCTCCCATGAGCGACGCCTTGCCAGAGTTGAAGCGCATAGCGAGAACCTGGAGGGCAATCTCTGTCGGCTCGCCCACAGTGACCCAGTCGGATCCATACGTTGAAGCAGTGCTAATGGACGCGTCATCTGGTGCAGTTTTGAAGACAGACGCCAGGTTGCAAAGCGCAATCGCCCTGAGGAACAGATCCAGGGGCTCCGGTGTCTTTTCGTCTTCAGCTAGCCCAACATCGACGTCATTAATTTGGACAAAACCACTCGTCGGATCAAAAGGATTGCTGGTATCATGCACGGTAACAGTGCCCGTCTCCGGTATCCAAGCCTTCCTAGCGACCATTTTACCCTGAGTAAGGGTTCCGGTTTTATCCGAGCAAATGTTTGTGACGCCGCCTACGGCCTCGAGCGAGGCTAGTTTTCGCACAATGACATTTCCTTTTGCCATTGCCTTTGTTCCTGCAGCAATAGTAATGGTAAGAACGGCAATGAGCGATTCTGGAATCACAGCCACGCCGACGCAAATACCGTAGATCAGGACTTCGCCGCGCAGCTTGAACTTGGCCGAGGAAAAGACAATGATGGCCAGGGTGATGGCCAGGGCGAAGAGAAGCAGCGCAAACTTGCTGAGCTTGACCTGCAGTGGAGTGCCTTCCAAGCCGAGAATCACCATGGTCGCATTTTTGAACTTGGTCCAGCTGCGCTTTAGAGGGCTCTGGTCTTTGACAGTACCGTCACTACGCAGCATTTCTGCAATCTTGCCGATTTCGGTCTTGGTTCCAGTCGCAATCACAATGCCCGTGGTCCGACCTTGTGTTACGGTGGTCGCAGAGTAGGCCATGTTGATGCGGTCTCCGATGGGGATGTCAGGGGCCTCGAAGATTTTGCTTGGGTTCTTGGAGACGGGCATCGACTCGCCTGTCAGCAGAGCCTCATCGGTGGAAAGGTTGATGCCTTCCACAAGTCTCACGTCGGCGGGGACAATGTCGCCCACACTGAGTTGGACGATGTCGCCAACGACCAGCGTCTCTGCCTTGACTTGGTCCACGTTGCCATCCCGTATTACTTTGGACACGGGGGCGGACAGAGCGTACAGGGACATGATGGCCTTCTCGGCATGGTAGTCTTGGACGAATCTAGCCAAAATTAGCATCACCAAAGTGCTTGGGGGAGCAAGTTGCACCGTACCCAACAACCACGTTGAGCACAATAACAGCCGTCACGACGCCACCTTCGATGTAGTCATCAATACCAAAGCCTAAGCCCATGACTATGAAGAGAACCTGAACCCAGTTAGAGATTGGCGTACAGCGCTTTTCACTGGGGGCCTGCCCTGCCATTGAAGGGGGTGGAGGACCCCAGGATTACGCTCGTCGCCCGTTCAATGCCGCATTGTAATGCTTGGACTGCCGTCTTGGTTTTACGATTCAGCACGTACTAAGGTCAGACTGTTCGAGACTTGTCTTAACAGAATTTTCCACATGGAAAGCCCTTTAGTTCCCTCAACCTTGTTAGGCCCATCGCGATGCAGGCGCGATGCGGCCTCGGCACGAGCGAGTCCATGTCTATGAGCACACAGTCAGCGTCATTCTGCTGGCATTGCTTGATGGAACGAGCAGGGGAACAGGGACGGAGGCCGTACTTGGGGTCGACGCCAAGGACCTGGGCAACGATGGCCGCCGGTACCGTGTGCGAGTCTGCGTAGCAGCCCTTCTCGGTGCAGAGGCTCTCAAACGACGAGATGGACGACAGCCCAGGCGTTGGGGTCTTGCTCGAGATGCCCACGGTCTCGTCCGATTTCAGCCCTCGATAGGCGAGTTTTTCTGTGTTGTTTAGGTTGCTCGAGGAGCCACCTAAAGGAGGTTCAGTCGACTCCTCGACATCAAGAGTAGAGTCCTCTATCCCCATTCACTAGGTTTGCGAAGAGAGTATGGGCTTGGTCGAGAGCTGATTGACGGGACGGGGATCGCTGATTCGACGTGTTCAAGACGGGCAGTGCAAGCAAGAACAGCGCACGCGGGCAGAGGGGGGCTGCGGATAGGTTAGTAGTTAAATAGCGTATCCAAACTGTCCAAGCATGAGCACGATAGCCTAGCGGGAGCTTTGTCAGTAGGTAGCCTCATGGCAGGTACAGCACGCGCGCCCGCATGCGTGGGCGGCCGCCATGTTCCGCCAACCCAGGACCGGATGTCAAGAGACGGCGAGGCCATGGGAAAGCGGGGGTCTCCAAGGCTTTGCATGGCTCGGCTGCTTGGCTCTCCTCAGATAAAACACCTAATCATCAGCAGACCTGTGGTGGAGAGGATGCCAGACACCAGTCAGCTCCCAATCAACACGAATACACAACACATTGGCGCGTCTGCGCGCTGGAACAATGGAGAACAGGCTTGAGGAGACGCCTGACTTGTTGCCTCTTTGAGAAGCGGGCGTGGGAAGTTTGCCTCGCGATTCGTGGAGGCGCCCGTCGTCTCGTGACGCTTTACATCATCACAGCATTGTGCCAGCATTTCGCAATCCGCTTGGCTGGCGGATATGGACCTAACAAAGAAACGTTGGACCAATCCAGTCGGACCGTGGGTTGACGTATCTTCACATGATTTGAGGCCATGCTTGTCCAATGATTTCAAAGGATTCGAGCTGCATTGGCGTACGCGTCCAGTCGCTGGGCTTTTCCCCCATTGGTGGGGTGGCTGGAAAGGGAAGCTCGGAAACCTGGCTCGCAGACTTTTGGTTAGCGGGGACAATTCCAGTCGACCGTGTGCAGTGAGGCTAAGGGTACAGGGCGACTTGATGCTCAACCTAGAGTAGAGGTTGTAGGTGACAACATGACGAGAGCATCAGCGACCCCGCATTTGTGTTTGTGAACGTCGGATTGCCCGTGTTGTCAACATCCGAACCGAGTGGACGCAATGCTAAGCGCCAACAAAATGTCTGTGTAACTTCACAAGCAAGGAAGTGATGGCTGTTGCATAAATTCTCCTCGAGAGGATCCGAGGGCGATGTGCAGGGGTGTCTCCTCGCTTGACGCGTCCAAGTTTGATCCCAAGGCGATCAGCCGACAGACAATCGAACTCAATGAAGTATGCGAGGCCAAATCTGAGGCAGCGCCTTCGTGGCATGAGGTACCAAAAGCACACCACCCTCGGATCCGTAACAGAGCCGCCCGTTATCGAGAAATGCGTCGGAATGGCGAAGGCTCGTTGCCCAAGGTCGTTGTGCTGGAATCGGGTGTGGACTTCAAGATACCGTCGCGCGATGCTGGACGCGAGATTCCATGTCGCCTCTTCAAGCCAGAAGACGGACAAGTCAAAGGCGTCATGATGCACCTCCACGGCGGTGGCTGGGTTCTGCAGGGGGAAGATTGGAACGACGAGCTGCTCAGGTGGATGGCCGACAATTCGGCCTTGCTGTCGTCAGCATTGGGTATCGTGCGGCTGGCACCAGAGCACCCCTACCCTTCAGGGCCAGAGGATTGCATCGACGCCGCCGAATCGTAGATGCAGAAGGCGAAGCAAAATTACCTACGGCGCAGACTTGAAATTCATAGGCGGTGAGGTATGACGCCACAAGTCCGCTTGGACGTTCGATAGCTGATGGACTCCATGTTGACAGTCGGCTGGTGCACATCTCTCTGTCGTCACCGCCCTCCATCTCCACAAGATTCGGCCTAGATTTGCTCTGCAGGGTCTCATTCTCCACTACGACATCTACGAGCTTGCAACTTTGCTCTGCAAAACCTCATTACTGACAGGCCGAACATTGAGCTCTGCATCCACACCTTTTTGCCTAACTACACAATTGAGCAACGCCGAGACCCGTGCATTTCGCCCTTTTACGCTCGATTGAGCAGAGGAGCTTTGCCACCAGCGCTTTTCATAGTCGGGGCAGAGGATCCTTTGGTGGATGACAGCATCATGATGGCTGCGAAGTGTCACATGAGCGGTAACGAAGCGGTTTTGAAGCTTTGTCTTGGAGCACCTCATGGCTTCACCTTTCATCCATACTCAGACGCGGCAACGAGCCTAGAAGATGAAAGGACGTTCGTGTCTAGAGATGAAGTAGGTATTTAGCTCACTAAGGTCAATGTCGGTGCGGAATGAGACCTGGCCGGGCGTCGGTAAAGCGACCGCCAAGTCAATTTGACGCACCGTGTCGCTCTTGGAACGAAAATTTCATTGAGGGCCCAAATCAAAATGGCAATTTGAGCTGGGCGTGACAATGTTCCGAATGTGGCAGGGGGTCACGAGCAGTCTTTCACGAGCGAGGCATCGGGAGCGTGGTGCGGATCAGGTCATGTATTCGTTCCTAATCAGCAAAGGCTAGACGGGTCTCAAAGGCTGAAAGGCCGGTGTTAGAGAGTGAGTCTGCCGAACAGCAAACGCCGGTTTTCCTCGAAGATTTCAACCAGGTTGCCCCAGAATCCTCCACCATCACCCGCGTGGCATTGAGCGCCAGGGCAGAGCGTGCCGCGTTTGTCGAGGGATGACGTAATGCCGGGAGCATCGAAAGCTCGTCAAGACAGGCGTGTGATTTTTGGAGTAGCCGCTAAGTCGTCAAGACGTCGCCGGTGTAGGATGTGGGGTTGACAGTGTCGAGGGGACGAGACGTTTATTTGCTGGTAAACTTGTGAGCAAGAACCTCCATAGCTTCAAACAATTGAGTGTGAGCTTACCTGCGGGCCCTCATCTTTCTGCGCTTACGCTTGAGGCGACGAACGCGCTTCTTCCTCCACTTCGCTCTCATCTTCGATAACTAGAAGAACTGGGTGGAATTAGCTTGCGGCGATCAAGGAACACGCATTGGCGAGGGAATTGCAGCGAGCAAGCAGCAGAAGCTTGCCACACGCGAGCTCCGACGAGCAAAAGCGCTTGAGAATCAACGAACCTGGTTGTCGAGATGAGGAAGGATGGTGAGGAAAGAAGATGGTTGCGGGCTGCGGAGCAACTTACTTGTGTGTTGCTTAAGCGAGCCTAGCTCTAATCGGGTTAGCGTCAATGACTAAGCCCCGCTAGCCCGGCGACGTAGGCCTGACGCACCCGCTGCCCTCTTCTCTCTCCTCCCCGGCCAGCCAGTGACATTTTCCCCGACTGCTGCAACGGAAACCCACTCCAACACCACACCACCTTCGTCCACCGTGAACATGGGCTTGCATCACGCGCATCAAATCGGGTCCTTGGAATTTCGTGACGCAGAATATGACTATGACAGCAGAGACTCACGTTTGTCCAGAGGTCAGGGTCTGCGCTTCTCTGCTCGCGCTTACTCGCTCTAGTTTTCTTTACCTCCATACCAGTAAACGCCAATGAAGATTTCCACCTAGGCAGAGCTTCTACCAAAGGGTACACTGATCTGTTGCGTGATTCGACTTTGATTAAACATCTTCACAGGAAATGCAATCTCTCTGAATCTCCTGGCGTCAGCGCCACCATTTCCAAACGACATGTCAAAATTCACACCGTGCTATATGACGACAGCATTGCTCCTTTGGTCTACGCCCAAGACATCTCATCAAATGGCACCTTCTTGCAGAGGATCAACAGGAAAGACTGTCCGCATGACGATGCTCACGGCGTTTTGATGGGCCAGAAAATAAAGTCAACCCTGCTCGAGCACGGCGACGAGCTCTGGCCCGCGCCGCGCATTGTCCTTCGCTATCATGTCTCAGACCATATCATGAAAAGATTTGGAGACCAGCGCGACAAGCCGAGTCCGATCCATGCAGCTGACATGAAGGTGAACTAACTCCAAGGAATTCATTGTCTCATACTAAGCAGCCAAGACGATCGAGGATAGGTATCATGTAACGAATCGGACTCTTGGTTCCGGTGGCCATGGCAGCGTCTATGTTGCGATACATCGAAGCACTCAACAACAGCAAGCCTGCAAAGTGATTGACTTGACAGACCTCGAGTTGGAAGGCGGAAAGACTCCGGTCGCCCCCCCTTCGACTTCTCAGTCCAGAGCAAACGGCGCCAAAGCCAAGACCAAAAGCGCCTGTCTGGAGGGGCTTTTCCGAGAATGTAGAGTGCTCAAGAATCTCGATCACGTATGTTCCCGCTCTCAGCATCGTCGCGCTGTCGCTGACAGGAGATAGCCAAACATTGTTCGGCTTGAGAAGGTCTTTTTCAGCATCAATGGAATGTAAGTTTTCTATCGACGCACCTGTTCGAGCCGCTCTAATTTGTTCGCAGCTACATTTTCCAAGAGCTCATCACCGGCGGCGACCTCTTTTCCTTCATTACGAAAAGAGGCGATTTTGGGATACCCACCGTTGAAGCAGCAGTCATACTCCGTCAAGTTTTGAAGGGTCTTGAGTATCTCCATGATCGGAACATTGTTCATCGCGACATCAAGCCCGACAATATACTCTTGACGTCTACAAAAGGTCGTTACCGCGTTATCCTGACCGATTTTGGCAGTGCAAGGAAGATTTGCACGGAGCCAGCGACAGACCAAAATGGCACACATGCCCGACAGAGACTCTTTTCCTTGGTTGGAACTGCCGAATTCGCGGCCCCGTACGTTCAAGGCCATTCTCTATTCTTGTGACGGCAGACTAATACCAGACAGTGAAGTTAGCCTGCCCCACAAGATGAGTCCAGGGAAAGGATACTGGGGCAAAGCCATCGATATGTGGTCAATTGGGTGCATTGCCAGTGCTCTCATCAGCGGGGATGTCTTTTACGTTGACCGTACGCACCCGGAGTTTCAACAGTATCCCAACCGAGTGATCCTGGACATGGCCAGAAACGTAAATCTTGCAGTCTTAGACGAACACCCAGATTGGAAGCACGTTGGCTCTCGTGCCAAAGACTTTATCAAGAAGGTCTTGGTGATTGACGAAAATGCAAGAATGACGGTCAAAGACGCACTTGCACATCCATGGTTTACCAACAAGGCACATGCAGAGGACCACGAAACATTGTATCAGCACGCCATCAAAGACTGGAAGCCGCGTCAAAAGATCTTCAAGATCATGGAATACATCGGATCACCACGCCCAAAGATGGAGCTTCGTCGATCACAGTTCTTCTCCAAATCACGCATCACTTCCCCGCCAACGTCGAAAGGTGCTAGCTTCACAGAGGCATCCCGCAAAGGAGGGCTGAGCACCATCCAAGAGGAGACGACGCCCACGCACGCCGCAACCAAGGTTCTGGAACCATCATATGATGCCGCCTCAGTGACACAGGACGATCCCCCTCGATCCAGCAATCAAGCTTCATCGGCTAGCATCCCTGCCGCCCAGGTTAATCTAGAGACAGACGCTATCCTTGCGGGAGGACCTATCCAACTTGGCACGCGTGCCTCGCCGTCAGTAGCCAGGTTCAACGCGTCTGTCTCACAAGACTCGACGCATGTTGAGCAGCATACTCGCCCGCCGCTCAGTCCGTCCAATGCGCGTTTTCAAGTCTTCCTGGAAGACTCGACTCCATACCTTCCGCCTCCCTTTTACATGCTTAACAGCGTCACATCAGAGCCCAGCAAGCCGAACTCCGCGCCCCCAACGACCCTGTATGAATCGCCCCTGAACCTGCAGCAGTCCCGCCAGCCAATCTCAATCATGACACCACCGCGCTACTTCGCACCCCCACACGACGACAACGGCTTCACTTTTGCCTTTCTCCACGGCCGTCAAACTGACAGCAGCTCCAGCAGTAACGATGAAGCAGCGGCTTCTCCATCAGGCAAGCGGCAGCGCTCATTTGACTTTGACCATGACGACAAAGAAAACGGCGCCATCATCGACGTGAACGACGATCTCGACGAGGCGCAGCCGCATCAGGAGCAGTTGGTCGAGTCGGTCAAGGTGGTTCACGATAGCTTGCGCGATCCTGCGGCTAAGAGGATGCGCTTGCGCTACCGGTAGCTGGGTAGCTGGTGCCGTCGTCCCGTGCCGCTGCCCCCCGCGTTTGCGCGTTTTTGAAAACAACAGGCTCGCTCGCTTGCTTGCTTAATCGATGCGCGTCCACGCGTTTGCTGATGTAATGGGGGCTTTGCTGCTGTCGCAGAGAAGGAGGAGAAAGTGCTCTGTGATGCGTCTCACCCTTTTGCTTACTTACTTGCTTCTCACAGTTTCCAGATCCCCTGCCCGCTGATTCAATTCTACAATATTCGCCCAACAATCTGACTCTTAGCTTATTGTCTCTGATTACCTGATGGATAGTTGCTCAATTCTCCCGAATTCCTTTTCACTTTTGAAGTTTTGAGCCGTCTAGCTATGAATCAGAAATCAAACATTTCTCCACCTCATGCTATACCATGCCGTGTCCTGGGCATCATCAAACACTTACAACGCTCTGGAATGCTTCTCCCGCGCGCCTCACCACCACCCCCACCCCCGAATGCTCCCCCCACGCCACCCCTCACTCCACATAGTCATGGGGATCCAACGGGACGCCCCCATCCTCCTCATCCTCCTCCTTCTCCACCGGCAAGGCGACGCCGCCGTCCTCGTCGCTGCCGCACTCCGACGGCTGCTGCTGCTGCTGGGAGAACAGCGCATGCGAGCCAAAGATCGGTCAAAGTATGGCGGCCGGCAACGAAAACTGGGGCGAGGGCAGCGGCGCAATCAGAAAGTCTTGGGGACCAGGATAGCTCATGACTGCTTGGCGATGTCTATCTCATGTCGGCCATGGCAGCGAGCTTGCCAAAGCAGGCCAAGTTCCACACCTGGACGGTGTAGAAGGGAACTTCAGAGCCTTCCGAGTCTCGCAATGCGAGGTGGTGGACTCGAGCCTATCCTGCGTCAGATGTTGGTCTCTGCTCAGGTTGGTTGAGCTTTGCGCCACTTGCCGGGTCAAACTTAAGCGGTCCATTATTCTAGAAATCTTGAATCTATGGACGAGTCGAGTAATCAAGAAACACTCAATCCGGTCGATGATGAAGAGGGTGGAAGAGGGTAGGGCCTGCGAGTATCATAAGTACTCGCCATGGTCCGTGCATACGCGTGACTGTCTACGAGACAGCTGCTGATATCGACGTAGTATTGGCAGAGCACGCCAGCCTTAAAACATCGACGCATGTGCAAGTGGGAATGGGATATCGGAGGAGGCCTATGACATGTGTATATGTAAGGTGACTCAAGGTTCCACCTGGGAAGTGTTCTTGGGGATTTGGGCATATCAAAAGTCCCTTCAGGGGGAAGGGGGAGAAGGGGGGCGCGTGACATTGAAGGAGAAACAACATGTACAATAGAAACATGGAGAAAATGGACCACCAGCTAATGACTGGTTCTCTCCAAGGTCTTGAAAGGCTTGACATTGAAAATGTAATGAAAAGGGCTAGCACTGCGTCTCAAAGCGCTTTCGGTGGGCGAGCACGCCCGCCATCGCAGTCGCCTGCTGCTTACCACACCGCATGGTTCCAAATCGCCGAAGAAGTCCCCATCTCTAGACCAACCAATCTACAAGGCCTTGTTCATGAACTTCCTCTTCGTGAAGCTGAGCCAGAACTTGCTAGGCGCAGCCTCCTCGCCAAACACCCGATTCAGCAACCTCACAGCAATCTCCTGACGCATCTGCGAAATGTACTGGCGGAGGACCTCGGCATCTTGCCGGGTGGCAGGTGGCTCAAACGCCTGGTTGAGCGGGAAACTCGCGTCTCCGGGGATAGCGAAGTTGTTGTCGAGGGCCAAGTTCAGGACCGCCTGTTTGACTCGTCAATCAGCCAATGCTTCTCCAAACGACAAGACCGTAGGCCTGAGAGCTTCCACACAGTAATGTGTCCACCACAAATCCAACAGGGAGTTCCAACGCACCTTCTCAGCATCTCTCCTCGTCGAGCCCGGCTTGATCTTGCCCAACGCCTCGCTCACAAACAGAATGCCATAAATCAAGACACGGTCGGCGGGGCCCTTGATCTCGAAGTTGCGGAAGAAGGTGTTCGCGCGGAACAGGGCGAGGATTTCGTCGACAGGATCGTACGACTCGTGCGAGGCATCAACGGTGAGCTCGGTGACGTCGGCGGGAAGAGGGGGCAGCTGCATGGCGGGTCCCCGCGTCCGTGTGCGGAGGGGCAGCAAGGCAAAGTTGCCTGGGCTTTGTCAATTGAGGCTTGAAGGTGGTGGGCATTGTGTGTTTGGCGGAAAGGCGCAGATGGTGGAGGCTGGAGCTCGATGGCGCCTGCGGGGAGCTTCCGGGGGCTGCGGCGTACCTATTATGTGCTGGTTGGGCTCATCGAGAAAGACAGAGTGGTAGGCCTGGAGCGAGGGTTAGCTGTAGCTTACAGACATCCGAGGACAAGACTTACAGGCATGTTGGCGTTGTTGAGGAGGAGTGACGGGGCACGGGGTATCTCTGGGGGAGATGGAGCAGCACGGGCGTGAGGTCAGCGAGGGAAGTCGCCAAGCGGTAGGGCTGACGTCCGCGTTTGTCTTGTTTGCACCCAATTTACGCGCTCGTCCTCGTCGCGTCTCCCCACCACGCGTCCGCATCTTCGCTGCACACCCTCTGCTTCCATCCCCACCCGCAATTCGCCAAAATGTCCGACTACGAAGATGACGAGATGGATATCGACAAGCCCTCGATGAGCGGCATCGAATTCAGCTCTGCAAACGCAAGCTCCAAGGGCAAGAGGAGCGCCGCAAATCTGCCCGTCGAAGCCGAAGACACGCTGCCTTGGTGAGCGCCCTCCATCCCCAGTCCAGCCAGTGTTCTGACTCTTTGAAGGGTAGAAAAGTACCGTCCTGACACTCTCGACGACGTCTCCGGACATCAAGACATTCTCGCGACCATCAGCAAATTTATCGACTCGAACCGACTGCCGCATCTCCTGCTCTACGGGCCGCCGGGTACGGGAAAGACGTCCACCGTGCTTGCGCTGGCACGGCGCATCTATGGAAACAAAAACATGAGGCAGATGGTGCTGGAGCTCAATGCCAGTGACGACCGCGGCATTGACGTTGTGCGGTAAAAACAGCCGCCCACCTCACCTCGTTCTCTCCTCCGATCGACTAACGCGGGCGTAGTGAACAAATCAAGACCTTCTCCAGCACACGGCAAATCTTCAGCACAGCGCCGTCGGCGGGCAGCTCGGCGCTGGCATCGTTCAAGCTCATCATCCTCGACGAAGCCGACGCCATGACGTCGGCCGCGCAAATGGCGCTGCGGCGCATCATGGAGAAGTACACGGCCAACACGCGCTTCTGCATCATCGCAAACTACACGCACAAGCTGTCGCCGGCGCTGCTGTCGCGGTGCACGCGCTTCCGCTTCTCGCCGCTCAAGGCGCCCGACATCCGGCGCCTCGTCGACCAAGTCGTCGAGCAGGAGGACGTGCAGATCACGCCCGACGCCGTCGACAGCCTCGTCGCGCTGAGCAAGGGCGACATGCGTCGCGCCCTCAACGTCCTGCAGGCCTGCCATGCCAGCAGCACGCCGCTTCGTGCCCCGGGCACCAAGGCTGCCAACTCGACCTCCCCGCCCCGCGACACCATCACCGAGGCTACCATCTACGATTGCATCGCGGCGCCGCACCCGCAGGACATTGACTTCATCCTGCGCACGCTGCTCGAGACGCGTAACGTCCGCAGCTGTCTGCAGGCCGTCCACCAGCTCAAGGCCAACAAGGGCCTCGCCCTGGCCGACATCTTGTCGGCGCTGAGCGAGCGGCTCGCCCAGCTCGACGTCCCGCCGCAGACGCGCGTCTTGTGGATGGAGGGCTTGAGCGAGGTCGAGTACAGGCTGAGTGGCGGCGGAAACGAGACGGTGCAGACGGGCGCGGTGGTTGGCGTGGTGAGGAATGGCGCCGAGCTGGCGGCTGTGAAGGCGAGGTAGCTGTCGTGTCTTGAGGGTGAAAGCGTTTGTTGGTAAAGATTCGGAGTGATGAATGGCAAAATGGTGGGAGCGCTGCGGCATAGAGGGCTACGGCTTAGGTTAGGCGTTGACGTGGTTGTACACTCTCAGGCGATACATATCGGGAAATCCTTTGTTCTGTTTCCTTCAGCGGCTTGCAAGCAGATGGACACTTAATTGGCTGACATATCTCTGGACCACCACAGAAAACTGATTGAGTTCTGGAGGAATGTCTGTTTGATATAAGCACTTCACACATCCTCTCGCATGTTCAGATGCTGACATCAAAACAGATTGACTGTGTCCGTTTGCCTGACCAAAGTTGCAAGGTATCCAACACAGATTTTCCTGCTCATAGCAGCCAGCAACCTACCGAACCACAACAACCCGTCAGATCTCAACAGCTGATATGAAGTCGCGATCCGATGTTGACCCCTCAGTTCACCCATTCCGTTCGTTGAGGAGTCACATCCACCACATCATTTCCAGGGCATGTGGATCTTCACCTTGCCCTTCCCCTTCGCCTTGCAAGTCTTCTCCCTCTCCTTCTCTCTCTTCTCAGCCTCTTTCCTCTCTCTCCTCTCCTTCTCCACCTCATTCACGACCACATCCTCCTTCTTCTTAATCTTCAAGCTCTCATCACCAGCCGCGCGCGCCATGCCCATGCCCCTCCGGCCCATTCCGACCATCATCATTTTCAACGCCTTCTCCTGGCGCCTCTTCCTCTCCACCCTCTTCCGCTCGATCCGATCTTCTTCGTTCTGCTCCTCCCAAACCCTGACCAGCCGCTTCGCCTCCATGCCCGCGATGGCGTCGCGCCCGACCAGGCCCGCCAGCCGCGCAATCTGCTCCACGCATACGGCCCAGCGCGCGTCATCGCCGACCTCGCGCACGAGCGCTTCGAACCGCTTGCGCGCCGCCTCGGCCGTGAGTGGCCGCCCTTCGCCCCTGACTTCGGCCATGGCTGCGGTCACCTGGTCCAAGGGCCCGTCGAAGTTGAGGTGGATCGCCAGCCTCGAGTCGATTTCGCACCAGTCGAGACGGCGCTTGAGGGTCTCGCGGCGACCGGGCGCGTCGAGGCCCTGGGGACAAGGTGCTGCTCGCGAATGGGGGCTGCCGTTGCCGTCGGCAGTGCTCGCTTTCGTGCCGTCCTGCTTGTTGGTGGTGCCATCGCTGTGGAAGGTTGCAGGGACATCGCGCTCGATGTAGCGCGCGAGCTCGTCCTGCTCTTCTGCCCACGCGAGAAAGCGCAGGGCCCAGACGTCGCAATGGCCAGCGGTAATGTATTCTGGTGACATGTCGGGGGGTTTTTCAAAAGGACAGAGATTCATGGGGAGGTCAAAGTTGTTGGTGATCCAGATGAGACGCGCGTGTTGCTGATCGACATTGTCACAATCCTCGTCAAAGTCGTGCAACGATTCAAGCACAGTCGACGTGTAGGTGACCAGGGCACGGGCGGCTTGGACAGCGAGGCCAGTGAGTGGGAACGAAGTAGGGGTGTTGGAGTTGTGCCAGTTGGTGAAGGAGAGGATAAGTTCCTCGAGCAGCTCTTCGAAGACGGCTGGGTCAACGTGGGTGGGCAGCTCCTGGTTCTCGTCTTCTTCTTTGTCTTTTTTCTTGCCGCCCAGGCCGTGGAGAATGCTGCTGAAACTTTTCGACTTCCCGCGAGTGCTACCGGGCGTGGGAGGAACCGAGTCTGCAAGATGTGGCGTGCTACGGCCAAACAGACCGTTGCCAGGAGAAGGTGGCGCCGTGCCAGCAGACTGCCGCGATGTGCTACGGTGAAAGAGACCACTTTTAGACTTAGGAGGAACGTCGGTAGAAAGCTGTGAGGTGCTGCAATTCAACGGACCACTGCCAGGGGTAGGAGGCGCCGTCGTACAGGTGGAAAGCTGCGATGTGCTGCGATCGAATCGGCCAGACCCGGGCGTAGGAGGAACAGGAGTAGCAGCTCTTGACGTCTTGCGGCTGAAGAGACCTCCGGCAGGCGTAGGAGGCGTCGGAGTCGATATTTGCGATGCACTGCGAGCAAAGGCAGGGGGCAGCTTTGGCATGGGCGGAGCGTCAAGAGGCGTGGTAGCAAAGTAATCATCGGCTTCGAAAGAGCTCCTGGGTGTCTTCGGAGACTTCTTGGGGGTGAACAGGTTTCCGAAAGAAGACGCCAGGCGGCTGCGCTTGGTAGGCGTGGGCGTCTCTGTCGCCGAAGTCACTTTCTGGATGGCAGGAGACCGCAGCTCCGTGCTGCTCTTGGACGTGCGGATGGTCAGATTAGGCTTGCGGCTTTGAAGATTGCCTGCTGGAGTACCCCTGGGGATATTCTCAACCGTGATTGTTTCCTCACCGTTGCTGGCTTTGGTGATATCTGAGGGACTGCTCTCCTTACGTGCGAAATCGGGCTGGTCTGGCGAGAAAATCGAATCTGGACAACTATTTCGCTGGCCAAGGTTCTGCTGGCTACCTTCTTTTCGTCCGAAGACGGCGTTGGGTAGAGAGAAAACCCCGCTGTGGCCACTGTTCCTCTGGCTGCGATTGCTAGGCTGAGTGCTCTCAACTTCGGAGGTTCCAGAAATGCGCTTATCAAAACTCGCGATAACACTCTTGTTGCTGCCAAACGAGAGCTTCCCTCCCATGGGAGAGTCCAAAGCAAGGGTGCCAAGATGAGAATCATTGTAGGGCTGATTTGGAGTCTTGAGGTTGTCGACAGCAGGGACTCTAGCGCTTGAGCTGCTGATTCTCTTGAATTTTAAGGAATCTTTGGAGAACCGCTTCTTCCCACTGTCCTTGGATGATCGCTTGGAATTGGAAATGGAATGAGGAATTTCTGGGAGCATGGATGCAAAGACGTCCGCCAACTCCTGAGTGGCCTTCTTCTGGCCGGTAAACGCCATCCAGACATCAATGAGCAGCTCGCGGACTTGCTTGTAGGCATCTGCGTCCTCTCGAGGGACATCCCGAGGCCAGCCAGACACATCCTTTGCCCACAAGTCCGGCCACGGGTGGACAAGGTCGGAAGCAAGTAACTTGGTAAACTCGTCTGGAGCAGCTTCATCCTCAATAGCCTTTTCAGCGATGTTTATGGAGGAAACTGACAACGCGTCTTCATTATCAGAGTCAGAATCCGTAGGCATAGGCGGCCCCAAGAAGAGCAGAGGCGAGGATGACGGCGTGGATGGCGCTGCGATCGAAGAAGAACCCGTGCGTCTTCTCTCAAGCGGGATGGCTGTCATGACAGTCTCAACTGAAACTGCAGACCTTGCTGAAGACATGGTCGAACTTCTCTTGGGTCGCGGGATTCTCGAGATCTTGAAGCCTTTCGATGTGCTGGACCTTGGTGACGAAGCCCCGGCCGGAGGAGCCTCGGGACGCATTGTGAGTCCATGGCCTTCTGAAAGCAAGTCCGCCATTGTCCGTGGGCGGTGGGCGATCTTGACGGCTTGAGAAGAGGAAAAGACTCCATCGCGACCGACAGAGGTCCTTAGCTTATCGGGCATTTTCACACCAGCTACACCGGCCACATTAGCACTCCTTCAGATGTACGAGACGGTGACCAAACTTACCGGGCCAGCCAATGACGACCGGAACATCTCTTGCAGGCGCTTTCTCAGCTGGCTCTGTCGCCTTCTTCTTGCTGGCTTTCTGCCTAGCACACTTCTTGGCGGCCTTTGAACGATTGCTGTAGTCCTCTGGCAAGCTTGCTTCAGGCAAAGCTGGCACATCTTTCTCGTCGGATGCGGGATCATTGCTCGTCGTGTCAAACAGACGTCTAAGCTTTTCTTTCGAAGCCTCAAGATCCCGCCTCCTCTGCTCTTCCTCCTCCACCTTCATCTCCCTTGCAATGTCGAGCAGATGCCGAATCTCCTCATCAGAAGGCTCCATCTCCTCGTTGGAACGGTCTATTCTTTGCCACTCTTCATCTTGTTTTTTCTTCAAATCACTCGGCAATAGCTGGGGCGAGTTGCACGGCGACTTGGACCTCAATTCGTGATGCTCATATGTTGGCTTGTAGACGAAGCCAGATACGTTGGCGAGCGCCTGACGCGCAGCGAGACGCGTAGTGACACCTTTGGCCGAATCTTCTTTTTCTTGAGGGAATATTTTTGCCTTGGGTTGGGAGTGATGTATTACCGTGGGGCCAGGAGGGTCAGGCTGTTTCTTTGAGAAAGAAGGCGAGGCAAACTTGCGCGACATGTTGCCAGACTCTGTGGGAAGAGTCGGGGCAACGAACGTCGACGGAGTGAGAGGAGTCCTGGTGCGTGCGGCAGGAATCTTGGAGGGAGGAGGCCCAGCGTTGTGCTCCCCAGCTCCCTGCGACATGCCCTCAGCTTTGGCGAAGGGTGGTTTGCCCTGCTGATGCTGTTGCCACTGCTGCTCAAGCGGGCTCTCCTCCTGCTGAGGAGTGATAGGAAGCGAGTGCGGAATGGGTGGAACGGGTGGCACGTCGGCCGCGTCGACTTTGCTTGCAGACGTGTTGAAGAGTTGGCTCACGTGGCGGCGAAGGCTGCCATGCTTGCTTCCGCTGCGAGGCGGCGCCATGTTTGTTGAAAGTGGATGGAACGGCTTGCAATTTCGGAGATGGTCGTTGAGGTTGTTAGAGAGTGGGTGGAGGAAATGTGCGGAGGTGTGTGGGTGAAGACGAAGGCAGAGCCAAAAGGGCTTGAGAAACGCCACAATGAGATGGTAGTGCGCGGGTCGCAGGGCTTGACAAGCTGCGAGGCGATATTTCTGTGTCAAGGTCGGCGTCGGTGCGTGTGCGAAATGCCAACCTTGGAACTGCCAGGCCCGACTCTCACTTGAAGCAGCCCGTGGGCCACCAACCGAAGGCAAGCAAGCACCCACATCCTGCGACCACGGACTCTCCCACATGATCACAATCGTCAGGTTTCGCTCCGGCTTCGTGCTGATTTTTCTCGACAAAGTCCTGCGCGTTAAAGGTCAGATCTCAACTGATGCCAGCGAAAGACCGTACCTACCTTTCCTTGCTCTTACACCCGCGGATACACAGTCTGATTTGGTCTATACAAGATATTGCCCGAAAACCGGCTCTCTATCAAACTAGTTTTGACGCTATCCACCGAAATCCAACCCAATCCAACGACTTGCTTGCCACCGTCTGTAAATGCCCGAACAACATGCAGACATGAATGCCTGCGGGGTAGTCGTGGTGTCTCAACCTCTGACTGCTGTCTCCTCTGCTGCTTTTTTGAACGTCTCTCGTGAACATGGCGCGTGGAAATGACAAGCTGTACCCAAAAGAAACGCCCGCTCATGCTGCTCGCTCATCTAGTCTAGAAACGTAAAAAGGTTCGTATGTACAACATTCAGGGCGCGGTCGGCGTCCCTCTCTTCAATGACGCACGAGATGTTGATCTCGCTGGCACCTATTCGACAATCAGCACACCTAGACGGTCAAGAAGTTCACATGTGGCACCTACCCTGGGAAATCATTTCAATGTTGACATTGTTCTCACCAAGCACGCTAAAGAACCGTCCACTGATGCCGACCATGTTCTTGAGCTGCTTACCAACCAAGCTCACAATGGCCATGTTGGGCACCAAGTCAATGGTTCCAATGTCACTCAGGCCAACGACGCAGCCGCGGAGGTCCTCGTCCTGGATGTGGTATTCCTCGTCGGTGCCGTAGCTCAGCATGCTCGACTCCGAGTGAAGGACCAGCGAGACATGGACTTCGGACGACGAAATGAGGTCGACCGACATGTTCCACCTGTCGAGGATGGAGAAGATGTTGCGAAGGAAGCCCGGAGCGCGGGTACGCTTGTTGCTGTGCACGTTCAACACCACAATGCCACGCTTAATGGTTACAGCAGTAGGGCGCTTGGGGCCCTTGACGGCCTGCATATTGACGGTGGAACGGGTGCGGAACAGCTTGGGGTCATGGAGCGGAGCCTTGGGGTCAAGCTCATCCTCCGTGTCTGGGAAGATGATGGTTCCAGCGTTGCGCGGGTTCATGACGTTCTTGATCCGAATGGGGATGCGGGCGCGGATGACCTGTTCCATGGTAAAGGGGTGGATGACCTCAGAGCCATAAAAGGTCAACTCGGCCGCTTCAGAGGGCGTGACAGACGACAAGAGCGCCGCAGTAGGGACCTTGCGCGGGTCAGCAGTGAAGATGCCGTCGACCTCCTTCCAAATCTGAAGCTCTTGCGCCTTAGTGCCAACGGCGCAGAGAGCCGCACAAAGATCAGTGTACCCACGTCCGACAGCATTCAAGATGCCTCCAGGAACGTTGCCAAAGTAACCCGTCACAACAGGGACCTTGTTGCCGCAAGAGCGCAGCTCGTCACCGAAGGTGGTGGCCAGGCCGGCGTAAAACGTCTCGTCCAACGTCTTTTGGCTGGGAGTGCCCCTCAAGACTTGCGACAAGTCGACATACTGGGCCGGGACACCCATTTGCTCGAGCAGCGCGGCCATGTAGCGGCAGCTCAGCTTCTCGCCCTTGCTAATGATCTTGTCCTCGACCTTGATGCTGACCTCCTCAAGGTGCTGGGCAGACTCGAGAATCTTGACCAGGGTGGAGCATTCTTCGTTGACATCCTTTGTAAACTGCTCGAGAATCTCGGGCGTCTTGATGGTGTCGGCGGCGGCCTGAATATGGTCGGTGCGGATGGCTTCGACGATTTCGATGTAGCCTCTGGAGCCCGGAATCTCAGCCTCGCGTGCGGAGCGGATCAGCCTGAATGTTTAGCGACGCCTGAGGTTACACTGCGCAGAAGAAGGTGGTGGTACCGGTTGGTGGTGCCCTCCAGCTTCGTATTGTTGCTGCGGGCAGAGCAGACGATTGCGACGCGGTTGTTCTCGATACCTGCCCTTCAAGCAGCGATTAGCAGGACAGCTCCCCGGAAACGAGGGAGCGCAGGCTCACTTGACAATCTCTGCTATGTTGACGGCGAACTTGCCGACGCTCGTTCCGCCGAATTTCAACACGACCCAGCCGCCGGGCAGGTCCTTCTCCTCAGTGTGATTAATTCTCGAGGCGCCGTTGATCATTGTGCCGTTCATTGCGGACGAGGAGGTTGGCGGGGGAGGATGGATTTAAGCCGAGGACGCGGTGGTGGTAAGGTAGTGGGGGTGCTGTCGTGAGGGTCGGGCGATTGATTGTTAAAAGAAGAGTCACAGGCAAAGGCGTGGACCGAGTTCGGCGGCGGCGGCGGCGGCGGCGGCGGGGCTCACAAAGGGACGGGACCTAGGGACTGGCCAAACCCTCGCGTGTGGATTATTTCATATTGTCATTTTGCCTTTTCTGCCGCCCGCAGGCGGTGACCACGCGCCCCCACACCCTTCCTTTGTTCCTGTTCCTCTAACGTACCCAGCCAAGGTCTCCGGGCATCCACGTCTCGACATCAAGAGTAAATATTTACTTGTCCATCTCGTCAATTGTGCGCTACCATCATCATGGGTATAGGTCGTCTGGTCGTCCTTCTCCCTATACCATCCACCTCCCCTCCAAATCCATCAAGCCTTTATCCGCAAAAATGCGCCACGCTATGCATACCGATCAAACCCTGCAAAGAAACCCCAAATGCTCCAATCAAAAACGCCAGAGGCTTATGCTGTAGCCTCTCATGACGAAAAAATCTGACCAACACGTCCAACCCTTTTTCGCCAATCCATCCTATCTCCTGCTGTATATCTCCCTGTCCCGCTCTCGCCGTTCTCGCTCGCGCCGCTCGTGAGCCTCATTGCTCACCGGACTTCTGCTGCGCGTCCGGCGGCGTGACCCCTCGTCGTAATCGAGGCTCCAGTCGCGCTCCCGAAACCCTCGACGATCATCTCTGGATGGCGGTCTGCTACGATCGCGAGAGCTGCGGTGCTCCTCTCGCTCCGTTGACCCTCGATCCGTGCTGTTGCGTCGGCCACCGTCAGCATAGCTTGGTATATATGTGTCCACGTTGGCACCCCCTGCGCCGCGCCGAGCGCCAGAATACGGCCGGTTCGATGGGGGGTGTGGGAGAGGATGCATGCTGCCCTCGGGAGGCGGAGGTGGCAGTCTTGCATTTGGCGGAGGTCCGTAAGGCATATTGCCTCGCCGACTGTCGCTGTCCCATGGCCTTCTCCGATCCGGGGGAGGCCCTCGATGGTCATAGGGTCCTGGTGGTGGTGGGACCCTGCCGTCGTAGCTTCCGCGGTAATGATGACCCAAAGAATTGGTCCCTGGCGGTCCTCTGTCGCGCGGAGGGTAACGGTCGCCGTTGGCAAGGGTTGCTCCATTTGGCGGACCGACGGGCCACTCGCCGTTTGGATTAGGTCCCATTCCGACTGTGCCGCCTGCTGGCGCAGGAGGGAGTGCTTGTTGCTTGCCCCGAGCGGTTCTGCGATCCAGCTCGTGAGAGTCTGCGAATCGTGGCAAATCTTCCGGCTTTGCCGGCAGGGGTCGCGCTTTAAAGTATGGGTGGTTAAGCGCGTCAATAGCATTAAGTCGTTTTCTCCAGTCGAGTTTCAATAGGTCGCTGAGAAGCGAAATTGCAAGGGGATCTTGGCTGGATAAAAAGTTAGCTGCGCGCGTCTTTTCCAATGGGTCGTCGCACGAACTCTCGGAAAACACTCTGGAGATTGCCCTTGCGTGGGGCAAACTGTTTGACGCCATCGCATCCAGGCAGTTGACTCCAGCCGGGCATGTTGTCTTCGTTGGGCGATCCGACCAAATCAAAGATGATCTGGGCCTGGTTGATGTCACTGTTTCCGGCCAGGATCGGTTTTCGTTTGAACATCTCTCCAAACACGCAACTACGTCCGGTTAGACATGTCTGAGCAGCAGCGTTTCAAAGATCTTACCCAGCACCCCACATGTCTATAGCGGGGGTGTAACGTCGAAGCTGTAGAAGCAACTCCGGTGGGCGGTACCAGCGCGTTACTACAAGGGCGGTGTAGTCTCTCTGAGCTTCACCACAACCTTTGCCTGCCTGCGGCACGGGTTCATCATAGTGGCGCGCAAGTCCAAAGTCGGCAATTTGCAATATTCCGCGGTTGTTGATCAACAAGTTGGCGGCTACTAGCGTCAGCAATGTCGCGCATGGGCGCAGTCGAGCAAACTCACCTTTCATGTCACGGTGCAGAATCTGATTCTGTTGCAGCTGAGTTTTAGAGTTATTGTTACGGATCTGCGGCTTGGGTGACATACGTCATGTAGATACCTAAGGCCTTCCAACAGCTGCAGCATGTAGCACTTGATTTGCGGCTCGATGAAGCGCACTTCAGGATTGTCAAGCAGGCCCGACAGGTCGTGGTCCATGTAAGGCGTGACCATGTAGAGGATTGCTCGTTTACGACCTTCGCCTAGCGCATTGTAAGCCTCCTTCTGGCCATACGGGGCCGGACCGGTTGGTACCTTTGCTTCTCTCAACAGCCATTTCTTCGAGTTTAAGGACGTTGGGATGGCTCAGCAGCTTCAGCAGCTTGATCTCGCGGAGTGCAGTGATAGGAAACTGCGGCACGATCAGTAAAAGCTCAAGTGAGGTTGGTGCAAACATACGCCATCCTTTTCGTTGTGCATGAGAATCTTCTTGAGCGCAACGACAGCACCCGTTCGCCGCGATCGCGCTTTGTGAACCTCGCTGCAGGCAATTAGTAATTCCTCAGGTGGCAGACGGGCGAGCGAAGACTGACCCAAAGGTTCCCTCGCCGAGCTTGCCCATGACCTCATAATCGCCAATTTTTGAGCAACCCTGGAACTTGCGATGGGCCAGGCCCGGCGCGGGCACGGTTGATGGAGTCGCCATGCTGCGCGGCAGCAGGGGATGAGGAAGGCAGATAGAGATGAGTGGCCAGCGTAAGATCGTCGGGGTGAACTCAGAGGCGACTGGACAGATGTTGAGATTTAGAGTGGTGGAGCGGACCGATCTTCAATCGCGACATGTAGGCGGCGCGCAGCAAGTGAAGTGAATGTGAATGTGGCGGAAACTGAGAAGACTTGGCGCCATGTGCGCGCGATTCAAGCGCGCATGTTCTCAGGCGAGAGATGGAGCGGCGGCAGCGATGATGGCGAGCAAATGCCGGAGAATGAGGGGGGGTGGGCAGTACGATGAGCAGCGCGTGTTGGTACGTTGTTCGCGATGCCGTTCCTAGCTGCGGCCTTGGACCGTTGTCGATCGCCAAGGCCGTCAGGCAAGCTCCACCACCGCTCTCCGACCGACCACCACAGACTCCACGAGATCACTTCCATCGACCTCCGCACATCTCCCGAGCTCCAGACATCTCCATTGTGAGCCTCTCTATGCCCTCCGATCATCGGCAACCGCGCAATTGACACTGCTCAAGCAATTCGCATCACAATGGCTGGTCACGGCCCCGGTCCTGCTCGTGGCCCCGGCAGCCACCCCGTCCACGTCCACCCCGTTCGCCCTCTCTACCGCTTCGCCGCCACTGGTCTCGGCGCTGCCATGTGGTTCTGGGTACGCCTTGTACCGTCATTCAAAAACAATGCTGACACTGCTCAAAGGTGTTGTACAGCTGGAAGAAGAACGGCGCCGTGCTGCTTGGATGGAAACACCCGTGGGACCATTGAGCCAACCGGGCCGAAGATGAGCATGAGAGACGTGACTTTGCAACTGGCGCAAGTGGTCTGAATTGGTACCATTATGGAATGCCAGAGTCTGGCAAATCAAAGAGAGTGGTTGTTCCCATGTCTTCTGCGCACCTAGACCAAGATCTCCGTCGTCCGGCCTTGCGGCGATGCTCTGTCGGGCGGATCAGCACTGCCCTTCATTCAGCACAAAAACAATCAAACTTTCGACGCACATTGTCAAGTCGAACTTATCATGTGTTTTGGCGCAAGACGAACCACTGCGTTTGATCAGGCGGCAATGCTACACTACGATTCTCACGACTCACAAAAGCTACTAAACATTATTCACAGACTAGACTCTAGCAGCTTTTGAGAAACTGCCATCACTTCTCGGCCTTTTCAAACAAGTAATGCGTCACTCCCCATGTGTCGCCGCCCTCATGTGCAAACAACTCTGCGCATGCCATGTAAAAGATCTGCCAGCGATGGAACCACGTTGTCGCATTCTCCTTGCCATATGTCTCTTGCAGGTGCGGCCAAATGGCTTTCTTGTTGGCTGTCATCTTGGCCAGCCAGTCCTAGCCAATGTGTCAGTCTGCTCTTAAAATAACATGGAATGATCATACCTCGCATGTTCTGGCGTAATGCTGCCCATTGACCCACCATTGCTCCTTGACGGTCAGGTCGCGCTGGAAATACAGCAAAAGATCCGCGCTTGGCATGGTTCCACCCGTGAAGAAGTGCTCCGTCATCCATCCGCTCTCAAAATCATATGGCATGCTCTTGTGCGCGAAGATATGCACGAACAGTTTGCCTCCAGGCTTCAACGTCCTTGCGACCTTGGCCATCAACAACTCGTAGTTCTTCATGTGCTCAAACAGCTCAATTGAGACGACACGGTCATATGTCTCCGGCTCAAATTCATAGTCAACCACGTCGCCCGTGATGACTTCGAGATTTGTGAGTTTCTTTTCTACAGCACACGCGTCGATATACTCCTTTTGGGTGCGCGAGTTTGAAAAGGCCGTGATTTGGCATGTGGGAAACACCTCGGCCAGGTATAGAGAGGCAGAGCCCCAGCCGCACCTGAGAGGGTTAGTACTAAGGCTCTCGAGGTTGTAGAGGGAGCAAATGGAGCGGGATGATGAGAGACATCAAAAGAAAACCTACCCTAGATCTAGAATCTTCATCCCTGGACCGATCCCTGCTCTTTTGACATATAGCCCCATCATGGCCACCTCGGCCTCGCCCAAGGTCTCGCTCCCCTTCTCGTACAGGCAGCACGAGTACTTCATGCGCGGGCCCAAGCACGCGGCCAGGACGCCGGTGCCAACCTCGTAGTGCTGGGTGTTGGCCGTCGCCGTCTCAATGGCAATGGGGCGCGACCGCAGCTGCGCCACGTACTCCATCTTGCGGGCGTAGTCGGCGGCCAGCGTCGAAGACGCGAGCGAGAGGAGCCGCTGGTGCAGCTGCGACCGGATGCCGATGCGGATGACGCGCGAGGGTATGTAGCCACCGTCGAGGAGCGGGTTGAGGTACGCGTCGGCGACGCTGGTTACGGTGTCTGTGGGGGCTTGTTAGCTGCCATTGACCCCAATTGAGCTGCAAGAGGTGTGCTGGAGCAAGATACCAATGATGGAAGCCATGGTTGGGGCTTGGGGAGCAGGAGCGGGTTGGATGAGGTTAGCGGAAGCTGGACGCAGGTGCAGGTGCAGGTGGTGAGCGGGAGACGGGTCGTCCCGCGAAAGTTTGGCAGCGATGGGAGGGAAAACGACGAAAATGGCTTGCTGGGTAATTGAGCCAGGAACGGAAGTTAAGGTACGTCTATCGTGAGACGTCTGATTTGATTTAGGCTCTTGCCGCAGCTCGGCGCTAGACTGCTTACCTCTTCTTTCCTCACACGCCGCTTTCATTCTGTCCTCCCCGTCCTGGGCTGGTGCGGTGTCATTCCATTTGGGAGGGTCATGACGTCACTGGCATGCATCGCGCATACCCGGTGTTCCTGCATTCAATTGTTGCTCGTCTTCTCCACCACCGCACACTTCAACGTCTCTCCATCCATCGATATTGGACACAAAGTCGTTAATTTACGTTGTTCTGATCAAATCTCTGGCGAAACTCGACTCAATTGCATGGTGTTGGCTGAGCACTCGACTAAAATGGCCATGTGTCCTCATCCGCCTCCCACTCCACACGTCTGCCTCTCCCCAATATCTATACAATTTTACAGCCCCCTTCTCCATTAGTTTTCTACCAATACCAGCAGACCGATTTCTGCCCCTCGTTGCTCCACCGCTTCCCGGCTTTCCGTCGAAAAATACAAGGCCTACTTCAACGCTTCAGCACAGCTAGAAAAAGGTCGAGCTGCGAACATTGGGATCCGACCTGAAAACTTGTCCAGCAACACCACCACTTGCCGTGCGAATCAAGCAAATTGTTTCGTCATTGACCGTCCGAATCCAGCGCGTTCGGCCATTCCGACCCCACAACGCAGGCGAAGCGAGCCACGGTCCGATCTTCGCCTGTCCCCACTACTACGCCGACGCCACCACTAATAACCATCTAATCATTCTATTAGCCTCTAGCGCATTTTCTCCCTATCCTACATCCTTATAAATACGACACTCTTCTCTAGTTTAGCTACTATTTCTTAGAAAAAAGCCTATATAATAATAATATAATACTAGCGCCTATAGACCCTACTAGAGATTAGGGATTAAGGTAGGGCCTAGTAGCTACTAACTAGGACCTAAATAGGGCTATATATAAGAGTAAGGATATATAAAAAGCCCTCTATAGATAAAAACCTTATAAACTAAGGTTTTATCTAATATCTACTCTAAATATATTATTATTCCTACTTAATTTAACCCCCTATAGTACTAAATCTTATATTTAAAACCTTTAACTACTATAGCTAGTTAAATTAAAAATAGCTTCTATAACTTATTTAGGAAGTATTAACCTAGAGGCTAGTATACTAGCTATAAACCTACTAGTTAGAGGTAAAGAGGCTACTAACTAGAGAATAGTTCCTCTCTAGGTTAATAAAGATGCTTATATTAATGTTATACTACTACCCTAGTATGAGATTTAGCACTATAGGGAGTTAAATTAAGGGTAAATAATAATAATATATTTAGTATAGATATTAGATGAAACCTTAGTTTATTAGGTTTCGTCTCTTAGGGCGTTTATATGTCCTTACTAATATGTACGGCCCTCTTTAGGTCCTAGTACGGCCCCCTTTAGGTCCTAGTCGGAGTTCTCTAGGCCCTACCTTAGTTATAGCATTATACTATCCCCCCCTCTAAAAGGGCTATTCTTAGACCGTTAGTAAGTAGCCGTCTTAGGGGCGCTAAGTTAGAGTTAAGCGGTAGCATTATCTATTATCCGGCCTAAGGGTGTAGTTATGCTATTAGGCGTGTTCTAGCCCGTAATTAGCGTCGTTATAGCCCTAAGCATCATTATATAGTAATAGGGTTTTCTTTATTTAAGCCTATAGAGTTATCTACTTTATTATTAGCCTCGTAGCTTATATATAAGCGCCTAGGTATTAGCTTATAGGTGCGGAGTTAGTAGCTAGTAGCGGTAGCGTATAAATAGGGTCGCTTATCTTACCTACTATCTATCTTTTTTAACTATTACCTTTATACGACTTTTACTATAGCCCCCCCCTATCTTATATATAACGAGGTTCGTAGCTACCCGGTTTATTTCTAGCCTTAGCCGCTATTAGATCGCCCTACTTATGCGTAATACATTTACTACTAGTCTAGGGTGCTACTAGGTAACCCTTTAGCCCCTATTATAAAGCTATAGACCTCTCCTTATAAGCGTAAGGCGCCTAGCGGCTCTTCTAGGGGTGATACTAGTACGTTATCGTCTAGTAGTCGTAAGCTATAGGCTTACTTATAGTAAGTTATTAAGACTAATTTCCTAAATAGCTATAGCTAACTATTTTAGGGACTCTTTAATTATTTAGGCCTAGATCCGCATATTATTTATCGGTTATAAGGTACTAATAGGTAGGAGTAGTAAGTATATATACTACGCCGCTATAGCTAATTAGTATAAATAGGTATACTATTTAGGTACTACTTAGGCGCGTTACTAACCGGTTATTAGTAGATTAATAAGTATTTTCGCCGCGCGGTTAACATTACGCTAGAGGAGCGCGAGTACTTAATTAACTACGCTTACTATACTATAGTATATAATAAGTTAGAGTCTTATTACTAGACCTAGTCTTAGACTTAGGCGTCTTATTCGTCTCCTATTCCTATATCTACTAGTAGTATAGCTAATATTCCTCTACTAGCAGCCTATTCTAAGGCTAAGCTAGATTATACTTATAGGCTTTTAGATAAGGATACGTACGATACTACTACTCTAGCCTAGTAAGATATGTTCATGCGTCCCTTAGCTTCGTAGTTCGGCTATTTAAACACGCTAGAGTATATAGCTTAGAACTATACTAAGGCTATAGGTAATAGCGTAAAGAGTAAAGGGGTTATACTAGTAGAGTTAGGTTATTATTATTAGGTAAGTTACCGCGCCGTGTAGGAGCATTAGAAGGTAAGTTATTACTATTTATAACCCCGTTTAGGTTCCTATTAGCTAACCTATAGTAGAACGCCGGCGGTCTCTTTAGCCCTAATAAGCCCGCTAATGTTATCATAAATGAGGAGTTAGGGTAGTTATAGCTATTACGTATATATATTACGCCTGCCTGCCGTAATACCCTTTACTATAGTAGCTAAACTAGGTTTTCTTTTCTATAGGATCTATTTATACTAGTTAGGCGTTCCTATTATCCCTAGTTCCTATATAGGGTCTAGTTAGTAGAGTTATCGGGTCTTTTTTAATACCCTTATAGTAATTAAGGTCTTTTACGGGTATAGTTAGTAGAATAGTCTACTTATATTAGGCTAAGTCTATAGGATAGTTTCTAAGACATGCTTATTCCTATCTAGCGCTTACTCTTACCCGTTACTACCTATAATCCTTTCTATACTCCTCTTTAAGTTAATATATCTATGTTATTACTTAGGCTATTACCTAAGTTATCTCCTAGTTTCCGTAGGGTATTATTAGGATCCGCTAGGGTCCTAAGGGGGCTCCCTACTACCGCTATTACCCCTTTAGATTTATTTTAGGACCCTAGGGGTTATCCTTATCCTTACTTTACGGGGCCTACTAGGGCTAGCCTATTAGTCGCCCCTTTAGGTACTATCTACTTACGTTTAGCCGGGTTTTTTAAAACGTTATAGGTAGACTTATACGCGTCTATTATTTCTTAGTAGTTATCTAGGCCGTCCTTATACATCTATTTATTGAATTTATTCCTATAGCCTACCTACTTAACGTAGTACTATACCCCTCTAGGGGTAAGTTTATAGTTAATAATAGTTTCTACTTCCTAGTACTTATCGCCCTCGTTATTAATCTTAACGGGGTAGGGTTTAGCGTCTACTAGGCCCTAATAGGGTTCTAGTAGGGAGACGTAGAATGTTAGGTAGATCCTTACTATGCTTAGTAGAAGGTCTAATTTATACGTTAGCCTGCCGTATTATTAGATAATAGGGAAAGGGCCTAGATAGCGGGCGTCTAACTTCTTTATTAGTCATTTAGTATAGATGTTCTTTAATAAAAGAAGCACTCTTTCTCCTACATTAAATTATTTATCCGATTAGTAACGGTTAGCATACTTAGCCTAGAGTACTTAGGCGCGCTCTATACGCTCCTTAGCCTCCTTATATATTTTAGTTAGCTAGTAGAGGTGGCTCTCTACCCGCTAAGCTTACTTAGAGTCCGTTATTACTATAACGTTAGGGTCTATAGTAACCCCTTCGTTATTAATTAGGTGCCCTATAGTAGCCCTATTAGTTCCCCCCCCCCGTCTAGGGTATAGCATCTAGCATGCTATTAGGGAGATTAGGTACCTAGCCGTAGGCTAGGTATATTAGAGCGAACTTAGTTATTAAGTAGACTTTACTATTATAGGTAAAGGCCGCCTCCTATAGGCGTGAGGCCTAGTCTAATTATTTATAGTTAACATACATGCGTAAGTATACCTCTAGCTTCTAGTTTTAGCGCTTAGTTTACCTATTAGTCTATAGGTAGAACGCTATACTTAACTTTTAGATAATTCCTAAGTAGTAGTAGAATATGCTCTAGTAGTTACTTATAAAGAGGCTATCCTAGTCTAAGATAATATTAATTAGGCACCTAGTTACTATAATAACCTCGCGCTAGATAAGAGTACCTAAGTAATCTATACTTATAGTTATTTATATAGGAAAGTACTACGCATATTTTATAAACCTATCTACTAGGACTAGGATAGCATTATATTCGCGTCCTAATAGGTCCTAGGAGGCTAGAAGGTCCGTAATAAAATCTATTATGAAATATTACTAGGGCATTATAGGTCTTTAGACTAGTTTAAGGAGCCTATATAGCTTATACCGCCGCGGCTTATTTTACTAGTAGGCATTATAGTCTCCTACATACACGGTTACGTCTTCGGCTAGCGTTAGCTACTAGTATTTACGGCTAATAACCTCTATCGTGCGTTTAACACCGAAGTATCCGC
Source organism: Phyllosticta citriasiana (assembly GCF_038021145.1). NCBI lineage: Eukaryota > Fungi > Ascomycota > Dothideomycetes > Botryosphaeriales > Phyllostictaceae > Phyllosticta > Phyllosticta citriasiana. The sequence continues at coordinate 56,497 of NW_027117292.1, forward strand.
CTACTAGGTCGTTATAGTTCTATATAAAGATCTTACCGCGTAGTAGGGTACTATTAGGCACCTATACTTTACTATTCCGGTAGATAAGACCTTAGGGGTCTATAGAATACCCCTCTCCGGCACCGTCTACCCCTATTACGCCGTCTATACGGACCTTCTAAGATAGAGGGTCCTTCCTCTAGCTATCTAGAAGTAGTTAGAGGAGGGACTTAGGGGGGTCGGTATATACTATTTCGCTAAGAGTAGCTACTACTACTTCTTAGTAAGGCGTTAGACTTAGCGCTAAGCTAATACTAGTAAGTAAGGACACTATAAGGGGGTATTACTTACGTTATTAGACTTATTTTAAGGGCAGCTTTACTAGTACCTCTACTCTAAGTAGGTACCGTAACGCGTCCATCTAGCTAGTAACTAGGGGTATAGTAGTACCTAGTAACTCCTTAAGGTCTTTCACTTAGAGCTTCTATTATAGAGTAGGTAATAGTACGTCTAATACTAGCTATTTATCCGCTTCTTTAAAGCCCTTTACGTAGTCTAGGCGGCAGGATAAACTATTAGTAGGGTTAATTAAGCTAGGTTTATAGCTAATCTTAAAGTTAAATTCCGCTAATAACTCCGCGTACCTAGCCTACCTTATAGTTAGGCGTTTAGTATCTATAAAATAGTGGAGGTTATTATAATCTATAAGGACTCGCGTTAGGGCGGGCATATATACTAGGTAGTACTACTACGTCTTAAAGCACTCTATAATTATAAGTAATTCTTTATCGTAGGTATCGTACCGTACCTCTATAGTAATAAATTTACGTAAGTAGTAGGTAATTAGGTGCTAATAGGTAGCCCTATCGCTACTAATGGCTAGCTATAGGAGTATTCCTATATATACGTAGTTAGATGCGTCTATAATTAGGGTTAATAGGCGCTTTAGATCATAGTACTATAGTAGGGGGCCTTCTAGGAAGGCTGCTTATAGCTATTTAAAGGCTATCTAGGCGGCCTCCGGCTAGTACTAGGGTTAGTACTACCTTATAGGCCCCTTTCTAGTCTTTTTCTTCTTTACTTCCGCGGCGTCTAATAAGGCGCCGGCTAGGGCCTAACTAGCCTCCTATAGGAGTTCATATAGGAGTTAGGTTAGCGCGGAGTAGTTCTAGATAAACTAGTAATAGAAGTTAGTAAAGCCTAGAAACACTTAGATATCCTTATAGCTTTATAGTTCTAGCTATTCTTTAATAGTCTAGACCCTCTTAGCGTCTATTTAGATGCTATTAGGGGTGATTATAAACCCTAGGAACTTAACGCGTTTTATATAGAATACGTACTTCGAGATTTTAGCGTATAGTTTCTATTCCTATAGATGTTATAAGATTTACTTTACGTGCCGTATGTAGTCTACCTTATTTTAGGAGTATATAAGAATATTATCTAGGTAGATAACGTAGATAGAATCTAGGAGCCTAGCTATAGCTTAGTAGATATACGCTTAGAAAGATGTAGGAGCGTTAGCTAGCCTAAAAGGCATAACTAGATACTTATAGTAGCTATACTATGTCTTAAAGGCCGTCTTCTACTTATCTCCTACCTTAATCTAGAGTCTATAGTAGGCGTTACGGAGGTCTAACTTTATATATATAGTAGCCCCTAATATGTAGTCTATTAGCTCCCTAATTAGGGGTAAGAGGTAGTAGTTCTTAATAGTAACCTTATTAAGTCCCTAGTAGTCTATATAAAGGCGTAGGGTCCTATTAGCCTTAGGCATAAAGAGGATTAGGGCCCCTATAGGTAACTTACTTAGTCTAATCTATCTAAGGCGCAGCGCCTTTTCTAGGTACTCTCTAAGGATACTTAATTCTCTCTTAGATAGGTTATATATAGGTAACTATAGTAGTATTCTACCGTCCTTAAGATTAATTACATGGTTATATACTAAGTTCTAGGCTAATATACTAGTGAGATCGCCGTTAAAGACGTTATTAAATTTAGTATATTACTCTAGGAGGCCCTAGATTAGGCTCCTACTAGTATCTATATAGGCTACTAGGTATAGAGCATAACCGCCTTTATTAGGATAACTAGCAGTTACCGGTAATTATATACCCTATAGGGTCCTACTAGGGCCTAGGTAGCTAACCCGTTAAGGTTATTATACCGTAGACCCGTAGGTCTAGGCACCGTAGATATATCCCTTAGGGCTAACCTCCTTTCTTAATTCCTCTAACGATACTTATTTAATTATAGGTTTATAGTCTAGGTTCGCCTAGGAGAAAGACGGCCTACATCTTTAGGAGTACTTAAAATAGCATTTAGCCTTAGAAATCTATTCTAGGCTAAGGATAAGTTTAAACGCCGCATCTTAGCTCTCCTAGAATAGTTAGGGGCCTACGGTTTAGCTCTAACCTTAATCATCTTACGTAGTTATAGTAAGCTAATAGGCTAGTCCTAAAGTAAGAGGAGACCCGTTAGCTAAGGTAGTATTTAGGTAGTAACTAGGTAGCTCTTAGGTAGGGACTAGGCCCTTATCCTAAGCTACTAACCTCTAAACTAGGTTTAGGGTAGCGCTATTATTAATAAGAGCTATTAGGGAGTATGTCCTAGTAGCTATATTACATGTAATACGAACTACTAATAAGTTATACGTTACTTAACGGTCTCCTTATTAATTCTCCTATCCTAGTTACTAAGACGCTCTTAGGTATGTAACTAGGGCACGCCTTTTTCTAACTTTTTATTAGTTAGTAGCGGTTAGTCTCTCCTTAGCTAGAGAGTACTACTCTTTTAGTACTAATTACTAGTCTAATAGTTCTTTAGCCTACTCCCCTATTAGGTTACTTTATTAGCTACGCCCCTAGATAGGGAGCCCTAGTGTTTCTTCTTAGGCCTCGGCCTCTAGGGGGGTACTAAGCTAGGTTTAAACCGGCCCCTTTTAGGCGCCCCTTTAGGGTCGCTCTTTAGGGATACCTACCCTAGGAGCTCCTCCGCCTTCTTAACTTTAGTAAATACATCATACTTAGTCTTTATACGACTCTTAGTACTCATCTTAGTTAGCTTAGTGCGTAAGATTAGGTATACCTATAAGAACTAGTATATAACGCGGTGCTCCTTATTAATAATCTTAAACTTAAGACGTCGCTCCTTAGCTTCTAGCATAGACTATAGGCTTCTAAACTCTTACCTCTTCGTTTAGGTCGTATTAAAGAACTTTATATATATCTTAAACCTCTATATATTAGGGTCCTAGATCTAGTCCGTAATAAACGTACGGAAGTCTTTAAAGTAGACTAGGGGGTTTATTTTTAAGTTAAGGGTATTAAATACCTTATCGCGTAGGTTTACCTTACTAATAGCTAACCCCTAGGTAGCCTATTATAACTAACGCCCTAAATCTTTAGAGGCGCTATATATCTTAAACGTATTATTTAGGGCCTAAAACTAGGAGTCTATATCCTTTACCTCTAAGCTTATAAGCTTAGGCGTAGGGGCCTTAATAAGGGAGCTAAGGGGGTTATAATAGGGAGCTCACGAATTAGGTTACGAGTTAGGCCCGACTAGGGTCATAATAGGTAGCCCTAAGAGACTTCATTTAATCTCCTAAAGCCTCTAAACCCGTTAGTATAAGTTAGTAAGCTCCTCTACGTTTATGGAATTAAGCGTTACTAAGAGCGCCGTGATTTTATTATTAACGGTCGTAATATATAGATTCGGCGTTAGAGTAGCTAAGAGCTAGCTCTTACTATTATTTAGGGACTAGATTTTAACATAAGCATCTTTATTAACTAGGGGGAGGACTATCCTCTAGTTAGTAGCCTCTTAGCCTCTAACTAGCTAGTTTATGGCTAGAGAGCTAGCCTCTAGGTTAACGCTTCCTAAATAAGTTATAGGAGCTATTTTCGATTTAACTAGCTACGGTAGTTAAAGGTTTTAAATGTGAGATTTAGCACCGTAGGGAGTCGAATTAAGGGTGAATAATAATAATATATTTAGTATAGATATTAGACGAAACCTTAGTTTATTAGGTTTCGTCTCTTAGGGCGTTTATATGTCCTTACTAATACGTACGGCCCTCTTTAGGTCCTAGTACGGCCCTCTTTAGGTCCTAGTTAGAGTTCTCTAGGCCCCGCCTTAGTTATAGCATCATACCTAGTATATAGACTAACTAAGTAAGATAGCTACTATCTTACTTACTATACCTTTTTAGGTTAGCTAGCGTAGTAGTATTAGTCCTACTACCTTATAGAGTAAGTAAGATTTATACCTACCTAGAGGTTAATAGTTTAAGTCCTAGTTAAACTACTCTTATAGGTATAAGCTAAATTTAGGTTATTACTTAGGGGTATATATATTAGTTAGTAGTATACTTATAGAATCTATATACCTAGTATATATTATACTTTTTACTACTATATATATATACCGCATTCCTATAGCTACTATAGTATTATCGCTACCTACTAGTTAGCTATTATTAGCTCTTATATGTAATAGGGGAAATTAGGCTCCCTACTTCCCTCCTAGTATAGGTAAAGACATTTACTAGTAGTTAATAACTCTAGATCTCCTTTAATAGCTAATAAGAGGACCTTTATCTAATAGTTTTAGGAATCCCCTAAGGAAGCCTAGTCTTACTAATCCTATTTCTTATTTATATATAAAAGCTCTTTTCCTCTTACTTAGTACGATTCCTCTTATATATTAATAATGTTTTAATTATAATCTCCTTAACTAGTTAGAAGAAAAATACGCGGATCCTCTAGTAGGAAGTAACCTAGCTTTTCTTACTTAGAACCTAGTATGCCGTTAATTTTAATAAAGATAAAATAGACCTTATCTATTTTATAAGCTTAGATAAGGCTAAGGTAGCTATAATTATACTCCTAGGAGATTATATAGTATAGCTAAAGTAGCTCATCTAATAGCTAAGGATATAGTTTAATATATACCTATTATTCTAGTAGTATACGATAATTTAGAATGCCTAAGTAAAGTAATTACTTAGAAGACTTATGCGGCTAGCTAATATATAACGTAGACTATCCCCTACTACTATCTAATAACTATACCTTACTTACGTATAAAGTATAGTAGATTATAGGTCTCTAGTTTTCTAGTAAGTTAGTAGCTCTAAGATACTTAGACGAACACTTTAAAATAGTAGACTATACTAAATCCTAGGAGCCTTTTTATGAGGTAGTAGGGCCGATACTACTATACTAACCGACCTAAAAAGGTATAGTAAGCGAGATAGTAGCTATCTTACTTAGTCGGTCTATATATTAGGGTAGCGGTATAATACTTTTACACCTTCCTAATTACTCCTATAGAAATTAAAGTAGGCCTTCTCTCCCTCTACCTTAGGCGTAACATATTACTTTAAGTATACGCTATAAGAATCTTTAAACTTAGTTACTAACACCTAGTACGTATAATTATTAATATGTTTAAACTAGAGAGCATACTAGGACGCTAGATATAACTTAAATATATCTAGAATATAATTTTAGACCTAGTAATAGGTACTAAAAACCTTATTAAGCATGGTTCTTTTCCCCTATAGAAAAAGACTACGCCGTATAAAGTTAAGATTAGCTACCTCTAAAAGGAATAAGAAGCCTAAGTATATATTAGACGCATAGAATATAAGACTTAAGTAGTTATCCTATACTCTAACGCTTTATCTATCCTAAAAGGAAATAGAGTAGGTATAGGAATTATAGCGTACGATACCTAATAAGATAGTATAAGAGTAGTAGTAAGCTATAGAGTAAATATTAGACTATACTAGCTCGTATATAATAGAGAACTAGAAGTACTTATAAGGGCTATAGAGCTAGCTACCTAGAAATAGCTAGGATAATAGATTATAGTATATATAGATAACTAAGCTATACTATACTACCTCTAGACCCTATCTAACCTACTTAGTTAAGGACTATAACTTTAAGCTATAGATATAGGCTACTTAGTTATAGCTAGATAAGGTAGTCTTACCTTCTTATAGGCCCTAGGCTATATAGGGATTAGAGGAAACCTATAAGTAGATGCCCTTATAAAGGAGGCTACTAGGTTAACCCTAGAGAATAATAACTTAAGTACTACCCTACTTAGGATGCGCGTACGATAAAGAACTATAGTAGAATAGATAGTATATACTATATAATACTAGGAAGTATAGATAATACTATCCTAGGAGTTATACGTACGTAACTTCCTATCTATACTAAGGACGTCTATCTAACTCCCTAAGTATAGATAACTAGAAGTATTAGCCTACTTCTAACTAAAACTAAACTATAGCTACTTTAGAGCCTACCTATTACGGTTTAGTAAGATAGACTAGGATAATTATAGCTATATTAATACTACCCGATAAATACTATAATATCTTATTAGTAACTACCTACTCTATAGCTCTACTAGGAGAGAAGCTATATAGGAAGCACTTAAGGCGTACGATAATAATAGAGGGAAAATAGCCTCTATACCCTATAGAGAGCTATTCTAAGAAGAAGTTAGTTAATAATTTATACTTAAATTCGTACGTTAGACGAAGGTATCTACTAGGGTATAGTATATATAAATGTATTAGCTAACTATACTAGCTAGCTAGAAGATATACGCTACTAGTTAAAAACCTTACCCGCTTTTTTACCTTTATAGGTACTAAGATAGGTATTATATAATACTAACTAAAAATAGTACTATTAGGAATAGTACTAGAACGCTATAGTAGAGTATATATATAATCTACCTTACCTACTACCCTATACTATATTTACTTTTCTATATACGCCTTCTTCCTATCCCCCTTCCTTTTATTACTCTTACTTTATACTACCTATCGCGATAGCTAATAAGTAAGACGACGCTAGTAACGCGAGTATACTACTACGCGATTACTTAATAAGCCGAAGTAAATTATAACCGAGCCGCGTAAACTAGCTAAGCTAAGTAAGCCGGCTACGCTAATAAATAATAATACTACTAAGGCTATATAGCCTACTTAGTAACTAATAGAAATTCGCGTAAATAATAAAAAGATTAATTCTTTTATCTATTATAATAACATAACTAAAGTAGTAATTCGCGTAGTAAGAAGAGAGTTTAGTTCTTATTTTAATCGTTTAGATTTCATTTTACTTCTTATATAAATATATATAGAAGATAGTAGAGTATATAGTATCTTCTATATTTATAATAATTAATAAGACTTCACTTAACTTCATCTTTCCTCTACTTAACTTTAATTAAATTCTTTTAATTTCATATACGTCCGACTAAGTAGATAGTCTTTAGGCTAAAGCCTATATATTAGCCGTTTAACGATTTATAATAGATATAGAAGATTATTCTAGGTATTATCCCCGTCCTATTTTTTATTACCTAAGGGAGGTATTAGAATACCTAAACTAGGCATACTATATATATAGCCCTAGCCTTATACACGACCGTCTATTATTTAAGAAGGTAATTTAAGTCGTCTTAGTAAGGCGCATCGGTGTTATCTAAGGACTAAAGAGTATTAAGTACGTATTAACTATAGAAGTCTTTATAAGACTATAGGGTAGCGTGTAAATCTTAAGGAGGTATCCTCTCTATACCTACTTACGAGAAAGTAGAAGACTATTCCATACGCGAATAGTATAGCTAAGAATTAAGCCTACGTAGCTAGTACCTAAGAAGGGTCTAGTAGTTAATAATAAACACCCTCGCGTAGAGGTACTAAGTTACCTTACGAATCTAAGAAAGGAAGAGGATAGGCACTCCTCTTCTTATTATAATCTTTTTATTCCCTTTTACCGGTTAAGCTTAATACGTAAATATAAGAGAAAGGTTTATTTTACGCGATATAATTCTAGGTTAAAGAAGCTTTTAGGCATATTCTACTAGAAGAAGCTAGTAACTATCGGTTTAAGATTACTCCCCTCATAAAGGGACTAACCTAAGATATTACTATTTATATAAGAATGTAAATTAAGACTCTTAAATAAGTTATCCTTAACTTAGCTAAAAGGATTATAAGCATTTAAACTCCCTTACGCGAAGATGCTATAGATTTAATAAGTTTATAGTATTTAGAAGGGAATAGATCCCGAAAGAAGAAGAAACGTATACTAAAGGTGCCCGACCTACCTAAATTAATAAACGGCTAAAACCCTACGTACGAGTATTAGCGACTCCTTATAAATAATAAAATCCGTAGTAATAAGGACTACTTTAAAAGAGATACCGCTATAGATACTAAGGAAGCTATTATAAGTTATATCCTTTTAAGGATATAGGGCGAGGTAGCATAGCATCTAGTACTATTCTTACATGCCCGCGTAAAGATAGACGATCTAGTACTAGATACTAACTTATATTACTAGCTTAAGTAAGTATTTAAGAATCCGCACTAGTAGAAGGACATAAAGAAGAAGTTAAAGGATCTTTATTATAAAATTCCTATAGATCTTTAGAAGTTCTAGTTAGAGTTTATATACCTAGCTTTAGAGGCTAATCTTCCGTACGAATAATAGAAGGAGGATTTCTATTCTTCTTTAGATCCCCTACTATAAACTCATTTAGTAGGTATTAAATAAGACGACTCTATCTTATTTAAAGAATATCTTTAAAAGGCGTATTCTATCGCGCGAAGTATAATTAAGTACTAAAATAGTAAAAACGTATCTTTATCCTCCTAGGAAGACTATATAAAGAAATAATAATAGGAATAAGTAGGTAAATCTACTCTTTTAATAAGTAGAAGTTTAAGAGAATAACCTTCTTCTAGGTTATTATAGAGATCTACTCCTTACGCGATAATAGAAAATCTAACACGTAAAGGAAAGGTAGAACTTTAAGGTAATATTAGACCCTATTACTAATATAGAAAATTTAGATACCTTATCTAGTAGTATCTAGAAACCGAAGCGAAGATAGTAGATGCTATACTAGAAGAAGAAGTAGAAGAGCGTGTAAACTTAGAAACTAACTTATCCTTATTAGAAAACGACGAGTCTTAGGGGAAGTCTCCTCCCTAAGACTTAAACTCGGAGCTCTATAAATTACTAATTTATAGGTAAACGTTTATAACCTTATTAGAGAATACCTATTTACTATACGAACTATAATTATAGCTAGCGGTCGCGCTATACCCGTTCGTACCCTAGTTAATACTAGCGCGAATAGATCTAGCTTTATTCACCCCCGACTCCTTCTATAACTTAAGGAATTAGGGGTTAAGAAAAGAAAGATTACTAGTAGGAACCTTAAAGTCTCTAGGTTTAACTAACGCATAAATAAGTAACTTAATTTCGTTTATTAATTATAATTCCGTTTCTAATATTAGCTAGTTATAACGTACGCCTTTATACTAGATATTAGGCGCTACGATATTATCTTAGGCCGCTAGTTCCTCGCCTATTATTATATTCTCCTAGATTACCGTAACCGATAACTCGTTTAGTTAGATCTCCTAGGATGAATTTCTTTCGTAAATCTTTTAAACATCCTAAAAACATCCGTACGAAGTAAAGTTCCGCGGATAAAATAACTATAATCTATTAACTAATTAATCTTACTAATATTTACCTTAGATAAGATTAAACTTAATAATTAAGAAACCTTTTTTACTTCTCTTATAGAAATTAACCTACCTATAAAAACATTAATAGAAGTAGTAGACCTTTATTCTATTATACTAGACGATATCGATGAAGCTATTAAAGATAAAGCTTTTAACGAATACCTTAACGATCGTTTACCTTCTAAATATAAAAACTACCGCGACGTTTTTTTAAAATAAGAATCTAATTAGCTACTACCTTATTATGTAGGAGTTAATTATTAAATTTCTCTTACGTATAAGGGCCCTCCGCGCCTTCTACTAAGTCCTCTCTATAGAATATCTCTAGAATAGCTTGCTATAGTAAAGGAATACGTCTAAGAGAATTTAAAAAAAGGATTCATTACTAAGAGCTACGTACCTTACGCCTCTCCTATATTAGTAGTAAAAAAACCCGGAGGCGGTTAGCGAATCTATATTAACTACTAACGGTTAAACGATTAGATAAAGAAAGACTTATATCCTTTACCTCTTATCTTAGAACTCTTATAGAGAGTAGGTAAAGGAAAGGTCTATATAAAACTAGATATTCGATAAGCTTTCTATTAAATACGACTTTAAGAATAGTCGGAAGAATATACTACCTTCTATACGAGGTACGGATTATTTAAATACCGCGTTTTACCCTTTAGGCTAAGTAACGGGCCTACTACCTTTTAACGTTTTATTAACTAAGTCCTCTTTAACTATTTAGATGATTTTATTATTACTTTTATGGATAATATCCTTATTATTTCTAAAAACCCGCACGAATATACTTAACACGTTATTAAAGTTCTATAACGATTACGTAAAGCGGGATTATAAGCCGATATAAAAAAGAGCGAATTCTTAACTACTTATATGAAATTTCTAGGATATATTATCTCTACTAAGGGTATCTTAATAGACCCATAAAAAATTAAACCTATTCGTACTTAGTAATTACCTACGACCCTTTAATCTCTTTAGTCTTTCTTAGGATTCTATAACTTCTATCGGAGATTCCTCCCTAACTATAGACGAATTAGCCGGCTACTAGAAAAACTATGCTTAAAAGTAAAATAGCGATAACTAGGGCTAGTTAAAGAAGAATCTTTTAGAAATCTTAAGAAACTAATATATAGTAAATCATTTCTAGTAAACTATAATCCTACTCTTAATACTTATACGGAAATAGACGTAAGTAATGGAGTAGTTACTAGGGTTCTCTCGTAATATTAAACTAATTATGAATGGAAGCCGGTATCCTTTTACTCTAAGGTAATATTAGACGCCGAACTTCGCTACGGAATACTAGATAAAGAACTCCTAGCTATTATATAGGGACTAGAGGAATAGAGATCTATGCTTATAGGCCTTTATAAACCTTTCCTCGTAATTATAGACTATTAGGTATTAGAATACTTTACGTCTAAACGCTAATTATCCGCATAATAAGCGAGATAGGCTAAATAACTTACTAAGTACTAAGTCCGGTTCACTTACTAACTAGGAAAAGAGAATATTATTACTAATATTCTTATAAGAAAGTAAGAGTAGCTTAAGACTTAAAAGGAAAAAGTAAAGGCCGTATAAGAGTAGTATCTTATTCCCGCTTCCTAGGTAGTTCTACTTACGATAATAGAGCCGGAAATTTTACTACTAATAATCCTCATTAATGAACTTCTCTACGCGAATAGAGAAAATCTAGAATTAGAATTATGGAGAGAAATAGCTTGCCTTTAACTAGAAAACGAATTATATTAGAAATTATAAGATAGATTACTTCTTCGCTATAGTGTATTAGTTATTCCTAACTAGGATAACCTTCGCGCGAGAATAATTAAAGTAATATATACTACCTACGTTACTACCCATCCTAGAATAAATAAAATGCGAAAGTTACTACGTTAATATTATTATTAGCCCAGCTAGACCCGTACTATTAAGAGATATAGCCGAAACTACTATATCTACCGCCGGAACTATGAATTTACCGATAAGATACCTAGCCTTCTACATCCTTTACTAATCCCTAACCGCCCCTAGTAACACTTAGCTATAGATTTTAAGGAGATACCGTAAGACTAAAATAGATTTAATTATATTCTAGTTATTATAGACCGGTTATCTTAAAGGACCTTTAGTTTACCTTACATAAAGAAAATTAACGCTAAAGGAGTAGCTTAGCTGTTTTACGACTACGTCTACTATATTTTCGGAAATCCTAAAAGTATACTATCTAATAGAGGTCCCTAGTTCATTTTAGCCTTCGTGAAAGAACTTTATAAGTTAACTAGCATTAAATAGCACTTTAATTTAGCTTATTACTCTTAGATAAACGGGATTACTAAGATAGTTAATTAGGTTCTTATACGCTAACTACGACCCTTTATGAATTACTACTAAAACGATTAGTCTAATCTTTTACTATTAATAGATCTAGCTTAGGCTACTCTCCTATATAAGGCTATAGGTCTTACTCTAGTAGAAGTAGATCTTAGCTTCCTACTACGTATATATTATAACTAGACCGCTCGTACGATAATAAACACTTTACTTAAAGGTAGAACACGGTCTATAGCTTAGTCTCTTTAAAAAAGAAGATAAGAGGCCTACGAATACGCTTATAAATTAATTCGCTAATTATAAGAAAAGAATTATTAATAAGTAAATAAATACCGTCGTACGCCTAACTTTAGTATTAGAGACTTAGTCTATATAAAGAAGACTAGCTAGATAACGGACTAGCTAAATGTTAAGCTAGACTCTCTAAACGCGGGACCATTTAAGATTACTAGAATAAAAAGACATTCGTACGAATTAGATCTTCTAAAAAGCATAAAGGTTATAAACCTTTTCTACGCTAATCGCCTACGTAAAGTAGCTATAGACCTATTACTATAATAGAGATACACTAAACTAGAACCCGAGATCATTAATAATTAATAAGAATAGAAAGTTAACTTTATCCGCGTAAGTAAAGTTACTTACGGAGTTCTAAAGTATTAGGTTTAATAGGTTAGATACGATTAAGATAATAAATAGTATGTAGTAAGTTCTTTTATTAGGTCTCCCTAGAAAATAGAGGACTTCTATACTACTAATCCTTCTACTCCTAGGCTACCTAGGAATCTAGAAAAGTAGAAAAAGGCCTTCCTCTAATAAGAATTATAGGAAGAGACGTAATCTAATAACTAACCTACCTATCCTCTAGTAAAAAGAATCCTCCGACGCTATAGTAAATAACTTCTTTTCCGTATAAACTAATTTATCCTTATCCCTTATACCCCTACTCTTCTTCCTCCTTATTAGTAGGGGCTAGCGCCGACTTTTTAAATTTAGGCCTTATTAGACCTTCTAAGGAATCCTATAAGAAATTATTAACTTAATTATCTATTATACGGCGAAGGGTAAGGTACTACCTAGGCTATATCTTATCCTTATACCTTTCGCGTTAATTTAGAGGATGAGCACCTATAAGGTTACTTATAGTATAGTCTAGGTTACTAGTGCCCTAGATATAGTTCGCGTAATAACCCTATAGGAAACCTAGTAACTTATAGTAACCGTAAAAGATACGAGTAGAGAGGTTATCCTAATACTTAGTATAACTAGTAGCCTAATTAATACCCGTGTATTAGATTAAATAAGCATCGCGCGAAGAAGTATAAGATTCTATAGACGTAAGGTTAAAACGATTCTTAGAAACCGTAACGACCGCATAACGGGCTAAGTTACTAAGACCTAACATACGTAATGCGTATTAGCTAGCTTTATTACCTCTAAGGGACTTCTATAAGTTAGTTAGCTATTACGTAAGGACTAATAATAGTGTAATATACCTTAGCTAGTTTTTTAAAAGTCTTATATAGGATGAAAGCTATAGACTTATTAGTAGTATCTACCTCTAAGTCCTAATCTAAAGGTTCCGCTAAGGACTCTATAGGTAAAGTAGCTAGATAAATAATACTACTATTATTACCTTTATACGAAGGTATACTAGGTAGCTCTATAACGTAACGGCTACTAGAGCGCGTACGTAAGGGTAAGGTAGGTAAACTAGCTTACGTAACGTTTATATAAGGATCTATAGGTAGGATAATAACGTACGTAAGCTCTTAGGAGCTAGGTACTATACCTAGACTTATTAGCTTTACTTTACCTTTTTAGACTTAAAATATATAAACGATCGGATAATTACGCATAATATATTACGCGACGGGCTTAAGTGGCCTTACCCTTCTCTTAAGGTGTTATATTCACGTAAACGCGCTAGGAGCGACGAGATTAATTAGATACTTCACGCGATAATTAGTTAAGCATTCTAGACTAACTATAAACGCGAACTTACTATTATTTAGTGTTAGCGGTATTCTATAAAGATAAGTAATATCTTTATTATATACCGTATGGTAGATGGTTTATAGTAGAGAATGTAGTAGATTCTTTACTATAAGAGAACTTCCTTAAAGGACTAACTAGTAGGCTACCTAAGGGTGTTTATATAGAAGAACCTATAGATTCTAGAGAGTTCTATCTCTAGGTAATTAGTAATAGGTTCTTCTATTAATAGAAGACGATTTCTAATTAATCTAGACTAGAAGATTCTAGGCCTTAGTAATGAGACAATCTAGAATAAGGGCTAGAATCTGAAAGAACCCGTAGGAATAAGTTCTTAGTAATAGAAGAGGTCTAGAAGAGTCTAGAACAGTCTAGACTTATTCTTAGGCCTCTAACACTCCCCCTAACTTATTACGCAGGGTAATAGAGAGGAATTTAGTAAAGAGAGCCTTAGTAAGTACCTTAGTTAAGGCGTCTATAGGCATCTTCTTTAGTAGTAGTAGGTTCCCTATTACTATAGAGTAAGTAATAAGAGATATCTTCCTCTATATTACTTAGGCCTTCTATAGTAACATAGCTGCTACTACTAGGGATTCTAACCTCTTTAAAGGTCTCTCTAAGAGGATGAGGTACTTCTTCTATAGGGCTATTAATAGTAGCCTCTATAGTGGTCGATTCCTTAGAGGATTTTTCTCTAAGGCGCTCACTTCTCCTAGGCTCCTCCCTACTAGTATCTATAGTAGTTATAGACCTAGATCTTAGTCTATTAGGAGGGCTAGTTATAGAAGAAGGAAATATAGGCTTAGTATAGTCTATATCTTCCTTATCTTCTATACTTTTAGTATAGGGAGAAGGAAATTCATCCTCTTTAAAGGTAACATCCCTAGTGCGTATAATAGCTTGTTTTTCTATATCCCAGCATCTATAAATATGCTCCCCCTTAAAGCCTAATAATATACTAGGCCTAGAGCGTGGAGAATACTTAGAGGATATAGTACGCTTTTCTCTAGGGATGTTTATAAAGACTTTACTTCCGAAAGTTTTTATATAAGAGAGATTTATAGTAGGAGACCTGCCCTCAGCTATATTTAGCCGGGCTAGAGGCGAAATACCCTCTAGGGACTTCTTAGGGGTCCGGTTTAGAATATAAGTGGCGGTTTTAATAGCCTCTGGCTAGAAGGTAAGGGGGACCTTAGAATTTAAGAGAAGGCAACGGGTAATAGTATCTATTAACCCATATGTCCTCTCTATAAGCCCGTTTTGCTCTAGGCTATAAGGAGAACTCTTTTCTAGAGTTATTCCTTTATTTTCAGCTAGTAAATCTAGCTGAGTTCCCCTATATTCTAGGCCATTATCTAGCCTTAAAGACTAGACTTTACTATGCGGCTCTATAAGTTTAAGATAGTAAACTATCTTATTATAGGCTTCTCCTTTAGTAAATAGGGGGAATACCCATGTAAACCTACTATAATAGTCTATAAAGGCTATATAGTAGGTGTATCCCCCTATTCCCTTAGGAGTAATAGGTCCTACGACATCTAGACCTATCTTCTCATAAGGTTTAGAGACCGCTACTAGTGTAGTAGATATAGTACGCTTAGATTTAGCTAAAGGGCATATAGAACAGTCTATTTTACTACCCTTAATAGGTAGTAGTGCCCTAAGAGCTTCTAAGTTTATATGCCCTAACCTATTATGCCATAGGTTTAAATCTACTATATATGAGTGATTTATAGTAGATTCTACCTTAGGTAGTATAAATAGGTTATTCTGAAGTAAAACTTCGGCATATATCTGCTCTCTTTTATCTATAAGTCTTAAGTTCTTTATATCTAGATATATACCATGTGTATATAGCCTAGATATAGAGATAAGATTTATAGATAAATCGGGGATATAGAGAGTGTCTAGAAGGGTTAGATTTATCCTTCTATTAGCGTACTTAAAGGTAATAGGTATAGTACCTATTCCTTTAGCATAGATCTCTCCTTTACCTAGTTTTATAGGTAAATTTACTTCTTTTAAAGAAGTAAAGAGATCTTTATGTCTAGACATATGGGCTGTAGCGCCGGTGTCTAGAATCTAGTCATTTAGGCTAGGACCCGCGGTAAAATAAGAGGTATAACTCGTAATGTGTAGGGTATCCTCTAAATCCGTAGGACTACTATTATTTTCTTTACCCTTTAAATTCCTAGCTCTTTTATAGCAGTCCTTTTCTAGATGGCCATTCTTTTTACAATAAGAGCACTTCTTAGTACTCTTATTATTATAAGTAGAGGCGTTCTTTTTAGAAGAAGATTTCCCTTTATTACTAGTTATAGTAATAAGGGCAGTATTACTTTCTTCTTCTAGTTCTCGGCGCCGAGACTCTTCTACTAGACGCTCTATAAGGTGGTCTAGAGTAGTCTCTTCTTTTAGCCCTAGCTAGGCTACGGCGCTCTATGAAGAATAGCTACTAGGTATATTACTAAAGAATACACCTAGTTTCTGCCTCTCCGTTAAGGCCATCTTAGTCTAAGATAATAGGGTTATCTCATCTAATAGATTAGCCACCTAGGTATTAATATCTCCCGTATCTTTAAGGCTTAGTAGCCTTATAAAGTGTGAGACTTCCCATAAAAGTCCCTTAGATTCGCATCTTTTTCTAAGGGCTTCTCCTATAGAACTTGCAGTTCTATAGTAGGCAATGCTAGAATAAAGTTTAGGATCTATAGAGGTCCTAATGAAAGTCCTTATTCTAGCATTATTAACCTCCTAGGTAGGATCTTCTACTTTAGGTTAAGATTTAGAGTCTAGATGGGCTTTTAGCCCTTCTATAATCACTATATCATTTATAGTAGATCGCTAAGACTCCTAGTTCTCAGGGCCTTTAAGTTTAGGAATGCTAGGGAATTCTTTTCCCATATTTCCTAGTAGAAGATGTTCCTTTCTTAAGGTATATTAAAGATTTTATACCTTATAGAGGTCTTTAGAGTATAAAACTCTATGTACTTATAGTTTTAAGCGGAAACTATAAGTGTATGAAGTCTCGAAGTTTATTAGGTGCTAATGGGCCTGATGCACCTAATAGAAAGTAGGGAGATTATTAGAGTATCGATGTTTTCTCTAATAACTTAGCCGGGAGTAGAGATATAAGGAATCTGATTTCAGATCCTTGTCCGCCGAGTTTTTCTCTTCAAAACGGTATACTACTTTGCTTACTAAGCAAAGTATTCGGGTCGATGCGGGTCGAAAACGTTTCGAAGTGTCGTGAAGTTTTAGTGTTCCTCGTGCCAAGACACTAGCGGGAACTAGTGTAAACGGGTAACGCTTAGGCCTAATATGGTATAGAGGCCGCGCAGCCACACCTTATATCAACGTAGTTGATAGAAATGTGAGGAAATCCGGAGAAAGGCGGAGAAAGGTAAAGAATAGGTAGCGAATAAGGTTATTCTAGACCACTAGAAGGTTCTAGAATAAAATCCTAGGTAGATATAGGCCCGACGGTCCTAGGAAAAATTCAATAGGCTAAGAGCCTAAGGATAGGGCTTAGGATACTAGTCCTTACCCTAAAAAATGCCTTACTTATATAAATAAGTAGGCTTTCCCTAGACTTCTTTATAAGTTTAGCTTAATAGCTATCCACCGAGATAGTCTTACTAAGCCTTACTTATAAGAGCGGTCTAGTATAGAAAGAATAGTATATTCTTTCTTATAAGTAGGGAAGGAAGTAAAATCCTACTTATAAATTATAAGGGAAGCTATATAGTAATCTATAGATTACTATTAGCTAGGCTCATAACCTGTTAGCGGTATTCTATAAAGATAAGTAATATCTTTATTATATACCGTATGGTAGATGGTTTATAGTAGAGAATATAGTAGATTCTTTACTATAAGAGAACTTCCTTAAAGGACTAACTAGCAGGCTACCTAAGGGTGTTTATATAGAAGAACCTATAGATTCTAGAGAGTTCTATCTCTAGGTAATTAGTAATAGGTTCTTCTATTAATAGAAGACGATTTCTAATCAATCTAGACTAGAAGATTCTAGGCCTTAGTAATAAGACAATCTAGAATAAGGGCTAGAATCTGAAAGAACCCGTAGGAATAAGTTCTTAGTAATAGAAGAGGTCTAGAAGAGTCTAGAATAGTCTAGACTTATTCTTAGGCCTCTAACATTTAGCTTAAGCTAGTTACTTAAGTAAGAGAATTAAGAGTAAAGGAAGAGATAGGAAGTAGAGATAAGTAGAGTAGGTATTATTATTAAGGGTTAGTAAAGAAGGTTAGTTAAACCATAAACCTAACGATAAGATATACCTAGTAGTTCTATACTTTACGCCCTTACTAATATAGCGCTAGTTAGTTATCTACGTAAGTACCTACCTAATAAGCTAACTTAGGCTTTCTCTTAGGGGGGGAATATTATAATAGCTAATAAGCGAGATAACGCTAGTAACGCGAGTATACTACTACGTAATTACTTAATAAGCCGAAGTAAATCATAACTAAGCTGCGTAAACTAGCTAAGCCGAGTAAGCCGGCTATACTAATAAATAATAATACTACTAAGGCTATATAGCCTACTTAGTAACTAATAGAAATTCGCGCGAATAATAAAAAGATTAATTCTTTTATCTATTATAATAACATAACTAAAGTAGTAATTTACGTAGTAAGAAGAGAGTTTAGTTCTTATTTTAATCGTTTAGATTTTATTTTACTTCTTATATAAATATATATAGAAGATAGTAGAGTATCTAGTATCTTCTATATTTATAATAATTAATAAGACTTTACTTAACTTCATCTTTTCTCTACTTAACTTTAATTAAATTCTTTTAATTTTATATACGTCCGACTAAGTAGATAGCCTTCGGGCTAAAGCCTACATATTAGCCGTTTAACGATTCGTGATAATGCCCTTATAAAGGAGGCTACTAGGTTACCCCTAGAGAATAATAACTTAAGTACTACCCTACTTAGAATGCGCGTATAATAAAGAACTATAATAGAATAGATAGTATATACTATATAATACTAGGAAGCATAGATAACACTATCCTAGGGGTTATACGTACGTAACTTCCTATCTATACTAAGGACGTCTATCTAACTCCCTAAGTATAGATAACTAGAAGTATTAGCCTACTTCTAACTAAAACTAAACTATAGCTACTTTAGAGCCTACCTATTACGGTTTAGTAAGATAGACTAGGATAATTATAGCTATAATAATACTGCCTAATAAACACTATAACATCTTATTAGTAACTACCTACTCTATAGCTCTACTAGGAGAGAAGCTATATAGGAAGCGCTTAAGGCGTACGACGATAATAGTAGGAAAACAGCCTCTATACCCTATAGAGAGCTATTCTAAGGAGAAGTCGGTCGATAATTTATACTTAAATTTATACGTTAGACGAAGGTTTCTACTAGGGCATTATCACGAATCGTTAAGCGGCTAATATGTAGGCTTTCGCCTAGAGGCTATCTACTTAGTCGGACGTATATGAAATTAAAAAGAACTTAATTAAAGTTAAGTAATTAAAAGATGAAGTTAAGTAAAGTCTTCTTAATTATTATAAATATAGAAGATGCTATATACTCTTCTATCTTCTATATATATTTATATAAGAAGTAAAATGAGAACTAAACTCTCTCTTTACTACGTAAATTACTACTTTAGTTACGTTATTAAAATAGATAAGAAATTAATCTTCTTATTACCGCGCGAAGTTTCGTTAGCTATTAAGTAGGCTGTATATCCTTAGGAGTATTTATTATCTATCGGCACCGCCGGCTTATACGGCTTAGCTAGTTTACGTAGCTCGGTTATAATTAGCTTCGGCTTATTAAGTAATCGCGTAAGGGCGTAGTTATAATATACTCGCGTTACTAGCGTCTAATAGCTATCGCGATATTCCCCCCTAATAGGAAGCCCGAGTTAGCTTATTAGATGCTCGCGCGGATAACTAACTAGCGCTATTTCGGTAAGGGCGTAAAGTATAGGACTACTAGGTATATCTTATTATTAGGTTTATAGTTTAACTAACCTTCTTTACTACTACCTTAATAATAATAATAGACCTTACTTCTATTATTATATCTTCCTATCACTCTTAGCCTATCTCTTACTTAAGTAACTAGCTCTAGTAATAACTCTAGTAATAATAGTAAGTCCTCCCGTTTATGGTAGGTCTAAAAACGCTTAACTAATTATCGCGCGATAGTATCCGATTAACTTCATCGCTCTAAGCGCCCTAAAGGCAATATAATGCCTTAAGAGGATGCTAAGGCAACTTAGAACCGTCGCGTAAGACGTTACGCATAATTAGCTAATTATTTATATATCCGGAGTTTTAAAAAGGTAAAGTAAAGCTAACTAGTCTAGGTATAGTACCTAGCTCCTAAGAGCTAGCGTACGTTACTATTCTACCTATAAATCCTCGCGCGAACGTTACGTAAGCTAATTCGCCTACTTTACCTTTATGTACGCGTTCTAGTAGCCGTCGCATCGGTATACTACTAAGTATACCTTCGTATAAAAGTAATAATAGTAGCATTATTCATCTAGCTACTTTACCTACGGAATTACTAGCGGAACCTTTAGATTAGGACTTAGAGGTAGATGCTTCTAATAAGATTATAGTCTTCATCCTGCGTAAGGCCTTTAAAAAACTCGCTAAGGTATATATTACTACTTACTTATCCTTACGCGATAGCTAACTTATTATAGAAATCCCTTAGCGGTAACGAAACTAGCTAACGCGTAATATATATACTAGGCCTTAGTGACTTAGCTTATTATACTATCGTCCTAGTTTCTAAGGATTATTTTAACATTATATCTACGGAATCTCATAGTTCTTCGCGCGATGCTTACTTATTAGAGGCCTAAGAATAAGTCTAGACTATTCTAGACTCTTCTAGACCTCTTCTATTACTAAGAACTTATTCCTACGGGTTCTTTCAGATTCTAGCCCTTATTCTAGATTGTCTTATTACTAAGGCCTAGAATCTTCTAGTCTAGATTAATTAGAAATCGTCTTCTATTAATAGAAGAACCTATTACTAATTACCTAGAGATAGAACTCTCTAGAATCTATAGGTTCTTCTATATAAACACCCTTAGGTAGCCTGCTAGTTAGTCCTTTAAGGAAGTTCTCTTATAGTAAAGAATCTACTACATTCTCTACTATAAACCATCTACCATACGGTATATAATAAAGATATTACTTATCTTTATAGAATACCGCTAACAGGTTATGAGCCCGGCTAATAGTAATCTATAGATTACTATATAGCTTGCCTTATAATTTATAAGTAGGATTTTACTTCCTTCCCTACTTATAAGAAAGAATATACTATTCTTTCTATACTAGACCGCTCTTATAAGTAAGGCTTAGTAAGACTATCTCGGTGGATAGCTATTAAGCTAAACTTATAAAGAAGTCTAGGGAAAGCCTACTTATTTATATAAGTAAGGCATTTTTTAGGGTAAGGACTAGTATCCTAAGCCCTATCCTTAGGCTCTTAGCCTATCGAATTTTTCCTAGGACCGTCGGGCCTATATCTGCCTAGGATTTTATTCTAGAACCTTCTAGTAGTCTAGAATAACCTTATTCGCTACCTATTCTTTACCTTTCTCCGCCTTTCTCCGGATTTCCTCACATTTCTATTAACTACGTTGATATAAGGTGTGGCTGCGCGGCCTCTATACCATATTAGGCCTAAGCGTTACCCGTTTACACTAGTTCCCGCTAGTGTCTTGGCATGAGGAACACTAAAACTTCACGACACTTCGAAACGTTTTCGACCCGCATCGACCCGAATACTTTGCTTAGTAAGCAAAGTCGTATACCGTTTTGAAGAGAAAAACTCGGCGGACAAGGATCTGAAATCAGATTCCTTATATCTCTACTCCCGGCTAAGTTATTAGAGAAAACATCGATACTCTAATAATCTCCCTACTTTCTATTAGGTGCATCAGGCCCATTAGCACCTAATAAACTTCGAGACTTCATACACTTATAGTTTCCGCTTAAAACTATAAGTACATAGAGTTTTATACTCTAAAGACCTCTATAAGGTATAAAATCTTTAATATACCTTAAGAAAGGAACATCTTCTACTAGGAAATATAAGAAAAGAATTCCCTAGCATTCCTAAACTTAAAGGCCCTAAGAACTAGGAGTCTTAGCGATCTACTATAAATGATATAGTGATTGTAGAAGGGCTAAAAGCCTATCTAGACTCTAAATCTTAACCTAAAGTAGAAGATCCTACCTAGGAGGTTAATAATACTAGAATAAGGACTTTTATTAGGACCTCTATAGATCCTAAACTTTATTCTAGCATTGCCCATTATAGAACTGTAAGTTCTATAGGAGAAGCCCTTAGAAAAAGATGTGAATCTAAGGGACTTTTATGGGAAGTCTCACACTTTATAAGGCTACTAAGCCTTAAAGATACGGGAGATATAAATACCTAGGTGGCTAATCTATTAGATGAGATAACCCTATTATCTCAGACTAAGATGGCCTTAACGGAGAGGCAGAAACTAGGTGTATTCTTTAGTAATATACCTAGTAGCTATTCTTCATGGAGCGCCGTAGCCCAGCTAGGGCTAAAAGAAGAGACTACTCTAGACCACCTTATAGAGCGTCTAGTAGAAGAGTCTCGGCGCCGAGAACTAGAAGAAGAAAGTAATACTGCCCTTATTACTATAACTAGTAATAAAGGGAAATCTTCTTCTAAAAAGAACGCCTCTACTTATAATAATAAGAGTACTAAGAAGTGCTCTTATTACAAAAAGAATGGCCATCTAGAAAAGGACTACTATAAAAGAGCTAGGAATTTAAAGGGTAAAGAAAATAATAGTAGTCCTACGGATTTAGAGGATACCCTACACATTACGGGTTATACCTCTTATTTTACCGTGGGTCCCGGCCTAAATGACTAGATTCTAGACACCGGCGCTACAGCCCATATGTCTAGACATAAAGATCTCTTTACTTCTTTAAAAGAAGTAAATTTACCTATAAAACTAGGTAAAGGAGAGATCTATGCTAAAGGAATAGGTACTATACCTATTACCTTTAAGTACGCTAATAGAAGGATAAATCTAACCCTTCTAGACGCTCTCTATATCCCCGATTTATCTATAAATCTTATCTCTATATCTAGGCTATATACACATGGTATATATCTAGATATAAAGAACTTAAGACTTATAGATAAAAGAGAGCAGATATATGCCGAAGTTTTACTTCAGAATAACCTATTTATACTACCTAAGGTAGAATCTGCTATAAATCACTCATATATAGCAGATTTAAACCTATAGCATAATAGGTTAGGGCATATAAACTTAGAAGCTCTTAGGGCACTACTACCTATTAAGGGTAGTAAAATAGACTGTTCTATATGCCCTTTAGCTAAATCTAAGCGTACTATATCTACTACACTAGTAGCGGTCTCTAAACCTTATGAGAAGATAGGTCTAGATGTCGTAGGACCTATTACTCCTAAGGGAATAGGGGGATACACCTACTATATAGCCTTTATAGACTATTATAGTAGGTTTATATGGGTATTCCCCCTATTTACTAAAGGAGAAGCCTATAATAAGATAGTTTACTATCTTAAACTTATAGAGCCGCATGGTAAAGTCCAGTCTTTAAGGCTAGATAATGGCCTAGAATATAGGGGAACTCAGCTAGATTTACTAGCTGAAAATAAAGGAATAACTCTAGAAAAGAGTTCTCCTTATAGCCTAGAGCAAAACGGGCTTATAGAGAGGACACATGGGTTAATAGATACTATTACCCGTTGCCTTCTCTTAAATTCTAAGGTCCCCCTTACCTTCTGGCTAGAGGCTATTAAAACCGCCACTTATATTCTAAACCGGACCCCTAAGAAGTCCCTAGAGGGTATTTCGCCTCTAGCCCGGCTAAATATAGCTAAGGGCAGGTCTCCTACTATAAATCTCTCTTATATAAAGACTTTCGGAAGTAAAGTCTTTATAAACATCCCTAGAGAAAAGCGTACTATATCCTCTAAGTATTCTCCACGCTCTAGGCCTGGTATATTATTAGGCTTTGAGGGGGAGCATATTTATAGATGCTAGGATATAGAAAAACAAGCTATTATACGCACTAGGGATGTTACCTTTAAAGAGGATGAATTTCCTTCTCCCTATACTAAAAGTATAGAAGATAAGGAAGATATAGACTATACTAAGCCTATATTTCCTTCTTCTATAACTAGCCCTCCTAATAGACTAAGATCTAGGTCTATAACTACTATAGATACTAGTAGGGAGGAGCCTAGGAGAAGTGAGCGCCTTAGAGAAAAATCCTCTAAGGAATCGACTACTATAGAGGCTACTATTAATAGCCCTATAGAAGAAGTACCTCATCCTCTTAGAGAGACCTTTAAAGAGGTTAGAATCCCTAGTAGTAGCAGCTATGTTACTATAGAAGGCCTAAGTAATATAGAGGAAGATATCTCTTATTACTTACTCTATAGTAATGGGGAACCTACTACTTATAGTCAGGCTATTAATTCTTCTAATAGCCTAGACTAGCAGAGAGCTATGCGGGAAGAATATAATTCCCTTATTAAGAATCAAACCTGGATCTTAGTAGACCCCCCTAAGGATAATAAAATTCTTAGAGGCAAATGGGTCTATAAGATTAAAACTGATAATAAGGGAAATATTACCCGCTATAAGGCTAGATGGGTAGTGTAAGGCCAAAATCAGGAGTATAGTATAAACTATAAAGAGACTTTTAGTCCTATAGTCTCACCTATAGTTTTACGCCTACTACTAAGCCTTTCTGCCCATTTAGACCTAGAAATCGTACATATAGACGTCGAAACCGCCTTCCTAAATGGGAAAATAAATGAAGACGTCTATGTACATTAACCTACAGGCTTTAAGCTTAATAATAAAGTCTGTAAATTAAAGAAAGCTCTCTATGGCCTAAAACAAGCCCCTAGGGCATAGGCAGCCTGTTTTAGCCACTTCTTAGAAGAGAACGGCTATAAACAGCTTCTATCTAAGGCCTGCTTATATACTAAGACCTTTAAAGAAGGCTTATTTATATGGGTCTTAGTATACGTAGACGATATCCTACTTTTTAGTAAGGATATGTCTATTATTAATTCTTTTAAAGAATTAATAAGGTCTAGGTTTACTATTAAGGACCTAGGACCTATTTCCTATTATTTAGGAATTCAAGTCACCCGGGATAGGTCTAAAAAGACTATATCTTTATCACAGGAAGGCTATCTTTCTAAAGTCTTAGAGACTTTCTCTCTAAGCTCTATTACGCCTTCTAAGACTCCTTATTTATATAAGGAGCTTCCTAGACCACCCGCGGACTATTAGGCTAGTGAAGACCTTATTAAAGAGTATAGATCTTTAATAGGCTCTCTTCTATATGCTATAGTCTATACTAGGCCTGATATAGCTTATATACTAGCTTCTTTAAGCTAGTATTTAAGCTGCCCTCTAGTAGAGCACCTTAGAGCTGCTAAAAGAGTCTTATCCTATCTAAAAGGAACTAAAGATTATACTATTACCTATAAGGGTACTAGTTTTAATCTAGAATCCTACTCCGACTCTAACTTAGGGAATGAGCTTAATAGACATTCTCTAGCAGCTTATATTATTTACTCTACTAATGGGCCTATAGCCTAGAAGGCTAGTAGACTAACCTATGTCTCTATTTCTACTATGGAGGCAGAATACATAGGTTATAGTATACTAGCTAAGGTTATCCTTTATATTAAAGGATTTTTAGAAGAGTTAGGTTATAAAGACCTTATACCTACTGCTATAGTCCTTAAAGGGGATAACATACCGGCTATAGCTACTACGGAAGATGCTACTAAAAAGTCTAAGAATATAGACATAAGGTATCACTTCTTAAGGCAGCTAGTTAAAGAAAATCTTATAAGATTCTCCTATATCTCTACTAAAGAGATGCCTGCAGACGCCTTAACTAAGGTACTTACTAAGGCTCTCTTTACTAAATTCCTCTCTATTACCCTGCGTAATAAGTTAGGGGGAGTGTTAGAGGCCTAAGAATAAGTCTAGACTATTCTAGACTCTTCTAGACCTCTTCTATTACTAAGAACTTATTCCTACGGGTTCTTTTAGATTCTAGCCCTTATTCTAGATTGTCTCATTACTAAGGCCTAGAATCTTCTAGTCTAGATTAATTAGAAATCGTCTTCTATTAATAGAAGAACCTATTACTAATTACCTAGAGATAGAACTCTCTAGAATCTATAGGTTCTTCTATATAAACACCCTTAGGTAGCCTGCTAGTTAGTCCTTTAAGGAAGTTCTCTTATAGTAAAGAATCTACTACATTCTCTACTATAAACTATCTACTATACGGTATATAATAAAGATATTACTTATCTTTATAGAATACCGCTAATAATAGGTCTATAGCTACTTTACGTAAGCGATCGGTATAGAAAAGGTTTATAACCTTCATGCTTTTTAGAAGATCTAATTCGTACGAATATCCTTTTATTCTAGTAATCTTAAATGGTCCTACGTTAGGAGCGTCTAATTTTAGATTTAGCCGGTCCGTTATCTAGCTAGTCTTCTTAATGTAAATAAAGTCTCTAATATTAAAGTTAGGTATATAACGGTATTTATTAGCTTATTAGTAGTTCTTTTCTTACGATTAGCGAATTAATTTATAGGCGTACTCGTAGGCTTCTTATCTTCTTTTTTAGAGAGACTAAGCTATAGACTATGTTCTGCCTTTAGGTAAAGTAGTTATTATCGTACGAGTAGTCTAGTTATAATACATACGTAGCACGAAGCTAAGGTCTACTTCTACTAGTATAAGACCTATAGCCTTATATAGGAGGGTAGCCTAAGCTAAATCTATTAATAGTAGAAGATTAGACTAGTCGTTTTAGTAGTAATTAATAAAGGGTTATAGTTAGCGTATAAGAACCTAATTTACTATCTTAGTAATTCCGTTTATCTAAGAGTGATAGGCTAAATTAAAGTGTTATTTAATACTAGTTAACTTATATAGCTCCTACGCGAAGGCTAAAATGAACTAAGGACCTTAATCTAATAGTATACTTTTAGGATTTCCGAAATTTTAGTAGACGTAATCGTAAAAAAGTTAAGATACTCCTTTAGCGTTAATTTTCTTCGTATAAGGTAAACTAAAGGTTCTTTAGGATAACTAGTCTATAATAATAAGGATATAATTAAATCTCTTTTAGTCTTACGGCATCTCTTTAAAATCTATAGCTAGGTGTTACTAGGAACGGTTAGGAATTAGTAGAGGATATAGAAGGCTAGGTATCTTATCGGTAAATTTATAGTTCCGGCGGTAAATATAGTAGTTTCGGCTATGTCTCTTAATTATATAAGTCTAGCTAGGCTAGTAATAGTATCGCTATAATAGCTTTCGCATTTTATTAATTCTAGGATGGGTAGTAACGTAAGTAGTATACATTACTTTAATTATTCTCGCGCGAAGGTTATCCTAGTTAGGAATAACTAATACGCTATAGTAAAGAAGTAATCTATCCTATAGCTTCTAATATGATTTATTTTCCGGTTAAAGACGGGCTATTTCTCTCTATAGTTTAAGATCTAGGTTTTCTCTATTCACGTAGAGGAGTTCATTAAGGAAAATTATTAGTAGAGAAACTTCCGGCTCTATCATCGTAAGTAGGACTACCTAGGAAGTAGGAATAAGATACTACTCTTATACGGCCTTTACTTTCTCTTTTTAAGTCTTAAGTTGCTCTTACTTTCTTATAAGAACATCTATAATAATATTTTCCTTTCCTAGTTAGTAGGTAAACCGGACTTAGTACTTAGTAAGTTACTTAGCCTATCTCACTTATCGTGCGGATAATTAGTGCTTAGAAGTAAAGTATTCTAATGCTTAATAGTCCGTAATTACGAGAAAAGGTTTATAAAGGCCTATAAGCATAGATCTTCATTCCTCTAGTCCTTACATAATAGCTAGGAGTTCTTTATTAGGTATTCCGTAACGGAGTTCGGCGTCTAACATTACCTTAGAATAAAAGGATACCGGTTTCTATTCGTAATTTTCTTAATATTACGATAGAACTCCCGTAACTACTCTATTACTTACATCTATTTCTATATAAGTATCTAAAGTTAGATTATAGTTTACTAATAGTGCTTCACTATATATTAGTTTCTTAAGGTTCCTAAAAGATTCTTCCTTAACTAGCCTAAGTTATCGCTACTTTACTTTTAAACATAGTTTTTCTAGTAGCTAGCTAATTCGTCCGTAGTTAGGAAGGAATCTCTAATAGAAGTTATAGAATTCTAAGAAAGACTAAAGAGATTAGAGGGTTATAGGTAATTACTAGGTACGAATAGGTTTAATTTTTTACGGGTCTATTAATATACCCTTAGTAGAGATAATATATCCTAAGAATTTCGTGCGAGTAGTTAAAAACTTACTCTTTTTTATGTCGGCTTATAGTCCCGCTTTTCGTAATTATTAAAGAACTTTAAGGACGTATTAAGTATAATCGTGCGGGTTCTTAGAAATAATAAGAATATCGTCCATAAAAGCGATAATGAAATCATCTAAATAGTTAAAGAGAACTTAGTTAATAAAACGTTAAAAAGTAGCGGGCCTATTACTTAGCCTAAAAGGTAAAACGCGGTATTTAAATAGTCCGTATCTCGTGCGGAAGGTAGTATATTCCTTAGACTATTCTTAAAGTCGGATTTAATAGAAAGCTTATTAAATATCTAGTTTTATATAGACCTTTCCTTTACCTACTCTCTATAAGAGTTCTAAGATAAGAGGTAAAGGATATAAGTCCTTCTTTATCTAATTATTTAACCGTCGGTAGTTAATATAAATTCGCTAACCACCTCCGGGTTTTTTTACTACTAATACTAGAGAGGCGTAGGGTACGTAACTCTTAGTAATGAATCCTTTCTTTAAATTCTCTTAGACGTATTCCTTTACTGCGGTAAGCTATTCTAGAGACATTCTATAGAGGGGACTTATTAGTAGGCGCGGAGAATCCTTATGCGTAAGAGAAATTTAATGATTAACTCCCGTATAAGAAGGTAGTAGCTAGTTAGACTCTTATTTTAAAAAGATATTACGGTAGTTCTTATACTTAGAGGGTAAATAATCATTAAGGTATTCATTAAAGGCTTCATCTTTATCGGCTTCGTCGATATCGTCTAGTATAATAGAATAAAGATCTACTACTTCTATTAGTATTTTTATAGGTAGGTTAATTTCTATAAGAGAAGTGAAAAAGGTTTCTTAGTTATTAACTTTAATATCGTCGGAGATATATATTAAAGAAATTAATTAGTTTATCCGTAAAACTTTACTTCATGCGGATAATTTTAGAACGTTTAAAAGATTTAAAAAAGAAATTCGGTCTAGAGGATCTAACTAAACGAGTTATTAGTTACGGTAATCCGGAAGAATATAATAATATATAAGGAACTAGCGGCCTAGAATAATATTATAGCGCCTAATATCTAGTATAAAGGTATATATTATAACTAGCTAATGTTAGAAATAGAATTATAATTAATAAATGAAATTAAGTTACTTATTTATGCGTTAGTTAAACCTAGAGACTTTAAGGTTCCCGCTAGTAATCTTTCTTTTCTTAATCCCTAATTCCCTAAGTTATAGAAGAAGTTAAGGATAGATAAAGCTAGATCCGTTTACGCTAGTATTAACTAGGGCATAAACGGGTATAGCGCGACCGCTAGCTATAATTATAGTTTATATAGTAAACGGGTATCCTCTAATAAGGTCATAAACATTCACCTATAAATTAGTAATTTATAGAGCTCCGAGCTTATGTCTTAGGGAGGAGACTTCCCCTAAGACTCATTATTTTCCGATAAAGAAGAGTATAGTTCCGATATTATACGCTCTTCTCCTTCTTTTTCTATTATAGTATTAACTATCTTTACTTCGGTTTCTAGGCACTATTAGATAAGGTATCTAAACTTTCTACATTAATAGTAGGGTCTAATATCGCCTTAGAGTTCCGCTTTTCCTTTATGTATTAGATTTTCCGTTATCGCGCGAGGAGTAGATCTCTATAATGACCTTAAAAAAGGCTATTCTCTTAAACTTCTACCTATTAAAAGAGTAGATTTACCTACTTATTCCTATTATTATTTCTTTATACGGTCTTCCTAGGATGATAAAGATATATTTTAACCGTTTTAGTACTTAATTATACTTCGTGCGATAGGGTACGCCTTTTAAAGGTATTCTTTAAATGAAATAGAGTCGTCTTATTTAATTCCTACTAAATGAGTTTATAGTAGGGGATCTAATAAAGAGTGAAAATCCTCTTTCTATTATTTATGCGGAAGGTTAGCTTCTAAAGCTAGGTATACGAACTCTAACTAGAACTTCTAAAGATCCGTAGGAATTTTATAACGAAGGTCCTTTAGCTTCTTCTTTACATCCTTTCACTAGTATAGATTCTTAAATACTTACTTAAGCTAGTAATATAAGTTAGTATTAAGGACTAGATCATCTATCTTCGCGTAGGCATAAAGAAATAGTACTAAATGCTATACTACCTCACCCTATATCCTAGAGAGGATGTAACTTATAATGGCTTCCTTAGTATCTATAGTAGTACCTCTTTTAAAGTGGTCCTTATTACTACGGATTTTATTATTTATAAGGAGCTACTAATACTCGTACGTAGGGTTTTAGCCGTTCGTTAATTCGGGTAGGTCGGGCACTCTTAGTATACGTTTCTTCTTTTTCTA
Source organism: Phyllosticta citriasiana (assembly GCF_038021145.1). Lineage (NCBI taxonomy): Eukaryota > Fungi > Ascomycota > Dothideomycetes > Botryosphaeriales > Phyllostictaceae > Phyllosticta > Phyllosticta citriasiana. The sequence goes on from NW_027117292.1 coordinate 87,198, forward strand.
GGATCCGTTCTCTTCTAAATACTATAAACTTATTAACTAAATAGTATCTTCGCGCGATGAAGTTTAATGACTTAAAATCCTTTCCGCTAAGTTAAGGATAACTTATTTAAGAGTCTTAATTTATATCTTTATATGAATAGTAATATCCTAGGTTTATCCCTTTATAAGAGGAGTAATCTTAGATTAATAGTTATTAGCTTCTTCTAGTAGAATATGCCTAAAAGCTTCTTTAACCTAAAATTATATTACGTAAAAAAGACCTTTCTCTTATACTTACGTATTAAGCTTAACCGGTAACAGGGAGTAAAAAGATTAAAATAAGAAGGGGAGTACCTATCCTCTTCCTTCCTCTAATTTATAAGGTAATTTAGTACCTCTACGCGAGGGTATTTATTATTAACTACTAGACTCCTCTTAAGTACTAGTCGTGTAGGCTTAATTCTTAGCTATACTATCCGCGCATGGAATAGTCTTCTACTTTCTTATAAGTAGGTACGGAGAGGACGCCTTCTTAATGTTTACACGCTATACTATAGCCTTATAAAGACTTCTATAGTTAATACGTACTTAATACTCTTTAGTCCTTAGATAACACTAATGCGCCTTACTAAGATGACTTAAATTTCCTTCTTAAATAATAGACGGTTATATATAAGGCTCGGGCTATACATATAGTATACCTAGTTTAGGTATTCTAATACCTTCCTTAGGTAATAAAAAAAATAGGATAGGGATAATACCTAGAATAATCTTCTATATCTATTACGAATCGTTAAGCGGCTAATATATAGGCTTTCACCTAGAGGCTATCTACTTAGTCGGACGTATATGAAATTAAAAAGAACTTAATTAAAGTTAAGTAATTAAAAGATAAAGTTAAGTGAAGTCTTCTTAATTATTATAAATATAGAAGATGCTATGTACTCTTCTATCTTCTATATATATTTATATAAGAAGTAAAATGAGAACTAAACTCTCTCTTTACTACGCGAATTACTACTTTAGTTACGTTATTAAAATAGATAAGAAATTAATCTTCTTATTACCGCGCGAAGTTTCGTTAGCTATTAAGTAGGCTGTATATCCTTAGGAGTATTTATTATCTATTAGCACCGCCGGCTTATACGGCTTAGCCGGTTTACGTAGCTCGGTTATAATTAGCTTCGGCTTATTAAGTAATCGCGCGAGGGCGTAGTTATAATATGCTCGCGTTACTAGCGTCTAATAGCTATCGCGATAGGTATAGCACATATAAATAGTAGACTAAGGGAAAAGAAGAGTAAAAAGAAGAAGAGAGAATCTATTCTAAGCTCTACTAGTGTTAGAGGCCTAAGAATAAGTCTAGACTGTTCTAGACTCTTCTAGACCTCTTCTATTACTAAGAACTTATTCCTACGGGTTCTTTCAGATTCTAGCCCTTATTCTAGATTGTCTTATTACTAAGGCCTAGAATCTTCTAGTCTAGATTAATTAGAAATCGTCTTCTATTAATAGAAGAACCTATTACTAATTACCTAGAGATAGAACTCTCTAGAATCTATAGGTTCTTCTATATAAACACCCTTAGGTAGCCTGCTAGTTAGTCCTTTAAGGAAGTTCTCTTATAGTAAAGAATCTACTACATTCTCTACTATAAACCATCTACCATACGGTATATAATAAAGATATTACTTATCTTTATAGAATACCGCTAACAACTAGTAGAGCGAATAATAAGCTCTATAATCCCTCTACTTATAGTTCCCGTAGGCACTACCCTAGAACCCCTCTAACTAAAGATAATCTAAAAAAGAACCCCTTTATCCGTAATCTAACCGATACCCTCTAGGCTTATACCCCTCCTCTACCTTATATAGAGCTTCTACTAAGACCCTAGCCCTCTAGATTAGAAAGGCGTTAACATAGCTTAGACGACTACTCTATAACTACTCTAGCTAAACCCTCCTACTCCTAATAATAAGTAGACGACCGTTTAGCGGTAAGGTAAGGGCTTAACGCTATTCGTCCGTATAGTATACCTAGGCTAGGGCGGCATATAGAGCTCTATTATTAGTAATAATGTTAATATATAGGCGTCTAATAGCGGTAATAGGGCTAGATTAAATTATAAGTAATATTAGCGTAGATTAAACTTAGGTTCTTTAGCGTTATTTATTTTCTATAATAAGTGTTAGCTAACTATACTAGCCGGCTAGAAGATATACGCTACTAGTTAAAAACCTTACCCGCTTTTTTTACCTTTATAGGTGCTAAGAAAGGTATTATATAACGCTAACTAAAAATAGTACTATTAGGGATAGTACTAGAACGCTATAGTAGAGCGTATATATAATCTACCTTACCTACTACCCTATACTATATTTACTTTTCTATATACGCCTTCTTCCTATCCCCCTTCCTTTTATTACTCTTACTTCATGCTACCTATCTACTTAGATAACGGTAGGAAGGCTAGTTCTTAGCCCCCTCTTACCTAAAAAGAGCCTAGATAAACTATCTATCTATAATAACCCTATACCGATATTATACTAAGAATTATACTTAATTATATAAGATTCTTTAGCTAGGCATCCCTACTTACCTTATAAACGTACGCGGTATCCCCTATAGATAGCTCCGTCTTAGATAGCCTATAGCTCTAGTAAGACGTAAAATAATTAATTAATTAATTAATTAATTAATCTTTAGCTAGATATTCCTACTTATCTTAGCTAACTTTTTCCGGTCTAGCTACTAATTCTTAGAAAACAGCCGTGCTTAAAATAAGTTATTACTATACCTATAAAACCTTTACCTAACTAAAACCTTATACCTATCTTTTCTTAATAGCGCTTTAGCGTATAAGTAACTAGATAGGGTAGAATAAGATATACCCTCCCCTATAGGAGGGTAACTAGGATGTAGTAATAGGAAATACTATAGAAGAGGGTGAAATTCCCTAGTAAAGCCTATAACTAGACCTCATTAATAACGAGAAAAAACGTACGGATGATCCTCGGGTAAACATCTACCTACTACTCCTACTAGCTTCTAGGTATAGTGCCTTAGGCATATCTACAGCCTTAGGCATAACTATTTTAGGCTAATAGGGAAACTCTACTTCCTATATGCCTTCTAGCCTACTAGCTATCTCGTATAAGGAGTTTCTTACTCTAACTATAGGTAGTAAACGCCTAGCACCCTCCCCTAACTTACTAAATAAGAGAATGTTTACTTAGCCCTTCGTAGCGAACTTTTATATAATAAGCGAAGCTCTTAATGTAGCTCTCTTATGTATAGTTAATACTACCCATCTCACGCTAGATATAGAGATGAAGAGAAAGCTCCTTAATCTTACTACGGTATTTAGAGACTTTACGGAAAAGGGAAGGGTTAACTTTACTAAGTTAATTCTTACTATATAGATTCGTTCCCTAGAATTAGTATCTTATACGCTAGCCTAGAAGGCCTAGTAGACTTAGGCCCCTACTCCTAAACTAAGAATAGTACCTACTATATCCCCTCCTAGCTCCTAGGCTACTAGATCCCCTTATATATTTACCTATATAGTAGCCTAGGGAGCCTCCTAGAGTAGCGTACTATAAGAATAGACGGTTATTAAGAAGAAAACCTAAACTCCCCGCCTTTAGCCGACTCTTTAGGAAAGATAAGTCATCGTAAGAGGCTAAATCCCTAAGATTACTAGCCTTACCGTATAAAATAGCATTAACTAGTAGCTATAGGCAACCGGCCTTACTGCCCCCGTTATCGCCTTTATAAAGGAATCCTTTAAGGGTAACCTAATCCTTATATACGCACCTAGCTTTACTACTAACTTTCTTCTTAGTAAGAAAGAGGTACTACTTTATACGTTCCTAGGGGCTTCCTTTTAAGCTAATATCCCCTAGTTTAAAGTTATTACCTACGGTATTCTAATAGTAGACCTAGATAAAGTTAATATTACTAAATTCATTACTAATAAGGTAGTAACCTTTAACTCTAGACTAAAGGTAATTAGGGAGCCCTACTAGCTTACCCCTAAGGAACGCTATATAACCTAAAAAGTAGGTTTAGTAGTTCTTACTTTCGCTACGGAGGTAGAGGCTAAAAGGGCTATCGTAAAGAGGCTAAACATTATAGGAATTAGTGTTAAAGTAGAAAAGATACATAATACGCCTACCTCTATATAGTATAAGAAATGCTAAACTTTTAGATATAACTCTATACGGTGTATAAAAGCTCCTAGGTGTAAATACTACGCGGAGGCCTACCTCTCTACCGCCTATAAATGCCCCTATTATATGATAAAGGGTAAGGCTTATCTCTATATAGCCCTCTAGTACGTTAATTACTATAGGAACTACTAGGCTATAGATAAATAATGCCCTATTACTACCTTAAAGCGTAAAGCATAATAGAGGACATTAAAATCCTATAAGTTAACCTTAATAAAAGCCTCCTACCTATAGAGACGGCCCTTTAACTTATAGTAGAGATAGGGGTCTACCTAATCCTTATATAAGAACCGTAGATAGTAGCGTAAGACGGAAGTCTATAATTAGTTAGCTACCTATCTTTCTACTAGATCCTCCCCTTATACGGGTAGAAACGCCCCTATACGCTAGTATACTAGTTAAGATTCATATAGGGAGTCTAGATTAACTTTCGTCTAGATATCCTCCCTAGTAAGGATACCCTTATGCTAGAGATAGAAGGACTAACCATATAAACTCGCCTTATTAACGTGTATAATGAAGCTAGGTAAACCTAAGCTAATAAAAACCTTCCTTATATAATAGAGAGGGTCCTAAAATATAATAAGGTAGAAACCCCCTCCCTCTTTATAGGGGATTTTAACGAACATTATCTATTCTAGGACCCCCTAGCCGTATAATTACTAGGGGCTAAGAAGCTAATAGACTAGATTAAAGATAATAACCTTAAGATTATAAATACCCTAGGGGAAGGCATATACTTCCGCTACGGTATAGCTAATAAGACTATTATAGATCTTATAGTAGCCTCCTTATCTATAGCTAACCTCGTACGAGACTAGTAAATAGTTAAGGTAGGCTTAGACTATAAGGGAATACTATTTACTCTTACTATTTAGTCCTAGCCTAGAGGCCCCGGATAAGCTCAGTATAACATAAAGGAAGCTAAATAGCTAGAATTTTAGGAACTATATCGGACGAGACTTACTATAGCTATATAGGCTATATAACCTAAGATTATAAATCTTCCCGCCTAAGCCCCTAATAAGGTCCTTACCTAGAAGAGTAATATCCTAATACTTAACTAAGTAGGGGAGGCACTTTAAATAGCTATTAGTAACTCTATAGCTATATATATCCCTACCTACGCTCCTAAATCTAGGGTAAAGCCCTAGTAGATAAGAGATCTATCTAACCTTCGTACGAACATAGTAAGGGCTAGATGTACGAAGAATAGGGAAGAGTATAAGGTAGCTTAGAATAAATATACTATAGCTCTAAAATTAGTAAAGTCTAACTACTAGGAATTCTTCCTTATAGAAGAAACACCCCGTACGATTTTCTAAGCTATAGTTTATACCTACCTATCTACCTCTAGTCTTATCCCATAAATTTAAGATATAAGAGGGACCTTATACTCTTCTTTCCCTAGTAAATGCTAAGCCCTCTAGGAGAAATTATTCCCCTTACCCCCTTAGGCTTAGTCGTACGACTAGGCATCCTATTAGCCGGACCTAGACTAGGAATAGCTATTACTTACTAAAGAAGAGCTAGCTAACGTATACTCCTCCTAGATAAAGGGTAAGTCCCCTAGCCCGGATATAATTACGTAAGAAATTATTATTAAAGTATATAAGGCTGCCCTAGAGTACCTCCTTTATATCTATTATATACTATTTAACTAGGGCTACTAACTACTTCTCTAGAGAGAGGTACGCGGAGTAATCCTATAAAAGCTAAGTAAACTAGACTACTCCTAACCTAAGGCGTATAGGGTTATCTCTCTTCTTAACTACCTAGGGAAGGTACTAGAGAGACTTTTCATAAAATAGCTTAGGGCACTTACTAAAATGACTAACCTACTCTACCCCTCCTAAATTAGGGGTAGGCTAAAGAAGTCCATAATAGATATAGCTCTCCTCCTAACTTATTAGGTCTAGGGAGCTAGATAGTAGAATAAGAAAGCATCTACCCTCTTTCTTAATATATAAGGGGTATTTAACCATGTAGCCTATAACTAACTCCTTACGGTTATAGCTAGACTTTAGCTTCTAGTACGCCTTCTATACTAGGTTAAATCCTTCCTATAGGATCGTACGACCTAGCTATTATTTAATAGCTAGATAGAGAACCTCACCCTAGTCTAAATAGGAATCCCCTAGGGAAGTCTAGTCTTACCTATCCTGTTTCTTATATATATATGAGAGATCTTTTAAATAGGGGCCGTTAGCCCTCTCTTATATATAGATAACATCTCCCTTACCGCTATCTCCTCCTTATAGAAACGTAACGTAACCCTCCTATAAAGAGCTACGTCGTACGTTTTTTAGAAAGGGAAAGAATGTATAGTAGACTTCGACCTTAATAAGATAGAGCTTATCTACTTCTCTACTAGGAAAATAGACCTAGTCCCGGTCTACCTACTAAATAGGGAAAAGATATAGCTAAAACCCCTCGTACGATAGCTAGGTATTCTATTTAATAAAGGTCTTACCTTTAAATAATACCTAGCTACCCGTATCGCGTAAGCTAAGGGGGCCTTCTCTAGGCTTACCTAGCTAGTAAATACGGAATGAGGCCTTTCTCCCTAAGCCGTACGATAAATCTACCTAGTATGTATGCTTAGTATAGTAGACTACGGCAGCTAAATCTACTAGAAGAACTAGGCTAGCTTTATAAGGAGCTACTAATCCCTATAGGGAGTAGCACTTTAAAGGATTCTTAGAGCCTTCTAGATAACCCCTACCTAGCTAATAGAGCTAGAAGTAGCTCTTCTCCCCCTAGCCCTACGCCTTAATAAGGAAATTAGGTCTTATGCCCTCTAGGTAAGGAAACTTATACTAGTACACCCTATCCGTAAAGCCCTTAAGTAAATCCCCGCTCTAATAGAAGGGGACCCTATATAAAAGTAGCTAACTTAGCTTAAGAGAGTAAAAGCTAGCATTATACATCTTAAGAGTAATAGCTAGGAGAGAATCACGCACTTCTACTTTCCTCTATAGAAGAGATCTCTCCCGTATAAGGTATATATTAGTACTAATTCTAAAGAGGAGGAGGCTATAGCCTATTAGTAGATAGTAAATGAAGCCCCCTCCTTAGATGTTTATATCTATATAGATGCTTTATACATCCCTAGTAGAAAAGGAATTAGTACGGCTTTTTACGCATAGAACCCATCTAGAGATATACTATATACTAGTAAGGGAGCTAACCTTAGCCTACTACTAATAGTATATAACGGGGAACTAGATGCTATTCCTACTACACTTAAGTAGGCTATCTCGTACGGCCTAAAGAATAACTATATTAAGGTCTTTATAGATAACTAAGCCGCCCTCTAGAGGCTTAAGGTCCCCTCTAATAACGCCGGCTAGGAATGCTAAATACGAATAGTTTAAGCTATAAACACCCTCGTATAAATAGAATGTAGGGTTTCCCTATACTAGGTACTAGGGCATACTAGTATCTATAGGAACGAATAAGCTAATTATATTATAAAGGAGGCCGTATTAGATACCTTACCCTCTAGGGATAGGACTAGCTTTACTTACGTCTAGTAATAGCTATAAGCATAGATATATATAGAATAGGTAACGTATATTACTAAAATAGCTAAGAAAGCTATCGTACGAAACCCTAATACCTACTATGCTAACCTATAGTAGAAGCCTAGAGGATACATTAAAATCCCCTATACGGAATAGTAATACGCCTTAGCCTTCTACTAACTAACTTTTAGGCATAGCTACTTTAAAGCCTACCTATACCGCTTTAGAAAGATAGATATACTATACTACCCCTACCGCGGCATCGTAATATAAAACCTAAAATACCTACTTCTTAGTTACCTAAGATATAGTAGTATATAAGAGAAGCTACTAGCTAGCCTCTTAATATAGCTAGCTAAGCTAGTATATAGGAGTAATCTCTTAATAGAGCTCCTCCTAAATACTTATCTAGGAATCTCCTATATAATAGAGTTCCTCTAGTTAATAAAGGTATCTACCTATAAGTAGTATCTTAGTCTTATATCTAAGGAGGCCTAAAACCCTTACTAACCCCCTACCTAAGAAGGCTATAAACCCTTACCTTAGTATACTTCCCTATATTTCCCTTCTATACGACCTATTTCTCTATTCTTACGCGTAGCTACCTACGGTTATACGAGTAAAATCCTTATATAATGGCTAACTATTCCCTAAAAACCTACCTATATACCCTATAGTAAATTATTATATAATAATAAACTAGATAGTCTAGGCACTCCTTACGTAGTTTCTTAGCTATTTATATATAGGGTAGCCCTGTTCTAAATAGCTAATTAGCTCTACTAGGACGTAAAATTAAATTAATTAATTAATTAATTAATTAATCCCTACTTACCTTATAAACGTATATAGTATCCCCTATAGATAGCTCCGTCTTAGGTAGCCTATAGCTCTAGTAAGACGTAAAATAATTAATCAATTAATTAATTATGAACTTCCTAGGTAAGCTATATATTCATAATTAGTTTCGTATTATTACATAATCCACACGGTGATGTGGTGTAGGGGTAGCATGTGTCGTTGTGGAGTATCCACAACACCAAGCCGAGCTTGGTTGTTAACCTATGGATGTTCACGAAACCGACCCGACCTGGGTTCGATTCCCAGCATCGCCAGCTTGATGCTTCCGCGCGCAGCGTGGATCACAACACGTTCTTTTTTGCTCTTTTTGCCCTTCACGGGAGAAGAGGATGTGACGGACGGCTAGACGTGTGAGAGGTCAGGTTCGCTGGCTTGACGTTAGTGCAGTCTCTTTTGACTCCAATTGGAAACAGAGATTAGTTGCCAGTGGCGTTCAACACTTGATGTTGAGTGCTGCTGGCGCGTGATGCGCTGCGTTGCCCACACCATCCATCATAAAGACAACACAACAACCAACAGCATGCAAGCATTTTGACGTCAGCCTGCGTCAACAACAAGCAGCACCGCCGACGGAAGACAATATCACGTCGACATGAATGCAAAGTTTGGCTCGCGGTGCCAACCTTCTCCTCCAACACTCGTAGCAGGCAGATGGAGAGCGCTCCCAGTCTACGCGCGCTCTCCATCTGCCTGCTACCTACGTACATTTCTCATGTGTGCCACGACCTTTTGTCACCAAGCTTCGCAAGACAAAGGAGAAGACGTCGAGGATTTGCCAATTGATACAGGCATTTGACATGATTATGTGGATGATTTGGCTATGCACAGGGCAAAAAAACAGACGATTGGACACACCAACCAACGCTCAACCAAAGACGACGAGACACCACTGATCAGTATACTGATCCACAGTCTCCCCTGACGTTCGACTGAACAAACGCTGGCAGAAAGCGAAGCGGAAAACATGGATATTAGCCAGCCTCGTCCACAACTTTCCTCCTCGCCATACTCCTCCAACCCTCCTCAAACCATCTACTACTTCTTTCCCTTCATCTTCTCCTCGACCCACTCCCTCACCTCCGCCACGCCAGGCGGTCCCTCGCCAGCCGCCTTCCTCCGCTGGATCTCGGCCTTGACCTCATCAATGGCATCCTGCATCTCCCTCTCCGGATCGTCGGGCAAGCCGAGATATGTCTCCTGCCTAGTGATGCCACCAAAGCTCTCGGTGCTGGTGTTGCGGCTGAGGCCCGGCTTGGCGCCCAGTGCCTCGCCGAGAATCTTCTCCTCGAGCAGGTCGTCGACCGTGAACGATGCCGGCATCGTCTTGCGCTGCTTTAGCTTCTCAGGAGAGAGGGCAGCACCGGCGCCGGAAGCGGTGGCACGTTCGGGTGCTTTGGCGCCAACGCCGGGACCGGCAGACTGGCCCTTTGCGGCACGTTGCTTGAGCTTCTTTTGCAGAATTGCTTTGCCGGGGCTGTTGAGGAAGCCAAAGCTGGCGGCCACGCCGACAATGGTGTAGAAGTAGACGCGCTTCCAGACGAGGAAGGAGTCGGAAAAGCTGAGAAGAATGAATGGCATGACGGTGTAGGAAAAGGAGAGCTGCGTAACGAGCCAGGTGAAGATGTCGTAGTAGATTTTGTTGGGTAGCGGGCGTTGGCCGTCGGGGGTGAGGAAAAAGGGACGGAGGAGACGACGTCCATCTGCAATCACGTTAATATGTGGACTTGTCAAGAGAATTGGTGGGAACTTGCGCTTTGCGATGGTTTGGAGGAAGCTTGCAAGGACAAAGGCCATGTAGTATCCAGGATAAAAGCCATGCCAAAAGGCCGAAGTCACAAATGTCGCCAGGGTTGCGCGGAAACCAGGCTTCTTCCCCTTAGGAGTGACGCGCAGATACATGTAGTTTTTGAGCCAGAGGTTGGTGTTGACGTTCCAATTACCCAAGTACGCATGGGTGTTTTGGGCCAGCTCGATTCCAAGAGGCTTGACGTTCTGGAGCCTATTCCAGTTGACGCGGCCAGTCTTGGGGTCAACTCCCTTGTACCCAATACCACTGAGTATGCATGATCCCTCGGTCAACAACCAGACTCCATAATACTTCATGCGAGTAGTCATGCCTAGCATGTGGAGCTGGAAGACGCGCTTGAGGAAGTTGTGTTTCATGTACTCTTCGCTAAGGAGCATTTCAGGGTAGTACCACGCCGAAAACTTGAGGAAAGAAAAGATCCAGATGAGTCCATAAATCGCCTTCCACGTAGCCGGCGTACCACTACGAGGAATCTTGCGATGCTTGCGGGTTGGAGGTGCATGTGTCGGATCAACCCCCGGAGGCAATTTGAACATGCTCGTGGTCAGCCACTGGCGGTAGTCGATGTAATCAAAAGCAGGGCCTGCGAAGAGTGACGGGAAGAAGAGCACGTATCCGGTATAGTCCATGAGGGACGGGAATTCGCGTATGGCACGCTCCTTTTGGTAGTCTGAGAGTTCGCTCTCAGGCAGCCGACCATCATGGACGTTCCAGCAAAAAGCAGTGAGCTTCATGACCAGGACCATTTGTGCTCCGGTAATGTCGACCGTCTGTGGCGCATTTCGGAATTGTCTGTCGAGGTGGTTGACTGACATGTGACCCATGAGGAAGACGAAGCCGATCCAAGGCATAAATGGGCCATCGATGTATTTTGCAATGGCGTATGCTCCTGCAGAACTAATGAAGAGCGTCCGCAGACCCGTCCAAAGGTCGAACAGGCCGACAAGGTAAAAGAGCGCGACCCTTTGCAACTCAGCACATGTCTCTCACACTTGCAGGTCTGGGAAAGACGCACGTTATTATAAAGAGATTCTTTTGCCATGGTTTCGAATCAGGTATGCGCTTGAGGACACCGGCAAGCGGATAGGAGAGTAGAAAAGATGCGATGAGCTTGACTGCAAGATTTAGCAGACACGCTCAGATTTGCAAGGGGTGGAGGGGCGTACGCTCGTCGGTGGAAGCTCCCAGCACGTTTGCAACGTACTCGAAAGCTAGGCCAGAGCAGTTAGTAGCTTTTCCGGCTAAGGGCGAAGCTTTGGAAGCTGTGCGTACGGAGGTTGATGTAGGGCAGCATGGTGGGGGTGGTGCAGCTGCTGAGGTTGTCAAAGAGGCTCAAGATTCACCGCATCCTGTGAGGTTTAAGAGAAAGAGAACCGGCGTGGTGAGAGTTTACTTCGTGTCCCACACGGCCAGTGACGTCCTCGCGCCGGGGCACGCACGGACATGGGCGGTGAATATTGTGACCGCGTTTCTTCGGAGAGTAACCGGTGTCGGCGGCCATGTTTATTCCCCGCCAAAGCCCTCCACGCTTTCGACTTCCTGCCTGTCCACACGCCGTCGCGCCCTCAACGCCAACCATCCAGTCCTACCGCGGGTCACCTCTCTCCACTCCTCGGACCAAGACCACCAGCGTCGACGCTCCGGCCCCGCGCCCGCCGCCCTCGCTGTCGCCATGTCTTCAGTCTACAACTTAGAGCCCCAACCTACGGCCAAGGTCATTTTGCACACCACCGCCGGAGACCTTGCCCTGGAGCTCTTCGCAAAACAGACCCCCGTCACGTCGCGTAACTTTCTACAGCTCTGTCTCGACGGCTACTATGACAACACCATATTCCACCGCCTGGTCCCGGGCTTTATTATTCAGGGTGGTGATCCGACGGGCACTGGCTCCGGCGGCGAGAGCAGCTACGATGGCGAGCCCTTTGCAGACGAGTTCCACTCCCGCCTCAAGTTCAACAGGCGAGGTCTCTTGGGTATGGCGAACACGGGCCAAAAGGACGACAATGGAAGCCAGTTCTTCTTGACTTTGGGGCCAACGCCGGATCTTACTGGCAAGAACACCATGTTTGGGCGCATCGAGGGCGACACCATCTACAATTTGATGAAGATGGGCGAGGCCGACCTGACTGAGGAAGAGGGCAGTGAAAGGCCGCTGTATCCCACCAAGATTACAAGCACAGAAATTGTGGTAAATTTCTTCGATGACATGGTAAAGCGGGTGCAGATTGCACAACCAGTGGCGCAGGAGAAGAAAGGTCCGAAGAAGACCAAGAGGAAGGCAGCCAAGCAGCTGCTCAGCTTTGGCGGCGACGAGGGGGATGACGCAGGCTTTGCGCCTGTGGCCAAGAAGCCCAAGTTCAACCCCAAGCTCGTCAGTGCAGAGGACGACACCAAAGTCTTTGCAGAGAAGGGAAATGCAAAGGCACCTGAACCAAAGCCCCCCAAACCAGCTCGAAAACCAAGCCCAGCGCCCGACGTGCCATCTGAAGAATCTACACGTAAAACACAAAAACAATCTCCCTCGCCCCCACCAAAGCCATCCGCGCCTGTCCAACCTCCGCGCCGCTCGTCCCGCTCCCCGTCCAGCTCAGACTCCGATTCCGAAGATGAACCTGCCCCAAGAGTGAACTCTGCCCTGGAGCGCACAAACGCTGAGATTGCGGCGCTCAAGGCAAGCATGAAACGCACAACTAATGCCCCCAAAGAAGCCCCCAAGAAAAAGTCTGCGTTGGAAGCCATGATTCCCGAGACGGCGACAAGGGGGCGCAAGCGGCGAGGTGGAGGAGCCAGTGACCCACGCGCAGACCAGCAAGCTTTGGACATTCTGAGTGCCTTTAGGAGCAAGCTTGCGAGCGCGCCGGAGAATTCAGCGCCTGAGCGAGACCAAAAGAAAGAAGAAGCACCTGATAAGAAACACAATTTGAGTGGCGACGTGGACGAGGACCCGGAGGCGACTTTGTGCGACTTGCACTTTATACCCAACTGCCAGTCGTGCAAGGCGTGGGATGACCCTGGTGCAGCGCAGGAAAATGAAGATGCCAACGACGTGGGATGGATGAACCACGCGCTAAGCTTTGAAAAGGATCGCCTTGGAAAGGACTTGGAATGGAAGAGGAAGAACGAAGAGGAGCTGGTCGTGATTGACCCAAGAGAAAAGGCAAAGGAGATTGTGGGAGAGAAGAAGGGTAGGAGAGACGGAGAGAGAGATAGGAGACATGGAGACAGAGAGAAAAGGGGTGACAGAGAAAAAGGTGGGCGACCCGAAAGGGAACGCGGCCGGCATGACAACTGGCGGAGCGATGGGAGAGATAGGGAGAATCGGCGCGAGAGAATCATGAGGAACCTGTAGGGCGGATAATGGTATGAAAACGACTGCCAACTCTTCCAAACCAACCAACAGTTCAAACATCGATGACAATATCGGTGATTGTCTGGTATCGAGGTCTAACTTTCAAAAACTTCAAGCCCAGTCTCTGCGGAAGAAAATGGCTTCTCCCTGAGTGTTGTTGTACCACGCGTCGTCCAGCTGGGCGAATTCCCTCCACGCCTTGGCCATACTCTCCAGCTCTTCTCTAGTGGTATACTTGCCATCCAGCGCCCTAGTCATAAACTCGCTCTCCGTTAGCCGCCTCGCCCACGTCTCACACCACTGGACCAAACTTTCCTTTTCAAAGAAAATGGACCCGGCCTGCACAATGATATCCTGCGGAGCGAACCCAGCCTTCATCCCCAACCGCTTCAAGCGCCTGCCGGTCATGGGCTCCGTTCGCTGATCGCGCGCCATGCGCATCCACAGCGCAAACCACACACCCAACGTCCTGCCGGGGCCCTGCTCGCTCTCGTCCGGGAACCAAATGTGCGCGTCGCCCTCGCGCACGGCAACGATGCCGCCGTTCGGCTTGGCCACGCGGCGCATCTCGCACAGCAAGCCCACCGGGTCCGCCACGTGCTGCACGACCTGGTGGGCGTGCACGACGTCAAAAGTGCCGTCGGCAAAGGGCAGCGCGAAGGCGTCTGCCATCTGGAAAGACACGTTCGTCACGCCCGAAGGGACTGCTGCTGCCAGCCGCTCGGCGAGGGCTATCACTTCCGGCGAGTAGTCGACGCCTGTCACGTGGCCTTCTGGCACGAAGGGCGCCAGCGTCGTCGTGATGCTGCCTGGCCCGCAGCCCACGTCGAGCACCTTGTGCGTGGGCTTGAGGTGGGGCAGGAGATAGGCGGCGCAGGACTGCGCCGTGCGGCGGCTGTGGGCGTCGACGACGGCCCGCGAGTGTCCTAGGAGGTAGACCTTGTTCGGCGGGGCTGGTTTGACGGGAGGACTCAGGTGGGCCATAATGTCGTTGTTGTTTTCGTTGCTGCAGATATGGGATGACAATATCTGCTGCGGGTGTGGCGTGAGGCTTTTTTTTTTTTTTTTTTCGAGTTCTCAAATCAGGCGAACTGGGGCGCGGAAGGTGGATGTGGAGAAGCCTATATAGGGAGCAATTTAGAGGAATTACTGAAAGTGAGGGTTGCGGAGTTGGAACCGCGACCCACGACTGGATCTATAATTGAACGATGGTTCCGATATTTCCGATGTGTCTTGATGTGGAGAAGAAGCTGCGAGGGCTGTGATATGGGAAACCTTGGACCGTTTATGGTGTTTGACTGCTTTATTTCCGGCAAGCATCGGGCGGGCGGCATTAAGCGAGACGGGAGTCTGCATGTACAATTGCGTCAGTGGTGTTGCCCCTCCACCCACTGGACTCTTCGACAGCGCTTCCGCGTCAAAGACGATTGTTGAGGGCTTAACAGTTGGACATTCGATGATTAGCGACGACTGCGCCACACCCTCGTCCAAAGGAAGTTGGCCGTGTGCCACGCGTCTGCCTGCACCCACGCATAGGTAACTTGGTCCCTGCAGACCCTGTCCGACGTCATGTCCTTCTTGCTGTACAAAAACCCCTCCAACCGCCAGGCAGACGACTTTTGATTTCCTCATCCCCTCATCTTTCTCCTTTCTTGGTTCTTAATCAAGGCTTTACCAAGATGGCCGACGACAAGCCCCAGGAACATGCCCAGCAACCCTATCAACCCTACCAACCTTATTCTTCGTCACAGAATTCGCCTCCGTCTGCGCCATCTTACCAGTCTTACAAGCCTTGTACGGCATCTGGATCTTCCCCATCGGAAGAGCAGAAAGAATCGGCATACTTGCCATACCGGCCAGCTCAGCAGGGTGCTCCAGACCGAAACGGCTCTCCCTCTGCATTCAAAGACGATAGTCAAGTCACAGAGGACCGGCATCGGCTTCCCGAGGCGCTCCAAGTGTCTGCGCCTCCTAAACGAAAAACTCCACTGCTGAAATCTGGAAACGAGGACTACCTGCCAGGAACCGAAAAGGCGCAGCCCGAACCCGAGAGCAAGGAGCAGTATCGGGCTTACTCTCCCGAGGCTCAGCAGCCTTCGGCGGCTCCCGAGAGAAGAGACTCGCCGGCCGAAAACGCAAGCAAGCACTACGAGCCAGATGTTGTACTGCAGTCCGAGCCCACACAGCAGCATCGGCCTTTTTCGCCCGAGGCCCAGCAAACATCGGCGCTTCCTGAGAGAAAAGACTCACCGGCTGAACATGCAAGCAAGTCTCACGAGCCAGCAGTTGCGCATGCGCAGTCTGAGCCTGAACAGCAGTATGGGCCGTTTTCACCAGAGGCCCAACATGTGCCAAGCACGGTGAATGATTCTGTACCCCAGATCGTCACTGCGCCTTCGGAGGTCCACGATAATTCTGCAGAGACAAGGGATGCGCAGCCGGAGCCAACTCAGCAGCACCAACCACAGAAAAATTCCATTCCTGCAGCTTCGACAGCATCAGATGATCCCGCGGATGGCATATACGACTTGCCCTCTGAAGTCCCCCCCGCGCTGCCACCAAAAGTCAAGGAGGATCCGCAAGAAAGCCATGCAGCTCCAGCAGTTTCTGAATTCCCACCTGATAACAAGACTGCAATTCAAGAGCCGCCCTCAGCGCCGTCGTACTCTGAATATCCACCGGACAACAAGAAGGCATTCGACGAGCCGACTTCGGTACCAGGACTTTCTGACTATCCACCTGATCGCAAAGATGCATCGGGGCCAAAAGAATCACCGCATGAGTTTGAAGAGCAGCCGCCGGCATATCACGAAATCCATCCACCTGTTCAGGACGGAGCCCAAGATGGTGCCTCGGAACCTATTAGGGAGTACTATCCACCTGACCTCAAGCATGCCGTGCCTGAGCCCGCAGAGTACGCTCAGTCGGAAGTGGAAACGCCTCCACCTTTTCCACCCCGACCAGCAGACTACCGCCCTCCGCTCCCTCCGCGCCGATCCTACCAAAAGGTCGAGGACGACGATCCCTCCAACCCTATTCACTACACACGCGACCCTCACAAGCTCATTGCCTACCTCATCCCATTTCCCAAGCCCAAGCTGAATAATGTGCCCGTCGAGAGCATCCCGGACCGCTTTCTCATCTACACGCCGCCACCGCCTCCACTCACCAAACCCGCCGAAAGTGAGAAGGAGGGCCGCGTGCACAAGGTGCAGCGCAAATGGCAAGAAGAGGTGCGCAACGCCAAAATGAGCACGGCAAAGGCTGCCAGCTGGCAGGGCATTCGCAGCAAAGCTACAAAGGGCATCGACTGGGCCATCAAGCAGACGACGAGCTCCAACCTCGACTTTGTCAATCGCATGACGGGATCTGCTACCAGCGAAAATGCCAACGCGCCAAAAGCTATCGAGGGCCATCCCGAGGATGCTTCCGCACCGGCCACCGCCACTGCGGACAGCACCGCCGCCGACAAGGAGAAAGACGGAGGCCCCAGCAAGGCCGTCCCCTTGACGCACCTGACGCTCGTGTACCCGTCGTCGCTTCCATACACGCCAGCAGAGCTGCGCCGCGAGTTCATCAGCAGCATGCTGCGCACAACGTCAAAAGCGCAGCGCGACTCGATCCTCGCCACGGGGCTCCTCCCCGTCAGCGTCGTCGTCGACACGCTCATCATGTTTGTCTGGCCGTTTGGCGGCCTTTTCGAGGCCGACACCGTCTGGGCCTACAGCTCGATCCGCGGCGCCAAGATTGCCCGCTCGACGACCAAGCGCTTGCAGGCGACGAGCGAGGCTGATGGCGTTGATGATGGCGCTGCCGCCGTCGACGCAGATGGCCATTTCCAAGTGTCGCCCGCCGACGTCAAAGACAAGGACAAGGATAAGGGCAAGGGCAAGGGCAAAGAAAAAGACAAACCCAAAACCAAGAAGAAGAACAACGACCAGGAGCCGACGCTCTCGCTGGAATTCAGGCCATCCTCACGCCTGTCGACGCTGCAGCGCTACCTGGCGCACCGCTGCCACGAGCGCAGCCCGGCCTTCTTCCCCTACCCGTCGGGCGCCTGCCCCACCGAGACCGAGGTCCTCGAGGCCATAGCGTGGGCTCCGAGTCAGGCCGGCGGCGCCACGCGCAACTGGGAGGACGAGCGGTGGGAGGTGGCCGAGGTCAAGGAGGACTTTAGGGGTATCATGAGTAAGGGTGCTCGCGAGTGGGAGAAGTGGTGTCGGTTGTTTGAGGAGGATCCTAAGAAGGCGGGGAAGAAATAGAGTGCGGGAGGTTGTGGGAGGTTTTTTGATTGGAGGCGGGTTTTGTCGTTCAGTTGGCGGATACCCTGTTGCTGAGCTGATTCTTTGGAGTACCAGTGTCTGATAAGTTTTGCTGCGCGATGTTGTGATCCATCTGTCTTTGTGAAATTCTTGTGTGCATTCTAATCGAATGCCCTCTCGTTGGACCGCTTCCAACACATCAATGCCCTTGACAATGTTAGTGGCAAGGTCCGCCGGCAGGCTGAGTCTCAGGCCTTTCTTTGCTAATGAGGAATTCGAGGAGATCTTTTCTTTGCCATTCTTCTGCGGCAGCCAAGGCATCATCTAGGCATATCTTTTGCAGGTGCTCAAAGGCCCTTCGAGGATTGCCCTTTCTGAGAGCTGTCTCGACACAAAAGGTCACCAGCTGCACATGTTTTCTGACATCAGCGCCCGAGGCAATCTATGCTTGACTCTGTTCAATGTAAGAACACTCAAATGCCGATAGAGCTTGAAATGGGTCAGCACCATGGTCGAGGAGAAATTCCAAAATCTGGTAGCATGTCGCTTTGGTGCAGCCCTCAACCAGTGGACTCTTGATAGAGGCGTTTCTGACCGGGCTACGTCGTTGACATCTGCACCCCACTTGATCAATCGTTTGATGCTCTCAATTTTCCCCCGGAAGCATAACAGGTGGAGAGGGCCCTCGCCGCAATCGTGCTTATTTGGGTCAGCGCCTCGTTGAAGGAGGACTCGACACTGTCGAATGCGTCATTTTCACGGTCGCAAAGGTCCTGAAGGGCAGTTATAGACCCCTTTGAGGCATTAACGTCCGCGCCCCAATCTATCAATGTCTTCATATGCTGAAGTCTGACCTCATCAACATCTATTTGTTCCCCATGCGAAGCATTGGCGTACGGGACCCAGTCAGTCTTCTTTGATACCGTAACTTGAAGCCGTCATTCTAAAGGATCCATGTATGTGCTCAAGCAGTCAACGTGGATGCAAAGCTCAGCGGCCCTGAAAGGTTCGGATCAGCGTCTGCTTCGAGAACGATTCCGATGGTGTTGATGGCGAAGTAAGTTGCACAATGGCAAACTATGTTGAGCGGAGGGCACACGATTTTGATATGAGCGGCGTTGAGGTCTACCCGCAAATTGCTTTGTAGTAAAAGCTTGAGCGTGCTTTCGGTGCAAGAGTGAGATCAAAGAAGTACAACTGCGGCGTGAACAATTTCAGCGGACTCATGTTCCAGGAATTCATGGTGAAGGTCATTCAAATCAAAACCCTCGCATGCCTCCTCAAAAACCGACTCGGACAAGGAGTACTCAAGTACCACGCAAAATACTCTTTGTTTCAGGAAGAATTGAGCTATGAGCTCTTCGTTTGCCTCTTTCAACCCCTCAAAATTGAAAAAGTCGTCCAGGACTTTCGATGTGCAAAAAAAAAAAAAAAAAAAATATGGATCAATGAATAAATATTTCTCTTCTCAATGGTCCGGGATGGAAATTTTATTTTCAAGATCATCGAGGCGATCGAAATCAGATAAGAGAAAAAGATTTTCACGACACTCGTCTTGGAGGATGCTTCGGAGAAGTTGGTGTCAAAAGGATTGTCTGTCGCGTGAGATTCGAGGAAGTCTTGAATCGAAGAGTGAGCAAAATAAGCTCTGAACGTTCATCAGGATCGTCATAATCCATTCTTGTGACAGGAATGGAAAGTACTGACGATATGGAATCGAAGTCTTTCATCACATTTCGTGATTGAAATGCATCCTCGAGGTTTGCGCAGCACGGATCGATTACCATAAAGTCAAGTGCCTCATCAACCGTGATGATGGAATCCGAATAAGTCATGAGCTGGAGAAGCTGGAAGACGCCTCTTTGGTGGCTACTCGGGACTTGTGACAGGCTCCTGATGTAATATATGTTCAGGTCGTTCGGCAGATTATTGAGAGCTTGTTCAACGGCGGATGCTAACGCGCACATCGCGATTTCCCCCAGCTGAAGGTCAGCTAGTCGAAACCTGCAAACGTCAGCGTTCTAAATTTATCCCTCTTTGTAGAAAACATACATGGCCCCCGCCTTTTGTGTGATTGTTGACGTTATCTTATCTTGAATATCAGGGCTTGCATGTCATCTTCAAAACTCCTTGCTCTCAAGCTTATCTTCAACAAATTTGCAAATGTCGCTCCTGGAATTGACATCGAGTGTTTTTATATGATCCAGTGGCAGCGTGCTTTCAATGTCTGACTGCTCGCTTCGACTGGTGACAAAGAATTTCAAGAAATTTGGCTGTTTCCCTCCTTCATTGGATCGATCACAGATCCAATCTAGGACCGGTCTCCGTGATTAGCTCCCCTAAGGACATTCATCTCGAGCATCCAGGATGATTTTGGTCTCACTGATGGTTGCAATTGCGTCTTTGAACATAAGCGTCAGCTTGTCGGTTGATGGTTGGGTGGTCGCAGATTTGTAGTCCACAAAGAGTTAGTAAACGATTTCCATGCTTGTGGATTGCAAGATCCAGAAAATAGCTATTGGACAAGAGAGCAAAGGAGTAAATCAAAAGATTGTTTTTTCAAATCTTGGAAATCGAAAAAGAAGATTAAGACTACGCACTCCCGATGCGGAAAGGGACGAGACAGCTTCTGCTTCTGTGAGAGCTTCAGGTCATTGATCGCAGATGCCACGAGGCAGGTCTTACCACACCCACTAGGTCCACGGAGCCATATGAAAGGAGGAGATGAATCGTACTTAAAAGAATGAAAAGCCAGATGCTGAAGCAACCAGTTTCCAGTCCGTGCATGGCGTAAAGGTAGGGCGCGGTTGTAGTTGGTGGACGGATCTGGCGCATTGAGCCACCTCTTGATGTCTTCTAACCTCTTCACATCGAGAAGCGTTTTTCCTGTCTTAAAAATTTTTCCTTCCGGCTAGGTCACGGAAGACGTTGTCGGCGAAAGGCAGGATTCTTTTTAGACTCAGCGCTTGGGGGACTAACATTGATTAAGCCCCTTCACAACTTCTCCGACAGCTTTGATGATTTCGACTTCCCTTGTCCCCAGATTTTGAAGAATCTCCTTAAAAAATGCGGCTGTAGTTATTGCAGCATATCGCTGCCATTTGTCGTTTTTATGTGAATCTGCGTAATCACTGACTCCTCTTACAACAAGGCAAGGGAAATCCTTCAGTCCAGCGGCCTCCATTTCAAAACATAGACAATCGAGGTTGTTTTCAGTTCGTAACGCCTGTGCAATAGAGTCCCGCACTGCGCCGCTCTTGATTATGCTGTCTCCAGAGACGATCATGCCGTAATGGATCCGTGGCTGCTTCGGGTCCATTCGTTCCTTCCGGATGAGTGTGTGTTCTTTTCGACAATCGTTGCATTTAGTGCCGCCGACATGCTCATAATCCGACCGAAATAGATGATCATTTTCTGCTCCCTGGAATGAGTATCCTGGAGTTGATCTTTTCAGCTTCGGGTATTTCTGGAAGACTTCCTCTATGAGCGCAGGTATTTTGGTATCCTGTCCTTCGTGCTTTGCTTGTAAGGATTGGACTCCAGCCAGGAGCTTTTTAGGTGGTTTTGCAAGAATTCTAGTCCGTTTGAAACCTTGACTTGTGAGCTTTCCGAGCTTATATTGAACAGTCCCTCCACTCGTCCCTCCGGGTATACCGACGACGATGTCCCCAAGTCGTACGTCTTGTTCTGCGTCCAGATTTGGTACCACTCCGCCAATGCCGACGAAAAGACCGAAACGTATATGCGGAAAGGTCTTCGCCATCTGAGTTGCTGTGGTTGCTGCCGAAACTTTTTCCATGGACTTTCGCGGCAGCGCCGCGATCACCACATTGTGGGATCCGATCCGACTAGATTGGTAGTTGTTGTCATCAGAGACTACATTCAAGTCTTGCGGATAGTCATGCCTCTCATCAAGCATCGCGTTGATAGCTGTCAGTTCAATGGCAAGCGCAGTGATTAGTCCGATCGAGTATTGGTTGCATGTTCGAAATGGCCGCTTCGAAGACATTCCTCCCCGCGAGGAAGTAGGTTTGCGAGCCTACGATCCCCAGATTTGACGCGGGCGTAGGTATCGAAGGACGCGGTGACAAGTTGGACAAAGAGTCGTAAGTTGATGACAGCCTCCCGAAGAAAGAAGGCAGAGAGGATTTTAGATCTCGTTGGAATCTGAGTGGTGTCCATGGCAAGGCTGAAGACTTGTTCACATGACGCTGCAAGAACATTTTGTCAGCCAAATGTGGAGGTGTATTATCCTCCCAACTAGATTGAAGCCATCGCTCCCAAATTCAGCTACTGATAGGACTTATGGCATGGTGACCTGCCAGTGGGTTGAATTGTAACGCTGCGGAAAGCAAAAGGAATTGTGGAAAAATGTTCCCTTAGCCCGCCGCTAAAATTCGAGGATTGGTTGAATAATTTTGCTTTCATGGCGAGCTGAGTTGCCTGCAACCCTAATTATCGTGCAGAGGCAAGGCTGAACAAGACTCGGCCCCCAAGCCAGGGAATGCCTCGCTTCGAGGACAGCTCTCCCATGAACCGCAACAGCTTGACGTGATGAACTCAACTTCGATCTCGAAAGCCGAAGCAGCTTTCCCGAGCGCAACTCCGAATGATCACAGCGGAAGGATTTTGCTGCATGCGTGCCTAGTTCTAGGTGATCTGTTTCCAGGTGCTATGTCTCATGACTGAATGAAAAGTTGTATGTTCTGTCGTTAAAAAGAGAAGCAGGGCATATTCGTAGGTTTAGATGAAGGGGATAACCAACACCATTGGTTCTCCTGTTCAATCCAGTATTTGAACCTGAGCAGAAAATCGACAATGCGTGTATACCTAACACTACACACTTGGACCCTCAACGCCGTATTGTGGACGGCATGTCTTGTTCTTAAAAAGAGCAAAGAGACGATTTTAGGATACAACTATGATTGGGAGGCTGGATTCCAGGTGCTTCCTGTTGTCCCACACGCCTAAAGGACGGCTAATCAACAATTATTGCTAGCAGCTCATGAAGCTTCGAATATATCAACGGCACTTCGTTCAAAAAAATCTCAACTTCAAAATATGTTAAGGAAATTACTTCAGAATCACTTTCTAATTCACTTTCACATTCAACTCTAGCTTTGACGCGAGCATCGGGTTCAGTTACTTACACCTCTGGAAGGTTGTTTACGGCATGAGTCTTAAGCAATTTTTCCCAGATAGAGCTGTTGCACATGCTCACTTAAATCTAATGTGGAGCATCGGCCAGCTTTGTGGATTTTCATGGGAAGATAGAACTGAAAAGTTTCACTGCTGTTGATGTCCGACAGTCTTGACTGTGTTTCAACCATGTGACTAAGTCCTAAGTCTTCTTGCGTGATCTAGTGCCCTGTATCGGGAGTGTTCTTAATTTGAGAGTCTCTTCTTCTCCTGGAGCCACCAGCGGTGACGTATTCGAATGAAATCTAGAGACGTTTAGATTTGCCCCGACATCAAAAACATTTTTCGAATCTCGTTACCTGGGTCGCACGAGCAACAGGCGACGATGAGCGGGGCCAAGACGAGCAGAGAACGGAATCAATTAACGTCTGCTTCTTGGCGGAGTAGGCATCTAAGCGTTCTCTTAAATCCAAAGTAAATGCAAATTGCTAACAGAAAGGCAGGTACCTCCTTTTAGTCCTCTACTATTAGTATAAGATTAAACTTGTTCTAAACTCCTATAACATGTTACTAGTAAAATTGGGATTTAACTATACGAGCATGATAGGACTAATTAGCGCTAAAATAACTTAAAGCAGGAGTTATTAATGTGTGTCATCTAAGGCCTTAGTAGAGGACTTCGCTATAAGTACTAGCTCTACTACTTTTAAGAGAGGGAATTTTTCCGTAATTTCGTTAGAAGGAAAAGACGTTTTGTCTCTAAGGACTTCCTGAATTGAGAGCAAGTAAAATAGTGAATTCTAGGGGTGGAAGGGTCTTGCCTGACATTATGTGTCATCCACTCTTCCGGACTGCACCCATCACAGGTCTCATCACCTCGATGATCGTAACCTGGCATGAAGAAGCTATTTTCCACACCTTAGTATTCATAGTTATACTCTGTCGTGCCCAGTCCCTCAGTAGTTTATGATGATGCTCGGAATTTAGATGCGTGTGCGCTTGAGCCTATGCCTTCTTTTCATCGTTGTAGCTGCGACGAGGAGAGGTTCGGGCAGCTTGTTAAGAGATCCAATACGCCGAAATCCTTAGATGGTCATTTTTCCAATGTCGTACTGCACAACCCCGTCAGTCTGTCCCTGGGGGGTGCTAACAATAATGTCTCCATATCATGTTCGGGGCCCGGAACACGGCACCCAATTCCAACCATCAAACCGAATCGAATTGAGGGAACGTTTACAATCAACTCGGACACGGTCTTTGCAGCGGAGACCTTGCCAGTCATCCCCTCGTCAATGCAGGCAATAATAACATTGTGTCCAGCGATTTCACCCTATTCGTAGGACCTGAGATGGGTGCTGTCCTGAGGAGGATTGTGCAAACTATCTAGGACGGCTGACACTGCCGTCGACTCGATTTCAAGAGCTGTGATTATGGCGACTGTGAACTCATCGCGGCTCTCCAGAGACCTTGGTCCCGGCACTTTGTCTGTTCTAAGAGGATCTGCTTGGGGACGAGAACGGATGTTGGAAGGCAGAGCGAGGTCTAAATTCGTGTGAAAGGCTGAGGCCCAAGGAGAGAACACTCCGTTTTCAGCCCCCGATCGCGCGTCGCGCATGACCACGTACAGGTAGCGGGGCACAGGGCTGACTTATCAGCCTCAGTCTTGCTGTGAATTTGGTAATCGTCTCAATCATGGGGCGCGACTTCCTTTCTGGCTCTGGTGCCACTTACACCTGGGCCGTATGCTGTCTCGACAACTGCATTACTGTCTTCTCGGCACGTCAGTGTGGCAGATATCTGCTTTGGGACCTAGATGTGGTGGGCTGTAATCGTACACATAAAGCGTGGTGAGAAGCTGCCTAGGCACTGTGACTTTTGCGAGGTCGATTTGTCCGTGTAGGTTTGGGCGATGTTGGACTAGATGGTCAAGATCTGGACTCAGCGTTGTCAGAGTGGAGGTAAGGAAACGGAGTAGCTCGCCGCCCTGAGAACGTGACGCTAGACTTTGAAAAGAAAATGAAAACAAGGAATGATGTGGACGTGTGATTAAAAGGAGCCAAATATGTCAATTCGTGCCACCAAAAAAGCCAAGGCCAGAGCAAATGTCGGCCACAACACACAGCCATGCGATGGGGAATATGGGGAGTAATTGCAAAAGGTCCACCAACGCCATGTATGATCCAAAAATGAGCCGATCCCAATCATGACTCTACCTTTTACCTCTCATGCGTTGGCCTTTGGTGCGCTCTCGCCCTCCGGCTGCTCACCATCGACCTTTGTCTTCTTGGCCTCCTTTTCTCCTTCCGTCTGGCCATCGGCCTTTTCTGCCGTCTTCCTCTTCTTGCCAAAGTTGCCTCTTGCTGCTATGGGGCCCTCTGCTGGCAGTACTCGCGTCCCCGTGAAGACGAAGCCCTCAGCGCCACCCTTGCTCGTCATGAGCGGATGCGTGCGACCCGGCAACACTTGCCATGCTCGGACACGACTTGTCTGCAGCATCGGCGCAAGTAGGAGAGTCGGATTGACGGGAAAGTCCTCGTCAAATACGCGCTTCTCCTCCTCTGTCGCAGTGTCAGGGCTATACGGCTTGTCGGAGTTGATTGTGCGTTGGATGAATGCGGCTTTGCGTTCGCGAGAGTAATAATCCATGACTTCGGAAAGAGGCTCGATAGTCGGGCTGTACGCGACGACCTGAGCGCCGCCGCGCAAAAGGGGCACAGTGTGCCTGAGCACGCTGGTCGGGCTCATCCACGATGCGACAATCAGCCCGTCAAAGCCACCACCTCGCGTCTCGGCAATCACGCGCCGGATGCGCTCCCACCTGCGGCGTTTGCGGTAGTAGGTCCCGCGCTTGCCAGACTTCCATGTTGCGAGGACTTCTGGTGCTACGATTTCGGGCTCTTCGTATGATACGTCGGCGGTAGGATCGAGGAGTTGGAGCCAAGAAATGGTCTTGAGGTTCGTGTGAAGTGGATGTGTGGGGGATTGCGCGGGAGATGAGGCGTCGTAGTTGAAGTACTTGAGGAGGCCAAGATTGGGCTGCGCCGCCGAATGGAGTAGCGTGATGCTGTTCGTGGTAGCTGATTGGGCAGGAATGATGTTGTGATGTGCTTTTGACGTTTTGGGCTTTGTTGATTTGGCGTCGCCATTTGGAGTTTCCTGTTTTGAGTCTGCGGTTTCGGAGTTCGCATCCAGAGCCTCTGGTTGATCCTGTGCAGACTCGTTCTCTGCCGGCGCGTCCGGCATATCCTCGTCGCTGCGCTTGTCCTCTTCTTCCTCTGAAAACTCGCCATCCTCCTCTTCTGAAGGATACAGGATTCCCATCTTTTCGGCCAGAGAGGCAACAATGAGCCCTCCCGTCTCATCCACTACCAGCCATCTTCCGCCTCCTATCATAGCGCCATCCCCAAGCTCGACCGGTGTGCTCGCGCCTCCGTAGTGAACATTGCCCCATGCGCCGATAAGACCAAGCATCTCTTCCCTCGCCTCCATGATTCTGTGAGCCTCCCTTTCTAGCATGACCTCGGTCAGCATGCCCACATCCATTGGCAATACTTCGAACCTCTTGAGGTACTTCTTGCTCTTTCGCAGGGTGTACTTGGCAAGACTGAAGCTCGTCTTTTCGTCCAAAGCTTTGTGTGCTGCCATGATCTTCTTGATAATGTCCATGCCAGAGCTGGTTCCGGCCTTTTTGAGTTCCTCAATCTCCTCCATGGATAGCGCTTGTCGGCTCGGGTCGTCGATGGTCAAGCGATTTGAGCGCATCAAAACCGAACCATCTTCGGCGACAATATCGAACTCGACGCCGCCATTTTCACCCTCGTTTGTTGGGGCAGTTGGCGTTGCGCCTCCGGGTTGCGCCTCCGATTCCTCGGACTTGATGACTTCGTCGTGCAGCTCAGAGGCGGATACGACGCGCAGTTCAATCTTGTCCTTTCCATCCTCACGATCCAGGATTTCGTACGTTAGGTTGTAGGGCCGGCCAAGGAGTTGGCTTGCAGGGAAGCTTCCGAATTTCCCGATGGAAATGGTGCTGCCTGAAGGTCAGCGCTTGGGTGTTGGGGAAGCCGACTGTGGCTGGTCATGGAGCGGGAGCGACGGCTCACTCGAATTGACAGAGACCTACGTGTTTGGAGCGATTTCGACGACTTTGAGAAGGCCTGAGGGGAGGCGCAGCACAATGTGGGTGTGCGGGCGGATGTGAGAGTGGACCATGGCGGAGGTGCCGAGGGAACGGATGGAGTGGTTGGAATTGTGGCTTGGAAGTGTATGATTAGATCAAACCATGGCCCTAAGAACAGTGGGGCGGGTGGAGCTGAAGGGTTGTGAAGAATGATGATGGAAATGTTTGGTGGATGGGCAGAATTACATAGAAAAGTTGGGCGGTGAGCAGTGATCGTACCTAGTGCACGGACGCTCGACTTTTGTGCTTGTAGTGGCGGTGCACCGCCACTGGCAGATTCCCGGGAGACATGGTGCTGACAAGGTGCTGACATTGGTTGAGAATGACTGGGCCTCACGTTCAGGTGCAGCGAGACTCCAGAGTCATTGAAGCCTTTTAAGAGAGTCGCTGCATGTCTCCATCTTTGTGAAGCGACACGGCTTCAGCAACAAGTTGTCAAACACCAAAACTTGGCCGTTGACAACATCGGGCAGAACCATGTGGCTGTGCAGGCTAAGCGGCTCCGCGTCATCGCCTTTGCCGGCAGCCAACCACCACCATCTGAGCCCACGTACCTCTCGACGCAAACTTAAGCCGTCGGCTCCTCTCACGCCTGTGTCGCCTCTTCCTCCTCTATCACCTCTCCTTGCCACCGAGTCACTCTCCGACTTCTCTATCCTTTGTCGCATTCCAAAAATACCCAACCCGGACCCGCGCCGCAGACAGCCCGTCAGCTCCGTGGCTGCCTGCATACTACTTTGCCAATCTTGAATCATTCCTTTACTCTGTTTGGACAGCCACATGGTCCGGAAACCAGATCTCGTCCCAGTGCCCCTCTCCCAGGCCATGCATAATCCACCCTACCCCACCACGCCTCCAGACGAGCATCCTCCCCCACTCTCGTCTCCCTACGATGCCTCGGCCTACCAATTCGTCAATCACGAAGACGCTCGCCCGACCGGCTCGAGATCAAACTCTTCTGCGAGTGAGACTTCGGACTGGGAGGAGCCTGGAGACTCGGATGACGAGGTCCCCGCTCCATTGAAGGTCGGCGCTGGCAGGCGGCAGTCCAGTATAGCGGCCAACAAGGATGCTACTCTGCCAGCGCCATTGAGAGTTGGTCCACCGAGCGGGAGTCCAGTACCCAGGATCTCCGTCGAGGACCAAGACCGACCACCTCTTCCTGAAGTCAAGACACCTGAACCCGACGCCAAGAAAGAAGAACCCCCCAAGAGCGAGGATTCGCCAAAGAAGGACGAATCGCCCTCGATCCAACACCGACCTACAATACCGCTTCAGTCGCAGAATCCGTATTTGCGCCTTCAGACAACTGGACAAAGCAACGATGATGGAGAGAGGAAGCCGTTTTGGGAAGGGTCTGCTGCGGCCGAAGTACAACAAGAGCCGGTGGAAATGCCGTTGGACAACAGCACGCCGATAGACGCGTTTTCAAGAATGTCTCTTGGTGAGCAGAAGCCTCAAGGACAAGAATCGCTTTTGTTGGACGCTCCTGTCGAGGAAGAGCGTGGACACGGAAATCAAATATTGGGAACACAAGGTGAAAGCAGCGAAGCAGCGGCAACGTCTTTGGAAACCAAAGCAGAACCGGAGGCAAGAACCGCCCCTGTCGCGCCGCCAGCAGAAGAAAAGGAAATACCACCGGCATTGCCACCGCGTAGAGCGCCAGACGACATTCCTCCTCCAAAGCCGGCACGCCCGCAAGAAGCAAGTCCGACTGCTGAGACCCCTTCGAGCCAACAATCAAGGCAAAGAAGAGAGCACTACTCGATCAGACATGTCCGTTGGCTCGACTCGCGAACAAACAAACTGCGCCACGCTCCCGTCCTGACCCAAAATGCTAACGGTCCTTGTCCTTTGCTTGCGCTGGTCAATGCGCTCATTCTCAATGCGCCAGAGGGTCGGCAGACGCCACTCATGGAAACACTTGAGAATCGGGAAACAGTCAGCCTTGGCCTGCTCTTGGACGCCGTGTTTGAGGAATTGATGTCCGGCCCTAATAGTGCCGCGGCTCAGAGTCTCCCAGACGTTGGCGATTTGTATGCCTTTCTTCTTGCACTCCACACTGGAATGAATGTCAACCCCCGATTCGTAACATCAGATTCTTCAGGGGCTGGCGATTTCGAACAAACGCGAGAGATGCGCCTTTACAGCACGTTTGGCGTTCCTCTCATCCATGGATGGCTACCTCCTCGGGACTCTAGGGCCTACTCCGCGTTCGACCGACGTGCAAAGACATACGAAGATGCGCAAAATGTCCAGTTCCATAAGGAAGAGCTTGACGCCAAGCTCACTTCAACCGGGCTTTCGGAGGAAGAGCAGGCGCTTTACGAAGATCTTTTGACAATCGAGGACTTCTTCCGAAGCTACTCGACGCAGTTGACGGATCATGGTCTTGAGGTCATGAGGAAAACCTTGAAGTCGGGCCAAATTGCCATCTTATTCCGCAACGACCATTTTTCCACCGTTTACAAGCATCCCAAAACTGGAAGGATTCTTTCGCTCGTCACGGATGCCGGATATGCAAGCCACGAGGAGATTGTGTGGGAGAGTCTTGTTGATGTAAAGGGGCAGGGGTCGGAGCTCTTCTCTGGCGATTTCAGACCCGTCTCGCACGGCCAACAAGGTGACAAATCGACAGAAGAGCTTCGCAATGACCCTGTTGTGGATGACGACAGCGGCTGGCAACCTGTCCAGCATCGAAGACGGCATACCGGTGGTGCCGGCAACATTCATACCGACGCCGGTGTCACCTCTCCCCAGGAATCTGGCACCCTTGACTCCTCGGGGCAGGTTAAGAGCTCCCGCACCGAGCAAGAAGATGCCGACCTTGCCCTCGCACTGCAACTTCAAGAGGAAGAAGAGGACCGACACCGTCGCGAGACAGAGGCACGAAGACGACGCGAAAACGAGCTCTCGCAGTCCTTCCTCGGCAACGAAGCTTCGCGCAACAACCAGCGATCCGCTTCCGGCTCCAATCCAAACCCCTCGCGCATAATGGATACGATCCGGAACAACGATATTCGTCCGCTCATCCCGCCCCGTCGCACCGGCCCGCAACAAGCCCAAACCACGCACCGCCCGGCCGATGACGGCGATGAACCGCCGCCGCCAACCTACGAACAGGCGCAAAACTCGCCCGTCTACAACCCGCCCTCAGGTCTGCCCAATCCACCCAGCAACCCAGCTGCCGCGCGCCACGGCCGCGGCCAGTCGGCGTACGCGTCCACGTCGCAGAGCTACTACCTCGGCGGCGAGGGTCGTGGGTCTGGCAGGGGTCGCGGCGCAAATGTGGCGGCGAGGGGCAGAGGCCGAAGACAGACGACTGGGCCTGGCGGCGCGGCTGGCGGGCGTC
The DNA here is from genome assembly GCF_038021145.1 of Phyllosticta citriasiana. Taxonomy (NCBI): domain Eukaryota; kingdom Fungi; phylum Ascomycota; class Dothideomycetes; order Botryosphaeriales; family Phyllostictaceae; genus Phyllosticta; species Phyllosticta citriasiana. Next base: position 117,889 of record NW_027117292.1, read on the forward strand.
TGATTGATCGCATACCCGATGGCCATGGGACGGGGGCGCAGGCAGGCGAGGTCGGCGAAGGCAAAGACAAGTGCTGTGTAATGTAGTCGCGGCAGCGAGGTGGTGGAAGGATGTTATCGATTCGAGTTTCTTTGGCGTGGCGCGGTGTATTGAGTGGCGAGCGCAAATCTGGCGTTTGGGCGACATTTTCGCAGCAGCAGCAGCAGCTTGCTCTCCATCTCTACCGTCTTTACTGCGAGCAAGCAAGATAGCACAGGAGCACAGGACCACTTACATACTTGCAGTTCAGTACAGGCGGCCAATCGGTCGGTAAAGGGTTTACAGAAACGGGGATTCAGACATGGTTATGGATACGGAAGGACGGACTGGCAGACGTACAGACTTCGATTCGGACTAACCCCTTTTCAATACCTACCTCTTGCTTACTACTTACTCTACATAATCTTGTAATACCCTGTCTCCCTACTGTTGGTCTACTGACTATCGGAGGAAGCTATTTATGTATATAGTTGATAGGACAACGAAGTAAAGAAAGAAGACATTGACTTGCACAGCGACAGTCAATTATGAATTAAGCACGTGAGGAGACACTCGCCCTTGCACAAGGAACTGGGGAAAGATGATAGTTGCAATGCGCCCTACCGGCGCGGATGCGTGTGCCTCGTGGTCTGCGGCGTCTCGCTCTTCAAGTATATGAACCCAGCCGACAGGTCTCTAGAAAGCGAAAATTCGCAAATCGACAAAGCCATCCCTGTTGCACAAGTACAGCACTAAAGGAACGGGGACCGTCGCAAAAACACTTCTCGGTGAAGTAAACGGACTTTGGTTTAGTTTGCCTGGGAGGCTCGCTCTTCACAACATCACGAAAAATTGAAGGTTTCAGGTAGGAAACACATTTTCCGGAAACGCTGTCATTCACTATGATGACATGATGAAGAGCTCCAAGAAGAATATATAGTCGCAGAGATCAACGTGCGTAAGAAAGTGATGCAAGCTAGAAAGACTGAGAGTTCCTAACTTATAACTAAGAAACGCGCCACCGCGAACAAAGAAACAAGTGCTCCACTATGAAGGGAACACGACCTAGCCCACAGTTTGATAGGGGTATTAGGATAGTAACTTTAAATATTTACCGCTGATACAGCTCTCCCGCTGTCTTGATTGCTGTGAAAGTGTGGGAGATGGCGCGTTCTTATGTACAAGAAAAGGGAGGCTCATGGGACTGGAGGCGAGTGGATCTTCATACTGGAGGATGCCCGTGATAATACACTTATGTGTTGCGTGTGGGAGACTGGTATCAGCGCATAGAGAAAATCAGGGATGCGCGTGATATCGAATGCTCCCCTTAATTGTGACATCTTGATGTTAACACCACGTTAAACCTCAGCTGACTAACAGCTTTTCGGTTTCTTATGGAGGAGCTGGATGGATGACCTTCGGTCGTAGCTCTAGGGCTTAAGCAGACTCTACTGTCAAGTGTTGATTATAGTGAAAGGCATCGTTATTCATAAAGGTCTACTAATTTACATGATAGCACATTGTAAGCCCAAAAAAAACCCCCACAAGTCCTACAAGCAAACACCATCCTATCTATCCGCCCTCCCAACATCAATGCCAAACCTCTTCACCTCCCCATGTGGACCCTGCACCCCCGAACTCCACCAACCCAGCGAAAAGACATAGCCCTGCCACACACCCCTCCTCTCCAACTCCTTATCATCCCACCACTGCGCCTCGCCGTTGAACTTCTCCGCGCTGAACATCTCCATGTTGCCAGCCAACAGACTGGCGCCCGCCGCAATCGACGCCGGATTCTTGGGCAGCACACGACGCGTATCCATGACCCAAAAACTCAGCCCGATGCACAGCGCCAGCGCGACGAGCAGACCGTCGAGGATGCGGGTCGACACGCCGCTCTGCTTGAGGCGATAGACGTGCGGGTTCGTCAGCGTCGCGGTCGTCGTTGCGGCAGGGGCGTGCGCCGCATCGGCGTCGAACAGGACGCGAATGGCAAGATTGGCCGTCTGCGCAACGACGATGCGGTACACGTGCGTCAGACCGGCTGCGATCTTGTGGAAGCCGGCGTCGTCCATGTATTCGCGCATGGGGAAGGCCTTGGGGTCTTCGGTCGTGCCTGCTTGGTAGATGACGGCTTGAAAGGCCGGGTCGTAGAAGCCGGACACGGGCCCGGCGAAGTTTGCGGAGCCAAAGATGGAGGGAATCATGGCCGAGGGGAAGGCGGGCATGAAATCTGTTGCAAAGGTTTGATTGGAGAAGGTCTGAGGTGGGATGCTGCTGTCTATGTTCGCGTCGAGGATGGCAAAGGACGTTGAGGAGAGCGTGACTGAGGTTGAGAACTGCTGGATCTTGAAGGCGCACGTGAAGGCCCGCCAGTTGGAGTCATTTGTTCCATAAGCTCCGCAAAGAGTGTTGCCGAAATTGGCATCCGTGTCCTCGGTGTTGGAAATGTCGAAAAAGCCAAAGGCGTCAGATCCGGGCAACGGCCATGCTCCTTGCATGGAACAACCTAATTCAGTGTATTCGGTAAAATTAACATTTCCGTACAGCCAGTCTGAGATGTTTTTCGGGGCTCCAGGGGTGAGCGAGCAGTCAAGATCGCCCCTGATTGCTGGGAGCCGTGTATAGAGCTTGCTTCCGTTGTTGGCAGTAAAATTTGAGAGACGATCTTGCATCACTGCATCTTGGAACTCGACCTCAGGAAAAACTAGCTCGTCATGCGTCCAAGCAGGGAAGGAAAAGTTCTGTGTTGTGAGCAGACCAATGTTGAGAGAGGCTTGCTTGAACGCATCGTAGCTCGAGCCTTGGCCCAAGTCCTCCGCCCGGAAGGACGAGTTAAACTGATTGACTGTCGACAGTGTGACGAGTTGACGAGTCTCAATTGGCTGAGCGGTGTAAAGACCGCTGACGACGATCGTCAAAAGTGGAGCCATGAGCATTGTGACAGCCATTAAGAAGACTGGAAAGTGCCTGTTCATCGCAGAATGCCACAAGGACTGAATCGCCGTTTTTGAAACGTATTCTCTGACTATGTCGTTGCGCGTACTCGAGTACTTGGTGCGCAGGACGTAGAAGGGAAAGATGAAGACGATGCCAAAGGCAATCGTTCCGACCAATGTCTGCGCAATCAACATCACGATGGCAGGGACGTAAACCCAAATGAAACGAATGTATCCTTGCGCGTCGACTTGGGCCAGGCCGTTGCTCTTCTCGGATCTCCAGTATAGGATTTCGAGAGCGACAGCGACCAGAATGAGAGAAATTGCGACCACTACCTTGAATATTGGCAAGATTGATAGCGGACGCCACCACTTGATCTTCATGTCCTTCTCCCTGGTATTCTCCACAGCGGATACGTCGCTCTTCATGTCTGTAAGGATCTCGACCGAGAAATGGCATCTACTCTCCACATTCTGGACTATGCTTCGGCATTTAGTGCCAAGCAAGTGCGAGCGAACGCTTTCAAGTTCGGAAGAGCCTTGGTGGCAAAGTCTATCCAGTAGTGAAGGACTGTTGGCGAGGATAAGTGCTAGACTTCCAATCGTGGAGGGATCGCGAGGTGTGAAGTTGCGGGGCGCCATGGAGAGCATCGCAAGAGCCACAACGATTTTCAAGACAAGTAATGCTGCCATGAGGTACAGCGAAAGTCCCCTGACACGAAGGCGTTGTGCTGTCGAGTAGCACGTTCCAGTGGTTTCCTTCCTGGCCGGGTCCATGAGGTCTTGCTTTGCCATCTGGGCCGTTGCCATGCTGAAGAGATCGTTCGTCACTTTCTTCAAGGTGTCGGGATTTTTCAGCTCACTCATGTTATACGTGTTGTTCGAGAATGTTTCCAGGAATGCCCACATCTGCAACCAAGGCTTCGCAGCCAATGAGCTGTATGCGTATGGGTTGTCCAAGATTAACCCTGCAGCCTCAGTCGATGTTTGTAGGCCCTCCAACAAATCCCAACCAGTGAAACCAAGGGCTCCAGCAGCGGAGGTTGAAGTTGTGGTTGCGTTACCGAGGAGGTTGCCGGTTAAGTCCGTCCGGACCAAAACGTCGTTGATACTGTACTTGGGAGAACAGATCAACGTCGTGGTTTGATCTGGGAGAATAGTCGTGTTGAACGAGTAGCCTGAAATGTTTTGATAGATGCGGCCAACGATGACCACAAGGCGCTGGGCGTCCGGGCTACCAGCAGTGTTTGTACAATTGATGGGGAAAACATCCCCGAAGTCGCACTCATCCGTTGCCGGATCGCTGTCGCTGCAACCATTTCCGTAAGTCATGTTTCTGAGTTGACAAGACGGCGAGTCAATGTCAATATGAACGTCGATGCCGTGGCAATGAGAATCGGAACAGAAGGTGTCGTAAGACCTAATCTTTGCGGTCTCGCAATCTAGCTCTCCCTGGAAAGCACGAGCAACACTTTCGATCTGGAAATTTCCAGCGCCTGGGTAGTCTTCAGCTACCGGGATTCTTGGAAACTAAAGAAACTTACCAGAAAGAGGGCTGGAAAGATTGAGCGTTTGAAAGGCCATGTCCCTTGTTGTACCGGGCGTGTAGGCCAGAGTTCCATTGTTGATTGCGAGAGTAGACAAAACCGGGGAGCTTCCAATCGCCGACGACTCGAAGGTGTTGACGAAATCATTTGAGGTGACAAGTTGACAGTTTGGGTGCTGGATCTGAGTGTTTTGGAGAACCAAGAGACCGGTGGACGCAACGGTGAGCAGTTTGATTAGCAGAGATCCAACAATTGTGATCACAACAGGCCAATGGGCATGGCGCAAAGACTTGATGAAAGCTTCGGTCTCCGACACGGTGATGTAGTCAAGCAGCAGAGTGTCAGAAGAAATGGTGGTCTCCTTGTGGAGCAACACCCACGGCATGGCCTGCTTCGTCCTGTGCTCGACTTGACCCCATAACGCTGCCACGATTGCTAACACTGTCAGAAACGTCAGTGGTCTGGATATGGCATCAAGAGCGATTGGAATACCAGCTGTTGGACCGTAGGTCCACAGATAATGGTTCGTGGACTTCGCCGTTGTGATTCCGTTCTTTTTGGTGTCAACGATCGCCAAGATTACCAGTCCAAGCAGGAGAAGGAGGTAGCAAGCGATGAAAGCGAGGATACTCTTCTTTTGCAGGAATGAAGGAGTCCATTCGGGCAATCTGTCATTCATCTTTTCCATTTCGCGGCCATCGTCACTAGATGAGCTTGCTTCTTGGACCTGTTCTCTCCCTTCTTTCGTTTGTATGACGCCGTTTTTGGAAGGTGCAACCTGTGCCATCGCGAGTGCGAGTGAAAGTCGAGTATTGTTGTCGAAGTGTCGTGTAAGTGTGTTCGAGGGACCACATAGTATTTGCCAGAGACGTTTCCAGGTGTGGCAGCCAGCCTAAACAAGCCATGATGAGATGGTGGCGTTTTGCAACTTCAAGGGTCGAGCGAGGCCTCACGCCAAAACGCTTAGCGCTGACAAGACTAAAGGAGAAAACACGTCCAGATCCCCTCAATCCTCGAAAGAAACTGGCGTCCTACAACACAGCTATTTATACCGGAGTGCGCACGCCAAAATATCCAACGTGATCTAGCAATCTCGTAGTTGCGTGGGAGAAATTACCAACAGCCATCCTGTTGCTCTGCTGGAAAACTTGTGTTCTTCACAACCCAACCTATTTTGAGAATTCAAGCGGGAATTGGTGTTCTTCGTCATTCATCTCCAGGCTCTCAGAAATCTTGTGACTTTTCTGCGCACAATCCCCTTGCGCGAGTATATTTTCGGCGCTGCAAGCGCCGTGCGAGGTCTAGAGATTTGGGAATCTACAGAACCCCACTTCATGACAGGGACCAGCGGCGAGATATTCGATATCGTGAAGGATCCTGTGCCAACCAGTCTGGAAGTTCTTCCAAGGCATCCTGTGTTATATCGACTGGAGTGTTGGAGCAAAGAATGAAGGACATCAAGCCAAGCATTCCCCGAGTGCTCAAAAGCAAGGCCTTCGCGACTTTCTAGAAAGAAGAAGCCCGTTGTGGATGCGATTCAAAAGCAAGTCCGAAAATTTGCCATTGTCTACCAACCTTGAGTCTGGCATCAAGAGATCTGGTGTACGCGCAGGGCATATTTGCATGATGGCCTCATCTGAGTACGCCTCGGATTCGAATCGTGAGCCCTCGAAGTTGTCTGCGAAAATCAATAGACTCCTGAGGAATTGAATGTCATTTTGCATGAGAGCCATACCCCAAGCTTCTGGGACATCTCTCGACTCATTACAAAGGTTGTCATAGTCTTTGAACTTCAACGTCAGCTTTTCCTCAAAGTTGGGATCCAGATAAAGGATGCAGTAAAACAGGTCCATGCCAAAGAGGCATGAGTTGAGGCAAGCGTGGGCGATTACCTTCGGAAATGGCAAATTATCGAAGGAAATTGAAGCAGACAGGATGTTCGGATGAAAAGTTCCCGCCAGTATTGCCGCAAGGTCGGCGGCACTGAACTTGAAATGCTTCAGGAAATACCTGAAGGCATCCAGATGCCCCTTTGTCGCAGAGATTTTGAGGCATTGTAGCTGCTGTCGTGGGAAAAACTCCATCGAACCCTCTTGATAATTCAATTCAACCAACGATGGAAGGTTCTGTACAGCGGCAACGATTCCCACTTGGAATGACAAAGGCTTTTCCCAGAATAAAAAATTTGCATGCAAGCCAAAATTTAGACGTTTCGAGAGATAACTGCTGGAAGAAGCAGCTTTCGAGAGCTCTCTCATAAGATTCCTGGTTTCCTCATCGGTTTTCCATTCGCTTTGAATGACGACTCGCAAATGGCTAAATAGGTGCCGTACTGAATAGGTTTCGAACTTCTTGGGTGGAATTCGTTCCGGCCGATTCCAGGCGCTCCAGTCATTCCTACAAGCCTTAGTAGTGGTAATGCGGTTGACCTTGGTGGGCGAGTTTCCCGTGAGATTCGACAAAAATTCCAAAACGATCAAGTGGGCGAAACGGAACACGCCGAGTTTTTCGTCCTGGACCACCAAATTGCAGCAGACATTGAGAACATCAGATATCTTAATACTCTCCTCTACCTGATGGCCAGCGAATATTGCTGCAAAGAAGACGTCATACGTCAACGGCTCCCGTTGGCAGATGATCCAGAAGAAGACTTCCTAAGCAAGCCTCTTGCTGTGAGGACCAGAATTGAGAATTTGCTCGTAAATCCCCGGATATGATTCTTTCAGCGAGGTGGGAAGCTTTCCAGGCTCTTCGCGGACGTCGGACTCAAGTTTGAAGCGCTGTTGATTACAGACGTTCTGTATTTGCAAAGTGGCCCACCGGAACCTGGGAGTAGTCAGCATTGAGATCTGCGTTTTCAGGAACAATTGAAACCCACATTCCGCTAGAGCCATTGATGAGGGTTTTTATAATTTCCTTCTGTAACTCTGCGGACACAGAGCCGCCTAAAATTCTGCCATTTTCCACGGCGCTTCCACCTCTGTGGCCACAGAGTCTCCGATGTCGTTATCATTGTCCACTGCGCTGATAAAAACCTCTCTTGCATGCCCCATTCTTCTTACAATATCCTGGTCGTCTCGGCTAGAAGCGAATATCATTATTGGCTTTGAGGACTGTCGAACAACATCATCCAGAGCTCCTCGAATTGTATGTCTTTGAGAGGGGTCGCATTCGTCCAGAGCATCGATGACCTTGATTCCTGGGGTCTGGTCCAGTATGGAAATAATCTGAGCCACGCACTCTTCGACAGAAAGACTTACGGGATCGCATGGGGTGTGATCTGCTTCCCTCTTTTTCGTTTCGTACATGGTGGCAATAGGTTCCCGAATCGGGCCATCTACTGCCGTTAACCAAAGTTTTTGGAGAAAACATCTCAAAATTTCTTCGAGACTGGAACGCTCTGATTCGCTGAGGCTTCTGGCGTAGTAGAAGAATGCGGAAACACCCCTGGGCGAAGTGCAAGATTCGACTTTGAAAAAGTGATCGATCACTAGTGAAACAAGATGTGTCTTCCCGTAGCCAGGAATACCGTGTAGCCAAAGTATCGACGGGCTATCGGACTGCATCCATTCAATGAAGGTTCTTTTTTCCAGGAACCAGGCTCCAGAGCTTGACCACCGTGGCCGGCTGAGCCACCCGCTGAGATAATCATTTACCCTCACTCCTCCAGCGACGGCTGTTGCCACCACCCATCTTCCATTACCGAGTTGAAGCCTACATTCTTCGCAGATCATTGGCTTCGATTCTGTGGGCTGAAAGCTGCGGACCATACATTGGTAAGACCAGCGGTAGCTAAGGAAACCTTGAGGTGTCCAAGGAAACACCCATGACTGAAATCTCGCTTACAAAAATGACCCAAGAAGCGAGCTATCCTGGGTGCAGCAAACGAGAAGGTGCATACCTGCATTGGCTCAAAACCGCACTCTGTTGCAAGGCTCCGCCACCTTATAATTTTGTGGCATTTTCCTTCTTGTCTTGTCTTTGTACTTCTGCCTCGACCTCGTCGTCCCAAGGCACTCGATACTCCAAATGCTGAGGATTTGGCAACGCGTTGACCTTATGGTGCTCAGCTGTCGCGTAAATCGTTTTTCCATCGAGAGAGGTCATTTCGCCCTTGATCATGGCCATCTTCTTGCCAATCTGAATGACCTTAGACGAGAGCAGGACTACAGTGCCAATTGGAACGCCTCGTAGATATGAGATATTGAGGACGCGGGTCACTCCGCCCATGAAGCTGAGAGTGTGAGAACTAAAAAGTCACAGAATAGAAGGAACTGGCACATACAAGTAAAAACCCGGCCTAGCCAAGGGGTTCAGAGCAGATGTAGTTGCCATGTCTGAAGGCAGCAGTCAGTAAGGGCCCCCCGGCAGAGCGAAGAACACGTACCAAAAACAACACCATAAGCTCCACCATGCATGACATCATTAAGATTGGAAAATTCCTTGGACACGGTCAATTCGTACTGGGAAAAGCCGTCCAAAGCGGCGTCGAGCAGCCTCAATTTGGACATGACAAGACGGTCAAAGTCCTGTCAGCGGAAGCCAAGAATTAGCGGATCCCCGCCCGCTGATGCCGTTGTGGTGAGACTGCTTGGACCAGACGAACCACATGGTCTGCAGGGCGCTGGGCAACGATCAGCTCGTAGCTGTGGGTCGTGGTGTGAGCGCTGTCTCCAAAAGAAGGAAATGCATATTGTTGGCGTACCGATCGAACAGGCCCTGTTGGATGGCGCGCATGGCCTTTGCCCTGGCTTCAGACTTGTCGGCCATGTCGAAGAAAGCGTTTGTACATGGCGAAGCAAAGGATGAGGTTGGGATTGATATTATTTCCAGGGCAACCCCTCTCGGAAGTCCGCAATGGAGAGCCTCGGGCCGGAGGTAACGGGATGTGCAACATGGATTTCGATGGGCTGTTGGCCAATGACCGCGTCTCGAAACGTCGGCCAAGCTGACCACACACATCCCCGGTTATGTCTCGCTTCGACACTGCTCACGACACGCTGTCTTTCTTCTTCTTCTTCTTCTTCTTCTTCTTCTTCTTCTTCTTCTCACTCTTCATCTTGGTCCTCTTCTGTCACTCCCTGCTACCCCCATACTTCTTCCCTTCGTTGTTGTTTCTTTGGTGCTGCGCATCGCCCCTACACGACAACCAAAACAATGGCGTCACCACCCGTTACCCCGGAATTGCGGCGAAAGGTGCTGCGCGTTCTCTTCATCTCTCTATTATTAGACCTGGTAAGACATCGCCCCTCTGTTTCTTTCTAGATCCATAGATTGACCAACGGTCCTGCAGATTTCTTTTACCTTTATCCTCCCCTTGTTTCCCAAACTTCTCGAATTCTATCGCGACCACGAAGCCACATACTCGTCCTCAAACACCGTCCTGAACCGCATCCTCGCCGGACTCAACGCTTACAAGAATGCATTCTCCAAACCCATCAATGACCGCTACGACATTGTGCTTCTGGGCGGGGCTCTCGGCTCGCTGTTCTCTTTCCTCCAGGCCATCGCTTCCCCTATAATTGGCAAGCTGTCGGACAAGCACGGCCGGCGCACAGCGCTTCTGTGGAGCATGGTTGGAAACATCCTCAGCGTAGCTTTGTGGGTTGCAGCGACGGATTTCCGCACATTTCTGGCGTCCCGCATTGTCGGTGGGCTGAGCGAGGGCAATGTACAGCTCGCGACAGCCATTGCGACAGATATCAGTGACCACACGCAGCGCGGCGCAACCATGGCCCTCGTCGGCGCCTGCTTCAGCATCGCCTTTACCTTTGGCCCCGCGCTCGGCGCCTGGCTGTCCAGCATTACCACCGTCGCCGCGAACCCATTTGCGACGGCGGCGGGGTTCTCGCTGTTTCTCATCGTCACCGAAACCGTGTACCTGTGGTTGGCGCTGCCGGAAACGCTCCCCGCGACACCCGAGCAGGGGTCGTCTGCCAACGGCGGCGCGAACAAGGACAAGGCGGACAAGCCTGCCCAGCGTCGTGTCCGGACCAACTCGCACACGCTGCTCAACTTCACGCACTTCATCTTCATCTTGTTCTTCTCGGGAATGGAGTTTTCGTTGCCGTTCATGACCTACGACCTCTTCTCCTACGATCAGAAGCAATCTGGTCGTCTGTTGGGCTACATTGGCCTCGTGGCATCGATTCTTCAGGGCAGCGTTACACGTAGACTCCACCCGCTGCGCGTTGTGCAGACGGGCGTGGTTGCCTGCGCAGTGGGATTCTTGCTTCTTGGCAGGATCACGACGCAAGGGGGCTTGTATGCGGCGGCTACGTGTTTGGCCGTGACGAGCGCTACAGTAGTTACGGGTTTGAACAGCTTGAGTAGTTTTGAAGCAGCTGATGACGAGCGTGGTGGACGTTTGGGAAGCCACCGCAGCTGGGGTAAGCAAGAGCTCGTTCTACCTTTGCTTGGACGACCACTGACTGGGCACAGGACAATTCGGCCGTTCGCTGGGACCGCTCATCTTCTGCAGCTTATACTGGTGGGCGGGTCGTGAATTTGCTTACGCTGTCGGTGGTGCGGGCGTGGTTGGCGTTTGTGGTTTGGTTTTCGGAACCCTCAAAATGCCTCCTGGAACCGAAACGACGAAGGGTAAAAAGGTGACGGAAGAGCTCACGGAGAAGGCTTAGTAGCTTTGTGATTTTGCATAGCTCTGGTTGGCATTTCTGGTAGGAAAGGGTAAATGGAGTCTGGGTATTTGGGTCAAGGATCTCTTGAACATCTTACCGTTGGAATCTGCACTATCACCGTACTTTACATTTGGTGGATCGAACTTAGCAGGGAAACTTTTGTGAATTTTTCCAGAGACACACGGAGATCCCGATGCTGCATCCCGTGCCCACGAACGACGAACCATATCAACGCCAGTGCACATGCTCTCCCAATCGTCTTTGGTATAACACCTCTCACGCCTCGCCACTCGGGCAGAACCTTTATTTCTTCTTGCCACCCTTTTTGAAATCCGGCGCCGTCCGCTTCTTCTTTGGTGCACCTTTTCCACGGGCCTTGCGGCTGCACATCATTGTCAATGGCATTGTTCAAAGACCACTTTCCCCAATATTCAAAAAGACACCAGAGACCAGAGAAGACGTACCCAGCAACATGTTCCTCGCGCTCGAACTCGTCGAGATCAATGCTCTCCCATCCTTCATACAGCTTCTTGAAGTCCTGGTATGTGCCGACCTTGCGCGGGTAGTAGGATGCGACCGAGGGACCGATGAGGCGCTTGCGCAGCACACTGGTGCCCATGCGCTGGCCCTCGGGGTTGAAGACATTGTTGAATACTTTGCATTGTGCCTGTGAGGGCAGGGTCAGCGCAGGTACGGCAAGGTCGCGGCACGTTGGATATAGATTGGAATCTGGAATCTGGCCGCACTGTCGTCTATTGCGGGAGAGAGGTGGGGGAGAAGACGGCGGCGGGTGTGGGGCTTTACCCTCATCAGGTCAACAATGCGATGGCGTGGGACGGTCATGGTGACTTGTGGACGGCGACGCTCGCTGCTCAATGTCGGATCGCCTGAAGCTCGCGCGGTGGTGATGGGCGTGGACTTTTTGCCGTGCGTCACCGCTCTGCGGGAGCGATTCCTAGCACGGTAAAGCGTCCAATCGCGACCCCGGCCTGCGGGACTCAAATTGGACGCGCCTTCTTCGCCAACCTTCTATCATTTGACATTTTCCTGATTTTTTCTCGACAGCTGACTCTGGAGCTTTGAGAAGCCAAATTACTCTTCAAACTCAGCAGAATTGCCTGCCCCGACATCTCTTCACTTTGTACTTCGCAAGAGATATAAGACGCACGAGATTTCTGGACGCTGATCACCATGGCTTCGTCTCAGTTGAAGCGGCCGTTGAATGGCGCTGACGGCAGCGGAGACCTCAACCCCAGCTACAACAAGAAGCACAAAGCTTCAGATGGCCGAAGTGTTGGCGTGGAAGGGAATCCCAGAACTGGCGGATACGGCCACGGCCACGGCAATCATCCCCACAGGAAGAACGACTTTTCCCATCGTCCCAAGACGGCGAACTATGACTACTCTGGCAGGTCAAGACACCCTCCAAGTGGCAGCAATCACGACAAGGGTCGGAGCAAAGGCCAAAAGTCACAGAATTCTTCCAGTAAACCTCGCTGGCCTCTACCTCCGCTTCCCGAGATCAGAGACCCAGAGCTCCGCAAATTGCCATTCATTCACTCATCATCAGTCGACGGACAGACAGATTGGCACTCACGATGCTACGAAGGACTTGAGTGGTTCGGCGACTCTGTTCTCCACTTCACAGCAACCAAAGTCATTGCCAAAGACTTTGACCACTACTCGGCGGGACAAAAGTCCACCATGCGCGAGGCTCTGGTCTGCAATAGCACACTCCGGGAATACTCGCAACGATACAACTTTCCGTCCAAGGTAGTCCATGCCACTCCTGGCATCGAGCGCACGGGCAAGTGGCCAAAGATCGAGGCCGACATTTTCGAAGCGTACGTCGGCGCCATCTACAAGGACGATCCTGAAAATGGCGAGGCACGCATTCGCGAGTGGATGTTGGAGCTCTGGAAGCCGATCTTGAACGAAAATCGCCAGAACGACAATTTCCAAGACGTTTCTCAGGCCAAGACGAAGCTCGCGGCTCTCCTGGGCGGCGTCGGCATCAAAATAACCTATGAGGACGTGCCTAGCGACAGCAGGGAGGAGATGAAGCAGGCGGTGTATCTCACAGGCTGGGGATTCGAGAATCTGAAAATGGGCGTCGGGGCTGCTAAGAGCAAGAAGAATGCCGGTGGTGCAGCGGCCTTGAACGCCATGAATAATCTCAACTTGCTCACGCCCGACGGGCCTGGCGAGCAGATTGCGCAGGCCGTGGTGACGAAACGCAAGTTTGACGCAGAGAAGAGGGCGCAGAGGGAGCGGGAGGCGGAGGAGAAGGCTTGTGCGGAGGCTGAGGCACCAAACGGTCCTGCGAAATCAGGTGGATCTGATGACCCGGAAACTTCGAAAGGATCAGAGGAGGAATAAGCCAGCTGGCGATGGTTCTTGTTGGAGGACTCAATGGACCTGTATAGATACCCCAAAACGAGGCGGACGATGGATCCTTGCCCGGGATAGCTTTTGAAGCTCGATTTATCTTCACATCACTCAAGCTTCTTCCAAGCAGTCTTGTCAGGGTAGGTGATTTTATCTTGATCAAATTTCTAGTCGTACAAGCTCCCGTCGTTCAACTGATGCCAGGAAACATCCACAACTGAAGCACGGCAGCGAGTACCAGCAACTGCCGTCCCGCCGGCCCACTTGCCGACAGCTGGAAGTCTCTGAAACCAATCAAATCACGTCCTGGCCAGCGATCAATGAAGGGGCAGCCCATGCGGGGAGAGTAACACAGCTCTATACTAAGCAACGCAGACCCGAGGCGGGGAAACGACTGGCTTGGGACAAAACCATGCAGTAGCCATGTACAGTTCGTGGCAAAGTCATTGGCGGGCTTGGACGAGGACGCGTTGATGCAGGACGACCTGGACGCCCTGACAATGTTGTCGACCAAGCTTTTCCAATCGTCGGCCCTACCCCAGGATCCGACCCAGAAGAGGGAAATTCCGGGAAATCACTACATTGACTGGATGCTTTCCTTTCCGCGACACTACCACCTCTTGGCCTTCACAAGAGACTTGATTACCAAGTCAACACTAGTGGCTACCAACGCCTGTCTAGAAAGTTGACCGCACCATTGAAAAAGAGGTTCAGCAACTTTGCGAAGATAGTTGGTAGACGCGCTGCCGCCAAAGTCGTCGTAAGCGGTCTAACATACGCGTCCGATCGACCGCAGGGTTCCATATGGACATCCAACGCGCCGGAGCGTGGTGGGACCACTGGACCAGCGCTGCCCCCTTATTCCCACATACAGAGCCTTTCTCACAGGTGCATTTGGTATCGCTGTACAATTTTCAGAATCAAGATCGACGTGTGATACGCTCTCATCGGCGCGATTGTTGCAGGATTCAGAGGTCTGAACAAGATCGGCGGTAGTGTGGGCCGTGTAAGGCCGCGGCTTTGTACAGGATGCAGCGAAAAGCAGGGTGTAGTGGTGTCATGGCCAGGGGTAGTGTATAACGACTGGTAGGTGAAGAGCTTGGGTCGCGTTTTCAAAGGCTGTATCTATGCGCATTTCTCCACACAATCTGTGTTTCTTTTCTTTTCCTTTTTCCGGATTTTTTTCTGTCTCCGCTGCCGGCAGACACTCCCTATCAGTTTCTCTATTTCTTGCATCTTTTGCCTTCGCACCAAGTCTATCTGATAGCAGTAACACCTCGACAAGAAAGTCATACCCGCGCCACGCCGCTGTGCATCCCCTCGGCGGCTTCTCATATGTGGTGGTTTGGCTGTGGATGCGAAAATCGTGGCGGAGGTTGAGATTGAAGTCGAGGATGGTGGGGACTGTGCTAATGCTGTGTGGTTGGAATGAGGAGATGGGAGGATTCGTGCTTATCCTGGTTTTGCGGTGCCGTGTTAAGCTATAGAGAGGAGAGAGGGCGGAGGAAGAGCAGAAGACGGTGCTTTCATTTATACATATAGGAGGTGCGATAAAAGTGATAGCGCGTGCATGACGTGGAATCATCTACTGGTGTCATGTTATTAGCTGCCTATGTGACACGCGGAGGGAGGCTTCCCACATGTTAACCTATCTGTAAGCAGTAGTGGTGGCTAGCATGTGCTACTAATAGAGCCATGGCCTAGTACTGATAGGTTAAATCACCTACCATTTAATCACACATGTCTATAGCATAACAGAATTCACATGCCCATCTAGCTTTCTACATAGTACTTGGATCCTTCTAGCGCCTCATTATCTTTTATAAAGTAACTAACGCACTTATAGACTACCTAAGCTAGCACTCGCACTATGTCTATAATAATAGCTAGTCATTTAATTACTATGGAGCCGGTTAGACTAATATTACTTATTCATGAGTCTAGACATGTTTAATAGGTGTATCTAGTGAGTAAGCACTTAGATAGATAGCTAATGAAGTAGCGGCATGCATAGGGAGAGCGTTAACGATATGCATTAATACTATGCCATTATAAAGGTTAGCGGCATGGACATGATTCACGGACTAAAACCTCCTCTTTCTTGAATAGAATACAAATAGAAGAAGAATTACAAAGCTAATCCATAACTCCACCTAATCACCCACCCACCCACCCATCCACTCCACATGATACGAGGAAGGAAGGAAGGAATACGGGGCACGAGGACGGACGGCAAGACCCGTGCATCTCCGCCGGTCCACTACTATCCCCACCTTCCCCCCCCCCCCCCCCCCCCCCCCCCACACACACACACACACACACCCACACGAACGAACCACCACATAATCAAAGAGGAAGAAGCAACACGTATGTGTGCCATATTGAAATGGGATGATGCATTTTGTCAGACAGACTCTTGTTTGGGAAGTGTCTATCTATACAGGTATGTATGTATGTAGTAGTCCCTGCCGTGCTGCACCACTTTCTTCCTCTCTTCCTTCCTTCCTTCCTTTCTTGTCCTTCCTTTCCCTCCCAAAAACACTGCCGCTAAGTCAAAGAAAGGAAAAGTCCGACAGATTCTGATCAACGCCTCTGCTTTGATTGATTCTTCTTGTTCCCTTTTCCCTTCTTCTTGGTTCCTTTCCCCTGAAAAGATGGCGATATTGAGATGATTGTGATTGTGGTGGATAATTTGATTTGATATGTCTTGCTGTTCTTTCTACTCCTTGATTATGGACTTCTTCACCAACTGTGTATCGCTTGATATGGATGGGTGTCAAGCATGACAAATTATCCTTCTAATCTTCTCCTTTTCTCGAAACTTCCAGTTATTGAAGAGATGATGATGGTTGTGACGGCGGCGAGGTGTATGCATGGTGTGAGTGATGGGTTTGTGCGAAGTTTGATCCGCGAGGGAGCGAGCGAGAGTTCAACAAGGCTGGACTGGTTAAGAGGGTCGATTGAAATGTGGATAGGAGAGCGCAAGGCGGGACAGGAAACGACGATAGCGAAGATGACGATGACAGAGCAAGGAGTGGGTGGAGGAGAGTAGAAGACCAGTGGTGTCGTTTCTGCCCGTCTGTCTTCCTTCTCACCCCTATCTGCCAACGACGGCAACCAGATCCTCAGGCTCCATCGAGCGCATCCGTCTCTGTCAGAGGATGCTGTGGGCGACGAGGGCCCAGTCAATCTCGCGCCACAGCGGCCACTTGGCCCGCACGTCGGCGTCGAACATGGAGTCGAGCGCCACGCGCCAGTCCTTGTCGCGCTCGCGCACCTTGCTGCGCGCCTCGCAGTACTCGCGCTCCGTGGGGCTGAAGCCGGCGGCCTCCCAGTCGAGGATGCCCGTGACGCGGATGCCGCCTGGGTCGGGAGCTCCAGCAGTGTCCAGATTGTTACTGGCGTTTGAGTTTTTGGCGCCATTGCCATTGCCGTCATCGTTGCTGTCGTCGTCGCAGCTGGTGCCATTGGCCAGGGGGTGGCGCCGGGGCTTGGGCTTCTCGTCGACCTCGACGAGTATGTTTGCCAGGATGAAGTCGCCGTGCGTCCACACCTTGTCCTCGCCGTCGTTGGCCAGGATGCGGGCGGCCAGCTTTTGGTCGGCGCCCGACAGGTGGCCCTGCGGCCGCGAGTTACGCAGCACCTTGACGACCCCGGAATTGTACTCGGATTTGGTGCGGTACGGCCCGTACCGCTGTTCGCTGCCATCAACGTCACCTAAGCCTCCGCCACCTCTGGAGCCCCCGGATTCGGAACCTGAAGGTGACGCCAGGCAGAGGTGCTTGAAGCAGAGGTCCTCACAAGGCCCGCCGCGACCTACTCCTGGCGTGTATATCACTGGGCTCTCTGCATCATCCACGTCATCATCCTCGTCGAGATCCATCTCTTCTCCTTCCTCTTCTTCCATTGCCCCTGCTTCTGTTTCTGCGTTTGCCTCTTCTGCCACCGCTGCACTACTCCCTGCCGCCAGCGTCCCGAACCACTCACCCCGCAGTTGCCTCCATTCTTGCACATACTCTCTCAGCTCACTAACCACCTTCTCCCTCCTCGCCGGGTCCAAGTCTTTCCAGCGCTCCTCGAGCGGCAATCCTCGCATGCGCTCCATGAGAATGTAGCCGATGCCGTCTCTGACAAAGGCCTGGTACACCTCGGGGACGGGGGCCTTTGTGCGCGGCCGGACGAAGCGCATGGCTTCGGCCTCGGCCATGCGCACCATGGGGCCCTTTTTCAGAATGGCCTGCGACGACGGCAGCCACAAGATCCGCGGGCCAAGCTTGCGCGGAAACAGGTCGATGGCGTCTTCGGGGATCGAGGGCATGTCTTCGGAAAGGAGCGGGCGCGCGCCCGGGTCGGCGCTGAAGGCATTGTTGGTATTGTCACGGCTGTTGAGTAGCCGGAGTTAGCCAGCTACATGATGGTGGTGGTGGTGGTGGTGGTGGTGGTGGTAGTCGTGGGCGTTGGGGAGAGAAGCAGAGTTGTCATTGTCGAAGCGTGGGGGTCGCAGAAGGCCGACGACGACGACAGGATCACAGAGGAAAAATATTGGCGGAGGCATCTCGGATGGGACGGCAGGCATATGCTGGGGAGGAAAGGGTCTAGATGCTGCTGCAGCGTACCTGGAGGTCGAGGACCTCGACTTGGAGGTCCGCATTTCTGCGACGGGGGGTTGGCCGGGTACGGTAAGGTATGTGGGCGGCCGGAAAAAGTCGAGGCGTTTCGAAACGGGCAGTGTGGCTTTTCAGGTGTGCGTGTGCTACTGTACCTATGCAGACCAGACGGGCGAAAGGGCTGGCTGGGCCTGGAGGTCCAGTGCAGTCAGTGGGTGGGCTTCGGGTCCTTGTGGTCCAGGTCGGTGTCTAGAAATTTCGCACGGGATGACGTCGCTGCTTTTTTCCAATGTGCATGCGCTGTGTGTGCGTGTGCTGTGCTGCGTGTGCTGAGCTGAGCCCGCCACCCCCCGTCGGGTCTCAGGTCTCAGGTCTCAGGTCCAGTCGTCAGGTCAGACTCAGGGGCCACGGCGAAAACATCTGACTGCGGCCATTGTGAGGAGAAACAGAGAGTCGCCCTGCTTCCCGTCCTTCTCCAAAACCTGCACGGCCGTCGTCGGCTTCAACGCGGCGGAGCCGGTCACCTCAGCTTGGACCCACCCAGCAGCGTGTGACGCCCGCTCTCCACTCGCCCGTGCATCCCTTCTGCTTTGGGGATTCATAACAGAAACAATTCCATGCGTAGGAAGGTAGGTAGGTAGGTAGGTAGGTAGGTAGGTAGGTAGGCAGGCAGGTGGGTAGGTAGGTAGGTAGGTAGGTAGGTAGGTACTTTTGGTGATGATGGAAAACGCTATCTTAAACAGACTTCCTTCCCTTCTTCTTGTCCTTTTTGGCCTTTTTTGCTTCTGCGGAATCCTTCGAGCTGCTGCTGCCCTTTTCCGCCGCTCCCCCCTTGGGCTTCGACTTCGACTCCAACTTCTTGGCCTCTACTTTGGGCTTTTCCTCAGCAGCTTCCTTCTCAGGCTTCTTGCTTTCCTTGCTAGCAGCCTCCTTGTCTTTTGCCGCCTTCTCGCTGCCCTTCTTGCCCAACACCGCCTTGGGGTTCTTGCCCTTTTTCCTGAGCTGGTGCTTGATGCTCCGCTCAATGTAGATCTGATCCTCCTCGTCATCAAAGCTGGCAAAGTCGTCCTCCTGCTGCTCTTCCTCAGTGATGGGAGCGTGGTCAGCGACACCCGGCGTCTCGTCCGCAGCCTTCTTGCTTGATCCCTTGGACGCCTTTGTGCTGGCATTCTCAGCGAGAACAGCATTGGCAGGGGTAGGGCCCGTCTTCTTGAACTTGGCCACGAAGAAACCGTCGACGTTGTACGCATGGGGATAGTAACGTCTCGTCTCCTTCAAGCTGGGATGGAACTGCCGGCCTTGGAAGCTAGTGAAACCTTCCTTGCCAAACGTCAGACCCGTAGAGACGAGCTTGACGTTGGGTCGCTTCTCGAGGGCGTACTGCACGACGCGCTCATTCTCCTCGACCGTTACGCTACACGTCGAGTAGACAATGTAGCCGCCCGTCTTGGACGCGTGGTCCACCGAATCAATGGCGTGGAGCAAAAGCTGCTTTTGCAAGTGGGGTAGGCGCATGAAATCCTTTTCAGTCTTGTTCGTCTTGACAGAGGCGTCCTTGGCAATAACACCGGTACCCGAGCAAGGCGCATCGAGCAGCACGCGGTCAAAGCCGCCAATGACCTTGGGGAATTCCAACGCATCGTAGTTGCAGACAATCGTGTTCTTGACGCCCATGCGGTGAATGTTACCAATCAGACCCTTGGCACGGTCCTTGTTGGCATCGTTGGCAAAGATGCATCCCGTGTTCTTCATGAGCGCCGCAATGTGTGTCGTCTTTCCACCAGGGGCAGATGCCATATCGAGGACGCGTTCATGCTCCTGAGGGGCGAGAGCCATGACGGGAAGAAAAGAGGACGCGGCCTGTATGATGTAGTGACCAGCAAGATATTCGGGGGTGGCACCAATGGGGACAGTGGCTTCGAATATTTGCAGGCCAACCTTCGACCACTTTCCAACGGGCTCAAGAGTCACACCACGGTTGATGAGGGCCTGGGCGAGCTGACGTCGGTGTGTGCGGAGGGTGTTTGTTCTGATGACCAGGGGACGGGGCGTCTCGTTGGCTTCGAAAAAGGCAAAGGCCTCGCTGGGAGGGAAAAGGCCCCAAAGTTTCTCCGCCATGAACGGCGAGTATCCGTAGTACGCACAAATATCCTTGAGCACCTGAGCAATGTACTCTGCTCTTGACCGGCCGGGCTCAGCCAGGTTCTGAAAGTCTGTCAGGACGCGCAGGGTGTCGGAGATGCGGGTCCTGAGCAGCTGGAGGTCCGGAGCAAGTCTCGAAGGGCCGTCTTCATCCTCGTCGTCGTCCAGGAGAACCTTGGGCCTGTCGCCCGCAATGTTGGTCTGCAGCGCCGCCTCCTCCAACTCAGCCTGTGCTTCGGCCTCCTCCTGGGCTCGTTGCATGTCCAGCTTTCGCGTGAGACCCTCAATGTTGGCTGCCGTGAGCTGCTCCTCTATGTCGGCATCGTCGTCCTCGTCTTCCGACCACATGGCCTGCTTTCCGCCTGCTTCGTTGTCCGAGTCCACCACGTCGTCGGATAAGTCGTCATACTCGTCGTCGTCATCGTCGTCGTCGTCGGAACCCAGCGCGTCGAAGCCGCCCTTGGCCGATTCCTCGCCAGACTCTTCGGCGCTCTCCCACTCGTCCATGTCCTCGTCTTCACTCTGCGACTCCGGCTCCGGCTCCG
The DNA here is from genome assembly GCF_038021145.1 of Phyllosticta citriasiana. Taxonomy (NCBI): domain Eukaryota; kingdom Fungi; phylum Ascomycota; class Dothideomycetes; order Botryosphaeriales; family Phyllostictaceae; genus Phyllosticta; species Phyllosticta citriasiana. The sequence continues at coordinate 138,713 of NW_027117292.1, forward strand.
GCTCCTTTGCCTTTTTGCCCTTGGCACTGCCATTCACGTCTTGCTTTCCCTTGGCCTTGCCGTTGACGTCGCTCTTCTTTGGCGCGAACTTCTGGATGTCTGCCTTGGCCTTCTTCACCGGCTTCACGGCCGCGTCCTCGGCCTCGGACGTCCTCCGCTTCTTCTTGCCATTGGTGACTGCGGGCGCCGGCGCTTCGGGCGCGCTCTTGCGTTTGCGGCTGGCAGATTTGCCTTCAAAAGGGGCCGGGATGCCCTGATGCTTGAGACGGCGCGAGGGACCCATGGTGGCGCGAAAAATGTGGAATGCGTGAGCGAGGGAAAGTGTAGCAGATGGACGCACCTGGTTTTTGCTATGGGAAATTTTGGGCGCACGGACTCGCAAAAGCTAGGCGGTGAGCAGGGCCCTCAATCAACACCATGCCAGGAACTACCTAGGTAAGCTTACAATAGCTTGCTTTTCGCCGACGACGCTTCTCTACTTTCTTCTTCTTCTTCTTCTCCTTCTTCCTCCTCCTCTCGACTCTGTCCTCTCGAAATCTTACGAGCTCTACGCCGTCATGACTGAGCTCGCATTCGCAAAGCAATTCCTCTCCGCGCTGGACGCGCGCCCCATGCGCATCTCACCCGACCACGTCGTCGACGCGCGCGAGTACCCAGCCCAACCAGCCGTGCGAGCCACCCACCTCCCCACAACCCTCGCTCACGCAAGACACTAACCAAACCAATGCCATACACAGTTCATCCTCCCCAAACCCGCCTCCGGACCACGCCTGCGCCGCGCCCGCCCCAGCGCCGACGCATCACCTTCAACCACGAGCACACCCGATGCCACCGCCAACGCAGCCGGCGGCGGCGGCGGTACGACGGTAACGCTCAAGCCGACGCGGCCGTCGCCCTCGACGCCGTCGCTCACGCTGCCTGCGCCGCAGCCGCCGCACACGTCCATGCACGCGCTCAAGACGGCGTACGCGGCGGCGGCGGGCCTGCCCGTCGACAAGGTGCGGCTGCTGTACAAGAAGAAGCCCGTCGGCGACACCAAGACGCTCAAGGACGTGCTGGGCGAGGAAGCAGCGGCCGAGGTCGAGTTCGGCGTCATGGTTATGGGGGGAGCGGCTGCTGCTGCTGCTGCTGCTGCGGCGGCGGCGTCGGCATCAACGCCCGAGCGCGTTGCGTCGCCTGCTGTGGAGGTCCCGTTGGCGGAGCCGGTGGTCAGTGGTGAGGATGTGGTCAAGAGTGAGGCTTTTTGGGCGGATTTGGAGGGTTTCTTGGCGCAGAGGGTCAAGGACGAGGCCGTGGCGCGGCGCATGGCGGGAGTGTTCAAGGGGGCGTGGGAGAAAGAGTCGAGATAGTAGTCAGTCGGGAGAGCGGGGCATGGTGTTGAGGATCAAGAGAGACGTGAGAAATGAATGCTGCGGCGAGCGAGCGAGCGAGCGAATAGGATTATGGGGACAGCAAAGGCGTATTCATGCCGCTGAAGATGAGAGAGAGGAGGGGAGACCTGCGCATCAGCGTATCTACTTTCAGTTCAAAATCGACAAACCAATGCAAACACTCCAACTGGTCGTCGCCCTCGTATCTCTTTTATACAAACGACTGCCTGAGTCTAGCTGCATTATAGTATACACTTGCCCCTGACCGATGGGCGGCAGTGACGACGGGGAGTCAGAAGCTCGAGAAAATGGGGGAATGAGAGAAAGCAGCGCCTGTGTTCGTTGTCCATGGCAGCTGGGTGTCACATCACGAGTCCTTCAGACTCAAATGTTTCCTGGTCGTCAGTGGGTAGGTTATCAATTCCAAAAGAGATCAGATGGCGAGCAGGCAAGACAACTTGGTAATCAGGAGGTCAATCTATAATCGGGGTCCTCTCCCAGGTAGAAAGAGAGGTAAAGCAAGACAGATGCGTTACGAAAGGTAGGTAGGTAGGCAAGACTTTGCTACCACTGAAATCATTCGCCACGTTGACGAGGCGGTCTAAAACATCCCCCACCACCCTCCCAAGCCAACAGGTATTTCCCCTTTTCCTTTCTAAACCATCCCATCGCCCACATGAACCCTCGATCCACAGGCCCCATCCCGCTTTAGCCAGCCCCCAGCCCTGCGCGAGAGACAAAGAAGAAGTAGTGCAAAGAAGAACAATTCCGATTCGCTATAAACCACTTTCTTTGGATGTCCTGTGCCCTGCCCGCCGTCGCTACTACCACTGCCGCCACTGTTGCTGCTGCTGTTCAAGAAAGCACACCAAAAAGAGGCCAGTTCATCATCCGCGAGAAAGGTCAGCGGAAGGCGGGAGGGGAATTAGGGAGTCAAAAGGGAACTGGAGGAACCGCAGCCGCAGGAGCGCACGCCACCGGTCGCTTAGAAGCGACCCTTGGAGACGTGGTTCAGGATGGTGTCGTACTCAATGTCGGCCTCGTCGTTGGCCTGGATGTCGACGGCGATGCCGTTGAGCGCGCGCTTCAGGGCATCCTTGGAAGACGAGTAGACCATCTTGGGCTGCAGTAAAGGAAAGTCGTCAGTGTGTAGTGGGGGATAGGAATGCGGGGCGAATGCTGGCTTACCCAGGGAGCGAGGGTGTCGGGGATCCATGAGAGGAAGGCAATCTTGTTCCTGAGGCATCATTAGTATCAATCGATTTGGGGGTCGTCTGGGCAGCGGCCTGAGTCAAGCAGAGGCTCCGGCCGTTGGCCAAGGCATGGTGTAAACAGAGGCACCAGGAAAAGAAAAAATTTGGAAAAAGAATTGGCAACGAACCTCGTGCCCTCGCCGTAGTTGCTTGCGGCCGCCGCGTACTCGACGTCGTAGACGGCATACCGCGCACCAGCGCCCTCCACGCCGGCCTTGTTCTTGGTCTTGGAGTTGAGCAGGAACTCGCGGAACTTGTTCCACTGCTCCTCTTCCGTCTCGCTCGACTTCTTCTCCGTCTTCTCAACCACTATCTCCTTGCCGTTGTCTGCAATCTGGTACACGATCCACTTGAGGTCCTTGCCAAGCTTGAGGTCGTTGAAGACCGAGACGCAGTCGGGAGCGACCGAAACACTACAAGGAGCAATCGTCAGCATTCATGTCCCGGGGCAAAGCGAGCGAGGGTTGCGCTAGACGATGGCGCTTCGCGGATGGCTGCGATGGCGACTGCGGACCTTCGCAAGCGCAGCTCTGAGGGGGTGGAGGGGCAAGGTAGGGGACGAGAAGACGAACCCGGAGGAGGCCTGGGCGCAGCGACGCAGCGACGTTAGCAGATGAAGCAAGAAGCGGTCGCAGCATTGAGACTCACCATTGCGATGGTTGAACGGAGAAAAGGATGTGTTGTGGGCGGTTGTCAATTTGTAGCGTGCTATCAGGCGGAACCGTCAGCGACAGCAACAGCTGGTATTAGGGATGCGCTGGTCGAGGTGTGGGCCAGGATGCATCGAAGCTGGAGCAGTTCGGCATCGGAGTCGACTCACATGAGGGCAGGCGCAGGAGTGCGTTGTCGAGGGGGAGAGAGAGATGATGATGGTGGTGGTGGTAAAGGTGAGGTTTGGGGAGTAGGGTTAGGTTAGGGTAGAGGGGCACTGGACACCCACAGGGCAGCCCACCACTTCGGCCCATCTTGGCAGCACGGTAAACAAGGCCGCTTGCCCCGGTGCAAATCCAAAATGATTTGACCACCTGTACGCTCCACCATCATTTCCGGGCGCTTACCCTGCCACCCACCGCCACCCACTGCCAGACGTCGTCAAAGCGTCCGCCCGTCCAGGCATCACGCTTGGCTACCTCCCTCTCTGACACTGGAAAACTGCCACGCGGCATCTTTTGGGCAGGCAGCAGAATTCGACGTAGACTTGCACAAACACTCCGCATGACATCACATGGCATGACCAGAGCCCCAAGGTCATTCAATCTCTTTTTTGCTATTTAGATATCGTACAGCTATTACTCCCCGCTCCGCAATGCCCAAGTACATCGAAAAATCCATCCAGAGAGGGGAGAGGAGAGGGTAGTGGAGTGTGTGCATGTGTATATAGACAAGCTCGAAAACATGACGAGACTACATGGGTAGTAGGGAGAAGGATGAGGCGGCGCGGGGGTATATGGAGGAAACACGCTTTTTTGTTCTTCATTCACTCAGCCGAGCGACGCAGCTTAGAACATGCCGCCGCCCATGCCACCCATGCCGCCCATGCCACCACCAGGCATGCCGCCAGCGGGCTTCTCCTCGGGTGCCTCGACAATGGCAACCTCGGTCGTGCCCAGCAGCGAGGCAACGCCAGAAGCGTCGACCAGAGCCGTCCTAGTGACCTTGAAGGGGTCGAGGATACCGGCCGAGATCATGTCCACGTACTCGCCCTTGGCGCTGTCGTAGCCCTTGTTGAAGTCGGCACCATACTCATCCATGAGCTTTCCAACGACGACACTGCCCTCGGCACCGGCGTTCTCGACAATGGAGCGAGTGGGCCTGGTGATGGCGTTCTTGACAATCGAGATACCGAGCTGCTGGTCAAAGTTGGCGAAGGGGACGTTCTTGAGCGCGTTGGCGGCAGCCTTGAGCAGGGCAGTACCACCACCGGGCAGAATACCCTCCTCGACGGCAGCGCGGGTGGCGTTGAGAGCATCGACGATGCGGTCCTTCTTCTCACCGACCTCGACCTCGGAGGAGCCACCGACCTTGATGACGGCAACACCGCCAGAGAGCTTGGCAAGACGCTCCTGGAGCTTCTCCTTCTCGTAGTCAGAGGTGGTGGGGTCGGCCATGACGCCGCGAATCTGCTCGCAGCGCTGGGCAACAGCGTCCTTGCTGCCCTCGCCGTTCAGAATGACAGTGTCCTCCTTGGTGATGGTGATGGAGCCGGTGGAGCCGAGCTGGTCGGGGGTGAGCCTCTCGAGCTTGAGCTCAAGCTCGTCGGTAAAGACGGTGCCGTTGGTCAAAACGCCCAAGTCACCAAGGATGGACTTGCGGTTGTCACCAAAGCCGGGAGCCTTGACGGCGGCGACCTGGAGCTGGCCACGGAGCTTGTTCAGAATGCAGACGGCAAGAGCCTCACCCTCAATGTCCTCGGCAATGATGACGAGAGGGCGACGGAGCTGCTGGGAAGCCTCGAGAGCGGGGACAATGTCCTGGACGGCGGAAATCTTCTTCTCAGAGAGGAGAATCAAGGGCTTCTCAAATTCAATCTTCTGGGACTTGGTGTCGGTGATGAAGTAGGGCGAGATGAAGCCACGGTCAAACTTCATACCCTCGGTGATCTCGAGCTCGTCGTCAATCGTCTTGCCCTCCTTGACGGTGATGACACCCTCCTTGCCAACCTTCTCCATGGCGTTGGAGAGGAGCTTTCCAATGTGGAGGTCGCCGTTGGCCGAGATGGTGGCGACCTGCGAAATCTCCTCGCTGGTGGTGATGTCCCTCTTGTTCTCGCGGAGGTACTCGACCACGGCCTCGACAGCGGCCTGGATACCTCTCCTCAGGTCCATAGGGTTGCAACCAGCGGCAACGTTCTTAACCGTCTCGGAGAAGATGGCGCGGGCGAGGACAGTGGCGGTCGTGGTGCCGTCACCGGCAACCTCGTTGGTCTTGGAGGCGACATCTTGGATGAGCCTGGCGCCCAGGTTCTCAAACTTGTCCTTGAGGGAGATGGACTTTGCAACAGTCACACCGTCTGTAGAGCCGTCAGAATCTGCCTAGAATTTGTAATCCACACCCGTCATTCCGTACCCTTTGTGATCTTGGGAGAGCCGTAGCTCTGGTCGATGAGGACATTCCTGCCCTTAGGACCGAGGGTCGTGGAAACGGCCTTGGCCAGGGTCTCGACACCGTTGAGCAGGGCAGCACGGCCCTCGACGCCAAACTTGAGCTCCTGTTGGTAGTCGTGTCAGCTTCAAGCAGATCTTTTTTGCAAAGTTCGACCAGTCCTGCAGCCAATGCGCCAATGAAGTTTCCATACCTTGTGCGCAAACCTCTGCTGGGTCAGGTTGAAGCTCCTGGTGCTGAGAGAAGAGGCGGCCGAGGCGCGCGCCCTCGAGGTGAGCATGCGCTGCATGGTAGGAAGTGGAGAAGTAGGTGTTCGATTCGAAAGAGAGATTGAAATGGCGACAATGACAGTCAAGTCTTGAGCACCTGATAGAGCAGTCTAAGTAGACCTGAACAAAGCGTGTGCGGATGAGGAGGAGGAAGCGGCGGTGGTGATGAAAAACTAAGTCACCTAAGAACGGAATCTTCGAGACGTGAAGTTTGAGGGGTCCGTGCGTCACAACGATGCATCGCACCGGGGTCGCGCTAGTCGTCAACCAGACACCCGACTCCAGTGCTGCTCTTTGGCTCCTTAGCATCGATCAGCATTGTAGTTGAGTACATCTATGTACAGCTCTGCAGTCTGCTTCCCATTAATTTCCACCACAGCAGAATCGTCGCGTTCTGCAGGAGGCAAAGCACCGCGTACATGTAGCAAGCTTTGACCAGTCCTGCGGCTCTTCCGGTGCCGTCTTACAGCCACGCTGCCAAATTTTCCGCTGCCAAACCGCCACAAGCTATCTGCCGTGGTGCTCCTGTCCAGCTCCAGATTTGGATATTATCAAAAATTCTGCGTCCTGCCACCTTCAATCATGGCCATGGACCGAGGCAGTTCCAATGATGGCTCTCCGCCGCCTCCACTGGCCCGAGGACATGACTCGGGGCAGTTTCGCTATCCAATCAGCGCTCGCAGGTTTGAGACGTTGCCGGAGCAATCGCTTCTGGCCAGCTGGAGACTCGGCCGCATGGTCTCGAGAAAGAACAATGGCTTTGATCAGACACAGCCTTTGTCGTAGCTACATGAACATTCCTTATCATCACTGATCCCACAAGAGCCACCGCTGGTGCCAAAGGCTTTTGAATTTTTTCTATCTAACGCAGCAAGCATGAAACGCATCATCGCAGTGTCCCAGTGTCGTGCCCGTCTCATGAGTCCCAGAAATTGACTGGCCAGCCAGCCCGAGGGCTGATCAGCACTTGAATAAACTGGCCAGCCGACCCATGCGCTGGGCTCATGACAGAAAAGGGACCGAGTAGGAAAGGAGAAAGCAAGAAGTAAGCAAATGGTCAGCGCCAGCCTCCGTATTCCTGCCAGCCTGAAACTCACGAAGAGCGAGTAGCAGCGCAACCAGTACAGGCAAGGTGTCGTGCCGTGGAATCATCAATCCGAAAAAGCAAAGAGAAAGGTCCCGTAAAGTAAAGCAAGGGATTAGTCGTGCAGAATGAGAAGGAGCCGAAAGCAGAAGGTCGGCAGGCCATGGACCGCTTAGTCGGCAATTTTGGGCATTGCAAAAAGAAACAACGCAACAAAGCCTGCCCGTTGCGCCCTCGAGGTCCTGTGGAAAAAGCAGTAATGGCCTGGTGATGGATGTCCGGTGTCCATGGATGCTGGCTTTCGACATCATGGTGCCACGGTGAAGAACGTTGTTGTCCACAGATGGAGGCAGAGAATTGCCATGCTGCTGTCAAACGGAACTCCCGGGCTGTGTTGGTGGGCAATGTACAACGCAATTGCCTGTTCTGGCGCTGAACCTGAGGATTTCGGTAAGTCGAAAGTCGCAGAGCAGAGCTGAAGAAGGCTGAGTGAAAAGTCAAAGTCGAACGCAAAGTGAAACTGAATGGAAGGTGCACTTGATTGGCCAAGGGCACGTCGAAGAAGAAAGAAACAGTCAAAGGAAATGAACCGAGGCAACCCCTGCGGTTCAAGAAGAGCCCACTTGTTGAGAGCGAGCGATGAAAACCTTGACATGAGAAGGTAATCAAGACTGGAAAGCCGGGGCGCTGTTTACGAATCTGGCTGTTCGCTGTTGTCCCGCCAGTCGATGCGAGCAAACTCCTCGTCGGCGTAAGCATTCGGATCAAAGGCAGGCTCCTTGAGCGTGTTGTCGTTCAGCATACCCCGATCCTTGTGGCGCAGATGCTCGTCCTTGAACGCCTGGCCGTGCTGATCAAGATGAGCATGGTCACTGTCGCAGGGGAATGGTGGAAGACCGCCCAGGCGACGTTCGGTAGGGCAGCCATCAAAGGCGCTGGTGCTCGAGCGCCACTCAGAGGTGCTGGACAAGAGAGCCATTTCCTGTTCAGACGTGACGCTATCGAGGGTCAAGTCCAAGTTGGAGCAGGCACCCATGAATGGACCCTCGTAGCCGAAACGGTAGCCCGCGTCCTGATGGCGGCCATGCTGGTCCGCGTAGTTGAAGCTAGCAGACGACATTCCCATTCCCATTCCTATGCCTATTCCAGTATCCGTGCTGGCGTTCATGTCGAGGTCCATGTCCATGTCCAACTCTGACATAGAAGCCATCGACTGCTTGCTGCTTGCCTTCATCATGTTGTTGTCAAAGGAACTATCCATATGACCATGAGGCTGGCGAGTCGGCGAGTACAAGAGTCCTATGTTGAGGTTCTGGCGCGAGGACATGCCCACGTCTGACAAGTCGACAAAAGGAGGAGGGCGGAAAGACATATCCATCGGGGTCGCGTGGGCCCGGTTGAACATCTCTTCGGCTTCAGCCGCAGGATCAATCTCTCCCAAATTCGTGTCATCGACCTTGCGCTTCCTGGAGTAAGACGTTTTGGTTCCAGGGATGGGCTCACGTGGTTCCGGGACCGGGTAGTCTTGGCCAGCATCCGCGTTGCCTTCATTCTGCTTGGAATGCTTCTTGTGGAGGTCAGACGCGAGTTCACGTTGTTCCGGGAACAGGCAGCTTGGGCCGGCATCAGCTTTGCCCTCATTTTGCTTGGAACGCTTCGTGTGATGCAGATCAAAGGTTGTGAGAGGTCCCGGGCTGGTTGGCGGCGACGTTGGTGATTGAAGGGGACTGCCCGAGCTCGTAACGCTGCGCTTGCGCTTCTGCTGAGCCTTCTTCGTCGAGCCTTTCTTTGGACGCGCCATTGTGGTTTCCGGACTGAGTTTCTCAGGAAAGAATTCCAAGTCCTCGGTGCTGAGTTCCGAAGGGACCGTGTCAAGGAAGAAAATCAGATTGGGGCCTGACGGTTTGGCGAAGCGGCCTTTGACCACGTTGTTGGCAACGTCAGAGACGAGCTTTTGCTCTGGGTGATTGGAAGTAGCAATGCACTTTTCTGGTCCGATGTGTGCCACGAATATCAGACGCCGTTCGGGGCTGGTGGTGATTGCAGGGTGCGGTGACTGCGGAGTAGAAGTGGGGGAACGTGAATGGATGACCGAGAAGTCTTGAGAGTCTTCAAGGGCTAGATTCTCGTACTCACTGTCGCACTGAAGAGTTTGCGTTGGCGAAGAGCTTGACGAGGGGAAGTGGAAGAACTCACCTGGGACAACTGGCTGGTTGGGCTAGACATTTTCCTGTTTGAGCGTTGCGCGGGGCGTCGTGCGTCGGTATGGCTGGTAGATTCACGAAGCTCGGCGACATAGGGATTATCTGTCGTCCGCAAAACACCACTTCCATAATCAGGGATTGTAGGTTCAGGATTCATTCCCGCGGCACGCATCATTTCCGCCAGCTCCAACTTGCACTGGTGGCGCGGGTGATCTTTGCTGGGCCTCGGCGGCGGCACTTTCAGTCCCTCTGTAAGTCTGCGATTCCTCAGCTTGACCATGGCCTGCTTGAAAGCCTCCCCAGTGGCTCCAGGATTCACAATAGCTGCCAACTCCGGCCACGGAATGGGGTAGTCATAGGTCTCCATGACCCAAAGCAACGACAATAACGAATGTGTGTACATTTCCGCTAATTTTTGTCAGTAAATCCGCCTGCAAAAAGCCAGACAGAGACCTACCGTCCCAGGTGATGAGCGTCCGCTTGGGGATACGACTCTTCGTGCGCCAGGGCAGGCATCTGACATGCTGAGGCGTGTCGCGCCCAAGAAGAATTTCTTCCTCGTCATTTTGGCCATCATTGCGGTCAGCAGCGTTCTGACTGCTAGATCCCGCGACGGAGAGACCAGCAAGATGGCCATCAGACTGACCGGCGGTGCTCTGATGACTCGCTCCCGTCACGGGAAGACCAGCATTGTGGTCTGGGCCATACTTGATCCTGGTGCGGTTTTTCGAAGTCGCGGCTCTTGATTCGGATTCCCAGTCGGAGTGTTCTTCTTCCGAATTGCTGTGTTCAGAATGTTCGTCGGCACTCTCACGATATTCACTTCCTCCTGCATCCTCAGCCAGCTCCTTCGGGGCGCTCGACCTTTCCTCAGAGAAACCTCGATCATCTTTGTCCTGGAAAATTGGAGACTCTGGCGGGGACTTTTCACTTGGCTCGGGAGAAGAGGCAGATCCATCGTTGTTCGGCATCAATTCTTTGGGCAAAGCATTGCTTGTCGAAGTCATATCCCCACCACGCGAAGACGCAGAGGGTTCTGAAAAATAAAGAGATCAGTACTACGCCGAACTCGAGCGAGGAGCAGCAATGTCCAACAACAGAAGGCGGTGCTCTCATCTGGAGACTCGGCCAAGGCTGTTCAAGTCTCCCAGTGGAAAGAGGGTCTTCTGTCGCGACAACGAACTGGACTCACCAGGCGCCATATTGGTAATAGCCCGCATGCGGGGGCCAGGTTTTCTTTGAGACATTGTGCAGCCCAGCTCTTAATTTTCGTCGCTCGGTGCACAACAAAATGTGGTGCACAACAAAATGTGGTGCACAACAAAATGGCCGTTGCGATGACCACCGCCGGGCTCAAAAATTCGTCGGACTTCGGGCAAGAGATGACCGGTATCATTCGCGAGCTTGGCTAGTCCCTCCAAGTCTTTCGAACGTGGTGCAACAAGGCGTACCTATGCGACACCAGTGCAGGCTATCGGCTGGAGCGCCACCAATGTCTTGTCAGCTGTGTCCAACGACAATCGCAACACGTCGCTGAGGAAGATCAAAAGAGCAAGACATACAAATTAGAGGATGCGGGAGTCAGCGCTGTTCGGTCTCAGGTGAGACTTGCGCAGAAGAACCAAACAGGGCGAGGGGATGAGGATGAGAGCCAGTTCTTGGCAGGCACTTACGGCAGTGAATGCAAGGTCTCCTTGGTGTTTAAGCGACGAAGTGCCACAGCCACACTGGAGTCTGATGTGAAGTGAACAGAAGGCAATGAGCGGGTTTGGTGAGTGGGGTCGAGGTGATGGTGCAGGTTTGACAACAAACGTGCCAGAACACCGCATTCAATCACCGGAAGCGTAGTCGGCTTCTTGATAATCCGGTGTGGGTGAACCGGAGGCTAGAGAGTGAAGCTGCAGAGATGTGATCTACGAGCATTCAGCAGAATATCTAGGAGAGGCAGTAAACATGACTGAACACCGCCATCTCTTGTTCGGCGGCACTTCGGCTTGCATGGCACCATTCTGGAAGCCACCCAAACAATCGACGTCGTGTGAATTTTGATCATCAGATTTGGAGAGACTTTGGAGCGGATTCTTTGCAGCCATCAAATGAAGTATTCTTGGCATTTCTTGGGAAACGGGTTTCTCTGTGTCTTTGTGAAATTTCTTGAGTAGAGGGAATGGCCAGCAAGTTCTCAGGAACAAAAATCCTAGGTCTTCTGAAAGCGATCGATATCGTCTTTAGGGCCTAGTAGGCAGCGCGCACTTTCAAGCCAAAGCGACATCCAGACCAATAGGGAGCTGCTTCCGATGAGGCGCGAGGTGACAAGAGCAAGAAGGACATCTTGCACATCAAGGTCTGCTTTTTCGCAGCTAGAATGAGTTTCGGACTTTGGGATAGAAGAAAGATGAAAAAGCTCGTTGATGCGAGCGGATTCCTTGACGCTCAGGATCAATGCCAAAGAGGTGGGTAGATTTTGAAGAGACAGAAACGCGCATGATGTCAAGAAAGAGGAAGAGCGAAGAGATTCTATGGCAAAGGGTCAAAGGAAGGACAGGAGGCGAAATTGAAAGACGTTGGGAGAATTTGGCAACAAGAAACAAGAAATTTGCAACAAGCTGGTGGCTGGCTGGACCCTCTCTTACTCCCAAGACACTTGATCTCTGGGAATTCACCGCAGGACTATGTTTTAAAAGCAACTGTGCCTATGACTGGCTGGCAGAGTACGGTAGACCGTCAAAGAGATCCATGGGTCAAGAAATGGAAAATCGTTGGCTTGGCATCGGTGAAAGGGTTTGCAAACCCAAAGCCATATTCAACGACATTGACTGTTGCGAACAGAGACTTTGAGAAATAATAAAGGTTATCGAAGCTTTGAAGGATGGAAAATGGGGAGTGTGTGAAGTTGTGGATGAAGGACGGACCAGATGTTGTTGGCAGCTCGCGGGAAGGAAAAAGCGGGTTGCCGAGGTGGGGGCGCAACTAGACGTCTTCCCTCCCGTCGACCGTTCCCCGACTCTCAACCCTCATCCTGCGCCTCTCGCCTATGTCAAGGGCAATCGCGTTTTCCGATCCTTACCTCCTATCCATTGAAACATGGTCTCGATAACTGCAGCATGAAGGAGACTTTTGCTCTCGGTGATGTTGATGGGCCAGGACTCCGCACCGCGCGATTTCTTCCTACTTGGCGCCCCGAAGGCGTTTGCTGGTCGAAGGCTGAGTGGATCTTGCAAAATGGCACCTCATGAAGGCTTGTCCCGCTACAGATGCTCCATCCGCAGGTCAGGATGATCTGTGAAGCATGCCCGTAGCTGTTTCGTCGTCAAGCCCGCATTCAGATGTCGACCAAAACGCTCGATTTTCCTCTCCCACGCCTCGACAACTTTTAAGAGGATACCAATGTTGTGGAAATGGCCAGCTTCGCGGAACTTTGGGCAGAACAAACGGCCGCGTAAAGCCTTCAACATTCAATGAAAGGTTATTACATTGCTCCTCGAAAATGTCGCTTCAGTTTCCTGGGTAGACGTGGAGAAATGTGTCGTTGTTGAGAAAGCAGAACTTGATGTCTAGTTCCAGAGCCCCCGTTGCCTTCAGATCTTTCAAAACTCCAATGTAATAGTGTCCACTTGGACGCAAAAAAAGAAGGCAGAGAGGGTCTATTTGCGTATCGATAGGCCGGAAAAACATATCGCCTTGAGGGAATGGCGCACGAAAGGGCATCATGCTTTAGTCCGGACAATGCTAATCCGCCATCCACCCAAAGTCTTCACTCACCCTTTTCAGCGTGCCCAGTATCCTCTGTCTTTCACCATCACATCCTTTCCAGAAGATTTCGGCCCATAGAAGTCCCGACATCGAAAGCTACCCTCATGACACTGAACGGATTCACGATTTTCGGGGTCCCTGGCCTCATGGCTGGCTGGCGTTTGGACTCATCAGGCCAGGCTCGTCAGCTTCAAAACCCCCGGATGGCGTATCCTCGACTCGAGTAGACCGAGAACGACATCCGTGTACTGAGCCTTCGGTGTTCCATCAAGCTGTGGAAACTCCCTCGCAGAAGCCGCTGCTATGTTGTCGGTTGGCGCTGATGCTCTCTGCTGGAGACAGCAGCATGGATCACCCATAAAACCAATGGTCCATCACATCGGTCCCTGAGGTAAGTATTCTGGTTGTTGTTGCTTTCCAGAAGTCCTCCGCTGCTGCATTGGCTGCTGCTTTTCTCTTCAAGTCTGCCATCTCTGGTTTTCAATCTTGTTCTTGTCTTTCCGCTCTTTCCTTCGTCTGCTCGGTCGTTCTGTTCCTTCTTACTCGTATTCCCAACATGCTTTTCAGCGAGACTCTCCATCGGTTCAGGACATCTGGATCCCTGCGTTTGCAGCTTGGCAACTTTGGTTTGTGGTCCACGAGTCCTTATGATGCAGCTTGTGCTTCCGCGGGCTTGTTTTTGGACGCTCCCACCCCCGACCGGAGCCAAACCTCGATATGTCGCCGATTCCCTGCCAGCCTTGTTGTCCTGCTCTCCGAACCAATCAATGGCGCTGGGAGCTACCGCAGCATTTGAAAGGTCTCGAATCGCAGAGCTTGCTCCTTCAACGTCGACCAGCTTCTGCGGGGCTCTTTTGTGTCTTCGAAGCAACATTGTCCTTGGTTGGGAGTATTGGTCGCCAGGTGCTGTGTATCGGGATGGCGCATTTCTTGCTCTACGTGAGACTGTGGGTGCGGGTCAGCTTGTTATCCAAGCTGCGCAGCGGGATGGGATTTGCCTTGGTCAAATTTGATGCAGTAACGGGTGAGCAGACTGCTCCATCATCTCTGTGCCTGTTGTTGAAGGTTTCCTTGTCAGAACGGATCCAAATGCAACGTTGAGTGTGAGCTCGAGTGGCCGACAAGGTTGACACTTTCGAGACAGGGACGCCGAGACACCCGCAGGTCCAACATCCGAGGAAACGACCACCCAAAACACCGTGGGTCATATGAAGTTGGACGTCCGCGAAAGGAGAGCTGGACTTCTGCATGACCTTGGAGCTCTATCATTCAAACATGGACGATATCTTCCGGCTCTTCCTTCCTGCGGAGACCGGCTCTACGGAGACCCATTCGTACTCGCGTGCAGGCCCTTCCCGACGCATAAACAAATCAACAAGCCCAAGATAATCTTCCATGCTAGGACGCACCGGCGAAGTCAATCCCCACCCAGCAAATACTCAACACTCAGTATCTGGAGGCTCGTGACAGAACTCTTCCCCAAGTGCCCGCATGAAGCGAACAACTCAATGAAAAAATACTCCCGAGGGAGGTTTGCGTCAGCCCGCGGTAGTGCTAGACGGGCGACACTGTGCAGCGACAAATAGGCAAGCCCAGAGGTGCCACCGCCAGTTTCAAAAACTAGGCATCGAAGTTCCACCCGTAGGTGGATACTCAGGGGTCAGCCTGAGTTAGAACAGATACTACAAATGATCTAAGCCAAATGGCAAAGAGTGATGAGGAGGAAAGGAAAGATGTTGGGCGAAGTCTGCAGCTGTTTATATACCCTCGTGGCCGGCCCGTGCCGGCGGGCGCAGGCTTTCCGCTTCCGGACGTGGTGTGCGCCAGGGAGACTATCCGGGGCAACCGCCAGGCGCAGAAGGACCCCTTTCGGAGCACCAGTTCACGTGCTGAGGCTACCATAGGGGAGGTGTAGGTATCACCTGCGCGCCTACCATGGTCGAGTTCTCAGCCAGCAGGCAAACGGGAGGGCAAGAGCACCGCAGTTCGGTCTATCCGAAGAGCCGCTGCCATTGAAACAGCACCCCATAGTGGGATACCCAGTACCCAATCGACGAAGGAGTGTTCGACGCAAGCATCTTAATTTGTCTCCATCCTCGCTGCAGGTCTCATGAAGCTTACTTCAGCCTCAGATGCCCAGAGCCTCCTCTCTCGTGGAGTACAGATTCTACGGCTGGCATCTAGACCTCTATGACTCCTATCGCACCCCAAACACACCAGAAATGCTCAAATGTCTTTGGATCGCACTTCTCAAGCACCAAATAGCGACTTCGCGCGGATATCAGGTGGCTGTCAAACGAAATGGGCTTCGGAGGCCACTACAACGTATTGCTCGCATCCTAGATCCTTGAGACCCTCTGCAACAGGCACTCTGCGTTGGGGAAGGGTGAATTGCGACCGTAGCCCGTCTTTGGAAGGCAGTCACTTGGAACACGAGTACGACGGCTGATATGACTCAATCAAGCGCATCACCATTGAAAAGAGCATCCTTGCTACTCATCGCGCAACGGACAATGGATGGGCCAGCTTTTTGGGCGCCCGGTGAAGGCAAAGTCTGGGGATTCTGCTAGAGAGTACGACTACAAGTAACTCAATCCAGCTCTGTCCCGAGTCTTTCGACGAATCTAACGGAACCATGTATAAAAATCCCGTCACCGTGCCATTTTCTGTGCGCCGAAATCTCGCACCTTGTCCACGAGGTCCCGTAATATCCCGAACTCATGGTTCCCTATTCTCGTCGCCGTTGTGTAGACTGGATCATGGCCCTCGATGATCGGTTGGGGACTCGCCGGGATTAAGTGCGCAGACAGACGAGAACCTGCAAGACTCGGAGCGTCAGCCCGATTCTTGAAATGCGACGGCGAAATCAACGTGGCATGGGGAACGCTGCGATCAGATCGATCACGTATTGTCATCAGCACACATAACCGTGTCTGCTTAGGGCAGCTTAGGGCTGGTCCGAGCGGACAGTTACACGCGTATCGATTGTTTTTTGGGTTGTCGTCATGCAGGGAGCGGGATTCTGGGGAGAGGTTTACTTACTTGCAAGCTACGGACTGGCTGCTTCTGTCGGGGAGGGTTCATTTTGCAGTCCATCAGGATGCGTCGGGACTACCAGTAGTCGTCGCTGGCTTCAGGTCTACGTTGGGCAGATTGGCCCTGAGAAAATTACTATTAGCCAATGTACACTTCAAGAAGGAACGACGAGACGTGGACACAATTTATACGATCAGAACCTGGTTCTTCTCATGCATCTACAACCACCACTTCAGCGCAGGGCTGTAGATTCAAAAAGTGTAGTATAGCAAAGTCATCATGACTGGGCGGACTAAATACAACAGTGGAAGGGCACTTGCCATAATGGAATAAGGGTTTGCAATCGGCTGTGTGGTCTCCCTGATGTATCCGAAAAAGCCAGACAGTCAGCGCAAGCCGCGAAGGCGTGCAAGAAAATGTCGGAAGCGGTGTTGGAATTCAGATCTTGCCTTGTACAATTCTCAAGCACAACCACTGCCATGAAGGAGGGCTGTTTACAATTGACCGTATGACTCGCTTGCTCATCATGGGAAGTTTGGTGCTAACATTGGAGTGTTTGGAGCACTTACCGGGATGTGGACAGGAGAAGCATACGCCCCCTTGGAAACGTCTCTGCAGCGCAAACGGCCCTGAAGCACCGGGGCTTGAGCTTGAGCCCCGGTTCCTACGTCACTCCGAGTTAGCATCGATCTTTCGGAGTGGCGAGGAGCAATGGGGAACAAGAAAGAGGGTCAGATATCTTCTGTTCGTCTCATAGTTGTCTCGGACGAGGAATGCCAAAGAAGAAAGCTGTCATCATCGAAAAGCCAGGATTGAAGGGCAAAATGTTTGCACTTGCCTTTGTATTGGCCATTCTCTCATTTATTGCACAATGTTCATTGTCGGTCAATGTTCGTAGAAGGGGTAAAGGAGGAACGCTGGTACGAGAGCCGAGATATTGATTTGGATTCGAGCAAAGGTCCTATGAGAAATCAAGGGCCAGTGAAGATCGAAACTAGAAGACCAGAGATTCCAAAAGGAGGCTGCAAGGCTCAGCTTCCCCGAAAGAACGCATGGAGATCTCCGTCCGTCGTGTAAGTCCACCGTGCAAAGGTAAGTTGGAGTCATCACTTGCCCGAAGGATAAGTCAGTGGTAAGAGATGATTAAAACTTACCGAAAGACCCCACTAGCTGCGAACATCAATAGGAACAAGGTTCTGGCGAGCCGTGAGCTCAGGAGGCCGGCTTGGTCGGTCGGTTGACCTGACAGGGGGTCAGTTTCAACAAATTGCGACGCTTAAAACCAAAAAGGGAAGCAGATGGAGTTGGGTCCTTATCAGGGTACTGTGGAGTGTTTGCGACTGCTCATGAGCGCGGTCGCTGTGGCCAGAATCGCGACAACGGGCCAAAGCGGTCGTAGAAAGTTCTGGAGTTTCCTCAATGACTTACCTTTGTGCAGAAGACCTTTTGATGATCAAACACCTCCATTGTGGCGGTAAATGGAGTGGCGGGTGTAGACTTGATGGTGTCCATGAGTGGGGTTTTTGTTGAAGTTTGATGGAAAACAGCAAAAGGGTTTGTGGGTGTTGTGGAATCAGAGTGGCCGGCGCAGCGAGCAGGGGCCGCGATGGCGGCACCCGACTTCTTTGTGGAACTCGGCATAAGTTGACATGGCGACCAGGTGGATGGGCGACAGAGTATTAGGCGTGAAAACTTTTGCAGCTGGTGGAACTGTACACCAGCCATTCAGAAGTGCATGATGCTGAAGAGGTCTAGGAAAGGTATCATGTACCCAGGGGTTGATTTATGAGAGAAGTATAACACGATAAAGAAGTCAGCAGAGATGCATTCCATTACAATTGGACGAACAAGGAAAAGTAGACTCTTTGCAGAGGGCGGGGAAAGGTCTCCGAAGCTCAGGGGCAGCGAGATGGGGGCTTATGATGCTCGCATTGCCCTTCACTTCCACGGCGCCGAGCAACAACACTACATTGAGCGCCCTGAATCTACCAGGATGCTTCTTCACAAGTCAATTTATCACAAGCGCAAGCAAAACTTCATCTTATTCAATCCACAAGCTATCAACAAACGCTTCCTCCACCTCACAAAGCATCGCCCGTCCAGGCCAAACAGGTTGGATACCAAAGCCGCAAAACCATTCCCCTTTCTATGATCTCTCAAGCGTTCTCTGATTCAAGTCCAATGAGCTGACAGTAGAAGAAAAGGGCAGTATCTTAATGCCACACAAGAGGCTCCTGCTTGATCAAGACCTGGCCCTCGACCGCCGGCACCGGCTCCTCCACTGCATCATCCATCTTCTGCTCGGGACCCTTGACCTCGCAGTGTGCATCCTCCATGGTCTCCTCCTTGACCTCTCTGTTGGCACGCGGACGCTTCGAAAGCGGGATGTCGTCGTCGTCGCTCCAGGCCTCAGTCTTGGGCTCGCATTTGATGCCGAGCTTGCTGTCTTCCTCCTCGGCCTTGACAAAATACTTTTCCTCTTCGTCGTCGCTCAGACCGCCCTTGCCCTTGAAATAGCCCTTTTCGTCGCCGAGCTTGTTGTGCTTCGAGATCTTGCGGGGACCTCGCTTGCAGGGCTGGATCTTCTCCATGACTTGGCGGAAGCGGTGGTATCGCATGCGGGCGGCATGGCCGTTGGAGATTTTGCACTCTTCGGCAATGAGTTTCCAGTCGATCTTGGGGGGACAGAACGTCAGGCAAATATGAATGGACAAGGATCAGCCAAAATAAGAGTCACCACTTACGTATTTCAGGTCCAACTGCTTGACGATGGAGTAGAGCATGTCGGCGTTTGACTTGTCCGTCGGCATCTTGAAAGCAAATCTACTCCCGTATCACTGGAAATGCAAGAGCACAGCGTCTTCTCCGAAATGCGGACTATGACGATGGTCTTCGGAATGAGGGAAAGCGAATCAAGTACGTTCCCCGAATGGCAAAGACTCTAAAGGCTGAGCGTGTTGAATGTCAGCTCTCCCGTATGTCCAGAGGTTTAGGGTTGAACAAGTTGACAGACACGATGACTGTGGGGGTGTGATCTTTTCAATGCACTCTGAATGTGCAATATCAAAGAAACAATCGGTGCAGATTCCACAAGTCAATGGAAGACAAACGAACAAACGTGTCTTAGACTTGGTATGCCGCGTCGTTTGCTCACCGCGGTCGCGCAGAGTAAGGACAAACCGCATGGAGATGATGCAGCACCGACATGAAAGAGACATCAAAGGGTGGAAAGTGCTTGAAGATCAAGAGACTTTTCGTTGCTCTTCACAACGAGGGGTCGCAGTCAGGATAGTCCGACAGTGCATGCGTCGTTGGCATCTGAGATTTCTTTGCTCTTCTCCACACTTGACGCATGGAATATTCCTTCAATTGTCTAGAACCACTGGTCCTCGCTCTTTCCCAGGGAAGCATCCATCTGCACATCTCGACTCCACCTGTTCATCAAAATCCTGGGGAAAGCTATGCCATTCACGGATAATCCACCACGTTGCCTCCCCAATGAAAACACAGAATCTTGACTAAGAAATTTTGATACTTTCATACTGCCGTGAGGAGAAAGAGAATCGGACTTTACACTCGATTGTGTTGTTACTTTTAGCGACTGCACAAAATTGGTGCTGGTCTCTCTCGGGCTGGGAGCTTGATATTGTACACAACTTCCCCGCCATGGTTCCCATTTCGCTCGCAAATCCTTGCAGACACCTGCTTGCGAGAGATAAGGGAGCTGACATGATTTGGAAAATGAGTCCGGCTTTTATTGAGCCACTGATGGTCGCGTAGGTATAGGCGCTTTGCTCAGAAGTCTCCTATCTTGGAGCCCGGCATTGGCCTGCTGAGAAAGGGTACTTTGGAAGTGCCGAGCATCACGAGACCTTCTTTCCGTACTTGCAGAGCTGATTTCAGAGTGCAAGCGTGCCATTGAGGAAGAGGTAGACCTCTGGCATGAGAAATCATTTGGAAGCGGTACGAACCCATCCGTTCGATTGATTGAATTTCGGCAGAGGAAATACTCAAAACAGATGATTGATGCAAAAAGACTGTCTGACTGAGCTTTACGACTGCAGTGTAACAGAAAAGCTTAGTTCCAACCTGACGGTTTCGGTGGTCGAGTCTCGCAAAGTGGATGAGATCATCTCCCCTGTTGCTGTGTCGATTTCGCCATCCATGTCGCACCACCGCGACACACCGTCTGGGCATGCAAGGTACCCTTGGACTTGGCCTTAGCCTTCGAGCAGAGTGCTGCGGAGGAGCACGGACCACGACCACACGGGAGGACCTACCTACGCACGCCCGCATCGAATGTGTCCGACAAGGGTGATGATTGTAGTCTAGTTCAAGTGCAATGTTCAGAAGGAGATCAGGGCGGACATGCACGCACTTCCCGCAGCCTCCCGCGGACCACCGCGACGCGCACCCGCGTCGATTCGAGGAAGGAAAATGCGAGCGACTTTCTTGTTGGAGAGCGCCGTGCCAATTGATCCCCCTGCATGACGTACTTCCGGGGAGTGGTTGGGTGGTGTTGCGAGGCAAATGACTATCATGTCGCTCTGGATTTGTCGGCGGCATGCGTGGTAACCGGGAGCAGGATCCACTGCTGTCGTTGGGGTATTTAGTACGGACCTCCCACATCATACGGCCACTTCACACGACCACACAACATCCCACGATCTGAACTTTTGTCACATCCAAACTTCATCCTCAACCCTGAAATATTCCACTCTGACACATCAACGTCAAAATGCCCATTGACTGGAAGACCCCCGAATCCTACAGGCGCCTTTTGGCAGCCATGTGTGCTGCCCAGGATGGCACTGTAAGTCTGACTTTTTTTCCCACAAGTTTTAGTTGAACTTCCCAAGCGAGCCGAACTGGCATCGACTCATTGGGAAATGTGCGAAGGAAAGTTCATCTTTGCTAATGGGGGTACACTCCACCGCAGATTGACTTCAAGAAGGTCGCATACTACTATGGCAAAGGCGCGACCTATGATTCGATCGAGGGTCGCTTCCGCCATGCCAAAAAAGAGGCGAAGAAGCTTCAGAGTGAGGCTGAGAAAGAGGGCCGGAAGATGCCCGTGACGCGCCCCAAGTCGGCGAACTCCACGCCTAGGAAGCCCAAGGCGACCCCGTCTATCGATAATGGTAAGCCTCTGTCCACGCAATTGCCGGCTTTTCTCATTCTCACCTTCTACGTAGGTGTCAAGACTGGAAGAGTCTCCAAGTCCCCTTCCAAGAAGAGGAGTACCGCTGGCAACTTATCTCCAGTTGTCAAGCTAGAAGCCGACAGCGGCTCCTCTGCTGCTGACACCCCGTCATCGGTGAATTCTGCCGACATTCTGTTCTCGGGCTTGACTGATTTCGGCGACTTGGGCAACATGGATAGCGTGGACATGGACTTTGGCGTTCCACCCAACATCATTCAGAATGACCTCAACGAGGTTTGAGGACCTCCACAAGATCGCTGTCGACAAGTGTCTCTGGAGCGGTTTCACTTTTCAGGCGGAGTTCTGAGATGACTTGTTCTATCGGGGTCAACAAAGCTTGATTTCCGACATGGCGGGATTTCGTACTTGAGCTCTCATTTGTCAGTCTATCGGGCTGAGGAACGGAACGGAGTTTTGGGATTGGCTGGATTCCTGCCTGGCACCACCTGCATGGTTGTCCATGGCAACCTAAAAAGCACATCTGCTGTTTGCAGCATCGACTGCAGTGGATCTGGAAAAGGGCCGGTTTGTGCCTGGTTTTCCAACCTCCAAAAAACGATGAATGCGATCACGATTTCTGATGCTGAGCCTTCCATGGTGTTTTGCCGTTTTGTGCCACCTGCGTCTGACGAAAGAATTGTTTGCAACCGTTCACCTACGCAACGTTTCTGATGCACTTTGGCGCGCGCCCCAGGGACATTGCTGAGCCATCATTCGGTGATGCTGTGACGGAGTGTCCAGCTGCACTTGTGACCTCCGTCTTGGAGAGGCGCCTCTTGATGCTCGATCATTGATCGCACTTCAACGGTGTTCGCGCACGATTTCCCTAGACAGAAAATTCTTGCAGAAACAAAATGGAGACATGCTCAACTTTGAGAACCCGCTCCGCAAGGCGCTACGATGATTTTGTAGAAGCGTTCTGGTGCTCAATCTTCCATGCTATTTCCTCCGACCGGTGCGCGTAGCCGACAGCCAGAGCAAGTGCTTCGAGCTGCAATTGAGAGACGTAACACGCGAAAGCAATGCTTATGTTGGTGAAATTACAAAACGACTAACGTGCAGCGAAATCATACCTGTGCGTCATAAGAGACTGGTGGTTCGTCTGTTCCTGAAAATTTCCAGCCACCCGGTCTGTCAAAAGAAACGGGCGCCTCGCTCTGCGGAGACTTTCAGATCCAATCAGACAGCAGGGTCTTGTGTAAAGGCGAGGGTATCCTGGTCCATGACCCAAAAGCTTCTTTCCATGGACTTAAAGTCTACGGTGACTAGCCTGGTGTTCACTGCTCACCATAGAAGTTTGGTAGAGGGATTGTGTGAAGTCTACTTGAATACGTTGACTTCCAGCTCTGAGGAGTCATAGTCTTTGCCCGTTGCCATTGCAACAGCCCCTTGCACTGCTAATAAAGTTGGCGGCAAACGGCGAAGATCCTTGCTGGAGGCGGGAGAGCAGCAGTTCCCCGGCGGGCCGACCGTGCATTGAGCACCCAACGGTCTCCATCGGTGGGACGACTGGATGCGAGGGCTCGCTTTTGTGGAGAAGAGGTGTTTCGATGCGCAGGCAGCCCGTCTGCGAGATGTGATAGATCGGCGAGATGGTCGACTCGGAAAAAGAGAGGCGCAGGAGGAGGCCAAGAAGATTGGGCGCTTGCAGGTGCCATGCCGCGCAGATCGGTAGGACAAGCTTCACGGGCAGCTGCAAGCACTTTGACACCGTGACGCGGAAACGCGTGATTGTGTCGTTGAAGGTTTGCGGTGAGGGTCGGTTGGAGTCGGATCCGGAGAAATACGGCGCCGGGTGGGTCTTGACAACTTCTCGCCAGCTCTCCAGCGATTTCTCTGCCAAACCTCCTCCTTCTCCGTAGCCGAGCACAGCTTGTCCGGTCTTACAACGTGCATATCTCCAGCCTCCTCTTGGACATTCCATCCCTACCCATGCTGTCGATGATACACGCCACAAATGAAGAGGACCTGTCTCCTCCTTTCTCCTTTCGCTTTGGATGGTCTTCTATCAGCCGGTGATTTGCGTTTGGTCCAAGAAGTCAACCTGATTGGCTCACCGCATTCACTTTCTTGGTACTGCTCTTTTGCTTTGGCGGCATACATGTCGTGTCTCTTGACTTTCCCCGCACTTCCGGCCAGTGCCTTGGAGTTGTGCTTCACGGCGACCCACGCCTAACACCTGCCATCAACTTGTTTGCATCTATCTCAAGGAAGTCCATATCCTCTTCTGCTGTCTCATCTGTTGTTTTTTGTCCATTTTGAGCTTTTCTCTGGGACTTATGCAGAAGTCCTTCCATTTTCGAGTCTTTGACTGTCTTTCGGGGTTGTTGTGGTACTGTTTTTTGAGTGTATAGGTCAGATGTTTTGTCTGTCACGGGCGAGCTAAAGTATCTTGCCGTAGGAGTTCGTAAGCTCCCACGACCTGCTTCTAAGCTCTACGGGACTCACGGCAACCGGTCCAGATGCGCCATGCAGGGAGTCTTGATCCTTCCCGGGGCTTTCATTCCTGTCCACCGATAGCGATCGGTCTGGATTCCCCCGGAGATAGGTACAGACTGCCCACACATTAGCCCACTAACATTCGTATACTTCCACGCCAGCTTACCTTATGCCACAGCAGAATTTCGCGTCCCTGACCTGACATGCGAGTCTCCTCCATGATGGGCAGATTCAATAGTCCATCTGCACGTTTGACTTTAGTTGCTGGCTTTGAAGCTGGTAGCGCAAAAGATCATTACATGCGTGAGCTCGTCTTCAGGAGGCCCGGTAGGTTAGGGTCGAGTCGCCGGGGCAAAGCAGACGCGTCCCTCGCTAGGTCCTGTGTTTGGAGATGCGTCCCCATGACGCAAACACTCTTGCAGTACATGATTTTGTCGACTTTCTGCCTTTGACAAGTCTCGACTTCCGCTGTGCTGTGGGAGAAGCGCTGGTGGCACGAACCCTAGCACAGAATGGGGCAAGCCCATAGCTATTTCGCGTGACGCGGAGCTTGGGTCACCTTCTTCACCTTAAAGTTGCGCTCCGCTGCTCAACCACACCTCTCCCCAACACCACCTTGCACGCGTCAGTATCACTCACCTTTCCTCATCAGCACTTGCAAGAAGCCCTTTCCAATTGGTACGTTCAATCCTCCTTCGCCAGCTTTCCACCTCCTCTGCCAATCCCATCCACCGCGCGACAATCTCCTTCATCTCAATCTGAGGCTTTGGCGTGGTAGGCCTTCCGTCACTTCACTGCTGACTGCCACGCCCACCCCACGACTTTTGATCACTTTGCACTGAAGCTTCTTATCCCACGATCTGAAGCTCGGGCCTTGCCTTCAGTCAAGCGACCATTGCTAAGAAGTACAGTTTTTCAAAAACACAACGTCGTCAAAATGCCTGTTCGTTGGGACGCGGATAAGCAGGCCACGGTGAGCACTCCGCTTTCCTTTTTATGCAAAACTCGGCTGACTCGGCCTTTAGCTGTTCGTGACCATCATGAACACCCATCAGGTCGCCGTCGACGCGCAGAGGGTGGTCGATAGTTGGCGTAAGCTACTCTCATCACTGGTGTCTTGTCAACTGTCAAGCTGACCCGCCGCAGCTGAAGATGGCAAAGATGGCGACGAGAAGCCAACCCCACGTGCCATCAAGGAGATCTTGGCAAAGATCAAGAAGCGTGTCGCCACCAAGTCTGGTGGTACCTCTGCTGCCACGACTCCAGTCAAAGTTTCCAATGCTTCCAGGCCCAAGTCCAAGGCCACTCCTCGCTCTGCTGCCAAGAAGCGCAAGAGGGCCAACGAAGACTCTGACTCGGACTCGCCGGCTCCGTCGAGCACCCGCAAGCAAGTGAAGAAGCTTGGTGGTGGCTCCCCAACCCCAAAGCGCAATGCGGATGCCTCTGTTGCGCCAGCCTGTCTCCTTTCCAACAGCTCTGAGGATCAGGGCGTCACGGCTCCTGCCAACCGCAACATGGGATACCCGACTCCGGCAGACACTGCTAGCCCTGCAGAGACATCCGCCTACCGCTCTACTCCACGTCGTGCCGCCAGCGTCAAGATCGCCAACTACATCAAGGAGGAACAGAGCGACTCTAACGAAGACGAGGACCAGGACGAAGAGGCCAAGAACGACCAGGCTGTGAGCGACGCTGAGTCGGATGCATCGGCTTGGGAGAACAACGCGGTTGATGAAGTCTGAAAAATGGTGATCGGGATGGTGCTTACTTTGCTTGGACCTTGGGCGTTCTCTTTTCGTGTGGGCGTCTGCTTTTGGGGGAGCCAGCTCCTCTCACCTGGATCCCTCATCAATGGGCACATGGCTCTTGACCTCTAAAAGTTTTCCAGTGGTGGAGGAATGCTGTTGAGGCGGAAGATTGGCAGCGGACGAAAAGTCTTTAGGTACAATTGTGGTAGTCAAAAAATGCTCTCTTGGTGGAACTTTGGCAGTGGGGGACAGCTCGTAGTATGCGGGCGAAAGAGAGCGCCACTTACACAACGTGGCACCTCTCCACACCTCCTCAACGGCCTTGCCTAGATCGCCAAAACCTCACCTTATCAACCCTCTCTTGCCCCGCTGGACGCTCGCGCTCAAATACACTACGGCCAAACTGCCCTCCCACGCAGCACAGCCGGCAAGTGACAACTTCCAGACAGCCAGACAACCAGACGACATCCAACAAGCCGGCTGGAAGCGGACAATGGTTGGCATGGTTGTGACGCAAGACTGCTGCTACCGCTGCCCCACATGGCCCAAGGACGCCTCCGAAGCGGCGTTGCATGCGGCGACGCCAGGGTCCCATCGCTTGAGACTGAGGAAGAGATGAAGTCACGACAACGGCATGGATGGTCCCTGTCTGGAACGCAAAAGCGCCAGAAGGCAGGCAGGAATGGGAGAGTACCAGAGTGACTTGACGCCCTTGGAGCATCCATGTTGCATTGGGAGTCGGAGGAAGTGGAGAGGGTCCACGGCTCGCTCCCCGGACATGCCACGGCGGGAGAAGGAGAATGGTCGCGTGCGCGTTCGCGTGGCGAATGGGATAGTAGTGGGAGAGGTGGCAGTCATGTCGACGAGATGCCAAAGATGTGATGAAGAGCGAGGGGGTCCATCTGAGACGACGACAGCAGCAGCAGCAGCGGCAGACTAGAGCGCCGCAGAGTGCGACAGGGTTGGTTGGCATCAACGCGAGCGTCAAACAGATCAACAAAACAAACATCTAGCGACGGCGGCGGCGGCGATGCGAGACATTTTCCAAACGCGCGTCATGGTGGTCGAACCCCGTAGACCACTACCGCACCACACACCTTCCACCATCTTACTCATCTATCCACCATGGCCGACCCCATCTTGCTCCAGTCCCCCACCACACGCTACACTCCACTCGTAAAAGAAGCCGTCAACGCGGAAGGCACTCTTTCTGTCTCCGCGCCCCCCCACCCGCAACCCTCACCGCGTGGGCACGAAGCAAGCCAGGATGCCACCTACGTCCAGCACCCACGCCGAGTCTCTGAGCCAGCCATGGCATGCTCTGTTTCCGACTCATCTTGTGAGAAGATTCCTCCTCCTCAGATACCACAACTAACGAAGACGTCAGAACGACCACATGACAGGACGGCGCAATTCTGATCCACCACGACACGTTCCTTGGCCTGACCATCCCTCCACACCCCACTGCCTCCCTCCCTCCCTCCCTCCCCGCAAGGAGCGGACCGAACCGGGCTGCAATGAAGTGAATCCTCGGCCTTCGGACCACTACCATATCCCACGTCCACCGGACCCGCCGGCCGGCCGACCAGCTGGTCACCGCACATGATGCCCACGGCCACAAGAACCGCCTTTCGGCTGGCTGGCTGGCTGTCTGTCTGTCTGTATGGACGGGTCCAGACGCCCGCCACGAGTATGGCGGCGGCGTGGTGTGCAGCGAGCGGATCGTCTGACTTCTCTGCCGCTTTTCTGCATGGACCCTGCTTCGCCGCTGTTACTGACCCTCATGGTTTTTGCCTGGATGGGTGGTGCTTCGAAAGGGGATGTGTGTGCGTGACGAGGAGGTGAGAAGGTGGAGTGGGGTGGGCGGCTTGTTTGTGCTGCGCTGCATCTCTGTCTCTATCCCCAACACTTCTCACGGACGACTTCAATCAGTGAGGAGGAGATGCCAAAAATGCCACGGGCAGAATGTCGTCTAAGGCATTTTGCCATGTGTGCAGAAAGGAACACATTAATCAGTGGCAAAGTTCTATTCTCGTAATGCTACAAAGAACCCTATTCATGAAGCGAAAGATAGAGGTACCGTAATGCTGGCGACCGCAAGCGAGTGAGAAGTGTATGCACAGTAAAATACAAGTGCGAAAGTGAAGAAGGGGGATGGATGGAGAAGAAGGAGAAGGACAAAGACGAGGAGCGGAGCGCCTGGCCTGGGTAAAAAAACTAAAAAAAACTACAAACATATATATGGCCGTCGTCTAAACGAATGATAGGATGCTAGAATCGAAGATGCAGTAGTGGTGATAAGACGCCCTGACCGAGAGATACAGAGTAAATCGAGACGTGGAAGAATGGTGGAGAAGGGGGAGAAACGAAAGGCAAGAAGAAGATGTGGAAATCAGCACACGAACATTCGCCAAACGACCATCTCTTCTTGAGCGAGGGAAAGTACAAAATGTGCGAGAGATGACTCCGAGCGTAAAGTCAATCGAGACCGTACCCATACCAGCGGCCGTGTCCAAACATCTGCCACAATTCATCTCATGTGCATGGCCGTCGTCATCCATGTCATGACATGCCCCTCCTTTGACTGATTCCGAACAAGGAACTCGATTCCATCTTCAGCGACCGTTACAACGATAGAGACGCGCCAGGCCGTTCTATCTAGAATCCAGGCACTAATCAATCTAAGCCGCGTCGTCATCGTCTTCGACAATCTCTTCGCAGACAAAGCGATGCGGCTTGGCCCTCGTGGACGACGAAGAGCGCATGGGCGGAGGCGGGCCGTGGTAGAACGGGGGCAGCACGGCCTGGATCGAGGAGGAGGCGGCAGATGCGACGCTGCTGTCGCTGCTGCTCCCGTACGCCGACCTGGCGGCCTCGGACGGCGCATCCGTGGCACGCGAGAGAATCTGCTGAGGCTGGCTGGTGACGGGAGGCGCCTCATAAGACGGGGCAGCAGCAGCGGACGAAGATGAAGCGATGGAAGAAGAGCTGCGGACGCTTGTGACGAGGGTCGAAGCGGCGTTGCTGCTCCTGGACGCTGCCGAGGACGACGAGGAGACAGCGCTGGAGCGCTGCGAGGCCGACGAGCTGCTTGTTCTCGTGCTGGAAGCCTCCGCGCTAGTAGCAGCAGCAGACGTGGATTCCGCCGCCGAAGATTCGAGCTGGCCTGCAACCTGCGCCAGGAAGTCCCCGTTGGCGAGCGCCTGACTGGCATCCCACATCATGACGCCACCCATGCTGGAAAAGTTCTTGACGTACGAAATGACGGGCGCGAGGGCCGTCGGATCGAGGTAGCCGCTGCCGGCAGCCGTCGAGCTGGCCGGAATCCCAAGCAGCACCTTGACGTTCTTGTTGGGCGACGTCTGCGTGGCCCACTTGTCCCAGGTGTCGAAGTTGAAGTTGTTTTGTTGGCTCGCTCCCGGGTTGTACGACTGCACGCCGCAATAGTTGTTGTAGAACTGCACAAGGATTGCGTCCATTCCCACGGCGTCGAGGAACTGCTGGTCTGCTGAGTCAGGGTATGGGCACTGCGGTGCTGCAGTGAGATAACGCTTCTTCCCGTCAGACGCGGAGTCGACGAGAGCGCGCAGCTGTCGCACAAATGGTACCATGTTCTGAACGGTTGACTCGAAATCGAAATCAAACCCATCAACTGCAGAGGTATTAAAGGGTCGGAGGGCACTACTCCCCGCATTATAGGGGCCGAAAATGTCCCAAACTTTGTTGGCGGCAGTGACAGCGGCTGATTCACTTTGGAATCCTCCCTCGGTATATGTAGCACCTCCAATTGACAGAAGTATTGTCTTTCCGTACTGCTCTTGACATGTTGCAATGTCTTCGCTGGAGGAAAATCAGCTATTGTGTCAGAGACCAGGACAGGGAAGACTCACGCAATCTGGGGACAGTTCTTCAGGTTTGTCCCATCAAACATGGAACACGGGTCTCCTTGGTTTGCAAAATTCAATTCTGGCAGGGCATCGGCACCGCCAATCTTTGTCATGAAAGCCATGGGGATGACCTGGGCCGTGAGTCAGCTTAATCCGAAGCGGGTCTGATTTTCTTGTACATACATCGATATTGGTATCTGTGAGATATTCTTGTCAGCATTGTTGTCCTTGAATTCAGTACCTTGATAGATCTTACTTGCGCAGTAGTAAGCCAGTCTCTGCTGGGCTGCTGGATTATCGCCACCCACTCCATGAGAGTTTTGCCCTGCAACCAATCAGTCATTACTGTTTGACCAGACCCCGAGGAAGCATACCCCAATAGACGGCGACGTTGGTCTTAGAGGACGGATTAAAGCCCCCGGAAGCGTGTCTCACAGTGGCAAAAGCAGCTGCCAAGGAGGCAAGGCGCGAAGAAGTGATCATCTCGTGGGGTTGGTAAAGGACCGGAGCCGTGGACTGAGGATACTCGGATAGGCAGTAATCGTTGCTTGGAACCGCAAATGCAGAGATGTGTAGAGGCTACCGAGAAGGGATCAAGTCGGCGTCGGGAATGGATTCTTTATACCCACGACTACAAAATGATGAGGCGCAGGACTGGCATCAAGTGATCCAGCCCACCATCATTACTGTAGTAACTGCTCCGGTATGATCGCGCGGCTAAGACCTAGATAACCTCGTGGGAGCTCATGCAGGGGAGAGGCGGGTGCCATTTTGCTCTGCCTCGGGCTTGGACATCCGAGCGCCCTATCAGTTGGAAATGGCGGGCCGGCCCATTCTTCTGACAGGGGCGGAAAATGGCACAGATTGACGGATGACATGCGGTAGAGGTAACGTGGGCGTCGGTGGGGATGGGCCGAGATGCTAATGGGGAGGCCGAGCCGAGCTTTCAGAGTTGTACCAGGCTGGGCTAGAAATCACAAGATGTTCGTCTGAGATGCTTGACGGGAAGCTGAGGTGCTTTGAAGATACTCAATGCGGTGTCTCTGATTCTGGGCTCCTCTATGATCCGTGGGGGCTTTCAGAAAAATCTTTGGAGGCCGTTGTGCCTTTCGATAAGCAACTGCTAGAAACGCATTCTCTGTTTCGACTTGGTCAATGGGAAATGCTCTGCCATAGTAGCCGCGCATTGAACTGCGTGTGCAGCCCCTGACCACGCAATCTTCGACCAAAAGTCTTCGTTCGGAGATATCGACACGTCGCAAAGTGGCTGGCATGTCGAGAATGTTTTTGATGAGGGATTTCAACCCGTGAGGCCCACGGAGCACGGGCGGACTGAGCACCAAGGCAGGGCAAGTCGCAATGGACGACAACGATCGCATCCCGGGACTCAACGTCCCTGCGAACGCTCCACAGCTGAAGATGTTAGCCATGTTTCATGCTAGTGTTGCGCCTAGGCACGTCGCGAGAGCATTCGTGACGCAGTCCCGTGACAAGTCAAGGAGCATCCGTACTGCGTAGCCGTCAGTTGAGCTGGCAGGATGAGCTGCCCATAAACCATAGGTTGGTTCGGAGAGAGCGAGATTCATCGCCCAGGATTGCTAGGCGCAAGTGCGACATGGAAAGGCTGGAGACATGAGGTCCTTCAGGAGTCGAGAATGTGGGTTTTGCTGCGCCAACAGGAGTGGTGAAAATCCAAAAGCGGCGTCTTGGTCAGACTCGGGAGACTGGGAGGATGTGGCGTTCTAAGATCCAGCCTGCATCTGGATTCGACTGCACATAGTGGAGTGTAATTGCGAAGGTGGCTCCAAAACATCAACGCCTTTCCGGGGTGCAGACGGAACCTGGCAAAGACACTGTCAAAGAGTAACACAGACTTTCAGACTATCAAGCGCCACAGGTATGTCAAGCAAAAACGACTTCCTCGCAGACAACGATAACGAGCGCGGGATGTCGAGTTCAGGCGCGTACGTACTGCGAGCGTGGTCAGTTGGTCAAATACGTAGACATGAACTGACGTCGAGCGAAGACCCAATGACAAAGCAAGGAGATTGAGGTCGAGGGTGAGTAGGGCGGAGTCGCAGATTCTTCATACCGGATTCGTGCAAAATGTCTGAGAATGGTAACTAGAAGAGCGAAGTGCATATTGGGAGTCGTCGAATGGCAAGCTGACAGGGGACCCCACTGTTACACTAGGGCGACATGGATACGACGGGAGATTTTCTCGACCACATATTCCTAAGCAACTTACTGATGAGGACTAGGTTGTCCAGCTCTTCCCCACTGAGTTTT
The DNA here is from genome assembly GCF_038021145.1 of Phyllosticta citriasiana. NCBI lineage: Eukaryota > Fungi > Ascomycota > Dothideomycetes > Botryosphaeriales > Phyllostictaceae > Phyllosticta > Phyllosticta citriasiana. The sequence goes on from NW_027117292.1 coordinate 170,350, forward strand.
CACGGTTTGACCGTTGCCTGCGGCCGCGGCATGCTGTATCTGCCCACCTAGCCTCGTGATGCGCATTTAGTTCCTCAGGATTTTGGATGAAAGAAGAGACAAGAGGAATCATGCAACGCGAGTCGTGTCGAAGAGGCCAGACCTGTCTCCCAGCTGCAATACTGGACGTGGGTCATTGAGTATAGGGAGGCTCCTTCCGTACCTTGCATGTACATTGGTGGTGCAGCGCAAGGCTTGGACTGCATTCGAGAACATGTGAATGTATCTTTTTACAATTCCACGTGGAGTATGACCAGTTGTCGTTCTCTTGAGCCGAGTGCGTTGATGCAGCGAGGGAAGGCCAAGGTGTGGCGGTGGAGGCTAGTCCAACCGGTTACATTCCAGTCAGGCGGGCCGAGAAGCACACGACCAGCGGGATGTTTTCGGGGTGTACGCCGTCCGACAGAAACCCTCTGACGTGTAAAATGCTGCTGATTGTAAACCACTACAAGGAAAGTAGTCAGCTGAGCTAAGGACTTTCCATGGATACATTTTCCGTGCATGCCTTGACACAGCTTGGACAAAGGAGGCTGGCACAGTTGCGCTGGCATTGAACAGAGCCAGGGCCGGGAAACAGCAGCAAATAGGAAGGTGTGATGTGAAAGGCCGTCTTTTATGATATGGATACCTTGCTCTAATTTTCGTGGGCAATTTTCAACATCGACTCGATCTTCATGCGACTTGGGAAATATCGATAAATGATCAATGGCGATGATCTGTTGGAGGCAAGCCACTCGCAGGGTCTGCACAAGGGTAAGGGAGGCTGGTTTGTTTTGTCGCATACGCTTTCCGAAGACGTCAGACCGGTAAAATTCAAGCTGACTTTGCATTCAAAGAAAGTATTGGACATTTGATAGTTGTCTTTTGTTAGAGTTGGCCATCATCACAGTTGACCTCGCGATTTAAACATACCCAGCTCTTCCTTTCTTATCCCAAACTCCAACATACCGAGAAAAGATTTCCGTGCGCCAAGGAGCCTCCTCATCAACGGGTATCTCTAGGCAACTTATGAAACGAAGCAAATCTGTTCTGCTCATCTTAACTCTGGAGCAGGCACCGCGGCAATATCATGGTCAATAGGTCCCGCAGGCGTATCTTGATTGTCGTTGGCTGGTTGACCTTCCCAGAGACGGATCCACCAAGAAGGCGGATCCAACGGACGAGCGCCGCGGTTCATTGGAGGATACACGTCGTTGAAGAAGTACCATACTGCAAGTGTCAGCTATGAAAAGCAAACCCACATGTGAGGGTCCAGCTTACGGTGCCCGATGATGATGCCACATAGGTCGTCCTTTGGTACTGAGCCGTGGACTGCCATGCTGAACAAGGCCAAAACCCACGGTAGGAATGGCGCCTTAAAGACAACCAGTCCCAGAAAGCTCAGGTTGGTATCGGGATTCTTTCTACTCCAGATGTAGACCAGTACGCTGTTGAGGGCCGATCCAAGGAAGCCCATGGAGAACCACGGTCCGATAACGAGGAGCACGGCAGAGGAGAAGGTGAGAAGCCATGAGAAGTGCGCGGGCGACCGGCCGAAGCCTTCCTCTAGGAGGCGTGAATAGCGCTGAAGGAAGAAGACGTGGAACAATAGGTCTAGGCTGAGAGGGCCGAAGTAAAAGAATGTTGTAAGAATGCGCCAATACTACAATGTCTTGTCAGTACAGCAAACAATGGCCGTGCTGCGACAGCGGGGCCAAGCGAACCTGGTTCTTGTAGAAGACAGCGCGGAAGCTGTAAAAGAGCTGAAAGGGAGAGACGACGTGACACTGGACGAGCACGCTCAGAACGACGGTGATGGTGGTCCACCAGCGAGTGCAGACGGGCAGCTCATAGAACCACTGCTCGAGCGGAAACTGTCCCATCATGCCCTCACCGGGCCCAAGCATTCCGGCCATGGCGGGCGGCGGTCGAATGACAGGTGGGGTGGAGCGGGGAGGAAGGCAGCGGAAGCGAGCGGAAATGGTCAAGCGGCGCAGGCTGTAGGATAGAAAAGGACAAGAGTGGCGTTAAAGAGAGCAGTCCGTGTACGTAGATGTTGCAAGTAGCTAAGATGATGGAAGAAACAAACGTGGACTGTTGGCGATGCGGAGGGGCGGAGATAAGCCACCATTGCAAGTGCCAAGCCACTAGCGCCGGCTTATCCTTGTCGCACGCATAGCATCCCAACCTCCAACTGTGAGTGATGCACTTTGTGTACTCCCACCACGCGAACGGAACCTCAAGTCGCCAGACACAGGCCTCGCCACTGCGCCTCAACTCCTTGCTCCCGCCTCGCCTCGTTTGCAATTGGTCCTCCCGAGTCTCCGCCTATCCGCAGAAGACGCTGTCTCGACTTTTGGCTCATCAACAACGCGCTCTGACGCGTTCGCGACAGCTGCCCAACTCCAACCACTTCGACTACCGATTGTTTACGGACAGCGCAACCAACGCGTCTTATATCGCGCCGCTCGAGCCATTCTATCATTTGACCTAAAGCAATGCCGCCTAAACCCACAAGAGGAGGCCGACCCCCCACAGGCCGCAAGTCCATTGGCGGCAAAGGAGCGCGCAAATCGACTGGCTCTGCCGCGAAGACGACCCCAAATAGACGCAGATCATCCGGTGTCCAGCGTAAAAACGCCCTCTTACCCATTGCTCATGCGGGCTACAGAAAGAAGTGACTGACTGCTGCTGCACAGCCGGCGACCCCACACCCAGGAAGCAGACGCGCTACAAGCCCGGCACGGTGGCTCTCAGGGAAATCAAACGTTACCAAAAGACCACTGATCTGCTACTGCGCAAGCTACCATTTGCGCGCCTCGTAAGTCCCGGCCCCGCAGCAGCAACAATTGCGCTCGTTCGCAAACGACGCTGACGTCTTGGCCTCTTCCTCTCAGGTCCGCGAAATCGCACACAACATGATACCCCCCGGCGAGACTCTGCGCTGGCAGTCTCAAGCGATTGGCGCGCTCCAGGAAGCCGCCGAAGCGTACATTGTCAGCCTCTTTGAAGACACCAACCTCTGCGCTATCCACGCCAAGCGCGTCACCATCATGCAAAAGGATATCCAGCTGGCACGGCGCATCCGCGGAGCCTGGGGCGACTTGGGCTGAGTGAGCTGTCTTTGGATGGCGCAACAGAATCGAGCGAAAAGCAGGGAAAAATTTTTGTCCTAAGCGCGGTGTTCTACAGGTCTTGCATCACGCCTCGGACGAACGGGCGCACGATGGCACGATTCCAGCGACGGATGGCACGCAAAATTTGGTACCATAGGTGGGCTGCTGGTCTCTTGTCATGATTGGAACGCTGTACTTTAATCTTTATTTGGAACAAGCTACGTCTGTCTAGGGCGAGCGGCGGGAGGGAGGAACTTGTTTGCTGCACTGGCACCAATGTTAAGGCCAAGGCGTGGTGGACTTTTGCCATATTCCGGCGTTGACAGGCGTGGGATGGATCGATGGATGGTGCACGAGGGGAGGGCGCGCTGTATCATCAACATCATCTTCATAATGATTGTCTTTCAAATGGGAGCTTTCATTCGACACCACCACGACTCCACTTATGTAGCAACGATGTCTCTGGTGTTTCCGCTGCAGTGATGCAAGACGAAGCATTCAAGCCAGCCATGCAGATGCTCAAAACACCCACTCCAGCCTGATGTCTTTGCCGTGCAAACCGCCTATGCCCCCCAAGAAAAATGCCAGTCTCTCCGTATGCCCACTCGAACGCCGTTTCTAAGCTGTTTATATCTTCTTGTGTTTGTAAGGTGGATGCGTGCGCTTATGCGTGAAGGTCCTTCCCCAACCCCCCCCCCCCCCCCCCCCCCCCCCCTCCAACTCCAAGATTCATGTCAATGGTGGTACATTTTGGGTGCGTAGTACAAGGCGGGTGATGGATGTGATCAGCCCGCCAACATGTTGTGTTTCCCTGTTGCCCACAGCAGTATTTCTCCAGCTAGCTTGCTCGTTCGCTACCCCGCCCATCGACAATGGGCTGAGCAAACGCATGGATCCTTCCGCCCGCCCGCCCGTCCGTCCGTCCGTCAGTGGCGCGCGGATTGATCGGCCATTACTTCGTGTCCGTCGTCACGTCCGTCAGATGTGTGTGTGTGTGTGTGTTTCGTCACCCGACCCCAGCCGTCTCACGCATTCGGCACCCCAAAGCCAGGCAGCCACTCGCGCTCAGGGACAACAGCACTAACGGGCTCCTTGGACGGCGCCGGTGGTGCCGCGCCCTCGAGCACAGCGACGAGGCCCTCGCGGCTGCGGGCATCGTCCAGAGCCTCCTCGGCATCCACGACGGCATCGGCGACCGAGTGCTGGCGCACGCGCATGACGAGGGCGTCGCGCGCGCTGTTGGGCACGCCCATGCCGGGCAGGTGCTTGAGCGGGGCGTCGTCGTCGCTGTAGACGTGGACTAGGCGGTCGACGGGCGGCTGCGCCAGCAGGCTGTCGTGGTTGCTGGTGCTCAGCGGCGACGTCGACGACGGCGGCGGCAGCGGCGAGAGCGGGTCCAGCTCGGCGTCGGACGAGCGCGCCGCCGACAGCGCTGGCGATGCCGTGTCCTGCGGTGTGTCGACTTTGAGTTGCGGAGGCTGCAGCGGCGTGGGCGCCAGGGGGTCCATGGGGTCGAGGTCTGCGTCTGCTTCGACGATGCTTTCAACGCGGGGGATGGAGTCGTTGGATGGAGGTGCGGGAGACACGGTCCGCGAAACAACCGTATCTACTTGGATTGACTGGCGGCGGCCCAAAGCTTCTTCGGGCGGCAATTCGACACTCATGTTTGCCTCGTTGTCCTCGCCGTCATCATTGTCGCTTACCGGAGTGGATCCAGTCGCACTGACAACGGTCTCAACCCAGGGCTTCACGTCGGCCTCGGTCGTCTCTACCGAATGTTCTACGATGGTGTCAACCTGGATAGACTGCTTGCGCGCGAAGCGGGCGTCGTTGTTCGGCGTCAGGGTGTCGCGCCGGCCAAAGTTGAAGTCGCCAAACGACGTGTCCGGCGTGGGCACTGCCGAATTCTCATCCTTGAACGGATTGGAGAAGATGGAAGAGGCCGCCGACAGCGGTTCCGTTTCGGCGGCCTCGACAATTGTAGAGAAGGTCGGAGCCATCCCGGCGCTGCCTGGCCATGGTGCCGTTTCGTACGTCAGTTGAACCGTGGTGTCAACTTGAATGGATTCGCGACGCGACTCGCGGCGTGAGGCTTGCGTGGGTCCTGGCGTGGCTATATCAAGCACGGGGAGAAAAGAATCCGTCCGAACTTCCGCATAGGGCTTCTCGTCCGTGGGGGCCTGTTTGACACCCTCGCCCGTGTCTAGGCGTGGCCTTTTGGCGTTCAGATACGCTGTTCCAAGCTCTTCCTGCGACGACCAGAGGCGTGCCTGTGGAACAGTCGCTTGGTCCGCTGTCGTTTCTGTGTCTTTGCTCCGCGCTTCCACGGAATTGGTCTCGTCATGTGTCTTGTGCGACTCGGGCGATTGTTCCGGCTTGCTCGACTTGAGCCATGACGTCTGCGACCTCCTCTTGCGCCATTGTAGAAAGAGGATGATTGAGCCTGCTGCAATTGGAATGGCGACGCTCTTTCGGGAGAGCATCTTGGCCACCTGCTGCGGGAACGTGGAAACGGCGCTGGAAGCCTATCGCAGAATCAGCAAAAAGGTTGACCTTGGATCAAACGACGGAGACGTACCATTTTGCGGGCGCCCAGTCGCGCTACCTGCAGCTCTGTGATTTGTCGCGAATGGCACTCGAGAGCCTGGAGTGGGGAGGTGCGGCAGGGGAGCAAAAAAGGGCGCTTGGGGAGACAGGATGATTTGCGAGATGCACCGGACCGACGAGGCGGCTTTATAGTAAGGACAGCGACATGGAGACGGTGGAAACTGTAGAGTCACGTCGACCCACCATGGTATTCCGGTATCGAAAAAAGGGGAGCCAGTTTGTTTACGGAGCATGTTGACGGGGATGGAGGCGGCGGCCTGAGAGACGCGTAGGGCGAATTTGCCGCAGGTGGTGGAGCAACGACCTGAGTCATCTGCGCCGCACCGCTCGAGACCAGAAAAAATTACATTCGCCTTTGCACGATTTGGCGGTCAATTTCGCAGCGATACCGTTTGTCAACACAGAGGTCGGTGAGCTGATGGGCCCATGCTAAGACTGTCGACGGTCCAAATCCTTGGGCTGCTCCGTGCTCCAGGGCGCAGAGACAAGGCCATGGCGGCCCGGAGCCGCGACGACTGAACCACTGACGGGATGCGAGATGATCAATGTCGAGGGCGAACATCTCGCGCCTCAAGCTAGGCTGATTGCAGTACGCACCAGCCATCAACACGCCAGCTGTTGCGGTTCCGAGTCCCGCTTCCTTCGTCTTCGGACCTGATACCGACCCACTGGGACTTGCGGGGTGACGGATGGGTTTGGCGGGACGACTACATACTCTCGTCGACCGCTGGTGCAACTATACCCTAGCCTCGACCAACAATTGAACACTCGGACCCTTTGCTCCTTTGGGTTGATCAACCCAGCACAGTGGACGCGTCCAGACCGCCCGCCCAAAACTCAATAGACTACAATCGAGCCACCTTTCTTGATGGTCAAATATGCCACCTCGACCACGTGGAAGCTCTTCAAGAACCATACTTGTAACCTTCCATCTTTGCCGTCTGATGTTACACATGACGTGGTTGATACTATGTCGCTGCGATTGCCAAAGCGACGCTGCTACGGTTTGGTACTGGAGCGAATGTACCGACTTGACAGGGAGCCAAATCGGATGACAGCCGAGAGCGAGCAGGGTTAGAAAGAATCCGCAGCCACAAAAACTTGTGGATACTGATTAACGTTTCCTATAATCTCCCACGCAAAGAACACGCATGCTGTGGTGGAGGCATCCTCTATGGCTGTTGTTGAAATTCAGACCAAGAAAGTAAATGCAGACATGTGAATATGCCATTGGCTCGTCATGGGATTCATTGAAAAATGGTGAATTGCATCCAAGTAGTGACCCAGGTTAAAGGAAGTCCGAGGAGAGATTCAAAGGGGGCTTTACTACTTCCAGGTAGATCGAGCACTTGAGCACTCGGCAGCCGTTTTTTGCAGCTGTGCCACAAGTGCCGCAGTGATGGATAGGCTGCCGAGCTCAGGGGATCGCACAAGAATTTGGCACCACCTATATGGCAACAGATGGCAGATTCGCTTGCTCCAAGAGGACTAGAGAGATCAAAAGTCGCGCACTGCAGACCATTGGTAGCCAGAAATCGTTAGCAAGAATCAGGATGTACAGTGGACACCTGGAATTGCGGCAATCAGGTTCTGTTAGCAGCGGCAGGCTGGAGGATTCGCCGTGAAGCCCGTCAACGGCACGGGAGCAGCAGAGTCCATTCTTGGAACGGAGCGAACTTGTTGTGATATTGCAGAGCGGCGAGTCCAGACGGCAGATCAGGAGGCGCATGAGCAGGATGATGGATGTTGCGGCGGTGCACAGCGGTGGCAGGGCATGACGTTGGTCCGGAGGCCGGCAACAGGTGCTCCGACTTGCCTGGCTGGCTTCATGTCTCTGTACCAACATTTGGACTGCAAGCAGCAGGTCGGCCGCATCCTCAAACCGCGGCTGTGTTACTGCTACAACCTTTCACCTCCTCAGAGAAGCCCAGCTGCAATTATGCTTTGCCGCCATTGCGCCCTCGGCGGCTGCGTGCATCCAAGTTGTTGAGACTGACCCTTGAGATGCGACGAGACTGACGTCGACGCTGAAAGCAAGCCAGCCATACTCGGGATAAGCTTCGGTCTGTACATGCTTAGTCTTCTTTTTTCCACCTCTAACAACCTACTCCAGACTACTTGAGAACCTGACGGGGCTGTCTTGCCGCTAATGCCTTGGCCACGGTCTTGACAAACCGCCGCCTTCACAGGCATGTCAATGTGTACGAGCCAGATCAAGTAATAACCTTGCAAAGGCTCCTTGATGTACATACTCATTGGAACCATGAAACAAATGGTAAGCTACTCAGCTTTTTCCGGACGATTTACACTACCAAGCCAATGCGAGCACATCGGATTCTCGAGCTCTCCCCAGCCTGAGCACGTGACTGGCTGAACTCAGCCGACCACTGAATAATGCCGTCGGCCAACCAGGGCGTGAACAAAGGACTTGATAACAGCTGACGTTTTTCAGGCATTTGCAGCACGTCTTGTTGCCTTTGTCGCGCCGCGGAATGCGATTGGCCTTCGACGTCACGTGGCATGACTCTGAATTCACATTCCTGCCACTTCGCGTACTTCGACCTTCCCAACCGCCATCGCTACCACATCCCGCACCTCACCACGACAAGCTTCCATTTCCAAACTCCCATTCCTAGGATCGCATTGATCGACTCGACCCACTCCACATAGCATTTGACACCCAGCGGTAATAATGCCCGGCGGAAAAGGTGAGCAGAACCGCGTCTCGCGAGGGCTGATGCGCAGGCTAACGCGTCGATTTTGTCGCGCATCATAGGTAAAACTGGTGGCAAGACTGGTGGCAAGGGTGGAGACTCTCAAGTCAAGACTACCAAGTCGCACTCCGCAAAGGCCGGACTCCAGGTAAGGCTGTCTCGGCCAGCAAGTCGACGCGCCACGTCACGACACGCATCTCTCATCAAGTTCGTGGACTTGATCATTGCACGGAGCTGACCAAAGATTCTGCACAGTTCCCTTGCGGTCGTATCAAGCGTCACCTCCGCAACATTACGCGCCAGCGCACGCGCATCGGAGCCAAGGCCGCCGTCTACCTCACCGCTGTACTCGAATATCTGACTGCCGAAGTGCTCGAGCTGGCAGGGAACGCCGCCAAGGACCTCAAAGTCAAGCGCATCACGCCACGTCACTTGCAACTGGCTATCCGCGGCGACGAGGAACTCGACACGCTGATCCGCGCAACCATCGCCTTTGGTGGTGTCCTGCCGCACATCAACCGCGCGCTGCTGCTCAAGGTGGAGCAAAAGAAGGGCAAGAAGAACATCATGGAGGCCTAGGGTGCAGGCGTGGTGCGGATTGGCATGTATCGGCCGGGTTGAGAGACGCGGCAGTGGGAAGTAGACAGGCGGACTGGGCCACGAAACAACACGAATACCCGGCTCGTAATGGGAACAGCAAGAAATGAAAGGCGGCAAAATGAAGGGGCTGCGGCGAGTTGATCGGGTGGCTTGAGCATTCGCAATAGCCACGACTCGGCACCATGAGTACAGCACATGGACGGCGGGCACGCACAGCAGCACAAAGAGGAGTGGGACGGCAGTGGCAAAAAGAACACGCGGCGAATGCACGCTACGATGAAAGGAGATTTTTTGTTCCTTGTTCGACGCTGGATTGCTGCTGTTTTAGGAGGAGGACCTGTTTTGGGATTGAGAAAGTGATATTTTTCTCGTGCGTCAGAACGATGGCCGGGATGGACTGATTGGTCTGTTTTGCTTTATGGCTTGAATTTATGCGGCGCCGATGGCCCCGTCCTTCGCTCACTTTTTGGTCCTGCTTCCCGGTGGTGGCGGTAGTCGAGTGCTTGCTGGATGGGTGACAGGAGAGGGAAGCAGGGCCTGAGGTTGCTATTACGTAGAATGAACATCGTCCTGCTACCTTGTGATTGATATCTGTGAGACTGTGGATCATAAGCATGGAGAGGGAAAAATGAATCAAAGGGAAAAGGGAAGAGGAAAAGGGTGAGTGGGGTTAGCAGAGCAATTCCGACGTTGTCGAACTCCTTGGCAACACATTTTGACAAAACTTGATTTTGCTTTTCTTTGCCCATGTCTACTACGTCTACGGTGTCGGCTCTCACGTGCAGGAAACAGTCTTACATGTGCAATCACTGGCTCCAGTCCCCCGCTGCACAATCCAGCCCCATCCTGTGCGCTCTAAGGACGTGCGGTATGGCACTTTATTCTCGACTCGTATACCTGCACATGCACCTAGACTTACCGATCAAAGCAGCCTGGCACGTCCACACCTTCAAATCCGAGACTGCCCCGCTACAGTGACGTGTGGCTCAAGCTCAGGCAGTCAGTCACAGCAATACGAGAGAGAAAGGGAAAGAGATGAACAGAGGAGTAATATTGGCAGACATCAGTAAGCAGAAGGGCAACTGAGTAAGCTGCTGAAAAGAGGGAACGAGAATCACATGACCGGCGGTTGCTGCGTGCGGCGTGTGATGAGGTGCAAGTGGCTGCCGGCGGTGGCATGGAGGGTGCGCAGGCGAAGATGCATGGAGCTGGTTAGGTAGACGGTGTATGTAGGTGTGTATGCGCGAGGGTGGGGGCGCAGCGCAGGCAGACATGGATTGCGTTTGGCGTAGCAGGATGGATGGGGGCGGCAATCAATCATGCGTCGGGCGAGGGCTGCTGGAGGTGGAAATGGTGAATGAATGGATATGTAGGTAGCGGTCATGTGGGCCAGGCAGAGGCGTCGAGATGACTCGCGGCGTGTGTTTGGTTGGTGGTGAGGTGCGAGAGAGGGAGGTGGCAGAGGTGAGACCAGACGGAGGCAGGGGGCTGAGGGCGTCTGAGAAGTAGGTGGTGAGGTGCGACATGGGAATTCCAGTGGACTGCCGTGGAGTTGCAGCCCGACGCAAATGTAAACAACAGACGCGTCGTGGCAACGGCAGCGAGGATGTGCGTGGTAAGGTGGTGTTGTGTTGGTTGGGTGTTGCCGGGCGGTGTGGTTGGCATGGTCGGGCAGGATCGGTCTTGATACGGGAGCGCCCCCTTTGAACATCATGAGCAAGAGAGATGAAGACGGGCAGCACGGGCAGCATGCAATCTGTGGTGGTCCTCCGGCCCGATCGGACCTCGTCTGTCTCAATTGTCGTCGTCAAGCCGCCTGCCGGTGCGTAGGGGGAGGGGATAGGGGTTCGAAGCAGGCCAGGTCTTAAGCACCATGACAGCCTGCTCTCACCAACTAAACACCAACACCAACTACAGTAGACGGGGAGAAAAGAAAAAAGTCGCCACAGCACAACACTAGGCCATAGTCCCCGTCCCCGCCGCCACCGCCGCCGCCGCCTCCGCCGCCGCCGCCCGCCCGCTGTCAACGTCGCTGTCACTGCATCATCGCTGAGACAGCTGTCTAGTGCCGCGTTGCCAGGTCTGCCTTACCACATTGCCTAGCCTAGTCCCGTGTGTAGTCAGCAGTGCGGTACTCTCTCCTCGCACCGCACTCGACTCGCCAAACACCACCATCTCCTCCTCCTTCAGCACCACCACCACCTCTCCTCCCACTCCCCCCCCCCCCAGCAGTGCTGACCCCAACACCGCTGAATCCGCCACAACCCTCCCATCCCGTCCGCCTCGCCGTCTCCTCCTCGCTCAAGTCCCGTCTCTCGGATGCCGCACCCCGCGCTCCACGACGCCTAACGACCGAGACGACGCGAGAGGAGCCCAGGACTGACGACGCCCACGTCTGCATCCCAAGGGAAAAAAAAAAAAAAAAAAATTTCATCGCCAGCCTCGGACCAACCCCCCTTCCCCCGCCCACTCCATCTGTATAATGACCAGTCATTCGCACGACATGTATTACGAGAATCCATCATCCCGCTCGCCGGGCTCGCATCGTCATCAGCCGCAAACACTGCACCGCCAGCCCTCGCGCCAGTTTGACGCCTACGGCCAGCTCAACTCGACCCTCTACCCTCAGGATGAACACCAAACGCGCTACGACTCGTCGCGCTACAACGACAGGCTCAACGCGACTATTCACGCCGGCTACACTGGCTACGAACTGGGCGGCGCCCAGGGATGGAACGCCAACGCTTTTGCCGGCAACAACGGCCTGGCCGCTTTGAACGCGACCACGAGGATGAAGCCCTCGTCTCGCGCGCGCTCTGCTCTGCCATCGGTATGTTTTTCGGACAAACTCTGCTCCAACGCCTGTGAAAATCATCCACCGGCTGACTCGCACCTTTACAGTCGTGGCTCGACCAGCAGCCGCCTCTGCCGTCCGTCTCCAACGCCTTTTCTGGCCTCGGGGCATCGTCGCTCGGAATCGGCCAGCACCCTGGCCTCGGTCAAAACCTGCCGCAGGGCATTGCTCAGGGACAGATGGGCCGCCCCGACCCCTACAGCTCGACAGACGCCGACGAGGAGCTCATCCCCACAGCCATTGTCATCAAGAACATTCCTTTTGCTGTCAAGAAAGAGCAGCTCGTCCAGCTCATGACCGACCTTCGTTTGCCGCTGCCCTACGCCTTCAACTATCACTTTGATAACGGCGTCTTTCGCGGCCTGGCCTTTGCCAATTTCACAACTCCCGAGGAGACGGCAGCCGTCATTGACACCATGAACCACTTTGAGCTGCAGGGCCGCAAGCTCCGCGTGGAATACAAAAAGATGCTTCCGCTGGCCGAGAGGGAGCGCATTGAGCGGGAGAAGAGGGAGCGCCGGGGCCAGCTCGAGGAGCAACACCGACCCATGGCCGCCTCCCAACTCCACAGCCAGCCCTCGCTGTCTTCCATGTCGTCTCACGTCCAGTCGGCCGCTTCTCCGTCACCCGTCAATGGCAGGAAGCCTGGTGAGTTGGACGTCATGTCTGGCCCACAATGGGCTAACAACGTGGGTACAGAGGTCGACATGAACGACCCACAGCACCTCCAATTCTACTCGCAGCTCCTCTTGTTCAAGGAGGATCCGAACCGCGAGGTGCTCGTCTTTCCCTCGACCCTCTCACCTGCCCAGCGTCGCATCTGCCACACGATTGCCCATACCATGGGCCTGTCGCACAGCTCCAAAGGCGTGGGTGACTCGCGCCAGGTGCACGTCTACAAGTACGGAGACCCCAACACGAGCCCCCCAATGCCCCAGATGGCACCCACCAGCCATCCCCTCGATGCCCAGCGCCGCGGCCTGAACCGCGCCGCCACGACTGACTTCAGCGATGTGCGCGACGGCTTTTACGGCGGCACTCTCGGTCGCCAGTCGTCCGGCTTGCTCGGTTTTCCCGACTCGCCGGGCGGTGGTCTGACGGCTGCGCCGAATCTCAGAGCTGCAAAGTCGTACGCCGACCTGCGCTCCTACACGCCATCTCCGGTACCTTCCACTGCCAGCTTCCCGGCGACGCTCAGTGGCAACATTAACAGGTACCAGGATTACGGACATAGTTCCTCATCGACCAACCCTAGCTTGACGCCGACCGCCATGCTCTCCAAGGAGGATAATCTGCTCGTCAACGGTCTCAGTAACATGAACCTCGGTGGCGGATTCGGTCAGAGCGGCAGCCCTCGCGGCTTGCGCCCCATTGGTAGCCACAGATCTTTCAGCACCAACTACGAGAACGAACAAAACCGCGACCGCAGTCAGGGTTTGCCCACTCGCCAGCCGCGCGGCCCCATTCCCGAGCGCGGCTCCGGCTTCTCGCGCGGTAGGCAAAATGGTCACCATGGCCGCGGTAGTGACGAGCTCTCTTCCCAGTCCGGTGTCGAGATTGTGGTGGAGTGAAAACAGCAGAAACTCACGCCCGTATATGCACTCAAGAAGGAACGGCCTTAAAAAAAAATTCACGGAGGAGCCCGCTCTTAATTGCAAGCAAGAAAAGGGGGCTTTATGACGCATACGACGAATGACGCTACGAAACGTAGACACTAAACACTGATGGAGTTCGCGCTCCGCATTCCCCCCAGCCTTCCTCTTTGCACGACGAGAGCCTACATCATCATTGTCATCATCATCATCACTGAGATATTCGACACTCCATCATCTATTGATATCCGAACAAGAGACGTTTTGACGCGACAAACGTTGGGTACCCCTTTCTGGAAGAGAGACGAGATTAAACACAAAAAAAAGCATTGACGAGGTGGTTGGTTGGCTGGTATCGCGGATCGTTGTGTGCGTTGGAATAATCAACCTTGATTTGGTTGCTTGCGTTGGTGCTCTTTCCACGTTTTTCATCGTCTTGTTTCTGCCGCTACCGCGGTACGGTCGTCGTTTCTCGCATCCTCTGCTGCTTCTCACCTTCACCATGAAGCCCTTCACCGCAACTCTTCATCAACCCTGGCCGTCACCTTCAGACCGAGTCTTGGTGGGGGCATGGGAGACCATCTCCTCTGGTACTCCGGCTGCACCCAGGGGGCAGTCGATCGCTATTGCCGATGAAGCTAGAGAGCTGTCTTTCTCCAACATGGTTGCGCCTAAGGAGCTGTCAATTCTTTTGGCATCCCCTGTAGAGTGGCTGACCAAATGACCCATCTGTCTTATTCTAGGCGACATCTTTTCACGGCGGGCGGGTTCTTGCATTTGTATTATTTGAACAGCAGTTCTTTCTCCCTTTTCCTTCTCACCTGTCTTTTGCTCACCTCTTTACTGGGATCTTTTTTCTTTCGCTGTCTTTTTTTTTTTTTTTTTTTTTTTTTTTTGGCCGTCCGTGTGTGTGAACAAGTCCAGTCAAACAAAGTAGTCTTTGCGCTTCAGTCGTTACACTTTTACCATTTGATACCGGTACCGTGTTTTTTCTATTTTCTCCGATTGCCTGTGCGCAATTATTTTGTCCGTTGCCCGCCGAATTTAATCGATTGGTTAAATTATCGCTTATTTTGTCCAGTTGAATGCAAGATATCGTCCCCTTCCTGTGGTGGGTGTAAGAAGTGACATGACGTTCTTTGAGACAATCTTGACCAGTCCCGTGTTCCAACGTCCTTCGAAGACTTCGTTCATTCGTCACGTGTCGCGCTCTCCTTGCAAGGCAGACAGGGGGAATGAAAAGACTTAATAGGTCACGATCTGACCCTATTAAGTATGGCCTGACCTGGCCTACATTCCACTCGCGAGGTGAGCTGAGATTGACCCGATTTCCGGCTGAAGTCGCGGCTAAAAGCGCCTGCAGATGCATCTCTCACCCACAGACAGGCACATGCACAGTGCTGCGCGACAGCCGCATCTTGAGAGCGGCGGCGCGGAATGCCTCTTGCATTACCTTTTGCGGGTAAGCTCAATCTGACCTTTTGGCATCGTCGGCAGATATATTACCGACAAGCGCGCAGGAAGCCTCTGCCGCCGCAGTGGTCTACACCTGCCAAGGGACCTGATGACGCGATGCAGACACAGAACAAGATGATCATCATCGTGGATGAATGCAAATCTTTACCTCGTCGCAGGATAAAACAGCAGTATCCGTTCTGCCTTTTTTTCGCAGCTCGACATGCAAAGATGCGAGAATCGGACTGCTGTCGGTCAGACTGCCCCTCCTCTCGCAGAGTCGTGAAGGACAACCGTACGAAGCAGTCCTCTGGATTCGCGACCCCGCAGTATGACGTCCCCACAAGTCGGTGGGTTTCCTGGGGTACAATGCGGAGAACGCGAGGTGTCTCCCACGCCTGCTTGCGCGAGTGACCGGATGATTTGAGACTTAAGTGGCCTGGCTTCTTGTCTGGCGCTTTTCTTCTCTTTCTGCACAGCATTGGGCTTGTTCTCAGTCTGGTTGCTAAGAGCCATGGTGCCGCGCAGCTTGACGCGTTTTGCGACTCTCTTGGCGGTGGGCATTGATGCCGTGGCTGGTTTGAAGGTGTACGGCTTCCCCGACTGCGAGAATGGGCCACTCAAGGAGAATCTGGTGTGCGACACCACGGCGAGTACGTACACAGTTTCTCCAACCCCAATGGCAAATCCACGATTGATCGACTGACGTGGTTCACTACAGTGCCCAAGGACCGCGCCGCCGCCCTAGTCGCCGCACTCACCCTCGAAGAAAAGTTCAGCAACACGGGCAACACGGCGCCAGGCGTACCGCGGCTGGGCATTCCACCGTACCAATGGTGGAATGAGGCGCTGCACGGCGTGGCGTCGTCGTACAACCAAGAGGTGTTTAGGGACGCCAACGTGTCAGACGCATTCACCTACGCGACGAGCTTTCCCCAGCCGATTCTCATGGGCGCTGCCTTTGATGATGAGTTGATCCGTGCTGTCGCCGATGTTGTTAGCACCGAGTCTCGTGCTTTCAGCAACGCCGGGCAGTTTGGCATTGATGCTTGGACTCCCAATGTAAACCCGTTCCGTGATTCTCGCTGGGGTCGCGGACAGGAGACGCCGGGAGAAGATCCATTCCACATTGCAAGCTATGTGCGCGCGCTCTTGAATGGGCTGCAGGGTGGGGTTCATCCTAAAAACAAGAAAATCATAGCAACTTGCAGTGAGTAATCTCCGATGACCTTCTATTGTACTACTGTGTCGACTGACTTACGCCTTCTTGTATCTAGAGCACTACTTGGGTAAAAAACGCTTTCACGCGCGAGACACTGCCAAATCAAAGCTAACCATCAACAGGCTATGACATTGAGAGCTGGAATGGAAATTGGCGGTATCAATTCGATGCCCAAGTCTCGGCCCAGGACTTGTCGGACTACTACTCTCCTCCCTTTGCCTCCTGCGCGCGCGACGCCAACGCTGGCTCCTTCATGTGCACGTACAACGCAGTCAATGGCGTCCCGACATGCGCCGACCCTTACCTCCAGACGACGCTGCTGCGTGAGCACTGGGGCTGGACCAACGACGACCAGTACGTCGTCTCAGACTGCGATTCCATCCAGAACGTCTACCTGCCCCACCAATGGGCTTCGACTCAGGAAGAGGCAGCGGCAGATTCGCTGAACGCCGGTGTTGGTGAGTCGCAATAATTCAAAGATGGGTGTGAGGGATCTGATTGACTGACGCCAACAGATCTCGACTGCGGTACCTACTACCAAACGTACCTCCCCTTGGCCTACGAACAAGGCCTCATCAACGAAACCACGCTCGACAGGGCGCTGACGCGCGTCTACTCTGGGCTTGTGCAGCTGGGCTACTTTGATCCAGCTTCCATCCAGCCGTACCGGGCGCTTGGCTGGAGCGATGTCAACACGGAGCACGCGCAGAAGCTCGCCATCAAGGCAGCCCACGAGGGTATCACGCTCCTCAAGAACGCCGACAACGCGCTACCGCTGTCACTCACGGATGAGACTTCCATTGCACTCATCGGCGAATGGGCAAATGCCACGAGTCAAATGCAAGGGAACTACTTCGGGACAGCTCCATACTTGATATCGCCGCTCATGGCAGCGCAAGAAGCGGGACTCAACGTCAGCTATGCCAACGGAAACGGACAAGGTGATCCGACCACCGGTGCCTGGAGCGAGATATGGCCAGCAGCAGCATCCGCCGACGTCATCGTCTACATCGGCGGCATCGACAACGACGTCGAGTCCGAAGGCATGGACCGCGTGACGATCGGATGGAGCGGGCCGCAGCTAGACCTCATCACGCGTCTCGCGTCCCAAGGCAAGCCGACCATCGTCGTCGCCATGGGCGGCGGGCAGATCGACAGCGCGCCGCTCGTCGCCAACCCTAACATCAGCGCCATCCTGTGGGCCGGGTACCCGGGGCAGTCGGGCGGCACGGCGCTGTTGGACATCTTGACGGGCAAGGTGGCGCCGGCCGGCCGTCTGCCCACGACGCAGTACCCGGCGCGCTACGTGAGCGAGGTGCCCATGACCGACATGAGCCTGCGCCCGAACGACGCGACGGGCTCCCCCGGCCGCACGTACATGTGGTACAACGGCAGCGCAACCTACCCGTTCGGCTGGGGCCTGCACTACACGACCTTTTCCGCGTCCATCTCGCTCGCAGACGACGACGAGTCGACCGTCGACGTCGACGCCATCGCGTCCTCCTGCAACGCCACGCACCTCGACGCGTGCCCCCTGCCGCCCTTCTCCCTCTCCGTCACAAACACCGGCAACGCGACGTCCGACTACGCCGCGCTGCTCTTCGCCCGCTTCCCCTCCGCCGCCGGCCCTCAGCCCGTCCCGCGAAAGACGCTCGTCGCGTACCACCGCTTCCACGCCCTCGCGCCGGGCGCCTCGCAGACGGCGCGCGTGGCGCTGGACCTGGGCCGGCTGGCGCGCGCGGACGAGGCGGGCGACAAGCGGGTTTGGCCCGGCGCGTACACTGTAGAGGTTGGCGTTGAGGGCGACGAGGCCGACATGTTGGGCGAGGGGAGGAGTGTTGGGTTTGAGGTGAAGGCTGAGTCGGAGGGGTTCTTAGTTGAGGAGTGGCCGCGGATGAGTGAGGAGGGGAGGATGGGGAAGGGGGTTGAGGGGTTCGAAGGGTATTTTGTTGGTGGGTATTAGGGGGGTGGTGGATGCGTGGGGGAACTGACGGTGAACAGAAGACATGGTCTGCATAACTTCTCTGTTTGAATACTTCCAATCCCTTTGAAGGTATGATTTTAAAGTTGAATGCACCCTATCGCTTGTGAAATCATTGTGGTGGTGCTTGAATAAGCCTTGGACGCGGCCAGCCAATCACTTGCCAAACTTGACTTTTTTTTTTTTTTTTTTTCCTGTGGTGGACCAACACAGGAAGAGAACAAGTGTAGACACACGTATGTGTACAGTGATTCTTTAGCGCATAGTTTGGCAGACAGATCCCACTCAGTCGGTCAGTCGCCATTTCCCCCTTACCCCTTTCTCCCCTCCCTCCCACCCCCTTGCCATCTCTCATCCAACGAACCAAACCAACAATCAAAAACCTACGCAAGAGGCACAACACCGACCCTCTCCCACTTCGCCGCCCCGGCCGCATCCCCCTGCCCCACCCCGCCCGCAAACCGCCACTCCGTAACCTGCGCGCCCACGCCCCCATCCGCAAAACCGTACACGCGCCCCGCCTGACTGGCAACAAGCGCACCACCCGCACTCACGCCCTCCATCCCTGCCACACTCGCCACGCGTCCCCACGCCGCCTTCGCCCCATCCCACCACGTCACCGCCACCCCCCCGCCGCTCTTCGTCGTCAGCACCGCAATGTAGAGCACGTCGGCGACGTCGCGGGCGAAGGCGGCGATGGCGGCGCCGGCGCCCAGCGCGGCCGATGCTGCCGAAGAGTCGGCGATGCTGGTCAGCGGCTCCCATTGCGGCGAGGCGGACGGGATGAAGTAGATTTCCTGCAGCGTGTTGGCGTTGGCGTAGACGGCGGCTTTGGGCTCGTTGGCTTGCACGGGGAAGATGGGGACGGCGGCGAGGCTGGTGCCCGGGACGGCCGAGGGGAGGATGGTCAGGGGCGCGTTCCATGTGCCCGTTGTTTCGTCGGCGGCGGCGGTGCTGCTGGCGCTGCTGCTACTGCTGCTGCTACTGCTGTTTTGCATGGCGAGCACGTTGACGCTGCCGTCGTCGTCTTGGTACAGCAGCCAGTGCGCGCCCGTCAGGCACACGCTGCAGCCCGTCGCGTACGCGGCGAGGCTGGTGCCCGGCGCGGCGCGCACTAGCGAGTCGGCAGAGCTGAGGCTCCACGTCGTCGGCGACGAGATGTTGGATGTGTAGGCGCGGATGAGATTTGTTTTGTCGAGGAAGGCGAGTTGGAAGGTTTGCTTTGTTCAACCGGCCAGTCAGCTTCTGTTTCGAAATGTTGCTCTCGTCGCCTTGAGTTGGCGGCTCAGGGGAAAAGACGAAGATGTACTCACATGCCCATCGGCGCGCCAATACACGTACGCCGCTATCGGCGTGCCATTCTTCGCCTTGATCTTGGTATCTGCATCATCCCCACTCAACCTGACGACCGCCGGGCTCGACCAGTTCCCAGACGCGGAGTCCCACTCCGCCGCCGCAATGTCCAAACTCGCCGTCTGGTAATACAACCGATGGTGCTCGACGCCGCTTCCGTCCGTGTAATTGACGGCCGCGAGGTTTGACTTGGACAACAGGCGCGTCGTCGTCGTCACGTTGCCTGCTCCCGTGCCGCGCCCGCTCTCGCTGTCGTTGCTGTTCGACGACGACGACGAAGATGAGGAGGACTTTCGGCTTCCCAGAGCACCGCCAACGCCGCCTCCGATTGCTGCCGCGGCGATGAAGACGAGCACGATGCTGAGGCATAGCCAGAATGTGCGGCGCGGGATGCCGCATATGGTCCTTTGGCGGCCATGTTCGACGCCGCTCTTGACCTCGGCCCCCTCGAGCGGCGTAAGGGGAGCAGCAGCAGCACCATTGACCGGCGTGCCAGCATTCAAGGGAGCATACGGCGTCGAGGCGTACGAGAAGCGCGCGCCAGGTGTACTGCTGCTATTGGCGTAGCCGGGCACCGAGTTGTACGAGTAGCGCGGGTCCAAGGACGATCCCATGGTCGGCGACAGCATCGACATGGATTGCGGCGGCGAGGCGACGCCGACAACTTCTGGGGCACCGCTGCCGTCGTTGTTGGACGGTGTGTATGGTTGTGCGTCTGCGGCCTTGAGATTTGCTTCGGGCAGCTCGCTGCTGTGGTCGACTTCGAGCGTGCTGTAGCGCTCCGTGGCGGGCGTCTTCCTGTCGTCTGCGGCCATTCTGCGCTGTTTTGTTGTTTGCTGGGCCAAAATGGTGATTTGAGGATGGCCTCGGGGCGAGGTGAGATGGGGTATGTTGGACTGTTGATTGTCATGGCATCAATGGCTTTGCATGTGGTTCTGTCCATCACTCCTAGTTGCGTTAGGGGGTGTGGCTTGAAGCTTCTAAGCGCTAATTCGAAGGACCCTTTTTGTGGACAACGCAGGAGCGCTGTCAAGTATCATTTGAGAGACAAACATGTCCAAAAAGTACTCGCGAAATTGGCAAGATAGCTTTTCGTTATTTTCTCCCCATTGGAGACCTTTTGCGTAGGGAGACTGTCGAAGATGAAGACGGTATCTGGCCAGAAGGCTGAGTATCATCGCCATCAAACAGTCAGTCAACTGTGGCCCAAATTAGCAGGCTAGGACGAAATTGCTCCGTATCTCACCAGCTACAGCCACAGACACGTGCTCATCTCATCATCCCGTGCTCAAAATGACAGCCATCCTCCAGCAGATTCGAGACCCTCCGGCCCCCTTCCTGGGAATAAAGTAAGAGAGCGGTCGAGCCTTCCCGGGACAGGCACGCCAGGCCGAGATATGTGCGGATACTTCTAATTTGACCCGAGGCAAAGTGTGGTTCACTAGCCAGATTGCGCTTGGTTTGGAGCCATTGTAAGAGCCACGCGAGCATCAGAGATGAAGAACCGTGTTTTGCCGTGGATGCCTCTACACTGACGGAGGTGTTGTCCTGTTGCATTAGTGAGAAAGGAACATGAAGGCGGGTTCTGATCGGCAATGTACACCGGAATCGCAAAGGTATGTCGAAAGATTCGCTATAAAATTCAAGGTTGTTGTCGGCAAGACTTCAAGAGTTTGAGGTTCCACCGGACTCAGTCGAATTTGAAAGTCAGAAGGACTTCGCTCAAAGACACACAAAATTCGAATTAACGTAGCGAAAACGACCACCCAAGCTTTTGTAGCGAAAAAGAAGTGCAAAACAATGCGAATCATACCCGAGAGCAAATCTTTCCTGTACCCTTTGTAGGCAACAGGGGCTTACTCTTCATCAAAGCACACCCACGGTCAAAATTTGTGCAGTGACCGCAATAGTCACTACGAAAGTTTTGCCGCTCTTTTGAAATATATAGGTCAGTAATTTGGGCTTTCCGGAAAATACTGCTCTGTGGCAGGCGATAGGCATGACGTTTTCATTCTTCACCACTCTTCGTTCCTTTTGCCGCTAGATCAAGCCGTTCGCATTCTTCATCGGCACCTTACCACATTCTATGTCGTCCACGCCGTTCCCTTGACCGCCAACCCACCTTCAGGCGTCTCAGCCCAAACGTCGTACCTCTCAAGGTCACCATTTCCCTTCTCAACTTTGCGTCCGCAAAACTTGATGGGCTCGTTGCAGTACAGTGGAGCGACGTTGCGGTACTCGATGGACACGATGCGCTTGCCGGGCTCGATGTTGTTGTGCACGAGCGTGGTGAGAAAGGTCAAAGACAAAGGACCGTGGAAGAGCAGGTCGCGGTGGCCCTCGACGTCGCGGCAGTAGGCCGGATCGAGGTGGATGGCGTGGGCGTTGAAGGTGAGGGCACTGTATCGGAAGAGAAGGGATGGCGTGGGGACGATGGTGTGCGAGAAGTCGGGGGCGTGTAGCGCTGTCACCATCGTCATTCCTTAGTTCGTTTTTGTCTTCGGAGAGAACCTACGCTTCACTACCTTTCCGCCCTTGCTGACCTCCGCCTTTGCTTGCTCTGGGCTGCGTCCACGCATGAAGACAATGTTTCTCCTCTCAATCAACCAAGCCTCGCCCCAGTCGTCCTCATCCTCCGTCCACAGCTTCCGTTCCGGCTGCCCGATGCGCCGCTCGATCCCCACAAACACTTTTTCTTCGCCCTCGCGCCCCTTGATCGTCACGTCTCTGATCCCTTCCACGCAAACCCACCTCTTCCCATCCAGCGGCACTGGGCGGTCGCCCCAGCGGACATAGCCGCCTGCCCACATACGCCGCGGATACTGCTCGCCGGGACTTTGCAGCGGGTCCGTGCCATCTGGAAGCAAATGCTCGGCGGGAAGGGCTGGGTTGAAGTAGACGAGATGGTGGGTGGGCGCCAGCGGCAGCGAGGGCGAAGGTGGCGGCAAGGCGGGGGCGCCGGCGTTGTTGCGAGGCAGCGCCGCGACAGGGCTCTTGAGGGTCCATTCGGCGGGAAGAAAAGACGAGAGCGTGATGGCAAGGGCGTGAGAGGAGGATGGCGTCAAGTCGGAGTATACGGGAGGCAGACGAAGCGGGAAAAGCGTATCTCTGAGGTTCGAAGTGGAGTTGCAGCGCGAGGGCGTCGACAAACGCGCAACGGGCACGCGCCGCAAGACTGGACGTGTGAGAGGAGCAAAGACGACCATGGCGGAAATGGGCGCTGAATTGTTTGGAATTGGCTTGATTTGATTGCCAGAGGCAGGAAAGTAGAGCCTACATGGTGGTGGTGGTGGTGGTGATTCGAGGAGGATGACCCGAGGTTGGGGCAACATTGCCCACCCAGTTTTATTCCCGCCTATTCCCGTCCATCCCCGCGTCGCCCGAAATGGCAATTCAGCACGCCCATCATCGCTTCTGTATGAGTGCTGTACTTCTATCACGAGCTCGACTTGCTCTGCCAGCTACCCAGCCATCGCCAGCTCTTGGCCACTTTGCCCAGATCCCTCAGCGCGCCATTGACGGCCCCGCGCGTACCCTCGAGCCGTCTGCCGCGGAACTCGACGAAGAAGATGTAGTTCCATTTTTCCACGCCACTTGGCCTGGTATTGACGCTGGTGAGGTTGAGCTTATATGGCTTGAAGACGCCAAGGGAGTCGGCTAGGGCGCCTGGATTGTTTCCCTCGACCGTGAAAGAGACGAGCGATTTGTAGTTGTCCATATCCTCGTCCGAAGCGCCGGCGGCATGTTCCCGCGGCGAGAACGAGTCGGCAAGCGTCTCCATTTCGGACGAGCCGCGCCGCCGCAACACAAAGAATCGCGTCGTGTTGTCGTCAAAGTCGTTGATTCCTTGAGCCAAAAAGTCGAGCCCGTGCATTTTGGCCGCCGTAGCACTCGAGATGGCGGCACTGCATCCCGTCTTATCTTTTGCTGCTTCCTCCGCTGCCCGCGACGTCGACGAACAGTCTTGCCTTTCGATGCCCTTGAGATACGCGTTAAGGAAATTTTTACATTGACCCCACGCCTGAGGGTGTGAGTACAGCTTCTTCACGTGACTGATGCTGACCAGCGGCTTGCTTTGCGGCTTTGCGGGGTCAGGAGTGTCCAGCGTGGGCGTCGCGGCGCCAGAATCGTTTGGTGAAGTGAGGACATCGTTGGCAATCGGTGACTTGGGAGGCGCCCGGCCAAGAAGACAGTGTTGAATGCGGACGTAAGCTTCTCCGCAAATCAAAATGTCTGGAAATCGGTCTTTCAAGTCGGCAAAGAGGTCCAGCGTGAAGATGACGGCTCCGTTGGATGAGTTTTCAACCGGCACGACTCCGTGTGAGGCTTCGTCGTGTTGGACTGCCGCAAAGACGTCTTCGATGTTTACTGCCGGCCGCAGATTGTACTTTTGCTCGTCAAACGAATCGAGTGCTGCCTGAAATTCTTAGTGGTGCGGAATCGGGAATAGTTGATAGTGTTGTAGAGCGCTAGCGAGAGGATATCTGACAATACAAAAAGCCAATACCTGGTGTGTATACGAAGCCCTGGGTCCCAGAAAGGCGACGGTTTCTTGAGTCATGACGGCCGTCGTAGAGAAGGGTCCAAAAGTCAATTCGACCGTGATATCATGACAGCTGTTTGGAGTGCCTTTTATCGATGCCTTTGGAGACCGATGACCGTGCAAAAATGCCCGAGGCGCTAAACGCGTCGGGCCGAGCGGTGAGGCGCTGCAGTGGGCAAAATGTCAAGGAAATCCACCACTTTATTGCATGACCCACTGGATCACTACTTAACAATCTGAAATCAATCCGAGTTCATCAAAAAAAAGACCTCTGCTGCTACATTGAGAGTGTATCCGCCACCTGCCCGCTTCTTTTCGTCTTGGAGCGAGGACGCCCTGCGCGCTCCCGGCTCCAAGCCATGCCGTGGGTATCACGAGTCCGAGCAAGTACCGTCCAGACTAGTTCATCTGATGCTTTCTCGAGCATTCTGATCAATTAGCTACGCCTGGAACACGCGCCGCCAATGCTCACCGAGGTCTTTGTTTCTCGACTCCCTACAACATGGAGCGGCATGGAAACGGTGCGACCCCGTTCTCCAGCTCCTGAGCGTCAACGCGACGCTCGGCGCGAGGAAGAGCCGTCAGAGTGCCGGGAGTAGCCTTCTCTGGGAGAGCTTCCTCGCTCACTGCGAGGGTACCGAACCGTCAATCATCGTAGAATTCGTCATCGTCACTGTAATCGGCGAGCTGTTCAAAGTTGACCTTGTAGCGCAGAATGGCGCCAATGCCACCAAAGCCCTTGACAAACTGGTTGCCCTCGGAGGAGCGGTCCGAGACGAACTCGAGAGTGGCACCAAAGTCGCGGTACTTTTCGGCGAGCCATTCGAGGAAGGACTGCTGGTCGACAATCTCCATCTCTTGGCCAGTCGACTTGTCCATGAAGTTGCTGCGGTCGTCCTCCTGAATCTTGTTGGTGTGGAGAATGACCTCGGCGCCCTCGGAATTCTTCAAGGTCCAGCGGGTGATCTCCAAGTTTTCATAGACAATCAGAGTCTCGCAGGCACCGAGTTCGAGGGCCTTGAGCATGTCGTCGATGCCGTAACAGACCTTGCCGCTGTCTTGAGAAATCTCCTCAAAGTACTTGTTGATGAGCTTCTTCTCCTGAATGAACTTGACGTTGCTCAGAGTCTCGGAAGCCAGCTCGATGGCCTGGTTGAAGCCGTTCTCTCCACCATACGAGACGTCGACGACCTTGATGACCTTGGCCTGCAGACGCCCGTCGAACAGGTCCGACTGGTTCAAGTCGTTCTTGAAGTCGGCAGAACCAGCCAAAATCAGACCTGCCACGTTGACCTTGTCGTTGGTGATGAAGTTTTGGACCGCCAACTCGGCAACTTTGCGGACGTAGTTGTGACGCTTTTCCTCACGCAAACGCGCGAAACGCAGCGCAGACTGACCACCACGGCCGTGCTTCTTGGGCAAGTCGACCGAGAACTTTTGAATGACCTCGCGAGTGTTGCCGCTCAGAGTACCAAACAGAGCTCCGTTACCGTCCATGATGATGAAGCCAAACTTTTGATCCGACTCGAGCAGCTCGCTCAGAGCCTCGGTGTGGAATTTGTTGTCGCAGAGGTAGAGCGAGGTGTTGATGGGCTTAAAGGGCTCAAAGTCGATGTTGATCTTGCGCTCCTTGCCCTCCTGAGTGATAATTTCACCGCAGTATACGACGAGACCATTTGGAGGGACCTTGGAATAGAGCTTAAGGCGCTGCTGGGTCGAGGTAATGGCGGAGAGGACGGACAGACGGTTGACGCGCGATTTGATGTTGGAGGCGGTACCCTAGAGGCATTCAGCGGGAGCACAGGCAAGTAGTGTGAGCGCCGACGTACGTATTCTTCAGCCAACATTTTGGAGATGCGCGAAATCTGGTCCTTGGGGGCTGCGAGGCACTACAGTCAGCGCTTGTGCTGAGGCGGAGGCGGAGGCGGAGGCGGGAGCGACTCACGGATGATGAGCGAGATCATGCTGGTGCCGTTGCCACGGGCGGCCTCGAGGCGTTTGATGAGCTTCTTGACCTTCCATATTTCGATGTTCTTTTCGGCGTCGTTGGCCTGCTGCTGCTGGGAGCTCATGATGGAGGTGGTGGTGCCGAAGAACGGCGGGGCCAAGCAGAGGCGAGTTTTGCAGCGCGGTGGGCACACGAATGCGCTGGTGCTGGAGCAAAAAGGGCCAGCAACGGGGCTCGACGACTGCGGGAGGGGGGAGCTGTGCGTCGAGAGACGGGGGGGGAGATGGTGGAGGAAGGGAGAGGAAGGTTGGGCGACGGACAATGGGACGAGGGGACAAAACTTGGTGCTTTGGGCTCTGTTCTGCTATTATTCCGTCGCTTGTTGTGCACCTCCAGCGTCATGCGGATCGGATCCACCGAGTCTGAGTCGACGGGTAAGCGACGAGTGCCCAACCCTTTGGCCGCCACTGCACTGCACTGCACTGCACTGCACTGCACACTCCCTGGGGTAAACACCACGCCACACCATACCACGCCGAAAACAATCTTAGCAAGACGAAATAAACCAGAAGGGAAATCCTTCCTGCACGCCTGGACACCTGCTCAAAAAATTTTGCCCCAGCATCCCTGGAACCCGCGCCTTGGCGCATCACAGACGTCTTCCGTGGACGCGGCTCCGATTAATGCTGTGGAGTGCATGCGAGCGCCGCATCGTTCTCTTCTCGTCGATAACCATCTTTCCAATCTATACTTCTCTACCTATATAAATCCCGCCGCCGCCAGCCAGCGTCGTCTAATTCGCGCGTGTCAAACATTAGCTCCACCAGATAAACCAAGCTAGGTAGTTATCGCCCAACGCCGGCCCACCACCCCGGCAGCTTTTATACAACTGCTCCTGCTCTTGTCCCCCCGCGCGTCCTCGTCTTTTTCCTGTCAGTTGTTGTTCTCATGGACGTCCCCCGCAAGCAACCCACTACCTGGGACGAGTATGACGGAGTCCGCGCCGGATCCTTTGGCTCTACGACCAGCAGCCGCATCCAGTGGGACGAAGAGCCGGACCGTCAAGGCCGCAGCCGTGAAAACAATGGCTTCGACGGCCATCAATTGAGGGAACGAAGGTAGACATTGTTTTTCAATCGCCGTTGCATCAAAACCCCCGCTCATTCCGCCAGATCCTCCCTATCAATGCGCATCAACTCGATCCGCGCCGCCGGTGGAGTCAACAGCTTGGACAATTTCGCCCGCTCCTGGCAGCGAGCCGCCGGTTTCTACGAAGTTACCCCGGTGCAGCACACTTTTCGCTTTTCCGATCAGGGTGATGAAGTCGGCCAGGAACGACATGGCGATGTCGAGGCGACTCCAGGAGAGCGTCGGTCGTTGCTCCGCGCCGCATTCGAGAACGAGTCGCGACGGGTTCCCGACCATGCCGTTGTGACCGAAGACGACCCCGGCGTCGACGACTCGCAGTTCCCCAGCATCATCACGAGCACCTCGACCCCACAGGACCGCCTCAATGCCTCGCGGACGGGCTCGTTGCGCGACGACAATATCTTTACCATTGAGCCCTCGCTATCCTCTCCTTTTGGCGGCAGCTATGGCACCAGTTTCAGTAGCGGCCTGAGGGACCGCCTCAATGAATCTTCTATGCGCCATGCGGGCCGACTCTTTCAAGAGCAGCAAGTCAAGGGCGCAAGCCAGCCCGAGCAGGATCGGGAGCCGTTGCTTGTGAAGCAGGTTGAAGAAGATGGCCAAATCATCAACGTTGTAGTCGGGCAGTCGACTCTGCCGCAAACCATTTTCAACTCGGTGAATGTTCTCATTGGCGTCGGCCTGCTCAGTCTCCCGCTAGCCCTCAAGTACTCTGGCTGGATCATTGGCCTTGTGTTTTTCATCTTTTCGGCCGTCACCACCTCGTATACGGCCAAGCTTTTGGCCAAATGTCTCGACGTTGACAGTTCCTTGATCACGTTCGCAGACTTGGCATACGTCTCGTTTGGACAGCGCGCGAGATTTGCTGTCAGCATTCTTTTTACGCTCGAGCTCGTCGCGACATGCGTTGCGCTGGTCGTCTTGTTCGCGGATACCCTCAACGGGTTGATTCCCAACGTTGGCCTTATTGGATGGAAAATCGTCTGCGGCATCATTTTGATACCCCTTGGCTTCTTGCCTCTGCGTCTACTCAGCTTCACCAGCGTTCTGGGTATTTTATGCTGTCTTGGGAGTAAGTCATCATCCGTCACGCACACCGATCTCTTCACTGACCAGTCCAGTTGTCCTCATGGTTTTCATCGACGGCGCCATTAAGCCTCATCAACCGGGATCTCTCCAAGAGCCCGCAACCACGTTTCTCTTCCCCGAGCGCTGGGCAACAGTGCCACTCAGCTTTGGATTGCTCATGTCGCCATGGGGCGGGCACTCCGTTTTCCCCAACATCTATTCAGACATGCGGCACAAGTACAAGTACCGGCGCGGCGTCAACATCACCTACATCTTCACTTTCATCCTCGACCTCTCCATGGCCGTTGTGGGGCTGCTCATGTTCGGCGATGCGGTGCGCGACGAAATCACTTCCAACATCCTCACAACGCCAGGCTACCCGCGCGCGCTGTCGTTTCTTATCGTCATCGGCATTGCCATCATTCCACTGACCAAGATCCCGCTCAACGCGCGTCCCATCATCTCGACCGTGGAGCTCTTCCTCGGCCTCGACCCGCGCTCGTTGCCCGCGACGAGCGGTCTCGTCGGCGCTAGCGGACTCAACCGCGGTATCCAAAAGCTCGCTGTCCGCCTCGGTACTACCATCGCGTTCGTCGCCATTGCCATCGTCTTTCCGGCGTTTGATCGCATCATGGCGCTGCTGGGCGCCGTCGCGTGCTTCACCATTTGCATCATCTTGCCCCTGGCGTTCCATCTGCAGCTGTTTGGCAAGGAGATTGGCCGCTTCGAGCGCTGGGGCAATTGGGCTCTGATTGTCGTCAGCTCCATCATGGCGGTTGTCAGTACTGTCTTTGCGTGCTTGCCGAAAGAGGTCATCATGAAGATGGGATGAAGGAGTCGATTTGGTTTCTTCCATGTTGTGTATTTCCTCTCTCGTATGTTGAACTCCTTGTTTTGCCGTCATTGTCGTTGCGTATCTATCTACCGCTGCCTGTGTCTTCCCACTACCTACATACGTATTCTGTCTCTCTCAACCCACATTAGCCCGGCGCTGGCGGATGGATTTCTATCAAAACAAATACCTACTGTACCTACCTGCATACGCACCAACATTTCTCCCACAGAATAGAAACACAGCACAATTGCTCCCCCCCCCCCCCCCCCCGCATCTCGGACTACGTAACAGAAACTTGCGCGCCCCCCAGGCAGGCCCCTCAGGGAACCCACCGAGCCACTACAACAACCAACAAAAAGCATCATTCAAATCCGTCATCATCATCTCCTCCCACGCCACATCTTAACCCCATCTCCGCCCCCCTGCCCAATATAGCGGCGTCTAGATCCTCCGTGCAGCCATTATCAAGCGATCAATCAGCCGGAAAGGATCGCGTGAGGTCAGACGCCGTCCGCGCCCGTCTCCACCGTGAGGCGAGGCGGGGCACGGGGCGCGCAGCGCATGGTGCGTTGTGGAGACTGGGGGAGGAAGGCGGCGTATTGATTGACGGATGGGGGAGTTTTTATGCAGGACGCAGCGGCACAAGCGACTTTTTGTGCCGTGGATCTGCCGGGGCGATGTTGGCGTTGGGTTTTGTGGTGAATTCGAGTTGTTGTAGGAGGGTGGAAATGGTCACTAATATTTTCAGAGCAAAATGTAAAAGTCATGGTGTTTTTTCTCCTTCTATTTTGATAGAGCACGTATTTTCGGGTTGCCCACGCCACGACCCCAAATCTAGCTCACTTGAGCACAACGCAAAAGTTATTCCGTTTAGCCCCCGGATTGACCTCAACCTTTGCAAACTTTTGAGGCTTGCCCTGCGGCTTGCCTGTCCATTTCCACAGCTGGTATACCAGCTTAGATGTCACCTTGTCCTTGAGCAGCACATAGCCCAGGCTCTCCATGATGCGCGCAAGACGTGGACGGTCGAGGTATCGCGAATTTTCGACACAAGGAGCAGGCAGGACAAAAAAGAGGCACGGCGTCGGGCGCCGCTCTACTTCCGCATTCTCCTTGGCCTGCTCAGATGTGGCGCGAAGAAACTGACACGTCCGTTTGAGCATCTCCCCGCGTCCCTCGGCGTCCGGCACATAGTTCAGCACGAGCGACAGCGAGATGATATCGAAACGGTCGCCGTCGCTCTTTGGCAGTGGCCTCGCCATGAAATCCTGTTGCTGGATGCCCGGGTTTTGCGAGTGCAAGTCGATGCGCGTGACTGAGAGGTAGCGCCGCTGGGAACAGGCGTTTGTCGTCGAGAGGGCACCGACTTCGAGGACTTCGTACGCTTGTTGCGTAGACCGCTGGCCGCTGCTCGCGTCTTTGGCCTTGGTTGCGCCGGGGAGGCGCAGCTCTTTGAGCCAGTCGACCAGAACTCGACTGCTGTCGCCGCCGCGCTCCGCGCTTTGCCCTGTTATGCTGGCCACTTGGTACTTTTTCAGCCCGCCATTGGCCTCAATCTGCTTTTGTATCTCAGCCGCCTTGGCCTGGTCGCCTGCTTTCACGGCCTGCGCATGTGCCTTTTGCAGTTGGTGATGCGTTCGGATGATCGAGGCGGTCGTTTTTGCAGACAAGCCTGACTTGGGCTTGTTGGTGACGAGGTGCGGCGAGCGAGTGTGCGAGAGAAGTCCTGGCGTGCGGCCCTTGGCCTTGCGCTTCGACGCGACCATTTGTGTTCACGGCATCTTGGGTGTAGAAACTGTTCAAGACGATGATGGAAATGCGCTCGCAAGGCCGTCGTTGAAACGGCTTGGCGCACTAGGCTCCTTTGGGAACGGCAAGCGAGTCTGCGCGGCACTCAAACTTCGATTTCTCTTGCCACCCTTTGCTCCCATCACCGACGACTTTCTTCCCGGACAACGACAGTAGCAATGGCCCCCAAGGACAACAAGAAGCGTGAGTGTCAAACTCTCTGCGTCGACTGCATTTCGGCTACGCATGCGAAGTTCCACCAAAATCAGTCGCGACACCAGGAATCGAGGGCAAAGCTAACATTTCGCAGCCTCCAAGCCTTCCGCTAAGGCCTCTGCTGCGGCCAAGGCCACTCTTCGCGGCGTAAGGACTCTTTCAAGTGGCGTGTGAGCACCAATCGCTCACGGCCTGGTTTTCATTACAGGTCAACTCGCACAAGGTCCGCAAGGTTCGCCTTAGCACGTCCTTCCACCGTCCCAAGACGCTCCAGCTCTCGCGCACGCCCAAGTACGCCCGCAAGAGCATCCCCCACGAGCCCCGCCTCGATGCCTCCAAGGTCATCATCCACCCGCTCAACACCGAGAGCGCCATGAAGAAGATTGAGGAGAACAACACCCTCGTCTTCATCGTCGACACCAAGGCCAACAAGCGCCAAATCAAGGAGTCTCTCAAGAAGCTCTACGACGTCGACACCGTCAAGATCAACACCCTGATCCGGTATGCTCGAAACCTCGGTCCTCTTACGGCTCACACTGACAAATTTTAGCCCCGACGGCAGGAAGAAGGCCTTTGTCCGCCTCACCCCCGATGCCGACGCTCTCGACATTGCCGCTTCCAAGCTCAACATTGTCTAAGCGCGTCTTTAAGTCATGGGCATGAGTTAGGACAGGGCAGGAGTTTAAGCGGCTGTAACGGGCTTTGCGCGCCGCCGGGAAAAATCGGTCCCTGGGTTATTCGTGGATAGCGCTCGGAACAGCCAAATCTACTGTCATGACGGGAACAAAAAAAAATTTCGATACCCGCTTCAGCTTGCCAATGAAGCATGTTGCCATTTTTGAATGTGACTTTTGTGATTTCTTGAGTTGGGATCTCCAGCCTTCATGTCCAGTGTCTATTGTACAGGCGCCTTGCCGTGCTTTTCAATAACATCAATCCACTCTTCGCCCTTCAATGCCAATATCCTTGTGCTCTGCTCTTCTAAATATCCATTCAAGCTAGTTGTGCAACCACCGCTTGCTTGTACAATCTGCAATGTCCAATCTAGTGCTTCAGGTTCTCCAGCGATTTGATAATGGTCTGGTTGGCGTCGATCCAGCGGTCCACACAGTTTTGCATGCAGGGCTCCTCGTACTTGTCCAGCTTGCCCGACGAAATCTTGCTGGTAATGCACTTGCGGAAGCAGACGTTGGTGAGTTCGTGGACGGCTAAAGCACACAAACAGCGGTTAGCGGTTGGTTTTTTGAATCTTGTTTGCAACTCTGCCCGCGAGACAGGGCGGGAGGAGGGGCAGTGGGGGAACGCACTTGACTGCATGCGCGCCTTTTGCGACTCGGCTTCGACGAATTGCTGCAGCTCCTTCATCTCTCCGGGCGAGAGGTTGTTCAGCTTGGACGCGACTTCGCTACCGCCGATGCTGTCCATGATGGGCGTGTGTGGAGAGACGGCTAGTTGGTGTGTGGATAGGGATGCGGACGGAGGCACAAGAATTTGGTGGAGGAGGAGGCGGGTGGTGGGGAGTTGGCAAAGGAGGTGTGTTGTCTTTGCGATGCGAAGCTTTGAGATGCTTTGGCAATGACGAAAAGATGCGATGCCTTTTTAGGTATGGTAGCCAGCCAAGTCTCCAAGACCTGCGCCGATGATCCGCTCACCACCATCTTTTGTCATCACTTTCATCTCCAAACATGCGCACCTGCCTTCTGACTTGGTCTACTACCCTTTCAATGCTTTCCTCGTCTCTTCTCACCTGTTGTTTTGAGTGTTTGTCTCGATTCAGAACTATCACCAATTTCAAATCCACACATTTATCCAGACAAGCAGAGTACCACGAACGTCACGAATTGACGCTGTCCTTTCTCAAGTCACCAGTCAAAGTCACCTCGCCTGCTGCTCTCCGAATGACATCTGAAGTCAGTCCTGGCATGCTCAAGAATGGACTGTGTCCAGCGCTGCACCTCTCAACATCGAACTTGCCCTTCCCAACTTTCTCCAGCATCGACTCCTGCGCTTCCAATGGAATGGCGTTGTCTGCTTCGCAGACAAGATAGGTGCTCGGCACATCCTTGAAGGCAGGATAGGTTACTCTGGAATAGAAGGTGCGGTAGCAGTGGTGTTGGATTTTGGCGGCCCATTTGTCCGCATCGGCACGGGAGAGGTCGTTGTAAAATATTTCCTGGGCATTCCGAGGCCTCACTTTGTTGTCCTTTGTGGACTCGTCAGTAGAGTAAGATGTAGTGAGGGACCATAGGCCGGCTTACTCGGACTTCGAACCACGGGAGATCTTGACCGCCCAAATAATCGATCAACGCCATGCCCGGATCCGCGAAGAACGCAGCCAGATATACGAGCCGAACCACTGCTCCAGTCTGCCCGGCTTGTGCACGAGAAGAGCGATCCAAGTTTTTCATTGCGTCTCCGCCAGGAAGCCCAGAGTATGAGTGGAAGACGACAACAGCGTCACGCCCCGTATCAATTACCTCCTTCACTGTTTTGCGGATCGCTGCGACGTCTGGATCCCAATTCTCGAGCGGTGGCTCAGCGCCCAAGCTAGGGAGGTTACAGCTGACGCAGGTGTAGTCGGCCTTGGAGAGATGGTCAATTGTGGACTCGAAGCAGTCTGGACCGTGCCAGGCAGCAGGCGCAAAGATCACGACAGGCTTTTTTGAAGACATGATGGACAAGTAAAGCCTTGCAGTATTCAAAAAGTGGTCGAGACGCAAGATAAGAAATCGGCAATCTCTCCGTCCGCTAAACAATTCTTTAATTTTGGAGGCATATCCCGCCATTTATCATGAACACGGACACCGGAGCAGCCCAACAGCAGTAAAGACAGAGCCGCGGCCGAGGCCCTCACGGGGAATCGTAGGATGGCGTTCATGTTAGCGGCACAACGGAAGCGGGCTCGGTGAGGGGAGCGTGCAAGGAAGGCTGTGGGGAAGCAATACCGCCCTTGCACAAATGGCACAAAAGGGTAAGGCGCACAACTCAAAAACCTCCGCATTCGACTGTTTCCCGGTCATTGCTTAACTTTCTCTAAGCTTGATCCTGGCTGCTTCTTGGTCCCATATCCGTTGTTGAATGCCTCTCATCCGACGTCTGCAAAGCATCCGAAAAGGTAGGGATCCGTCTTTGAGTGAGCTTGATTCACACCGATTGAATTCGCAGGCTGAATGATCAACCGCAATTGCCATTGCTCTCCAGCGGCTTTCAGTCGTTGATGATTTTCGATAGGGGCCAGTCGAGTTGTCTAGGGGTCATCCAAACCTGTCGCCATTCTAAGCGCAGGGCACGCTGCTCTCCGCATGCTCTCCAGATCAAACATGTGCCTACTGCCACACCAAAAGCCAAATTGCGCACAAATCTTGAGGACACAAGCGCCAGAAGTCAGAATCGAACCCAGAGAGGCGCTTCGGCAACACTCGTCAAGGTGGCGTGAAGGAGCGTTGCAAGCTGCGGGTTGCCGGACTGCGGAATGGCTCCCTGTCCTTCCAATCAGTTCAACAACACCATCGTCACCGATCACTCTGCCATCATTGGATGACGTGCTTCAAATACCAAGATGGACGATTCTCTGCGCCTTTTGCAAATCACTTGCCGCGAACAAATCGGCTTCAGCCGTTGACTTCACCGAGATGCCACTACCCGAGATGTAACCTTAGCTAAGCTGAAAGGGTGCTCCAGTTTGCTTCAGAATGGAGAATGCGTCCATGTCACTTGACGCCATGGACACGCTTTCGTGCCAGCTCGTCTCTCGATTCTCACGTCGTGTTTGTTTGTGGTTGTGTGCTACCCTGTACGATGGCTGGTTTCTTTGCTTGCTTGTACATCATCCTTTGCGCTCATTTCATCTCGTCTCGCCTCTAGCTTTCTTCTCTTTTCTCAGCTTTTGGACCTTCCTCCCCACTCGCGGTCAGTCTCAATACTTTCACCAAAAGGCATTTCCAAGGACTTTGGACCGGGACACGATGCTCCAAAAAGCCCTCCTACTTCGATCCATCCTCATCGCAGCTTCCCATCCACTCGTCGCGCTGGGACAAAACTGCTACTACCCGAACGGAGAGCTGAGTTTGGACGCGAACGGGAAGCTGAATGATGGTCCTTGTAGCCATGATGGAGCATCCATGTGCTGCCCTTTGAATTGGGCATGTCTGGCGAATTACATGTGTCGAAACTTGGAAACGAGACAGCTTGGACGCTTTACATGCACCGATAAGAATTGGGCATCAGACGCCTGTCCAAAGTTCTGCGATGGGAGTAGGTGCGATGTTCTTTTTGCTATGCGATTGAAAACCTCATGATAAAAAAGAGACAGGGCATTAACACCTACGTCTAGGCAACCCTCCAGGTGTCAACAGCACGGATTCTGGAAACTCTGGGATAGAGCGATATGGAGAAGGTATATTCTGCTGCAACGGAGACAACTCTGGGTGAGTAAATTGCGAACAACGGACTGGGGAGGGTCAAAGAACTAAAGGCTTTCAGGAAATGTGCATATGACGAGCATCCTGCGACAATTCGACTTGGAGACCTTCCCATGTCTCCAATCACAACAATCACAAGTGTCGGATTCCCAACTCTCTCAAGCACAACACAAATGAGTATCACTTCAACTCTTTCTACTTCAACTGAAGTCTCCGTCGCCATCACGACGAATGCGGACGGAGAAGTCTCTACTACTACGGTCAAGGAATACATTCCACTTACCGACTGCACAACCATCCTCCACAAAGGAGCCACGGTCTGCCAATTCAATGGAAGTCATGACGAGAAAAAATCCTCTCCTTCCAAGAAACCGACCTTAGCCATTGCTCTTGCACTTGGGATAGCAGTGCCCTTGCTGCTCGGTGCAACCATTTTACTTTGTCTCCGGAGCCGACGTAGAAGGAGAAATCAGGTGTGCATCCAAAGCAACACATACAACGCAGATCAAAGGTCCCAGTCTCATCGCAGCCATTCAACTTCTGCCAGGGCTCGCTCATTGGTCATGCACTTCTTTTCCTCTGAGAAGTCTTCGAAGAGCAGCTCGACAGACCCTTCAGAAGCCTACGGAGCCAGCCATTTCACGGAGGGTGCCAATGGAGGCGGAGAAAAGCCATCTAATGTACCTGAACTCGATGGCTTTCCCAGGGCAGCAGGTGGCTCCATCATCTCGACGCCAAACATGAACACGTCACCAGACACGTCGGCGCATCCCACCATCAGCTCGACAATGCTCCGTTTCGGTCTGGATGGTGCAGGGACTTGCGGCAGTGGAGTTGAGTCTCGGAGCAGCATGAACGACATGACATGGGGTCGTGGCTCGGGTAGCGCAGATGGAGGATACTGCCATCCGACAAGCTGTGATTGGTCATGTAGATCAAGGCATGCAAGAGTGGCATCGGAAAAAGATGGCGTAGCGTTGCCAGTGGAGCTGGAGGCCAGAGAAGTGCGGAAACCAGTGACGTCGACCAAGGAGAGAGTTGGAGAGATGGAATCAAGTGCTGGGAGGGGTGGAGGGCAAGAGCACGACCGGAAAAGAGACACTTCGTCCTCTCCCAAGGATCACCAAACCTGGGCGTCAGGTGCCTTTGAACGGGAGTTGGCAGTCGGAGGAGCTGGTGGCCTTGCAAGAATAGCTGGTGACACTACGGACACTGAAGAGCCATATTGAGTCAACATTACATCAATTTCTCGAGGAAAACCACCCTTTTTCCACAAGGAAACCCGAACCCAAATGCTAAAACAAGATACATTTCCTGAATTCCCTGCATCTCCTCCGTCTCCCAAGTCGTCCCAGTCTCTTGAATCTTCTTAGCCCTCAGAGTCCTCCGAGGCTTCTGAATCCGCAGACTCCTCCAAGACATCTCTCATGTGATCATGGTACTTTTTCATAAAATGTCCGACATAACTTCTGAAAGTCTCAGGCACAACCCGTAGCGCCACCGTCACATTCAACGACCGAAAAGAAAACCTGTCGTCATCACCGTACGGCATAGGCGCAATCTCTTCAAGATACATTTCATCCACAAAGGCCTTCTCGGTCTCCTGCGTGTCAGAGATGTAACAAGTTGTGTATTCGCCGTATCGCTTGCTACGGAATCCGATCCAAAGGTTCTCCGGTGCGTGGAAGCAGGACTCGTGGCGCCGCTTCTCTTCCAACCACACTGCAAGGCGGACCGCGGGCTCGAGATACCCTTCGGACGGGCAGATGATGAGCTCCTGCAGCATTGGAGGAAGAATTGATGGAATCACGTCGATTGCAGTCTGTTCGTTTTCGAATGCGTGCTCGAGGGGCAGGAATTGCTCGCCGATCAGTGCTCCATGCGGCAAAGTCAAGGAAGTGAGGTTGGTGAAGCATTCGAGTGAACCGATCCGCTGGACTTGGTGTTGACGAAAGAATGAAGAGTCGATTTTCAATCGCTCAAGGGTGGCGGCGTGGCATTGCAGGTCTGACGAGAGCGTTGAGAAATCAAACTTGCGCTTCGAGAAGAGTATGGGATTGTAAAGCCATGTAAACTCCTTCAACTTCTTGATAGCGCCGAGGAAGGGCTCCATGGCAGGCTCAAGCACAATGAATTGACCGGGAATGGAGGCAGATCTTCCAGGGTCAAAACGTATCGAAAACCCGGAAAAAGTCGTGTCCACCAAGATCAAAGACCGAATTCCTGAACTGAGCTCCGGCATTCGGAAGTCCTCCTTGCCTGTACTAATCAGGCCAAACGAATGTAGCGTCAACTTCGAAAGCGCAGTCAGGCGGAGTATGGGAATAAAGTCACTTAGCCTTTCGATCCGAACCGTCCGTGGGTCGTGAACCCCAGGACCAACGCTCAAGTCGGAAAGGAAATCGAATCCATGAGGAAACACGCCCTCGGGACTAGCAAGCGAAGATGATGACGGTGGTCGCGCATTCTTTCTGCGCTGGCAATATCGAAACAACCACAGAACGTTGAGGGCCTGCCAGCAAACATCCAGCTTTTGCAGTTTCGGCGTCCTCGAGAGGAGGGGGAGAAAGTCGCACCACGACTTGGGATCCTCGCCACAAGAAGGGCTCATCACGGAGAGTTGTCGAACCCGCTTGCCCAGCTGCGGATGGAGCCGCAACTGTTTCAAGAGCAGCCTCGACTGAGCGTGGGAAATTCGGTGGACATCTGAATCCGAGCCCCCTCTTTCGCGGATGGCGATTTTGGCGTACACGTACGGCTCCACGGCCCAGCGGAGGGCTTTTGAAGTTTTCGAGAGGTTCAGAAATACTTTTTGGGAGGCCAGTTGCTCGAATACAATCCAGAGAAGCTCCAATGGGAGGCTTTCGATTGCTGCGGCTATTCGTCTTCGTCTCTGTCGACCGCGGTGGAAAGGGACAATCGACCCGCCCCTATTGCACGTCCTTTTGACCCTTTCAATCCAACTGTGACAAGAGGGCCTCATGAAGCTATCGTAAATGCAGAAATGGACTGAACGAGCAAGACCTGTGCTATGAGGAGCTGCGATCTGCAGCACAAGAATTGAATGAATGGCTGTTGCAGGCTCTCTTCACACATGACCACCACTGGCTTTCTGTATATGGCTCTTGCGAGGTCGGAGCCGAAACTAGGCCAGGTCCTTCTAGTGGGAGGAGATAGCATCACAAAGTCCTCCAACAGCTTCGAGCAGCCACTGACTGAACAAACACTGGTTTTCCAAAAGAACATTTGCATGAAGAACCTTCCAAGCTCTTTGAACCCGATGAAGCGCATAAAGAAAGCGTACGAACCGTATTGATGACCAAATATAGTACCGAAATGCCGAGAAAGAGGGAAGCGAAAAACTTTCAGGGGCCACGTACGTCTCACTCCCCTCCGCCCACCAGCCGACGCAAACGAGGACAAACAGAGCATCAAAGCAAAGCACAAGCATGACTATATCCCACGCGATGGCAACAAGCCGGACACCTGTCCTCTGTCCCGACCTTGGCCCAGGAACTGACTTCATCCCCTAAGCCCAACCTGCCTACGCCGCCACCGCCACTAACTCGCAGTGCATGAACAACCCCCCCCCCCCCCCCCCCCCCGGGGCCACGAGTGCCAGCCTAGACTCACAGTACCTCGTCAAGTCTCCAGATCATCATACAAACGTTCGATCTGCCGGCCGGTCAAGGTGTCCCCTTTTCATCTCCCTCAACCCACAAAAAACCATGAATCAAACAGGACAGTTACACACGCGACTTTGGGAACGGCAAATGACATCCGTCGGGAGCTGCACATGTCTGAGGAGGCCCCCAGGACCATCTTGGCTGCCCTTTGTGCTGATCCCAACCAACCGCGGCGCCCCGTGTCGTGAGCTGGGCCGTTGCGGCAGAAGTGAAGGTCGAAAATGTGGACACGGCCGAGGCGAGCACCCACTCCCATGCCGCCATTTTGACACCGGCTGCATCACCATGACTGTAAACGATGCCATGGTGACCAGTAGGATCTATGCCAGCTCCCTGCGGATGTGGCCGTCGGCCGCATTGACTGCCCTGCCCTGCACTACCCTTCGCCCCCCCCATCCCTTCTGCTGCCGCACAGCCGAGCCTTCACACAGTGCGCGCGTACGGAAGAAGCCTGCCTCGTCATGGCCGTCTCTCTGACGCTCTCTGCTCGTCGACAATGCCCGATTCACGCGCTCCACTGCGATGCAGAGGGGAAATGATCCAGCAGACTTTGCATGCATGGACAGCGCAATCAGGAACCGTCGTCCGTGACCCAATTGCCTCGGTCACGACGGCGCACCGAAGCGGACACGGAGACGCCGTTGCCTTGGTGTCTCCACCGCACCGCATGCATGAACAATCGAAGACTGGTCTGCAGTGTTGTCCTGGGCCAAACGACTCAGCCGGCAGACACACCAGCAGTAGCAGCGCTCGCGCCGTCTCGACCGGCCGACGACGAGGCCCCACAGCAGCACGCACGAGAAGACGACGGGACCCTCTCGACCCCCTCTCGACTGGACCCACACCCAGCAGCAGCAGCAGCAGCCACAAAAGCCCCCGGAGCCTTCCACGCTCGGCCCTAGCCGCGGCGGCCCACGCACGCAAGCACGCACGCACGCATGCTCCTAGGCGGCGCAAACCGGATTCCAGACGGTGGCTATGGGAAATGGACCATGGGAAAGTGCACTTTTCCATGGGAAAGTGCACTTTTCCATGGCACTCGCTACGTCCAACCTTGTCATGTGGCACCCTGTTCCCTGCTCGAGTGTGGAGCCCATGGCCGCGATCGTGCGTGGTCTCTGCCTCTGCGGGCTCGCTGGAATCTTGGTATATGCCAGCTGAGACTTTGGCTCGTTTTCTGCCCCGGAGGAGGCGTGATGGCGTTGGTAGAGATGAGGGAGATGAAGTCGCCTTTTTGCGCTGCAAAAATTGACGGTCTCGCTTTTTGTTTGGATTCTTGTTTGCTCCGTTGCCCGTCTGGCCTCACACTTCTCGACTTCTACTCAGTGAAGCGGTACGCGAGACGACATGTGCCGAGCCGTTGGATGACGCTTGCAGGCACGGATTCAACCAAGAGGAGGGGACTAATGTCGGCTTCCGCTA
Source organism: Phyllosticta citriasiana (assembly GCF_038021145.1). NCBI lineage: Eukaryota > Fungi > Ascomycota > Dothideomycetes > Botryosphaeriales > Phyllostictaceae > Phyllosticta > Phyllosticta citriasiana. Next base: position 210,938 of record NW_027117292.1, read on the forward strand.
GCATGGAGGTGATTCTTCCAATCTCTCGCCCGCGTGCTTGCTTTGCTGGCCACAGGTGCTTGCATCTGAAGCCGAGAAACCGCTTTGGGAACGTCTCCGAGCAGCCGATAGGCGTCAGACTCGCGGCCGGAGAAGGGTATCGTCGGTGAGGCAGGACGAAGGCGAGCCATGCCCCACAATCCTTCAGGGGAAGCGAGGCCACATCCATTCTTGCCATGTGAAGAATAGCAAGTAGATGAAGGTCGAGACCCCGGCTGTTAGATGAGAAGCCAGCTGTCACACCGGCCATCCAGCCGCTGGCATCAAGGCCTCTCGCCCTCGCCCTCGCCCTCGCCGTTACCCCTTGGCATCTGCATGATGGCGTTTGCATGCTTATCAGGCCACAGCCAGGGATTGGCGATGTTTGGATGGTTTGATTGTCACGGCGAGCTTGGGATTCAACGGCGAGACGCGTTTTTGACAGCAGGTGCTGCCCCCAGTGGCGAAGGAAGGGAGGGGAAATCAGGAGAAGCTTCGAGAATCTTCGCGAAGCTTCTTCGATGCTGGAGTGTATGGAGACTTGGAGGCGCGGAAAGTGCTCAAGGGCGGAAGTTGGAGAGGAGTGGAAGTGGTAGCGAGTAGCGGGGAGGCATGACGGGAGATTCGACGGCTTGTGGACTGGACTTGAGGATGGTAGAGCGACATGTGGGCGTAGACTCGGCGTGGTTCAATGCATTTGACTCCATCATGACGGAGTGAATGGTCTCGCTCAAGGAGCTTATACTGCGGGCAGGTTGCAAGTGCTGGAGATTTCCTCACAGTCTTTTTGCCGATGAGAGAAGCCGCCTGCTGCTGGCTAGGTGATTACACCCGGTCCCACACTCTGCTCTTCAGGACCTCAGAGCAGCCCGCGATGGACCAGACAGCCTCGTCTTCCGCATCAACCAAAGGCCCGAGGTGATGGGTCTCCAACCTAACGGCCCCCGAGCATCGTGCCTGCGCCACACGAGGCCGTGGCTTTGGAAGCGCTCCACCTCCGCCATCCATCCTTCATCCTCCCGCAATCCTTCCCAAACGCCCCGACAACGCCATCCCTTCCATATGGCAGCGGCCCCTACGATCGACAGGCTGCAATTCCGCAGCGGCCACGATGCGCTTTTTTTTTTTTTTTTTTTTTTTTTTTCGTGAGGTTCTCGCCGCGACTCCAATTGAGAGAAGGTCGGCTGGGCACCGCAGTATCCCCGAGCGGACTCCACCAGAGAGGGAAATGCCGGCGCATTACGGCGCCGGACAGCAGAGGCGTTTATTTTCCCAGCGACCACAGCTCGTCGGCGTCGTGCATTCACCAAGGGCGAAGTTTGTGCTCGGAGATGATCTGTTCCGTTGCCGAAGCCATGGCTTGCAGCCACGCTCGTCGTCGTTTGTGTGTGGCTCGATCTGCGCATCATGTTGGACTTGATAGAAAAATGACGGTGGGCCAGATAGTAGTGTACAGCCCGCGGTGCTGGGATATCCCTTGCTCGTGCGTCAACGGCATGCTTACATGGCTCTCTGTTTTGTCCAGTCAGCTGTCATGACCGGCGGCATCACACGCTAACAGGAACAGAGGGACTGAGCAGCTCCGCTTCCACTCTCCCATCTCGTCTTGATACGCATGTCTGTTGTGCCCAGTCCTCTTCCGAAATCATGTCGCGTCATCCCGGGTGAAGTCGCTTCTTTCCGAGGCCAACTGCTGGGCTGCGTTTGAGTTTGCAGCAGACAGGGTCGAATTGGAGAGGTTGAGGCCCGCAAAAGCGCGTAGCGCGGCAACCGATTGGTAGAAGAGGTGGAGGCATGGACTCGAGCGAGACGCTGGTGGCTGGCGGGGAAAGAGAGTGAAGGAAGGATGCGGTGTCTTTGATAGCAAAACGGATGACTGTTGATCCGTCGAGCGATTGGAACGTCCTCGTTGGGGTGGGTCGATGGCTGGTTCGTTGGTTTGCACGACAAATGCGGACAAGAGGGTAATTTATCTTCACATCCCAGCCCCCCGCCAAGGAAGTCGCTGATTCGAGAGGGCTCGAGAAGCTTGTCGCAGGATCAGGGAAGGACTGGGAGGTACCAGGTCGATCTGCTGTCCGTCTATCGGCGAATCACATGTACCTGTGTGTACCTGAAGGATGTTCATTGCCCTAGGTACATGCAGGTAACGTAGCTGGATGAGGGAGGGTCCAGAGCTGCGGTGAGGTGGATTCGGGGATGACGTCAGTCAGAGAACCGGACGGGAACGGGAGCTTCGAGCTTGTGTAAGATGGCCCGTGTCTGTTGTCGTGAGCTGCCCCATCCAGGTGTAGACGTGAATTCATGCGAGTCGTGCTGGAGCATTCGTATTATTCCTTCTCTGGGCCTCGTCGCGGGGCTTTTGTCCGTCTCCAGGAAAAACACTTGTGAAAAAGGCGCCCCAAGGTCAACGGAATTCCTTCTAACGCCGTGCAAGCCTGCCAGTGTTACCATCATCATCATCATCATCAAAGGAAAATCGTTGGGCCGTAGCTCGTCCTAGAATGACTTCAGCGGTCCTTTCTTCGAGTCAAGCCCTTGGATGCCAGAAGGAGAAGTCATGAATAGAGTAGTTCATAAAGAGTAAGCCGCCAAACCAAAACCGCAATAGCCAGAGACCCAGTTGTGCATGTCCCATTGTGCTGTGCCCGTGCTCCGTCCATACGCCAGCTCTTTGCGCAAATGTAGCCGCCGAGAAACCCGCTCACTCCGCCAAACTCAATTCCTGAAAGATTTTTGTCATGAAAGCAAATCAACTCAACCCGTCTTCCTCTTTTTTCGCGGCGATTTCGGTTCCGCCGGCTCCTTGTCTCCATTCACGACTTCTGTCTCGGGAGGCGTAGCACCTTCACTCGGAATGCTTTCGACCACGCCACCACCATTTTGTGCCATATCCGACGGGCTATCAGTGCCAAAGAGGCTAGCATCCTGATGTTGCGCACCCGTCAAGTCTGCGACAAACCTTCCAAAGTCAAAATCGGAGTTCTCGTCATTGGGCAACGGCGTGAAGTTGGTGCCATTGTTTGCGGACGTGGTGTCACCAAAGTAGTTGTCGGCGTCCGTGTGGATGTACGAGTCAAGATCAAAGTCGCTTGGGGGAGCATCGCCTTGGCCGCTCAGGGACGCATCATACGATGCAAGGCCGGGAATGGAGCCGTGTGGGCTCATTGGCGCTAGCCGCTCAGAGAGATTTTGCACACGTGCGTTTTGCTCCTCCTGCAGCCGCTGAAGCACATCAAGCTGCTCTTGGTGAGCACCGAAATGCTCAAGAGAAGGCATTGGCGGAGGATTAGGATTCATGAGGGCATTGTTGTGCTCGCCGTTCAGACCAGGTGACGCCGCATTCATCAACGATAACATGTCTTCGCGTTGTTGCCGAGTCAGAGGAGTGTTGCCGTCGGCAGTCTGGAAATGCGACAGGGCTGCAGGAAAATCGAATTGCGGACCATTCGAGGTGTTTGAGCTGGCATTTACCGAGTTGATGACGGACATCATGTCATCAGACGTGCCTGGGATTTGTAAAGACGGTGGAGTCTCTGCTTTGATGGCCGGGCTGGCAGTTGCCGATGAAAACTGGTTCTCCAGCGGTGTCTGCGGGCTGGCGCTCAAGCGGGACCCATGCTGCTGCTGCTGCTGCTGCTTTTTGTAGAAGCTTGGCGTCCGCGTTGGCTGACTCTTGGGGCTGGCGCTCGGGCGCGAAGAGCCATTGGCCGGCGAGATGCGAGGACTGGGCGACTTTTCGGTGGCGGCAGGCGGGGGAAGCAGTGCGAGTGGTCGTTTGTTGGGTCGCGGCACGGGCGTGTTCTTGGGCACTTCTACCTCCTGGAAATCGCCCATGTCAACCACGCTTCCTTGATTCTGGTTGGTTTGCGAGATGGACTGGGGAAACATGTCGGCAATATTCATGTTCACACCGCTCTGACCTTCAAGACTGCGGTTGTAGAACGTCGCAAGAAACGTCAGAATCGCATTGATCGAGTTCTCGTGACGCTCGTGCATCTTTTGGAATTGGCTGGCCTGTTGGTACCATTGCTCATTTTGGCGACGCATTTGCTGGATGATGCCCGATATCAGCTTTTGCTGCTGCTGAAGCTGGCGAATCTCGTTGCGCATCGAGTTATATTCGGTTTTGGGGATGAGCTGCATCTCCTGGTTGCCGAGGCCTTCGCCCTCAAGTTTGCGTCCTTCTTCATCGCTGTCGGGTTTCTTGTCCTCGTCACGCTTGCGCTTAGCACCAGACTGCGGGTTCTTCGGCTTTTGAATCAACCAGAGCAGCTCGGGCCGACCTCTCTTGAAGTACTTGTTGAAGTACTCGCTTGGCGTCTTCTTGTCTCTTCTCTCGGCCTGCTTCATGGAGTTGTCGGAAAGACCGACCTTTTTGTGGAAGCCGTACATATTGAGCTGCCGGACAAATGAGGCATAATTGTTGTGTTTGAAGAGCTCTGGGATGAGCGTCTTGGCAAACTCATCTTCGTCGAGGACGATGAACGAGTTGCCGTCGTCGGACCAACGGATGAGGTCGGTGTGGTTCGAATTGTCGAGGAAACTATCAAAGTCAGGGGCGAAACGGACTCTGGGGTGAGCAGCCTACCTGCTGAGCTTCTGCACAAACGGTGGGATTTGCTTCCTCTTGGCTTGGGCTTCCTTTTTGGCCTTGAGCGCCATGGCTTCCAAGTCTTCTTCCTCTTCCTCCTGCCATCCGTTTTGTGACAAGTGCCCGTATCCACCAAAATCACGGGTCGTCAACTGGTGGTTGTTTGGGCGGCGCACAAGCTGCGTGCTCGACACTTGTCCATCGGGGTAGACGCCGTTTTGGAGCGAGGAGAGGACGTTGGCATCGTACAGGGATCCTTCGGGGTAAGCAGACACGCCGTTCATGGCCGACTCACTCCAACCCATGTACTGGTCGTCGGGATATGCCGGGGCCATGGCACCCTGTGCAGTGGCTGTTTGTTGGACCATCGAAGAAAGTTTGGTTGCAGAGTTCGCGTCGCTGAGGTACCGTGGTAGCACCGTCGTGCGTGCGTCTCGAGGCCCGATACTGGGCTTGGGTGGAAAATCCGGGCAGATGCTATGTCGATGGCGATATATCGACCGACGAGCAGAATGTATGGGGCAAAAAAAGGTGCGAGCAGCGGCTGGAAAGAGGTAGGCTCGGTGAAGACTTTTAGAAGGCTGCAGCAGCCGTCATCAAAGAGCTTGTTTCCACGAGGCAACGGACGATCAAAGACGGGCGGTTTGCAGGCGAGGAAGCGATTGTGCGGTTGCAACTGTGTCAGGTGCGATTGCTAAAGTATTTCGAGAAGCAGAAGCAGAAGCACAAGCGCAAGGCGTCTTTTGTTTAGGTCGCAAAAGTCGGATGTGGAGGGCGGGCGGCGGCAGCAGAGCGGCGGCGGGGCAGTGTCTCGGGGAAGATTGGGAGGGGTGGACCAAGAAAAGGTAGACAGGGTTCGTGAGCGGCGAAGCAGGCTGAAGCGGCGCGGGAGCAAGGCAGTAAGTAAATGAGGGTTCGTTGTTGGTTGTGGATATGGGCGGGCGCGGTAGGTGAAGCCAGAGCAATGCGATGCGATGGCGTGTGGATGCGTAGGTAGTAGGTAGAGAGAGAGACGCGCACGGGTCATGTTCGGCGGCACTTCTTGGCGCGAAGGGCATTGGCATTTGCATTTGCATTTGCATCTGCGTCGGCTTCGGAGAAAACCATCAACGTCGATGAATCGAAATGTCGACACGGATCGGATTCTACGCTGCCCATCACCCTCTCTTCGCCATGGGAAAGTGGATCTGCTGATTGCCGACTATGGCCAAAAAACCACCGCTGACTCGAACATCAGAAAGGATTTCCCAACTGCTGCTTGCCCGCCCACCAAGCCACCACATGCCGCTACCTGTTGCCTTTTTCACCACTGTCGCCCTCGTTTTTCTTTGTTGCTTCTCACATCTCGTAATGGCTAGAAATATAGCCGTCACCATGAAGCGCTAGCTCCGTCCCGCCATGCTGGTTCCTTTATGCGCTACAAGAGCATCCCAAGCCCCCCGCTGCGCGTCTGGCCCAATGGCTCGACTGCCCCGTGGCACTCAGCATCAGGCCTCTCATTCTCGATTGTGCCGCCTCAAAAGACGAAACTCTGAGCCGCCTGTCCGGTTGCATTTCCAAATCGGGTCCAACACCTCGTCGGCCATCTCTCCTCGTCATCACCGCCAATCGGCCCTAATGCTACTAGCCCAAGCTTCTACGTTGCTGGCTAGACCACTGCTCTCTCCGCGCTGAAGAGGTCATTATCACTTGGATCTCGATCGTTGCCCTGGGTGTCCCAGGCCCTGACTCGCGGCTCACACCTACCTTGTTGCAACCTCATCCCATCGCTTACAGGCGGTTCTTGCGTCGACCCTGATCATGAGCGAGGCCAGACTATGCCACCAATCATTTATGCTGCTTTTTTGTTATCAGACTGTGCTACAGGCATGCGCGGCGTACTGCAGTGGCCAAGGAAGCCAAGTAGACCATCCCAACAAGCAGCGGAACCCGCGCGTCTGAAGAAAAAGCATGTTCCGTGCCATGGCATTTTGACGGGGAGCTGGAATTTCCCATGAGCCAGCCCGGGACCGACTGATGGCATTTTCCCTTTTGCAAGCAGCCCAGTCCTCGTCATTTTTGATCCCGGTCGACCTCGTGAGCTCCAATCGGAACACACGGTACGCCGGCACGCTCGTCCGCCAGGGCTGCACACATCACCCCATGCGCGGCCATTAAGGTTTGTCAGCTGCGGATTTGGTCCTGTATGCGTCTTGACTGCGCCATGACAGGAGACGTGCCGCCATCGGCGAACCGACTGTCCTACATCTGACTCGATGCCAGTTTAGATTATGACAAACGCCTGCCGCGACACGTGGTGCTTGGTTTGGAGTGTTTGCAGCTCAATGATATCTTCAATTGACAGGAAACAGGATGCCGAGGCATGTTTAACCAATTCCCATCTCATAGCCAACCCGCAGCATTATTTTTGGCACTTCTGTTTTTGTCCCACTACTTTTCTCGTCTCATTTGCAAGAACGAGGTCGCGACGCTTGGATCTCAACAGCCTATGCAACGACAGCTATTTCACTAATGGTGCCTACGTCGAGAACTACAAGAAGCTGTAGTCCAACAGCTACATCGGCTCTTGGGAACCCCAAGTTTTTCCGACAAGCATTCGGCACTGAGGCATCTTGAGAAAGCCCTCGATGAACACCCGCAAATGGAATGAGAGGTCTCTCATATCTGTTTTTCAAAATCTTTCCATGGCCCCATTTCTTACATAAAAGACCCTCCTGACACCGTATCCTTGACTCAGTAGTCCATCACTACCACCATCCACAGCATCAGCCATCAGCCTCTTCCACCGCCAAGCTCCCCAGCTCGCATCATTGCTGCTGCTGCCTCAGCCACACACGCCCTCCGCCTAGGCCCTACAACACACATGGATGAGTCTTCTACCGCACCGGCATTCACTCATTGTCTTTAGCCGCAATCGCCGGCGTGACAGCCCCCCTGTCTTGGTATCGTCTTTTCCGCCAGAGCTATGACTTGTCGGAACGTGTTTGGAAGTTGTCGACGAGGACGTGAAAAAGTGACGGGGAAAATCGAATCCGCCGCCGACACCGACACCGCGCCAAGGCCGCACGGCTCGAGCGAGCTGCGCCAGGGCGAATCGTCGGCTTGGAGGGTGTTTTGCCGAGGTGGGCTGCGGCCGACTGAGGAGACACAGAGGGACAGGACAATCTCTACGCCTGAGAGGATGAGTGTGACTGTGATTGACAACACAGGAGAGGGGAGCAGGGAGGAGAGGAGAAGGGAGTCAAGAAACAGGCAGTAGACCAATCTTGCCGTCCTCCGTCTATTCCACCTGCACCTACATCCCTAAATCGATGGCGGAAATGAGACAGAACAATTAATACTCGCTAAGGTCAGCGGTGTAGATAAACATAGATAGAAGAATGCATATAATATGACGCTTTTCACGTTGCAACAGAGAGAACCCCCGCACAGGGGAACGAAGGAAAAGTGACAGGTCTAGGGAGGCTACATCAGCACTTCAATTGAATGAATGTTAGGCAGGCGTATGGATTGGTCTGGTGCGTGCACCGGCTTTAGTCGTCACTGACGGACGGGTTTGTTATACCTGCCTGTCCCGCATGAATAAGGGGGAAAGGAGATGCGAGGCAATTGGAAAGCAAACATATACGTGGACTTCAACGCGAAAAAATACTCAGCTCATCTCACCTTAATTTCCAACAAAAATAGGGGCTTTTAGACGTCTTTTTGTACGATGCTATACGGGTAGGGTGGATAGACTAAGTATACTTGAGAGGGCAGGGGAAGGGGGAGCTATGTAGATATACACGCGCGTCGCATCGCCGTCGCACAACACAAGAATCCAACTAAGTCAACACTTTCGTCCAACATCCTCCCAACCCTTTCTCAACGGACTTGAAAAGCCAAGAGAAAAAATATCAACGTCATCTACCCATCTACGACCCAACAAGATTGAATCAAAGAGGAGATGACAACGCAAACACACTAACAGAGCTAGGAGGAGTGTGGAGTGGGGATTAACTGGAGAAGAGGGAGGAAGAATCTCAATCGACGATGCAACAACGATGATGAAAGAGAAAGAAATGGCGTCTCTCTTGCTCGCTTGCTGTGCAGATGCATGCTCGCTCGCTCGTTTGCGCCTTTTTGCCAAGGGGATATGAAAAGGGGGGTTGAAAACGAAACTTGAAAAGATCATTCGCAACGGCAAAGGGAAGACGAAGAGACTAGCGAATCAAAAACATACAACGCGAGCAGAACAACAGGTTGGGGCAAACGTTGAATTAGAAACTGATGACCAAGCAAGAAGCGAGAAACTGAGGCGGAAACCACGGCAAGGAAGTCTTTTTGACCAGACACACACCAGGAAACTCTTCCCCTTCATACGTACTTCATCTTCCTCGCAATAATTAGGCAGGTGCACACAAAGGCAGCCATGACACCCAGGACCCCAAAGAACCATGCCAAGGTACCGCTGTCCTGTCCCGGAACGGGAATGTTCATGCCGAACAGACCACAGATGAGGTTGAGCGGGACGAGGATGGTTGCAATGAGGGTGATTTTACCCAGCATCTCGTTGACACTGTTACCCTGCGTCAAGTGGTCGACCGAAATCTGCGCCAAGTAGTTGGAGTGACTGCGCGACAGCATCTTTTCAAAGTGACTGAGGTTACTCATCATGGTCACGACGTGGTCTTGAATGTCGCTAAGGTAGAGACCAACGTCACCACGGGGAGCCATGTCGTACTGCTCGTTGCACCGCTTGGCGAAGCCTTTGATGACGTCGGCCTTGCCGCCGAGGAGTCGCATCATTGACATGACCTTTTTGCGACACTCGCCAATGCAACGCAAGATTTGCCGACTGTCTTCGGCGCGAGCAGTAAAGACTTGGTCTTCGATCGCATCGGTCTCGTGTTCAATGTCTCGAATGACGGGACCGAAGCTGTCGACAATGTCGTCACTAAATTGGTTAGTAGGGTTGTGTCGAAGGGGATGATTGACTTACATTAGAGCGTAGCAGATCCAATCAGCGGACAGGGAAATGTAATCCTTGAGCCGTCCAATCCTCTTTCGCACGTTGGACGCGTGCGGGTTTGGCGCAAACGTAAACGTCAAGAGACCTTCGCGGAAAACGACGGCGTACACATTAACGGGCTCCAAAAAGTCCTCGCTAGTCTTGTCCACCTGGAAAAAGGAGCGGAAACAGATGAAGTAGTATTGCTTGAAAAGCTCCACTTTTTCGCGCGCCTCTTGGGTGAGGATGTCCTCTCTGGTAAGGGGATGGACGCCGAAAGCCTTGCAAATGGCAAAGACTTCCTCCTCGGTGGGACAGAGCATGTCGAGCCACCACATGCCAGAGTCGGGCGGGAGCTCAAACAAGTCCCGGAATGACTCACCTGGCATCAGAAGACCGCCTAGGTCTGCAGCGTGAATGGTATCGTCGAGCTCAGAAGAGAAGAACGTCCATCGATTGGGATATCCTTCGAGCGTGTTTGTGATGAGGCCCGGGTTTTGAATGTTGACATCGGCCTTCTTTTCCTCAAGCTCGGCACCGCTGTCGACAGCATCAGGGCGCGGCATATAAGCATCAGCCGACCCGGAAATTTTGGCAACTTCGGCCAACGAAGGCTTCTTGCGCAAGTCGTGAAAGACGCGCTTGGAATTGGTCGACTTGACGCTGGCTTTGCTTGGCTTGTGCGAGAGCGGGAGCACTATGGGATTCTTTGTCCGGGGATCGCTCTCGGCGACGAACTCCTCCAACTCTTCAAAGTCGATGCGATAAGTCTTGCCAGTCTCTGATGCGACAGGGAAGCAAACGTCTTCCTCGGCTGAGCTGTGGCGCGAATTGGTGTCGTTGATGGTGCCATGGCGACTCTCCTCACTAAAGGTGGGCCGACGCCTCTGGGTGTTTTGGGACACGGTTCGCTGGAGACGCAAGTCGACGTCAGAGGGCGCGCGCTGAGAGGTTATCGTTCCAGCGCGGTCGCGTCGGCGCGGGTCAGCAAAGGCATCGACTGAATTTGGCGGGGAGATGGAGCGAGACGACTTGGACGAGGAGCGCGACTTTGACTTGGTGACCTCTGGAACCAGCGTCACGTCCCTTGGACGGCGAAAGGTGTCCCTTCGCTGGGTCATGGGGCTGATAGAGCCCCGTCGGCCCAAGAAGCCGGCGTTTTCGGACGATTCGAGCGGGCTGCGGTCGTCATCCACGATGGCGTTTTCAAAATCTCGCGTAATCAGGCCGTGCCGTTCCAGCGCGTTATTGACAGTCAAGAGATCCCTCCGCTCGGCGTGAGTCAAGTGCTGGCTGTTGGCCGTACCACGACGGGAAGCCTGAGGGCTTGGGTTGTCGGCGAGTGGGAGGGATTGCGGCTGGTTACGATGGTCGTCGAGTTCAGACACGGGAGTGCTGAAGCGCGTGTGGGAGTGACCCGACCTGGGCGTGTCGGTCATTTTGACGTCTTACGTCGAGTTGGTTTGCGGCAGTGTTCGTGCGAAGCGTTGTCGAACAGAGACTTGGCGAGCCGCTTGTGAGCGCTCACCGCGTGAAGGCGCTCAACTTGACTGTTTGGCTCGGCGTAGGGATCCGCCCTACACTAAGCCGGGTCCCTTTTTTTTTTTTTTTTATCTCTGGCGAGGTAGTATTACCTCTCCCGCCACCGGAACCGTACGTGGTGATTTTTAAGTTTCGTTTTCAGCTGCAAGCCAAGGGGTCGAGAAAGCAAGAGGGCCAGTTATGGAGGCTTCTTGTCGCCTCCGCAGACCCAAAGGGACGGGCCGAGGAGAGGGCGGATGAAGGAGAGCCTGAGGACCTTGATGCCCGCCAACTTGGTGGTTTTGAGAGAATAGCGACGGCGCGGTGCCGGAAGCGAAGAAACTTGTTTTGTCGACTGGGCGTGGTCAGCCACTACGGGCTTTGGGCTGCGGACGAGGAGGCGGTCGGTCAGACAAGACTGACAGCGAGCGCGAACGCAGGCCGCAACGGCGGAAATGGGATACGATGCGGCGTGTAGATTATGAGGGAATAAAAGACGAGTGAGCGATGGAAGGTGAGCGTCCGGTCCGGTGCAAGTCGACCGACAGCGAGAGAGAGAGATTGGTGAGGAGAGGACAGAAATTCCTTGAGAGTTCGTGCGGTGGGTGGAGAGAAGGAACCGGAAGAGGAGAGCACCGCACGGCCAAATTCTCGCGCCGGCGAAAGCTTTGCCGTCGCCCTAGGCCGCTTTGAGAACCCAAGAAGCTTGTCTGGACCTGGACGGCAGCCGCACCAAAAGTCGCTCAAAGCCTCACGCCCACTCGATCAATTGGTTCACGTAGAACCACACGCGCGAATTACTCCCCTCTCATCTGCACCTGCACCTGCACCTGCGCTATCGCTGCGCCAACTTGCGCCAATTCAATTCAACCGCTCACCTGGTCGCTGTCAACATCCCGGCAATCATCACCCGCCTCGCGAACGGACGCTCCGCTCCGGTCCCTTGGCCTTTGGGCTGAGCTCGGGACTCGCTCCACGTCGCCCATTCCTCACCACCACAACCATGGCCGACAATCTGCTCGACAAGGCCCGCGATGTCTTCGAGGGTCAAATAGTTGGTCACGCTCTCTCATGCACAAACACCATCTGATTTTGTCTTTCTAGGACTTCGATGGCCAGCGCCTCGCCGAGCTCTTGACGACTGCTCTACTCACCACTGCCGGCGTAAGCCCTACCCACCCAGGCTACTTCCTTCCTAACTTTGCCAGATTGTCGCTTTCCTCGTGGGCTACTCGACCCAGAATATTGCCCTGACCCTGTGGATTCTCCTTGCCGGTGCTGCCGTTACCTTCCTCGTCGTCGTTCCACCCTGGCCCTTTTTCAACAAAAACCCCGTCACATGGCTACCCTCACACTCGTCGGGACTGAGCGGTCTAGAAGTCGAGGTCGATGGCCAGCGAGTCACATAGAAATCGTGTGCTTGGGACAGGCGTTGGTAGCCCAAAGGGCTTGGAATTGTGTTTGCTAGAGCCTCCGAAGCTGAATGTAACCCTCTTGACCTTTTTGCCTCAACGCCGCCAGTGCACGCGTCATTATCATCAGACCTCCATCCTTTTACCCAGTTGTCGCCTCAAAACCACAGAACCTCCCTGCGCGCTTAGCGTCCGTATTTCTGGAATTCCCAGTCGCGATTGTCGAGCGGACAGACTTGGCGCGTCTTGAGCCATCTCGAGATGCAGTGGAAGTGGAACGCGTGCTGTTCGCCGTCAGCTTCAATTCAGGTATTCAAGGTATTATCTTACGTTGCAGAGACCCCAGGCTACGGTGCACTCTTCGCTAGCTGCCGAAGCTTGGTTTGCTTGACACTCAATGCCTGCTTTCTGTCAGATGCATTCTGAGTGCCTTGTGGTTGCTGCGTACAGAGATCCATGATGTGGTTGCGGCAGATGGCGCAGTTGTCGACGACGATGTCCCATGCCCACAGCGCGACGGCGTTCCACTGCGCGTATTTTAGTTTTGATCTTGCCCAAACTCTCGACTTCTTCCCACCTTCTTAACTTCGAACTTCTTCTTGCCCTCGCTGGCGCCCTCGCCAGACTTGGAAGCCTTCGTCTTGGCGGGTGGAGCATCAGTCATGTCGACGTCGGCCATGGTGTAGATACGGATGGGTGGTGGGCTTTTATGCAGTTGGTGAGCGGAGGTGACGGAGTAATGGAGCGCCTGGACGAATGTGGCAGAGTGTTGTAGACGGCGGTCGAATGCTGGTGTTGATGGTGGTTGATGTTGGAGGCCCAGGTACATAGGTAGAGCTCCCAACCGGGCGGACTTGCCTAGCGCGCCGGCGCTGACAGGTGGGCCCGGGTTGAGGGCGGGCCGGGTCAGCCGCCGCCCGGTAGAGGCAAGAAGCCGCCGTCCTGACAACTCCCACTCTCCCACACTCTACACCTCCGCTTCACTCACCTCGCGCGCCAGTGGCCATGATTATCAGCTCTCTCCAACTGCTCTCCATCATCCGCCCATTCTTATACATGTGCCCCGACCTCTGCGCAACTTCGACCACCCCTCACCTGACCCACTCTCGACCCCCGCCACGTCCACAAACGCCAACATAGCCAACCACGGCCCTGATCCCAACCACACGTCACTCTATCACCTCCGGCCTCAAGAGACCACCCTTTATAACTGCAAGCGATCCGCTCTTTGTCCGCTCGCTATCGCACTGCTTCTCCAAATATGTCAGACGTCATGTCAACACCATCGAGGGGCTCCAAGGCCCACAACCACTCAAAGAGCGAAACACCTGCCAGGGCAGCCTCCAACCCCTCCGACGCCATCTCTACACCTGCACGATCAAGCCAGCGTCGTCCGCGTAGGAACCGGGACAGTAACAATCACTACAACCAACGTCTGCCCAACGCCGACCCCGCAGTCGTGCCCGGTTATGTTTCCGAAGGCCACAACAACGCTTCGACGCGAGCATACGAAGGATCTGTCTCTGACAGTCCAGTTCCCGCAGCTGGCCAGAAGAACCGCCGGGGTATGCAGCAGCAGCGGTACGGCAATGGCCGTGTGTCGCCGCCCAAGGACCCTTCTGCAGCGACCCCGGCCAGGGATAGCGCCTACGCCGGTCCTGCGTTTCACGCCTCCCCAGCGCCATCTGCTCTTCCAATGCCACGGCTCTTTTCCAAATCTGTACCAGCAAATGCTGCTCCCGCAACCTTTCAATCTCGGTTCGATCAAGAATCCGACAGCAGTAGCGGCAGTGAAAACACTGAGTCCCCAACCAATACGGATGCCACGCCAGCGACAGAGGCCACTCCGGCGGAGCGCGCTCCCCTTCGCGATGAATCTTCGCCTCTAGACCTTTTCTTCAAGGCAGACAAGGCCGAAAAGGCCCGCAAGGCCAATGCTGCCGGAGCCTCCACCCCCCCAGGCAAAGCACCTCCGCAGATTAACGGAAGAGTCCACGGTCGCCACGCTTCCAATGGCGTCTTCAATATGGAAATGGACCATGCGATTGCTTATGCACCAAAGCCCGCCTCCCCCAGCCCGATTGTGTCGCGGGAACGTCTCTCTGCTACGAGGTCTGTCACGGCGCCTTCGTCCCTTCCGAGAAACAACCAAGATTCCGAAAACTACCCACAGGCGCTCAAGGAACTCTTTCACTCAACCAAAAAGGCGCAATCCCAATCTCCTGCACCATATCAAGGCGGTACCCCATCTCGTCGCGGCCCTGACTTCCACACTCCCTCGCCTTTTTACAACCCCGGATCAGTGAACCCTGGATCACTCAACAAAGGTCCGGTAACTCCAGCGAACCAGATCAACCTCGAAGCCAATCCATTCTACTATGGCAATCGCAACCTCTCCCCTCTGTTCCAGGCCGCTCGCGGTGACTCTGCCAAGCGTTCTTCCAACCTGCGTCAGGAATTAGACGTTTCTCCTTCCAACACTGGAGAGCTTGGTTACCGTTGTTCTGCACCTGTGCTCAACACTCCTGCACAGCGCAAGCTTGACGCCAACACTGCTTCGCGCAATCACTTGGACTCTCACATTCAACGATCGCCGCTTCCGGACCGTCTCCACATGCCGCAGACGACCGGCACCCCGCCTCACCCAGGACTCGGATCTCCATTCCACCACAACTCTGGCTCCCCAGCCCGAAACGATTCTGCCCAGGCTGACGCCAAGACCATGGAAAACGACCTCAAACGTCTCCTCAAGCTGCAACTTGTCGATACCTAGTGCAATGGGCGTTTTTTTGGTGCGCAGGATATCTTGGATCTGGGGACTTTTGCACTCCTCTTTTGATTCCATCTCCCGAGTCGTTTGGCTCGAAGCCTTCATGCGCATGGTGTCGGATTCTTTTCAGATCTAAGAATCTCTCTTGTAGTTGTACGGCGCTGGGTATCTTCATCTCTCTGCTCTTTAGGCTTTTTTTTTTTTTTTTTTCTTCTTCTTCTTCCTCTTTTTCTTCGACTGCACCAGCGATGGGGTCTCACGGTTTGATCTGATCATGCTTTGTGCTGCGAGGCGTTTTCGTTTTTCGGCTGCATGATTGATTTACGGGTCCTTTGAGGGGCTGCAGTTGACGTCCCGGGATTTTTTGGCGGACCACTCTCGCAGCCTCGAGTCTCTAGGGCTTTTGTTTTCTTCCCCCCTTTCTCCCCCCTCCCTTTCTCTCTCTGGAGTCGCGGTGGTTTTGCTTTGCTGGCTTTTGTTTTTCTCCCTTCTCGTACATACAACTTTGCGTCCCCTACCCACTTTGATTCGCTCTTTTATCTCCTCTCTTCACCCTCGGCTCATCTATTACTCTTCTCCTCTCCTTTGTTCATCATCAACAGGACCGGCGGGATGGTTTTGCGGCAGCCTCGACTAAACGGGAAACGTCGAGGAAAAAGGCCACATGCTCTGGATCGGGGAGTTTTGATTGATTCATATCACTGGAAAGACATAGCCTCCGGCAGGTCCCGACGCGTCTGGACGATGATACCCAAGTCTATGAGGTTTACGGAGCATTCATCATTTGGCTTTTCCTTGAACTCTTGGGGCCTTCGGCACACAGACGAGACAGGAGGGGATGGACAATGGGATCGGGAAAAAAGGATACAACCTTTCTCCTTCTCATGCTTTCGTTTGACATGAAGAGTAGATGACGGGTGTGGATGGGACCAATCGACCCGGTGGAAAGAAAGAAAACCAAAAAATAAGGGACATGGATATCTAATAGATGTTTCTGTCCTACCTTGGGCTGTCTGCGTGACGATGTCTAACTGATCAGTGATTGGCGAGACTGCTGCTAGCATTTATAATCACATCTGTAAGTACAAAGCGCTGAGGGCGCCTCAGAGATGGCTAAGATATGCCATTGTTTTTCGAAGCCTGCTGTGGCAGAGGGGGTTGGCCTGACTGCGCAACAGAACTGAACGCCGCACGCGCAGATTGAGCTGAGAATTGGCGAGGAAAGAGCTAGATTACATGTTGATACGCCAACGCAGCGCATCTCCTGCAACTTGCATCCAAGATTCCATCATTACTCACAAAGGTCACGGGCAGCCTCGAGTACAGCCCTACGTGGCTTATGGACTCGCAGCCCCATGAGATCATGACTGTTGGCACGAGCGAAGCGAACCTAACACTCAGGTCGTCCAGGCGCCAGTTCTCCGCCAACTCCATCTTTCCAACTTCCAACCTCGGTCGGCAACGAACGTCACCAACGTCACCGGTCCAGGGTGGCTCGCGCGCGACAATTCGCTGTCCGCTGCATCCCACCATCATTGTGACTTAAGACGAGCCCAACAACACAACGAGGCCGCAGACCATGGATGTCGCAAAGACGTGCTCGGTTGGCCGTGGCGTCGCCCATCGGCCTTTTGCCTCGACGACTCTTGTTGTGGTTTAAGGTCGCAAGCTCGATCATGTAGCAACGAGCCGCATCGAGACGGAGGAACGAGCCCCGCGGAATAGGGGCTACACCAGAGAGCGTGCCGAACTCGTTTATCAAGCAGACCGTGGCGTCAAGATGGGTAAACTAGCGAGGTGCACTGCCTCGCCAGCAGTCTCCTCCACGTAAAGTCGACATGCGCACGGGTACTTTTCGGCTTCCTTGAGGGGAGTCCTGAAGGGATGCCTTAGGTCACTGTGCGGCTCGTGGAGAAGGAATCCCAAGGATTTGGCCATCGCCCACCTTGCACCCACATCCGGTACTGCCTCTTTTCTTTTGCGGAACAACAGGGCGGGTGACTTACACGCGTACTGCCTGCTCGCTCTGGAGAAAGAGCGCAACAGCTCATTGTCACTCCACGCAGTTCCTGACGCTGACCCTGGTTTCTACAGTCAGTTCATCCATCAATCCGGCTGGTGACATATGGCTTGGCTCGGCCCCGGATCGAAGTGGTGTTTTCTTGACACACGGCTGCACTTGGCACCGCCCTGTTGACCACGGGTCCTGCGGCCTGAGGTGACTTCCGGATCTCTTCACGCGCTTTGACTTTGAGAAATCAGGAACATACCGCGCTGTTGGAGTGCCGAGGCTACAACCAGCCCCGGTTTTAGTAATACACCGCTTCACTCCTGTCGACGCTTCCTCTGCAGCAACCGACCAAGCAATGCGCTCCGCCAATATTTTCGGCATCAAGACTTGTGCAAAACCAATCCGAGGTGATTTCGACAGGGGGCCGGGGCTTCGGAAAACAATACGAAGAAAAATGCCAACTTCGCTAGCCTTTATGGGCGACGGTGTATCTGCAAGAAGCGTTCACGCGCTCGTGGTGATGCCGTACCTGAAAGATCTACTGCAGGGTGCACGGACATTGCGATGAGCACTGCGCGCAGCGTGGCAAGTGGCAGCGGCAAGACTGCCTGATCGAACGACATGCGAGCTCCGTCTGCCATATCCGAGCGCTCCACAGCACAGCGTTACGATGTCATCCGGGACATGCCTCGGGGAACGGCTAGGAGGAAGACCAGAGAGATGTTGATTAAAGAATTGTTCGCCCCCAAATACCACTGGAGAACGACTCATCTGATACTCGGCCGCAGTCTCAGCACCTTTATGAAGCTCCAATGGCGTGCAGATGGACCTTGTTGCCTCTTGGAAGTCCCGAAAAGGAAAGTTTCCATTTTGGGATGCGGCGTGAAACAAAAACGGGGAACTCGGTGGTTGGACAAGGTTTTGGGGAAAAGAGCAGGGAAGACCCAGCCACGAGCTCCACTGGCGAAAAAAGAGTCCATGGCCAAACTAACGCTGCAACACTTGCCAACGCCATTCGCGGCTCCAACCAAAAAAACCAATGGCGGCAGCAGCACATTCTAAATTTGTTTGCCGCTGGTTTGCCGTCTCTGGCAGATCTGCATAAGATGCCGGGCGGTCTGCCGGCCAATCAAGGCCGGACCGCTGCAGGTACCTGTGCGGATCCGCAGAGGGCCACCTGGGGCCGCAACAACCCGCGCAACCAGCTCTCGAAAAATAATACCGCCGAACACGGTGTGTATGACGCCTGGCTTGGAGCCATGGCCCTCCGCCAGGCGATTATGAAAGGGTGCTGTAGGCAAACAAGGCACACCGACGCGGATGCAGCCACTATGGATAAGTAGATTGCCCATTCTCCTCCACGGAGTGTCCTCCAACCGTAAGGTTTTCGTCCTTCTTTCTTCCCCGCTACCTTCGCTATAGCGTTCTATCATTTGTTTTGTAATTGCTGGTCGTTTTTCTCAGCGCCATTGGTTCTTTCATTGATCAAGCATAGTAATTCGACTGTCCTTCGTTATGTTTTCGCAGCTCGCTCTTTTGCTTGCGGTTTCGCTTCCTTCCCTGGCACGGCCGATTAATGACACCATATTGGATGAGTATGACTATATTAGTAAGTGATTCTGTCAACTACAAAAATGGCCATTTTGCTAACCTTTCTAGTTGTCGGTGGTGGTGAGTATCTAGGACCAGCGTGACGTGGCTTCAGTTGACCCTACCAGGCGCAAGTGGCTTGACTGTAGCCAACCGATTGACGGAGGACTCCAGCGTGACAGTCCTCGTCCTCGAAGCTGGTCCCTCGGACCAGAATGAGGAGTGGATTCGTGTGCCCTACTTTATGGGCAACGACCCGTCACCCCCTGCAGATGCACTGTCAGGACATCTCGACTACGATTGGAACTTTGGAACTGAGGAGCAAACTTCGCTCGATGGAGCAACGCGCCACTACCCACTTGGCCGTGGAATCGGTGGTGGCACCCTGATCAACGGTTTACTATGGAACAGGGGCAACGCTGGAGACTATGACGAGTGGGAGACCCTGGGTAACGATGGCTGGAACTGGGACAACATGCTGCAGTACTTTGAAAAGGTAACACATCCGCCTCTGGGTCAGGATCGCGTACTAATTGTATCAGAATGAGAAATTCACTACCGACGTCACTGCTTCGGACGCCTCAACGTACTCGATTCCAGCAACGGACGCCAGTGTTCACGGAACATCAGGACCGGTCAACGTCAGCTTTCAGCAATATTTTTACCCTGCTACGCAAAACGTCTATGCCGCTCTGAACGAGCTCGGCGTACCAACCGACTCTTCCGATCCCAACAATGGCGAGTCGGCTGGAAACTCGTTCTTGCCCATGGCTCTTGATCCCACGTCCAGAACTCGTTCGGACGCGCGGAGAGCTCTTTACGACCCCGTTTCTTCGAGGGACAACCTCTACATTTCCAACGGTCTATTTGTCACCAAGCTGAACATTGAGAACGTTGTGCAGCCCGCCAACGAAGCCACTGTCCATGCGACTTCTCGTGGTCAAGGTGACCATCCTGGTCTCAAGCTCAACTCTCTGGTCAATGTCTTGTCCAAGAACGTCAACATTTTCAACTTGATGCCGGTTGGCAGTTTGAAGGAACTCTTTGGTCTGAGGAAGGTCAAACGCTCTCCCCCTAGGCCCATGCCCAAGCGCGAGAAGAAGGAGAAGCGCGCCTTGCCCAACTTCCGCATCACTGGCGTCGAGTATGGCACGGATGCCGGTGCTACGCGCCAAAATATCGCTGCCCGCCGCGAAGTCATTTTGGCTGCCGGGGCCATTCACACTCCGCTTTTGCTCCAGCTGTCGGGCATCGGTGACGAATCCTTTTTGTCGTCCATGAACGTCACGACGGCCGTTGACTTGCCTGGCGTCGGGAACAACTACCAAGATCACTTCCAAATCACCACTTATGCCCCTTACGGCAACGACAGTTTCCCCATCTGCGAATCGTACGGCGCCGACTCCGCGGCTGACGTTGCGAATCGCGAAGAGTTTTACAGCAGCCACACCGGCCCCTGGACAGCGGGAGCACCCAACGGCGTCGCCTTCCCGTCGCTCAAGTCCATGTCGTCCAACTACAGCAGCATCGCCAGCTCTGCGCAAGGCCAGACCAGCGGCCAGTACCTCGCCGAAAACCTCGACGACACGGTCATCGCAGGCTACGAAAAGCAAAAGGCGATTCTGGTCGCCAATCTGCAAAACGAGAACCGCAGTCAATTCGAGATTCTCAACGACAACGCGGGCCACCTGACTTACAGCGTGATGCGGCCCTTTGGCCGCGGTCAGGTCCGCATCCGCAGCCGCAACCCGTTCGACTCTCCCGTCATCGACCCGCGCTATGGCAGCAACCCGATCGACCTGCAGTTCTTCATGGAGGCGCTGCGCTTTAACTCGCGGCTGCAGGCCACGAATGCCATGTCGGAGCTCCAACCCTCTGAGTCGTACCCGACGGCCGCGCAGGTGGCCGACGACGCGCAGCTCATGACGCTCATCAAGCAGGCCATATTCACCGAGTACCACCCGACGGGCACGGCATCGATGATGCCGCTCGACCTGGGTGGTGTCGTCAATGCCCGCTTGAAGGTGTATGGCACGCAGAACTTGCGGATTGTGGATGGCAGCGTCTTGCCCATGATTCCGGCCGCGCATTTGCAGGCGTGCATTTACGGTGTTGCTGAGAAGGTGAGCAAGCCTCATCCCTGAACTAACCAACCAAACTACCTCTGGCCCCTGCAATCAATGAACATGGAGCGTTCACTGACATCGGCGCCTCTTTTGCGCACCACTAAATATAGGCCGCCGACCTCATCAAAGCCGACGCCACATCCTCATCGTCCGGATCTTCATCGACACCTTCATCAACAACGTCGACATCGTCAGTCAACCCGCCCAGCAGCACAGCCACAGTCACCACGGCTCCTAGCACGACCACCACACCAGCCAACAACCCGCTCGAAAGCCTCATGGACGGAATCGTTGACGCCGGGCAGGACTTGATCGGGCACCATCTCAGCGACGCCGAACGCTAGAAAGTAGATGGTGTTGTGGGTGATTTGGGGATTGATAACGACGCCAACACCAATCAACAGTGATTATGATGATGGTTATTATGATTAAAGAGATAGATGAGGGCGAGCGCAGTGATGCTGACTACAGAGAACGAGATAAGGACAAGAGATGCTGTGTGGTGTGAGTCAGTGATGCTGACTGATGAGACAACACAACACCTTTTTTTTTTTTTTTTTTTCCATATATTTACTTGATATGACCATTTGATTTGGGGAGAAAAGAAAGGGGCAGCGGAGGCATGCGTTTGTTTGTTTGTTCGTTTCTTGTCCATTGTTTAGCATGTGGCATGTATGTATGCTTTTTTGTTGAAAGAAAGGAAGAAGGAAAAAAGGAAGAAGGAATTCAGGACAAAGGACGAGATGCAGTTTTCCCGGGAGCATCAGTCCGGTCGATCGGTCGGTCGGCTGGCAGGAAGAAGTGAGGAGGCTGCAGCAGTATATACATACACACAAAAGGCAAAGAAGAAGAAGAAGAAGAAGAAGAAGAAGAAGAAGAAGAAGAAGAAGAAGAAGAAGAAACGAAATAGTAATGTCTGTTTTGTACCTTCTTTACTTTGCAGTATGCTCGTCGTCCGTCTTCTCGAAAGAGACTGATCCCCAGCCTCAGTCCTCGCACCTCGCACCTCGCACCTCGCACCTCTCTCTAGGTACATGTAGTTGGCATGGAGCAAACGGGAGTCCATCACCAATATACCTAGATGTCACCACAGCAGGCGTCCAACAACCGCAGCATTTGTAAATCTCTCATTTCATCTCTTCTCTTCTCTTTCATCCACTCGAGTTTATTGTATTTATGTACAGTATAAGCAATCAAAAACAACAACGACAACGAGCCCGGCTACCCGTCTGCCAGATCTACCTGCCTGGTTTGCCTTCCAGGTGGTATCCATCCATCTATCCATCAATTAATCCTATCGACCAACTGACTGACCGACCGACCATTCGTTTATTCATTCCGCTTCTTCATTTCTACACTGACCAACCAGCCAACCGGCGAACCAACCAACCAAACAATCATCATCATCATCATCATCATCATCATCATCAAGCGCTTGTTTCTCTTCTATGAAAGATGCGGTGCGGTGGTGCGTACATACCCAAGCAAAGAGTCGGTCAGCCGGTCCTGCCCCAAAAAACGAAAACAACACACGTCTCAGGAGTCTAGTAAAGCACAACACAGACAAACAATACGACACCGCTCCCCTGTGACACACATCAACCCAGACGGCAAACAAAAAATGGCCTTTTTGAACACCGAACACGACACCACCACGCCAACAAAGACGACGACCCACACTCCTACACCACTGGCCCACATCCCCTACACACGAAGACCGGCTCATCAACATGCTATGCCTTTCTCGGCCCGGGCCCAAACAAGCCGCTGCGCCCATCGCGGCCGCCAAACACGTCTCGGTCGAGATCACGTCTGCGTTGCCACTCAATGATGTCAGCCTGCTGCGCAGCATGCTGCTGCTGATGTGCTTGAACCTGCTGTTGCTGCTGCTGCTGCTGCGCCCGCGCCGCCGACATGTGGTAGTCGGCCTGGACTTGGCTCTGGCGGGCGCGGTGGTGGTGTTCGCGGTCGCGGTGGTCGCGATCACGCCGCTCCTTTTCCGCCATGGCTTCCGACAGCGGCTGTTGTTGTTGCTGTTGCTGCGAGTGGTGGTGCGCCGCGGCGGCGTGCGCGGCGTGCGCGTGGTTGCGGCGCAGATTGAGGTCCTGCTCTGCGGCAGCAGCATGCACCGCCGCGGCCTGTTGCTGCTGTTGCACTTGTTGCTGTTGAACTTGCTGCTGCTGCACGGCTTGAGCCTGGGCTTGCTGGGCGTGCTGGTGGGCGGCCTGTGCCGCGGCGACTCCTTCGCGATAGCGCTGGTCAGCGTGAGCCTGAGCTTGAGCCTGGGCTTGAGCGTGAGCGGCGTGGACCTGGGCATGCTGCACGTGTTGGGCTTCTTGTTGCCTCAAATACTGAGCTTCCTCAGCCCTTG
Organism: Phyllosticta citriasiana; assembly: GCF_038021145.1. NCBI lineage: Eukaryota > Fungi > Ascomycota > Dothideomycetes > Botryosphaeriales > Phyllostictaceae > Phyllosticta > Phyllosticta citriasiana. The sequence goes on from NW_027117292.1 coordinate 234,341, forward strand.
TCATGGCCTCAAAGCCTCGTTGGGCGGCCGAGGGAAATGGCGAAGGGAAGCTGTGGTGAGGGGGCGCGTGGCGATCTTGCTGGCTGCCCGGGGGCGGGAGACCAAGTTGAGGCCCTCCAGGTGGAGCAGGGGGAGGCGGGTAGCCCATGTGGCCGGTGGGCGTGTGGGCGGAGCCGCGAGAAGGGCCTTGGGTGCCACCGGGGCCAGCAGACGGGTAGCGTGCGGCCGCTGGGTCTGCCTGGGTCGGAGTTGGCTGGCGCATGTAATGCTGATGCACAATTGCTTCGTGGCGCTGCGCTTCAGCCTGCGCCTGTGCTGCTCGTGCTTGGGCAAAGGACTGTGCTTGTGCCTCGCGTTCGCGTTCGCGAACAAACTCGTACTCGCGCCTCTCTTGCTCCATCAGTGCCCGGTCCCGTCCGCGAACACTATCATACGCCCTCTCATCGGCGCGCGTGTAAGATAGAGTGCGGCTATGCGGATCGTTCCGTCCAATCTGTTGTGCAAGTGGCGGCGCAGGCTGCTGAATGTTCTGCGGGGGAGTCATTTGTGCATATGGATTCGACTGCAGGACGGGTCCTGGTGGAATCTCCCTCGCCGGGCTAGGTGCAGCAGGAACTCCGTGGGGAATCGGCGTAGGAGCCTGCTGCCGGGCGGGTTGCGCGTGCGAGTATGATGGCGTACGAGAATGTGCGACAGGAGTGTGCGAAGGCGTTGGCGAGTGAATGTTACGTTGCTGTCCATTCAATTGAGACAAAGCTGCACGGTGGTTGCCTGGGAACTGTTGAGGCCGAGTATCAATTGTCAGGGCTGGCTGTGGTTGCATGGCGCCAGGGTGTGGTGAGCTGCTTGACGGAGGTTGCGAAAAGGATGGACGAGCCCAATCGCGGGCTGGCGGAGGCTGAGATTGCTCGCGGACAGGCTCCATGTTACGGCGCGACGATGGCGGAACCGAAATTTGTTGAGCGGGCGGCTGGACGTAGGCAGGTCTAGCAAAAGGACTCCCAGGCTTGGGAGACTCTGCGAAGAGTTCTCCACGATGGTACGCGGGAGAACCCGAAGCTATGGCAGTTGGCTGAGGCGGAGGACCTGTTTGGCGAATTGGTCTGCCTTGGGCCGAAAATGGTCGTTCTTGTGGGACAACACTCGGACGCTCCCCAACCTTTTGCTCCTTGGGTTTCGATGGCTCTGACGAGGTGGGATTTAGCAAATCGGCCAAATTGGACCTCCTAGGTGGCTCGACAGGACGAGGCAGTGCCTGAACTGGGGTTGGCGCCTGCGAGACAAAGGGCGGTTGTGCTTCCTCCCTTTTGGGCGAGGGCGGTCGAGACGTGTGGTGTGGTTGCCCTTGGGCGACTGGGAGTTGGCTTGGAGTCTCGACGAGATGCCGAAGCTGCGCGGGCTGACGGGGGATGGCAGTGAGATGCACTGGCGGCCGAGGCTCCGTGTTTGGAGTAGGAGGATCAGAACGGGGATCGCGCGCAAGATGCTGCGAACCCGCCCGGTAACCACCTTGAGGGTGTAGGGCCGATGTGACGGGCTCAGGCATGACTTCCCGCTCACGATGATCAACAGCAAGGCGAGGATACCGCTGGTCTTGCATTGGTTGCGGCATGCCTTGACCAAAAGGCACTTGGTGATGTTCTGGATGAATTTCACGCATCGGCTCAGAAGTTTGCTGTCGCACCTCGGGTTGGATCAAGGGCGGACGCGTAGGCTCTCGCTGAGAAAAGTAACCCCGAGCTGGACCGCGTACATCATGTTGAGGCCTGCCGTAGCTGTGAGGATGTGCTGGTGCTTGGGTTGCAGTTGGGCCAGAAACAGCAGGTTGGATTGCTGCTGTTGACATTGCTGCTGTTGACATTGGAGTCACAGCTTGAGCCAATGGAGGGAAACGAGGAATGGCCTGTGGGTGCGGAGACGACGTTTGCGGGGGCACTTCCGGTTGTTTAGTTGGAGATCGCGAATCATCAATGGCATCGCTCGGCGTTGGAGCCAATGTGCGAGGAACCGGAGGCTGGGAAGTGTAATCACGCCGTTTGGTCGAGGCAGTTGGTGGAGGCGGCGGGCCCATGTCTTCCCCGCGCTTCCTCCTCTCGTCTGCTGTGTGTGCAATTTCGACCAGATCGTGGCCTTTGCCCGTGTCAGTCTTGCGGGTGAATTCATTTTTGACCTGCAATCGTCAGCAACTGTCCATCATCATCATCATCAAGAACTAACCATGGCAGGAGTCTTCGTCCCCATCTGCCGCGCAATGGCAGCGAAATCGGTGCCAAAATACGACAGATAGTTTCGAAAGTCGGTCGTCTCGTTAACAGACCAATAGCTCGACATGCCTCCAGCACGAGAGTTGGCCGTTCGCGCCCTTGGTCGCTCAACAGGCTCAGGTGCACCGGATGGATGCAGCATGGGCGCATCTGGTCCAAGGTGAGGTATCTCGAGCTGAGAAGGCGCCGGTAGCATGCCAGGGTCTTCCGACGTGCGCGGCAGGTGGGAAAGATCGCCAGGTACTTCTGCCTGGTACATGTCCTTGATATCTCGGTCCATCTTTTGAGGAGAGGCTGACGGCGCGGGTGCAAGATTTTGTGTTCGCGACTTTTTGTTGCCCTTTTCCTTGGTTGCCCGCTGTCTCTTGGTCGGCTTTTCCGTCGTTGGCTCCACCGTTTCGCCTCGCGTCGAAGTGCCTCTTTGGCGTCCAGGTGTAGGGGTTGGGGTCGCATGCTCCTGCTCTTGAACTTCCTTGTCTCCAAAGGTGGGCGCAGCAGCACGTCGAGGTCTCCCTCGCTCTGTTGTAGACGCTGGGGCGCCATCTTCGCCGGCGACATCATCCTTTTCGGTGCTAGCAAAGGGAGGCTTCGTCTTGCGAGGGTTGGCTGGTGCTTTACGTTTGGCTTTGCGCCTACCAGTGGGCGGCTTATACTCGCCGTTCCACTTGGTCGAATAGTAGTGGGCGATGCACTCCCTGAAGTCGCGACCAGGAAGCGCCTTGGCAATCTCACCCCAGTCTTTGGGTGTTTGATGATACGCAACCACGAGCGATTTGTGCTCCTCAGGGGTGAAGTCGTCGTCGGGAGGCTCGAAGCCAAAGGTGACAATGCCCTTGCCTGGCTCGCGCAAACGGTTGGTGTTGATAAACTTGGCACGCCGCAATTCTTCCTCGGGGAGCATATCGGGAATCGGCGCCTGGCCGCCCGAAAAGGGATTCTTGGCCTCTTCTTCACGGCGCTGCTTTTCCTTTCTCTCTTCTTCCAGTCTCATAGACTCTTTCATGATATTTTCCAAGTCGTAATCGGTTACGTGTCGTTGCCGAATGGTTGGTTGATTACCAGGCGCAGGCTCAGTGGGAGAGACAGCCGTTTCTTGCTCTTCCGTCTTTTCCTTCTCTTCTCTGGCTGCAAGCTCCTTTTCGCGCTGTGCCGTCTCGAGTCCCCACTCTTTATAGACCACTCTGAAGGTCTGCAGTGCAGAGTCTTGAAACTCCCTTTCCGCCTGGTAGGCGTCCATGAGCTTGCCTTTGATGGATGCCAAGATACTTGGCTTCAATCCGATTACCTCCTGGTCAGGATCAGACAGAGGGGTGGGAGGTCCGCGGTGGAGGTATGGAAGCGACTGCAATTGCGCCTCGGTGATTGAATCCTCCGAAGTCGAAGAAGCTTCATCTTCAACATCTTCCTCCACACGGTGCAAAACCATGTCTGGCATTTCCACGTCTTCGTGCTCATCAGCTTTTGGCGTGAGAAGCTTCGACGGTTCGGGTTCGGGTTCGGGTGCGGCCGGCGTCTCGACCACGGACGACGCCTTGTCCTCCTTTTCATCCTCCATTGGCACATCTGGATCTTCTGGCTTTTCTTCCGCAACTGCAGGCTGTTCGACTTTCTCGTGTTCTTCAGCAATTTCCACAACGGGCGTTGGCTCGGGAGCCAAGACTTGCTCTGGCTGAGGAATGTGTGCATCGGCGACGCGCGACAATCTTAACAGTGAACGTAATGGTACAGTAAAACGTAAGCTTGCATCTTCCAGCTTCTTCAAACGAGCTTCTAGACGAGTCTTTTCGCGCTCATAGGTAATTTTGCTTTGACCAAAGAAATCTTCATCATCAAGGTCCATTTCGTCGTCATCTTCACTGGCTTCGTCAGACTCCGATTCGTGTTTGGGTAGCGAGGGCGGAGGCGAGTCCTCCCTTTTGACAGGAGGATCCGAGGAGGCAAAAGCAGAATTGCGGCGGGCGATTAATGACGAAGGCTCATCGCGCGAACGAATTTCGCCCGCAGATCTTCTCCTCTGGGCAATTGGCTCGGCAGCGATTGCAGGCGATGGAGTCGCTGGCCCTGACACGGGCGAGCCCATTGGGAACGCCGGAGATCTTGGTCTTGAGGAAGAGCCCTTTTCTTTTTCGTCGCCTTCAAAGTCACGTTTCGCAGGTACAACAGGACCAGGCCGGCCATATCGCGGTGCATCAGGCCGGATCCACTGCAGATTTCTGCCGGGCACGCCCATCATTGGTGGCCGAACACTGTTTGGTCCCAGAGCAGCACGTGGTCCAGCGGGAGGCGCACGGTCAGCCTTGGGTCCAGTGGGGATAGCAGGGCCGGGAGGAGGGCCAGGGCCGGCTGAAGGTCCTCTGGGTGGAGTGCTGAATGGCACGGTCGCTCTGGGCCCAAGCGGGATGTTTGGAGGAGCAACATCTCGAGGAGGTCCAAGAGGAGGAACCAGACGGCTGTGTGGCTGTTGAGGAGAGACGAGTCCGCGTGGACCAGTGGGAGGTACGGTTGTAGGAAGCCGCGGTTGTAGTGCAGCAGGACCTGTTGGAGGCGCAGCTGGTGGGGACGGCGGGCGAGAGCGGGAAGGAGCATCGTGAGGCTCTGTAGAAGCAACTCGAGGGGCTGATGGGGGCTGACTCGACGGCGCAGGAGGAGTCTCAATTCTTGACTTGGCTAGCTCCTTGGCTGGACTGCTTGCCGGCGTCTCGACGGGCTTTTCAACAGGCTTCTCCAATGGCCGAGATGCCTTTGGTCCTGTTGGTGCGGTAGGCGGGATGGAAGATGGAGCTTTGGGAGCGCTTGTAGGAATTTTTGACGGAGCAGGGGCGGCTGAGGGGGTGGGTGGCTGTGGCGGGGGCCTCCATACATTCGAGGTGGGAGTGCTAAATGTGGTTGCAGGCTTCTGGAACGACGCTACAGAACCAAATGCAGGAACTTGTGGGGCAGAAGGCGGCGGGGAAGAGGCGCGTGGACCATAGCGGTCGCGCGATGCCTCTGCGCGAGCGGCAATGTACTCTGGTTTGTCCGAGTGAGTCTTTGCCGAAATTGGCTCTTGTGCAACCGATGTTCGTCTACTGGGCAGCAAATCTCTAGTGAGGTCGGGCGCGGAGTTGTTGGCATGGCCCATGGATATCGAGGAGTGGCGAGGGCTATGATGTGTGGTCGAACTCGGCGTCGGTCCATACCGTCCATCGGTAACGACGCTCGCTCGGCGGATGTCTGCATCTCTTGGGCCGGGGTCTCGTTTGTAACGATCCACCTCCCGCTCCCGGTCGTCTCGATAAAACGGACGGTCATCGTCCCGACGATCAAACCTGCGATCGTCCCGTCTGTCGCTGATGCGGTCGTCTCTCGAATCCTTTTCCCAGCGCGGACGAGGCGATCTGCTTCGGGGTCTGAAAGAGTTTCTGTCGACAAAGGATCCTCTTCCTCGACCACGATCATCCCAATCACCCCTGCCGCGGCCGCGACCACCAAATCCCCCACGTCCACCGTAAAAGCCAAACTGGCTAGAAGGAGAATCAGAGTAACTGGAACCTGCAGATGGAGGGCCGTCCCTTCCGCTCTTTCTTGCTCGGTCAATGTCCAACTCTCTTGGCGGGAAGTCTCTCGAGTCGCGCGAGTCGCGCGAGTCTCTGCCGGGCGACCTTGCACGGGGAGAAATGGCTCTGTCGCGTCTATCAAAATGACGGTCTCGATCAGATCCGCGCCAGGACGAGCCTCCCCGGCCGTCGCTCAGCGGAGGAGCGTCTCTCAATTCGCGATACTCGGATCGTGCTCCGAAACCGCGTCCCCGTGGCCCAGCGGGCACTGACGAACCTCCACCGGGTGGTGGACCTCGAGCGGAGTCGGCGAGCGCCTTGGGACCTCGTGGAACGTCTCGCGATGCGGATCCGCTAATTGAGTCGGGATAGGTCCTGGAGCTGGTGACATCATCGTTTCTGTGAACAAAGCTGGATCCATGGGCTGCGGATGGTCGTCTGTCGGTATAACGAGGCGGAGTTCGGTCACGCGAAGTGTATCTCGAGTCGTTGGAAGGGTATCTTGATGACATGCTCTGGCTGTGAGTAAAAGATGAGGGTTGGAAATATCCTTGCAATGTCTATCAGGGAGCCAGCATGTGTGCCCGAGTGCCGGCGAGGGCCTAGACGACGACTGTCAGTGAGGGCATGGGACGAGACGGGAATCAAGGTGTATACGCGGGCAAATGTCGACACGGCTGAAAAAGTGCCGACGGCACGGGTGCACGATGTCGAGGCTTCAGACAGTCATGGAGCAAGTCATGGAGAGGGCGAGACAAAGGCAATGGGGGCGCATTGAAGGGACGGGCAGAGCAAGGGCGCAGCGGGCTGGAAAGACTCACGGTCGGAGAGATGTCGAGGAAAGGCGAGAGTTGAGGTTGCAGGTTCCCAACGGGAGGCACTAGGCCCAAAGGGGGGCTAGCGTGCCAAGCGGGATCGGGGCACACGCGTGCGTGTGGTGTCTGGAGATGCAACTGCGACGGCAGCCGCCAGCCGGACCGGAAGGGACCTGGACCTGACCTGACGACCTCTGACTTCTGTTACAGCTCGCCTCGGCTTGAACGGCCCGCCAGCCTCGGCCTGCGTCAGTCAAGTCGAGCACGACACGGCCGGCGCAGTGGAGATGGCGAGATGGAATGGATGACGGCGACGAGGATTTGCTGCACTGCACCCTGGACGGCTGGAGTTTGACGTGGCGGCTGGCTGTGCGGCTTCTCGAAGGGGCGGGGGTCTGGGGCGGCGGCGGCGGGCGTGCGGTGTGGCAGCAAAGCGGAGTGGAGCAGCGTCTTGCAGCAGGATGAGGCCAGATTGACGAGTCGAGTCGAGTCAAGTCCTGCGGGGTGGTTGGCGTAGAGTACGGAGCTGTGTGGTGGTGGTGGTGGTGGTGGTGGTGGTGGTGTGGAGGGAGAACGAAAAGACGGAGGACGGACTTGACCATCGCTAAGGCAAAGCACTGTACCGTAGTTAGTCGTGCATCCGCTTGGCTTCCTTGCATCGTTTTTGGCAAGGCCGAAAGGTGACGCACAGGACAGGTCCTAGAACCTTTCTGAAGATGATGCACCTCATCCTGGCTGAAACGGTGACGGCTATGTGCCTGGAGCGTGCTTTATTCTCCATCAACCACGGCACTTCAGCGCGTCCTGCTCTGCCTCTCGCTGCCCATCTCCTCGTGCATGGCATCGCTGAAAGACCCCAGAACGTGCTGTGGCCCCAGTGACAGGGCAGCCGAACAACCCTCCCGTCACTTGCAGGCCTATCCCCGTCGTCGAGCCGCACAAGGCCTGACGACGCTTTTCGTCTGTCTCCGACTGCATCATGTCATGCATGCCGCCCGGCTGCGAGATTGTGGCATTGTGGCACCTAACAAGGCATTCCTTTGGGATTGGGGTTGCGGCTTCGATCCGCCACGCGCAATTGGCGCCAACAGGGACTGGGTTGGCTAGCCTCTAGTCCCACGGCAAACCTGTCTGCAAATTTTTTTTTTTTTTTCTTTCTTTCTTTTTTTTCTCCTTCTCCTTGACTCTTCGATTCCCACCCGTCGCCCATTGACGCCCATCGCGTGGCCATGGTTCCCGCCGTCGTGCGGTAGGGCTTCCATCTTTGATCCAATCTCGTCTCGTGTGCTTGGTTGGTTCCCTGCCTCGCTCGCCTCCACACCGCGCACAGATTCGAAACCCTGCCGAGCCTTCTCCGTCGACTAAGATATTCCCGGCCGATTCCCGTCCAAAAACCACCCGCACCCCCTTGGGCCAAATTTTAAAAATTTATAAAGAAATGTCGTCTCCGAGCGCAAATCCTCCACCCACCACAGCCGCAGCAAACGCCCCTTCCACCGCCACAGATGCAGTGCTCAAGCCTTCTGACCCCGTGCCCGAGGGCGCTCGCCAAGTCAAGGGCATCGAGTTTGACGACTATGCGCGCAGCGGCCGCTCCATCACCGTCGACGACCTGGTCGCGGGCATGGAGACCATGGGCTTTCAGGCAACGTCGGTAGGACAGGCTGTGCGCGTCATCGAGAGCATGGTGCGAAGCCAATTGAGAAACCTTTTCTTTTCTTCCATCACCTGACCTTGACTTTGCAGCGAACCTGGCGCGACCCCGAGACGGGCGAGGGCACCACCATTTTCCTCGGCTACACGTCCAACCTCATCTCGTCGGGCCTGCGCGAGACGCTGCGCTACCTGGTCCAGCACCGGCACGTGTCGGCCATTGTGACGACGGCCGGTGGCGTCGAGGAGGACTTTATCAAATGCCTTGCGCCCACGTACCTGGGCTCGTTCCACACCCGCGGAGCCGATCTGCGCGCAAAGGGCATGAATCGCATTGGCAATCTGCTCGTGCCAAACTCCAACTATTGTGCCTTTGAGGATTGGGTCGTGCCAATTCTCGACGCCATGCTGGCCGAGCAAGAGGCCACCAAGAACGACGAAGAGCCCGTCAACTGGACTCCCAGCAAGGTGATAGCGCGCTTGGGCAAGGAGATTAACGACGAGCGGAGCGTCTACTACTGGGCGTGGAAAAACGACATTCCCGTATTTTGTCCGGCGCTGACAGATGGGTCGCTGGGCGACATGTTGTATTTCCACACGTTCAAAGCAAGTCCGCAGCAACTGCGGATTGACATTGTCCAAGACATTCGGCGCATCAACACGTCGGCTGTTCGCGCCAAACGCACGGGCATGATCATCCTGGGCGGCGGCATAGTCAAGCACCACATTGCCAACGCCAACCTGATGCGCAACGGGGCCGAGAGCGCCGTGTACATCAACACGGCGCAGGAATTTGACGGCAGCGACGCGGGGGCACGGCCAGACGAGGCTGTTAGTTGGGGGAAGATCAGAGCCGATGGCGACAGCGTCAAAGTGTACGCCGAGGCGACGGTGGTGTTTCCATTGATTGTGGCGGCCACGTTTGCAAAGGCAGCGAGGACGGATTAGCATCAAACAGACATATACCAGCGCGAGGAAACGAAAGAGTCCAGACGACAGCCGGCCAAGGGCGTTTCACGAAGGCTGAGGGTAAGACTGAGACTGGCCTCAATGCCGTGCGTGGCAGGGCCTGTCAAGTCCACAGCAGTCAGTACCAACGGTTGGCACGACGAGAGTGGAGGTAGTCAGCCACATGACGGCGAGCAGGCAGAAGGAAGGAAGGAAGGAAGGAAGGAAGGGTTATGTTGGTGAGTGTTTTGGCCGGTGGAGCAGCCGACAAGAGGCGCGGGGAGCGAGTCATCGCCCGTTAGTCAGTCAGTCACCCCTGCCTGGCCCTGGTCGCGAGCTAAGCTCCAATGGAAAAGCTGAGGCTGTGGATAGAATATATGCTACCGCTCCCGCTACCCGCCTCATGCCTGCATCCCAACCTACCTGCCTACCTACCTACCCACCTACCCATCTACCTATCTACTTCTCCCCAGAAATTCTTTCAACCTCGTCGATTCCACCTGCAATCCGCCTTGCGCGTGCCTGTGCTTGCTGCTGCTGTACTGTACTGTACTGTACATGCATCCCAGTACCACCTCAACATCCGCCGCCTACGCCTACGCCTACGCCTACGCCTACGCCTACGCCTACGCCTACGCCTACGCCTACGCCTACGCCTACGCCTATGCCTACGCCCACCCGTACTGCCCTCACCTTCCATCTGCATCCAACCACCCATCTCACTCGCCCCGACTTTCCTAGCAAACGCCCGCAATCATTCCAAAAACGCCTCTCCCATTTGCTCCACACCTTGCACTGCCGCCTTTGTCCCCCACACCGCGCCGGCCCGCCGCGCACTGACGTGCCCCGACCATGAGCGTCACCACCAGCTCCGCCAGCGTCGATCCTCCTCCTCTACTCTTTGGACAACGCTCACCCTCGCCGCCCGTCTTCCACGCCTTTTCACAAAACGGCTCTCAAAGTCCTCGGTCCCCTTCCGCCCCACACTCTCCACGCCCTCCCGCAAACGACTCTCACATGAGCGCCAACCCACACGTACAGTCCAGCGACAGCGAGGATTCAGAAATGGAGGAGGACTTAATGGACAACTTCGATGGTGCTTTTCAACAAGGCGCCACTGGTTTCACCCCACCAGCCGAACCAGCCGACGAAATGGACATGTCGACGGCAAACGTCTTCAACCTCAACCCGCCAAGCACCGATGCCCCGCCGCCCGCGCCTGTAGATCACGACGCCATGGATACCAGTCCAGATCCTCCTGGCGCTTTTGCCTTTGCCGATGCACCCCCACCAAACACGGCCTCTGCGACAACCCAGGAGTCGACCATTGTCCCGCCGCCGCCTCCTCCTCCTCCGCCGCCGCAAATAGAAGAGCCCACAGGTCCTCCACGACTGGTGCGCGTCAACTCTCACGGTAGCTCGGTGGACAGCATGGGCTATCCGGGCGTAAATCCTTCAACTCCACCTCCAACATCGCTGCCGCCTCCTCCAGTCGTCATTCCTCCCCCTACTGGTCCCTCGGATTCTCCACGTGAAGAGGGCTCCGTCATGGAGCCCGACGAGTCGTCGGATGACGAGGATGCGCCTCGTTGGCATGAACTGGGTGAAGATCGCTCGGTTCCAGACGAGGTTGAGATCAAAGAGATTGAGGCAGTGGAAGAATTCAGCGCTCACGACCGTAAGGCTCCCCAACGCCTCGGCGATGCTGTACTAACCACTGGCAGATGCCCACTGGGAAGCCAAAACCTTTGTTGGCCTTGACGACCCAGAATACAAGCCAGGGCCGAGCGGCAGGCTTGACTGGACTCTTAACAATTTTAACGGAACCAAGGAAAACCCAAACAAGGAGCTCGTCATGAAGTCGCCAGTCGCCCGGATTGGGGGATACGACTGGCAGATCAAGTTCTATCCACGAGGCAATGACTCCGACTTTCTCAGCATCTATCTAGAATGCCTGTCGGTCAAGAAGAAGAAGAAGAGTCCAGAATCTCGCAAAGACGGTCCCCAAAGCGCCTCATCAAGCTCCCAAGCCCAACCGCAAAGCTCGAATTCTGGTTCCGTTGAGTACCGCACGACGCCCATCCCTCTTCTTGGAGACCCGAAAATCCCAAAGCGCCGCAGTGTCGCGGCGCAGGTAGCGGTCGTCTTGTACAATCCCAACGAGCCACGCGTCAACTTTTACCGTTCCTGCGCTCACAGATTCTGCCCAGACTCGCCCGACTGGGGTTGGACGCGCTTTCACGGCCCACACTACGAGATCCACTATCGCCATCGAGGACAACGACAAGCGCTGCTTCGCAACGACACTCTTGCCTTTCGAGCCTACATTCGGATAGTCAACGACCCGACCGAGTGCCTCTGGGAGCACCACAGCGGAGAGAACTCGTGGGACAGCTTTGCCATGACTGGTCTCCACAGCATGTGCGCCAACTCTAGCGGCCTTCTCGCTGCCATCTGGCCGTGGCTCACGTTCAAACCTTTTCGCCAACTCCTGTACAGTGCCCATGTCCCCCATCCGGAGCGCGAGGCTCGCGCAACTCCCAAGCCACTGATTACAGCCTTGGTACGCACCGTCTATAAAATGCGTTCCACGTGGACTGGAAAACGCGAACCGATCGATCTCGAATACGTTGCCATGGCTCTGGAGTGGTACGGCGAGACTCATTGCTTTGAAAAGATGGACGTCATTGAAGTTTGGGAAGTATTGAGGGCAAAGCTCGAGATTGAGCTTCGGGGAACGCATTTGGAGGGTCGGCTCGACTCGATATTTGGTCCAGAGAGGGATCGTATGCTAAACACCCCAACGTATCGCGCGCCCGTCAAGGGTTGTGCAGATGTACAGGCCGCCGTGGAAAAGGCGCACAATTTGATGGATCCGACGGCTCCCCCTCCAGAATTCTTGCACATTGAGCTGGAACGCCAGGAATTTGACGAGGGACAGCGTTCAGTGAAGAAATTGGCAGACAAGGTCAAGATCCTGGACCGCATCACAGCCAACAGGACAACATATATCCTTCACGGGTTCATTGCGCACCGAGATAGCTTGCAATCGGGCTGTTACTATGCTGTGGTCCGTCCACGTGGCCCTGGCACAAAGTGGTATGCGCATTACGATGACAAGGACAGTCGCGTGGTTGGCCTCACTAAGCAACAAGCAATCGACAACCACGAAGGCGGAGGGTCTGAAAAGTCTGCCGTTGCCTATGTTCTCCTCTACATCCGAGCAGATGTTGTGCATAAGCAAATCAGCAGGGAGGAGGGTACTTGGGATATCCCGGACTGGCTACCCCACGATGATACCGACTCCGAAGTTGAGCTGCCTCTGTCAAACAAGCCACAAGAGTACAAAGTCTTTCTTTCGACAGCCTTTGATCAGCATGATGGTCCAGGGATCATTGACCCGACAGATCCCAAGTGGGCGACATCCGAATGCGTGAGGACGATTCAGTTTTCTTCAAATGACTCTGTCAACCACGTTCGCCATACATTGGCCGACGAGCTTGGGATAGAAGATGCGAGGCGCATCAATTTTTGGTCTATGGACTATGCTGAGGGTAGTGCCTACCGGCCGGTGCTGAAGCGCATGGTCAGCGGCGAGGACCCACACTGCCCGCGTCCATCCGACCCTTGGATGCGAAGGACGCAATTCGAAGACAGTTTGGAGAAGACGCCAGGCCGGTGGATCTGGGTCCATGTTGCAAAAGAGGATGACATTCCCTGCGAAAGTCGGAGAGGCAGCAGCTCTTCGGATGATGGGCAGGACTCGGCAGAAGATACGCCAATGAGTGATCGCGATGAGGACGTCAATGAAAACATGGACCTTGTCATCACCGAAGGACTTACTGCTCAGGCTGCGCGTTTGCACCACGAATTGGAAGGAGAGCAGCAGGCTGCTGCCCAAGCAGTTGCCAGGAGCCGTCTACAGTTGGAATTCGGGACTGCCGCGACGCGCATCGACGAGGACAATGCCGAGCCGAGTGGAACTCTACTACCTCCGCTGCCGCCTCCTCCGTCCGCCCTAATTACACCTCCTCAGACTTCTCAAACCCCCAAGAGTGCCCCCTCCGTCACCCCAGCGAATTCTAGAGATCCGTATGATTGGTTCAGCGCCAACGTAAATCCGAGAGGCGAGACTTATGTCATGCTCAAAGTGTTTGACGCTGAAGCGGCCACTCTCAAGGCCCACAGCAGTTTTGTGGTCAAATTCAATGATCGCGTCGAATCCAGCATCCGCAAAGTTCTCGGCTGGGATGCGTCGACGCCATTGGAGCTATGGGACGAGGCCGAAATGCTTGCCACACGCGCTGGCAAGCTGAACCTACGCTCAACGACAACCTTTGGCCAAACCAGCATCGTGTCGCCCGCCGTCCTCATCGCCAACGTTGTACTCTCCACATCAACGCGCTCATCTCTTGCCAACGCCGGCCTCTTCACCAGGGCTGATGACGCCGTCCAGCACGCCCTTCGCGCCCGCTTTGCCGCGCGCACAACGCCACCGCTTACCGGACACTTCACCCTCGACTACTTCAGCAGCGAGCACTACGTCGGGCTACTGCGCAACGGACGACCGCACGGCCACGGCCGCCGCGTCTACTTTGACGGCTCGCACTACTCGGGTCCGTTCTGCCTGGGCGAGCGCCAAGGCGCCTGCGGCTCCCTCACCTTTGCCAACGGCGATGTGTACACGGGCGCGTGGGCGGCCGACGCGCCGCACGGCATCGGATCGCTGGTCGAGCGCGCCACGGGCAACGCGTACCACGGCGGGTGGCGCGCGGGTAAGCGCTTCGGCGAGGGCGTCACGCACTGGCGCCAGGCGCAGGAGGTCGAGCGCCTGTGCCGCATCTGCTGGGAGGACCCGGCCGATGCTGCATTCTATGACTGCGGCCACGTCGTCGCCTGCCTCAATTGCGCCAGGCGCGTGGATTCGTGTCCGGTGTGTCGGCGCAGGGTGTTGAGTGCTATGAGGTTGTTTTTTGGCAATTGAGTGCGTGTGTGTGTGGGTTTGAAGGTGGATCTATGGTGCAAGTCAGAGTCGGATGGTGTCATGGCATGGGTTGATGAATGGATAATGATTGACTGGCTGACTGACTGACTGACCGACTGGTTTGGACGGATGGATGGCGGGATCGGGGCGTTTTCTTTGGTTTCTTGTTGAGTTGCCTGCCTATCTGCCTGCCTGTCGGCTGCTGTTGCTGGCTGGCTGGCTGGCTGGCTGGGTGTGCAACCTCTCACCTCTTTCTCTTTCCCTCCTTTCTCTCTCTTACTTCTCTCTCCCCTCCCTCTCTATTTAGAAACCAGACTCGACTTCCCGTGGACGTGATGGGGATGGATGTGATGGACTGTGGAATAGAAAGAAAGAAAGAAAGAAAGAAGTAGAGGCAGAAAGAAAGAAAGAAGTAAACCATCATGTATGCAAAGGAGCTGGAGGGATGATGAGTTGGGTCGATCGTGGGAGTGTTGGAATGTTGAAGTGTGTGGGCTGGGCTGGGCTTTGCATGGGACGGGTGCACACGGCGTCTGCTTCATTTCATGATGATGATCAAGGGAAGAGATTACTGTCGTTTGGTGGATGGGTTGGTGGGTGGTGAATGGGAGAGATTGATGGACAAGATTGATATTCGAGGTTTTTTTTTTTTTTTTTTCTCTTCAAAATGGATGGAATGATGGATGATGGATGAGCAATGGATTCTTTATTTGATCGATTCGCTTGATGAGGTAGGTGATCGACTGACGACCTGTTTCCGCTATTCATTCTTTTCTGTGGGGGATGTGTGTGGATTTGGTTTGGTTTGGTTTGGCTTGGCTTGGCTTGCATCCGACACCTCGCTGCTCTTGTCTTTTGCTGCTGTCTCTCCTGTCACTTCTCGTTGCCGCTTTTGTCCTTTTTTTCTTTTTCTTTTGTTTTCCTTTTTTTTTTTTTCTTTTTTTTCTTTCTTCTCACTCTCCTTCTTTTCAACCCTTTTCCAATTTCGACATAACGGCGATCGAGGCCTCCTCTACGCTGGAGGACCAGGAGAAAGGTAAGTGAGTAAATACACAAGTCACTTGACGGCTTATGTAGGACATTTATCAATTTGACCTTTTTTTGTGCGCTGCGAAGAGCTGTTTATTTGGGTTATATGTATGTTGGGGGGGTATCTTTGAAGGAGCTTCCGAAAAACAGCAAAAACAGCGAAACGACGACAACGACAGCAGCAGCAGCAGCAGCAGCGATAGCCGAACAACGACCAACCCACCTCCTCTATCCTTTATCCAGCTCCTTTACGCTTTCCATCTCCATCTAATGAGTCAATTGACATCGCAAGCATGCAGATGCCTCATGCGCCCCCTTGATGCGCAGTGTCCCTCCCTCTTCTTTTTTCTCTGTGCCTTCTCTTATCTCTCCATCCACCCTCCACATTCTCCCTCAATCAAAAAGATCGGTCAGGATGGGCGGTCCAGCCGCCTGACCTCTATGAAGACACTCCCTTTAGGCGTACACGTCCTGGGCCAGCCAGGAGAACGACCGACAGTCGACAGAAAGATGGGACAAGTTGAGTGAGGACAAGTCGAGAGCGCTTGTACATACGCGAAGGCCTGCTTCGCTGGGCTCAATCAGTGTCGGAGGCGTCTTTCTAGTAGGTCGGATTGGTGGTCAAGTGTGGGGCAAAGCAACAAATAACCTGCGTCATTTATCCCCAGTGCGCCGGTTGTGTCGTCTGTGCTGAGAGGGTCCGTCCGAGGATAGTATAATCGCCTTGTTGGAACGCTCGATGATGCTGTCTGGTGCTCGAATTTTGTGTGCGGTCCGTAGGACAGGTGAGCATAACAGTCCTCGTCTTTGGCTCTGGCGTCTCGCATCCCGAATTGATGTCGTTGGATCATTTTCCGCTGCCGCCAGAGTGATTTGCGCAGGTGTATCCAACGTGGATGATCTTGTCTTGAACGGGGTGCCTTCCAACTGCGGCGCAGGCGTCAACGGCGTGCACATGGTACACGCAACCGCAGACGGCGTATTGCTCGACAATCCGGATACACATGGCGAGGTTGATGGTGTATTGTTGGTCTTGATTGCCGAAATGATTGTGATCTAAAAGTAGCTTTGAAAGCTGATGCGGAAGGGGTGGTGGTTGGTTGCTGGCGCCGCGCGTTCTGATGCAAGGGACAGTTGGCGTTGACAATATCCAGTAAAGAGGTAGTCGAGCTATCCAAAAATGCTGAAGACGGCAATGGAGAATTGCAACGACAGGTCGAATAGAGAAATAAATAAGTCGGAGACGGACTGGACGAGAGAAGATATGGTTATCAAGTCCAACGGCCAACAAGACGAAGAGAAGAAGCGCGAGCGCTCAGGTGGAGGAGGTGGTGATCGAGAGGGAGAGGGTTGTCGGTGACGCCGAAGAGTAAAGTCAAACATCGTGACCAGTCAAAACTTTATACGAGTAGAGCAAAACTTGATTTGGAAAGAGTAGAGGTAGAGCAGTAGCCAGATCGTGAATCTTGAGTGTCTGTGTCCATGGTGTTGCGGCGCTGCGGTGCGGCAGTACACACGTGAAGGCACGGCCGCGGCGTGCTAAGGTTAGCACCCACCAGCCACGGCTGAGGCTGACGGCCGCCCATCCGCCAACCAAGTTTCCGCGCCGGGCAATAGGGATGCTGCATCGGGCAAGACGGGGCGGCGCAGATGACAGACAGCCGACGGCGGAGGGGCCAAGGTAGAGGCGCAGCGCAGAAGCCCGGATACGCCCATGGCCAAGAGGGAAAAGGGCAAGAGAAGCGCATCGCTGTGGAGGCTGACTACGCAGCAGAAGGCCCCAGCGCGAGGCCTCTGGTTGGCTGCGTCGTGAGTGACGTGAGGACAGGAATCCCACGAGGCATTGTTTGCTTCCACCAACACACGCATGTTTCTCCCCGTCTCTTCCTGCTCGCGCGAGTGACGAGAGGCTCGTGAGAGGCTGCTGCGGACAGCAGCGTATTTTTGGCACCACAGCATCCGCAAGGCTTTTTCGGCCGATCGCAATTGTGGAAATTGGCTCCTCGGTACAGGCGGGTGTCAAAGTGTCGATACTGAGAGGGTCGCGTCACCTGACGAGCGCTCGTACCTGGCGATCTTGGCACACACGAGGTTTCGGTTGACGATTGTTGCTTTTTGAGGACGACGAGGCAGGCCGTATCCGTCGGCCAGGTTGACGCGAGACAGGGGGCTCGGTCGTGGGGATGGTGCGTCATGGCTGGAGGGAGGTGACTCTGACGATGGATGTGACGGTGTTGAGGTTCTGCCTGTGCCTGAGGTCGGGCGGTTCAGGTTTCGTTCTCGTATCAGGGCTTGTGGCTGCCCTGTGTGGCTGCTCGGTGTGGCTCAGCGCCTCTCTTCTTCCCCTTTCGTCCCATCGTCCCATCCGCCCTCACCGCCCGCCCACAACCTCACCTCTCCTTCACCTTCCACTGGCCTCCCCCCCAATTGTCGGTGTCGCCGTCGCAGATCTATTGTTTCGTTTCGAAGCACCTTGGGGTCGTCTCAGCCCTGCGCTCCATTTGTCAGAGAAACTCCGGCCTGAATCTGGGCCAACCCGATACGAATCCCACCTCGTCTTCTCGGCCACGTTGTGGACTCCCGTCTCCCCGCCTTCTCCTCCACCACGTGCTGACCCTTCTCGACTCGTCCCAGTGGTGTGATGCACTTGTCAGGGACATGTAGATCTCGGCGACGGCGATGTCTGTACGACTTCAACGTTACGTTGACATCTTGGCTTGATCGCGGTTGACTCGGAGTTCGGTCCATCTTCCAGATGCCAGGAAGACTCAATCCATCAATCCTGCTTGCTGCTTCTTCCTTCTCTTGCCAGAAATTTGCAAATGCCCTCGTGCACAGGGTCTTCCTTGGCTGTTGAGTGTTCTGGAAAACTTGGCCATTCTCTAAATAGACGGTCAGCATTGTCCAAGAGTATATCAAGTCTGTGGTAAATATACCCTTGTATTCTCACGCAAATTGGCTTGCAAAAGTCACCTTTATTATCCGTGGTGGTAAACAGTCCCTTTGTCTGCGGGCTTTTCAAGCTTGAACTCTTGTGGTGAATTGACACCCAGTGGACAGCCTGTTGGCGACAAGTCTTGCGGCTGGACAAGCCCCGAATCTCCAGGTTACAAGCCTAGGAGCCTTTGGGTGCCCACACATGAATTCACCTTTTTCTGATTGGCGGCTGGATGTCGTTGGGTAGGTGCGCCTACCTCGACAACGACCATCGCCAATGTGGTCCAAGCTTTTTCCAGTGTTTGTATCTCGACCGCCCACAACATCGAAACTTTTCTCCTCCGCCAGCTTCGACGGCGTTCATCGAGTAACCTTACCAAATCGCACCGCTCTCAAGCCCGTTTCTCGCCTTTCGGCTGTCTCCCCGTCTCCTTTCTCTCTCTCTACCTCCAAGCCGCCAGCATGCCCGTAACCACGCGTGCTCGCGCAAAGCACAGGGTTGCGCCCTACACCGCTCCCCCTCGTAAGCCTTCGATCATGAAGCGTAAGACCTCTCATCCGCCCTCTCCAAGTCTCCCAGCTGTGGAGCAGGTGCCCACTTCGACCCGGCGGCCAAAAGCCGTCCGGAAGGTAAGCATAGCCATATTGTTCGATTATTATGGGAATCGCGATGCTGACATTTTATAGTTTCGTTGGGCGTGGACGGCAGAGCGCAAGCTGCTCGTCAACCTCCTGGGAGTACGTCTTCCGCTTTCTGAAGCGGCGTGCATTAGGCTTGCGGACCTTTTCAATGGTCTCAGCCCCCAAGACGTCCGAGCCCGGGTCGAGCTGTTGCAAGGCCAGCGGGATGTCACCTTGGTGGAGGATGCTGAGGCAGCGGGATTGACAGCCCCAACCGAGGAAGCCGTCGAGACGCATCAACCTGCTGTGGAAGAAGTGGACTTCGTTGACCTTGGTTGGTCAGACACTTCTTCGCTCTCGTCGATCCGGTCTAACCTCTCCGAGTTCGAGGATGACCGCTCGCCGACGCTCCGACCGTTTGAGGCTCCCGGTTCCCCAGATGCCCTCCCTTCCCCCTCTTCTTCCCCTTCCCCTTCTCCTTCCCCCCTCTCCCTCCCCTTCTCGCGCGCCTCGTCTGGAAGCAGAGCTCGAAATCTCTGCCCCCATTGTAAAGCTCAAATCCACTTCAGTACTTTGACTAATTCTAACGGGAACCAGACAATGGAAGTTCCACGGCCCCCTCGTCTACAAGCTCCACCCCAACCTCTGGCTTGTTGATCTCGTCCAGTCAACAAACTACCGGCTTGCAGCCAATCCTCGCTGATGGTCGGCCGCTCAAGCCCATCCTCAAGACTAGCAGGGGCAGAAGTGGTGCTCGCGTCGCGTTCGATCTCAGGAGGACCAAGTTCCATAAGTACGAGTGGGAGTACGAGATGGTACTCCCACCGTACGCACGGGAAAGTGCCCGGTCTTCTTGGCAAGATCGCCCGTGGGTTCCGGTGGAAAATGCCGACTGGGAACAGCCGTTGCTGAAGAGGAAAGCTAAGGATGGCGACAACAGCCAATCACCAGCGACGAAAAAGGTTTGCACCGCCGGGCATGCTTTCCACAAAGAACCCACCGAGAAGCCGAGAGCATATCCTGGCTGCCAGTCAACCTTCCCCTGGCCTGCTCGCACCATCGCCGCCGCTACCGCTGGTCAGGAGTGGCAAGACAGCGATGTAGAGATTCCCTTTTTGATGGGACGTCGCAGCGTGATGGACTATCCGCTCCATTATGGAAGGCATCAAGCCTTCCTGTCGCCCAGGCAATACCCGGACTTTGAGTCCAACACTCCAAACGCGAATCCCGCGTTTTACCGCACTGTCTCGACAGCCGAGCAAGAGGAGGAAGCAGCCTTGAAGTCGAAGCTTGAGGCCAACGCCTACCGCCCGAGTCTCGAAGACCTCCGCGAAGTCGGACACACTGGCCGCCGCGATGCTTCGCCGGATCCCGCGCCAACGACCATGCGTGCTCCCACCCCTCCACCTCCTGAAACGTCCTTAGGAGAGGCATATAGGGTCGTCGGCGATGCCTTTCGGTCGCTCGATCAAGAGGGACGAGACCGGTGGATGGACATTCTTAGAGAACAGATGGAACAAGAAAGGGCAGAAAAAGCACGACACGCGGCAGAGCGTGATCAAGCAGAGGATCCGGGAGACAGGAAATATTTCAATCAGTACCAGTGAATTCTTCAACCCGACAATCGAAGCACCACCATGAGCGACGCCAATCAACCGTCTCTTACCCCGACCATCCTACCCTTGCTCCTCGTCGGCTCGGATCGATCAGTTCGTTCCATCTCGTCAAACGCCACGAGTTGAGCCCGTTCATGACTCCACCATCACTATACAGCTGAGCTCGACAGGCGCCACCCTTTCGCTAATCTGGTTAGGCTTAGTGTTGGTACGGACGGCAGTGGAGTTGAGAGACACGTTGCTTCATCATCACCGCAGCAGCAGCAGCAGCCAGTCAAGACTTAGGGGACCTCTCCGCGTTGCTGTGTGTTGCGACCTCACTCCTTCGACACATGCAATAGGGACAGGTAGGCCTCCCTGGCGCAACCGTCGGATGTCGAGCAAGCCTGCCCATCCACGTCACCCCTTCGGCATACAACGTGGCTGAGACAGTGGTGAGCCCCTCTGTCGCGGTCGTCAGGGCTGATCAAGCTCTACCAGGCAGTCGACTAGTAGTGTTTGGGGACACTACGCGTCGCTGCACCTTTTTCCTTGTGTGGGTTCAGGTGGTGGGATGGTGGTGTTGTGGGCGTGTTGAAGTTGAGTGGGTTGGCGGGGCGCGGGAGTTGCATTGCGCGCTGTCTTCTATGTAGCTTTCTGAGAGACCGGGACGTCTGCTGCTGCTTTTTGCACGTTTTTCTTTTTTTAATTCCCCGGTTTTCTGGGCTGTGAGTGATAATGAAATGAGATGGGCGGCGTCGTCGGTTGTGGGTGCTTTCCCTGGCGATAGTTTCCCTTCGTGCTTTGCCTTTGCTTTTTCTACTCCTCTCTTGAATGCAGGCCGGGTCCCCTTTTTACGATTCCCCTCTTGTGCTCTTTGAATGTTTGATCTTGCCACTGCGATGCCACTCAGGCTTAGATGTACTGCATGTAAGATAATGCCGTCGAGATTGAGCGGCTGTCTACAACTATTTTGCCACGGCATGGCGTTTGGCGTTGACCGAGATACGTGAGGAGCGAGGGAAATGTGGCCGAGGATGAATGTTGGTAGTGGTGGGTCTGCTGGAAGATGGAGATGCAGTACTCGTCACTCGATCTGGATATCGCGCCAGACGAGTCGGATGTCCAACTCCACACCTCCCAGCCTCCTACTAAAGGGTTGGTCCAGTGGAGAGAAGCGGGGAACCGGCAGGATTGATCTCTTATGGCCTCAAACGCCAATATCATAAGGGCTTCTCCTACGTGAAGCTCACAACCACCTTCTCCCACCCCGTGTCTCCCACCCTCCTAAATTCGACACCCTCCCCAAAGTACCCAGCATCATTCCACGCCGTCATCGTTGGCCCATCATAAGGTCCATGTCTCTCCCCACCATCCCGCGCATCGCTCCACCTGTACTCCCACATCATTGTCTCGCCTGATTCCGCCTCCTCTTGCTTCTCTTGCTCTACCCAGTCCTCACCCGTTTCACGCTTGTATTGTCGAATCAGCAGCTCGCGCTCTTGTTCGTAAATGTCGGTCTGACCGCGCGAGAAGAGTTGGTCTGCGGCTCCAGTGATGGCCTCGACCGTCTCGCGGCGCTTCTTTTCTGCCGGATCCTCCTCTTTAGGCGCAGCGTCGACATCCATGGCATCTTCATCTTCGTGACCAGTGGCGCCATTGGAAGATTTACGCTTGTTCTTTTGCCATCTTGGTTTTGTTTTTTCCTTCTTCTTCCCAGTACCCAGGCGTTTCAGAGCTTCCAGCACCGTCTCGCCACGCTCCATGCGCGTGATGAGGGCGGACAAGAGATCGCTCGTCAGGAGAGCGTCGTCGGCCAGGGCCCGCTTCCGCCGATCCTGCTCGCGCTTCTCTTCGGCCGCCTTGGCCGCCTTCATATCCTTCTTGGTCAAACCCTCCATCCAGGTGTCATGAATCGCGTCCGGATCTGCTTTGCGAATGTAGTTGCCCGACTCGTCGAACCGACCTTCTTCATTTTCGGCCTTCATGTTGAAAGCATCCAACTTTGGCGCGTGCTTCTTCTTTGCACCAGCGCCGAGTTCCTCGTCGACATCGCTGCCAACTCTATCGCGCTCTTCATCGCCACCACTTTCGCTGCTGCTCTCGTCTTCTTGTCCTGCCGATTTGCCTTTGCCCTTTCCATCCAATTTGAAATTCGCCGAGACGTGGCCACCCGACTTGCTGTCCGCGACTTGTCCCTCAATGTCTTCTTCGTCCAAGAATCGTACGTCCTTTTTCTTCTTGCCCTCTCGACTCAAATCCTCGTCATTGTCGCCGTCTTTGAAGTCGTCCTCCAAGTCCGCAAATATGTCCACATCCTCCTCATCCTTGCTCTTTTGCTGGTGCTTTGATGCGCGCTCCTTTTCGGCTGCCCGCGCGTCAAAGTTTTCTTCTGAAGAGTCGGATTCGTAACCATCGAGGTTAACTGCGTTGCGTTTCGTCTGAGCACCGCCTTTTCCAATCTCGTCGAGCTCAAGGACCGTGTCTTCTTCTGGGGCATCTGCGGCAAGTGTGGAAGGGTTTCGGTAGTCGAATCTAGGCTTTTTGGAGTCTTGTTTTGTTGAAGAGTCGACCGGGAAGGGGAGGTCCGGAGGTGGGCGCTTCGGACGAGGCGCGCCGCGGTGGGGTCGGCCAGCCATGGTGCGAGCAGAATAAGCGTTGAAATGGTCGAATTAGGATTTTCCAGAGCATTAGATGTGTGTTATGAGACTGATCCGTTCAGCCGGCAGAGTGAGCAGGGAAGTGTGATGCTGGAGCTCCGCGACGGTCAGCTTTTCAACGAAGCTCTCCACGTCTTGGCGGGTTTCGTCATTCCTGCGGAAGCTCTACACACCACCGAACTCTACCTTGTACCTCCTCTCCAATCTTCCATCTCCCTCTTCCTATCAGTCACCTTCGCACTCCATCCACCCAGCTTTACCAGTTTCTCACATTCACCATGGTTGGTCACCTCTTCCAAACTCTGAATTAGTTAATAACCGCCACACAGTTTGGCGGCGGTTACATGGACTCTGACGATCCCATGGCCATGTACCAAGCAGCCATGGGAATGCGCGGCGGCGCACCCCGTCGCTTCGATGAATACTTTCGCTGCTACCCAGTCGTTATGATGCCCGGACCCGAGCGTGAAGACGCAAACCACGGCGGCAAAGTGTTTCTCCCTCCGTCGGCCCTCGACAAACTTACTAGGCTCCACATCACGTACCCCATGCTCTTTGAGCTCATCAACGGCGCACAAAGCAAGCGGACACACGCTGGTGTATTGGAATTTATTGCGGAAGAGGGCAAGATCTATCTGCCGTATTGGGTGCGTGGTCTGCTACTCTATCAGGGCTCCTGCTGACTTGTCTAGTTGATGCAAACGCTTTCGCTCGAGCCCGGTGACCTCCTCCAAGTCAAGTCGACCGACCTGCCTCTGGGCATTTTTATCAAGCTGGAACCGCAATCCCCCGCCTTTCTCGACATTTCCGACCCAAAAGCCGTTCTCGAACAAGCCTTTCGCAACTTCTCGTGCCTGACTGTCGGCGACGTCTTTACCTTTGCATACAATGATCAGGTCTACTCGATCCGCGTCCTCGAGGTCAAGCCCGACACTTCAACACACGCCATTTGTACACTGGAGACGGATCTGTCGGTCGACTTTGCGCCGCCAGTCGGCTACGAGGAGCCAAAAAGGGTGGCAGGCATTGCGGGCAGCGGCACCAGCACACCGCGTAGTGCGGCCAGTCTTCCAGGTGGCGGTCTCGTCCACGCAGCTGGCACCATGGCGCAAGCCATCAACTACGCGGCGATAGCACCGTCGGCGACATCGGCCGCGGCCGGCGCCAAAGCCGTGTCGTCCAACTTTTTGACCGGCGGTCACAAGCTCTCGTCGACTAAGAAGACGGCAGGAAGTAGCAAGGCGCCTACACCTACTCCCTCGACTCCTGTGCAGGGCAAGAGCACAAACAGCCAGCCACAGCCTTACGGCGCTGCTCCGGTGCGAAGAAACAATGGGCCGCAGCCTTTGCGTCTGCCGCCGGGCAAGCTCTTCTTTGGATATGAGATTAAGCCAGTCAAAGGGAAAGAGGGTGCGGCTGGCGAGGAGAGTGAGAAGCATCGGTTCGAGGGTGAAGGCAAGACTTTGAGGGGAAAGAAGAAGGGCGACAAATGAGCATGAAACTGAGTTGCTTCTGCAGCGCGGTCTTTTATCGGTGCGGAGCGCCATGGGAGACAGGCGTGCCTGCCGTCTGCCTGCATTTTTAGTTATCATTCTTGCTTTTCATCGGCTTCTCCAGGGATATGAATGGCGTACAAGATGGACGGCTATCGGCGCAACGGACATGGCCAACCTGGGCAAGGTAGCATCAGCACTTTATGCTGGGATGTTTTTAGACAGCCAATTAAGAACTCTTTTTTTTTTTTTTTTTTTTTTTTTCAAAGCTACTTCAAAACTCCAACTCTTCGACCTCCATCCCACAATCTATGCACCTCTTCTTGACAGCCCCCGTCTCCGGATCTTCCACCGAGCGGCCCCACTCGTGCTCGTGCTTGTCAAAACGCCCTTTGACTTTGTCTCCGAATTGAGCCTCCCTCCCGTCGCCGCCAGTAGGTGCAATACCCGCCGCCTTTTGCCGCCTATACGCATCCACGCGCGTCCGCTTCTTCAGCTCCTCAAGCTTATTCTTCCACTTCTTGTCCTTGCGATCCTTCTTCAGAATCTCCCTGCGCTCAAACTCGGCGTCGAGCGCCTCGGCACTACCCCACTTGCGCGCGCTAAAAGCATACTCCTCAACCTGGCAGCGGACAAACAGCTGCATGCTGTGAAAGCTCGCCTTGTGCGGATTGGGCCGCTCCATGCGCGGCAGCAGCTCCTCGTCGCGCAGCTCCGGCTCGGTGAGCAGGTAGTCTTCTCGCGCCTCGGTCTTGGTCAGCAGGCTATACTTGTCCGGATGCTCCTCCTTGCACCGGTTGCAGACGAGCAGGTTGAACGTCGTTTGGAACGACCAGTCGAGCTCGGGCGTGCCGCACTCGCGGCACAGCAGCTGCTGCTTTCCCTTGCTGCTGTCATCCTTGTCTAGCACTGATATGCCCGGCTCGAAGGGCCCGGATTTGATTGCGCGCAGCTTTTGGAGTAGCCGGTGCCGCTGCCATTCTTCGAGCGTCATGTGCGCCGGCTTGTCCTCTGCGTCGTCCTTGCCGCGGTTCGAGCCGTGCAGCGCCTTGTTGTGCGGGTCGTCGGTTGCTGAGAGGAAGCCGCCTTTGGTGTCGCTCATGGCCGACAAGTCGTACTCGATGTATGCGGATTTGCGGTACTTGGCCGCGGGACGAATATGCGCGTCATCAGAGGGCTGCGACATGGCGCCGGGTTGTGGAGCAGGTGTTCGAGCATCGCGGCGTGTTGAGGGTGCTTGGGATGTTGACGAAAAAGACCGCTTCTGACCGGCGATTTGGGGGGTTTGTGATCTGGAGGAGGTGGCGGTTTGGTCGCGTAGGGCTTTGGCTTTGAGGCGGTTTATCTCGAGCTGTCGTACTTGTTCCGGAGTCAGTGGCGCCGAGTTTCCTGGATTCCTTTGCCTGGGCGGTGTAGAGGGGCGGTTGTCTGGCATTGTGTTCAAGAAGAGTTGGTCGTGAGGTCGATGACTGGTGAAGCAGCCATATGTAGTTGGACGGGACGGGAAAGATGAATGCAATGACGCAGGGATCGCCGGGACAATGGAAGGGTCTGGTCCGACCAAATAAGCTCCTGTCGGTCTTCGGAGTTCCGTGCCCCGTAGACACCCACTCTTTCCAACGTCTTTCCAAGTCTACGATACCTGTTCTATGGACACTGGCCTTCTACAACACTCCAGCTATCCAGGTTCCTTCCACTATACAAATCTTTCACTACCTCTACATTGTTGAGTCGCCATCATTCTGAACCAACGACAAGACAGCCTCAGTTAGTCCTTCTGTGTTGACCTCGGCGCTCGTTTGGTTGAGCAGTTTTATACACGAAGCCACTTCCCACGTCATATCCATCTCTCGATTTCCAATCCTTGTGCCGCCCCTTTCATCTTGGCTCAGCGAGCATTTGGAAAGGTAAGCTGCCGTAACAGCCACGCGAAAAATCTCTACATCGGCTATCCATGTGCGAGGAAATACCAGCGGCACGTGCCTCAGCGACGGCGGGTTTTGAATGTAAAAAGCACGACGAAGAAGACGTGTGAGGTGGCTGGTGAGGCGATGAACGATGCCTCTGCCTTCGGCAAGGAGGTCGGGTGGTAAGACTGGAACTCTCCGCCTAAAGCGAAAATTGTTGCCGAATGGACTCTGGATCGGACCTCCTTGGACCTGCTGCGCTGCACTGGCCGATTTTTGAAGCACCAAGCAAAAGGCAAGGTGCAGAGTCTCGTCTCTAAACTTGCAACCCGTCAAGACCAAAAAGTCTTTGCTGCCATCTCCGCTTTGCTGAGACGGGCCTTGGTTTGGAACAGCTTCGCCGCTCATCTGTTCGATCGACTCTTGCCATTGCTTGAACCACTCGTCGGCGCGCTTGCGGATGGTGAAATACCACTCCAAGCTCCCAGGAGTTTCGTCAATCGAGCTTAGGATCCCCCGCCGCGACTCTTGCGGTCCGGTGCATCTTAAAAAGGTGGCATGTACGTTTTGTCGCATTTCCAACATTGCTGCATGGAGCGCGGGGATCGTCTTGTCACCTGGAGCATATGTTGGCTCGTCATCCTCTGCAAACTCTAGGAAGTCTATCGGCCTCCCAAATGCCATTCCAATCATGCGCTCCAATGAGATGAAGCTCGTGTACAGCAAATTCGGCGGTGATCGAGTTTTGTTCAAGAGCTGGGCCTGGCCACTGCTTCGTCTCAGCTGAGACCTGGCGTTTTGAATGCTCCGCCAAAGACGTTCTGCGAATCCCAGGAGCTGCCATATGTTGCCCTTTCCGGGAGCCGTCAAGACGTAGCACACCATGAGCAGTACTATTTGAAGTTTTTGCATGGCATGTGCTTCCTCGTTTTCAAATGCCGAAGACGACACGACCTCCAGGAGGGAGTTGGAGTCTTGAAAGACGATTCTTAGACTGGAGACTGCCGCATCAAACATTTCGTCTGAAATCTCGAGATATGCCTGTGACTGAGAGGCTGTCCCTTGAGTTGTGGCACTCCTGAACAAGCATCGTGCTGCAATCGCTAGAGCCAGTCGTGCTCGTGTGCATGATCGATAGGTCTCGGGGGTTCCTCTGCCTGCATACAGTTGCTCAAGGTCGCGGTCTCCCAACTCTTTGCCGAGGATTGGCTGGAATCTGTCCACGCACTGGTAATAAAACTCGAGAAGAAATTGACTCGTCTGGAATGGGGGTAACTGAGGTTTTGCGTCGCTTGTTGCAACAGGTGCTCTTGCCGAGGGAATGTCGACAGGAAACGGCACAATCCTGTGAAGAGGACGGGTGATTTGGACGTTGAGAAGAGTGGTGACAAGTCGAAGATGTGCCATGGCAGACGAAGGGCCCCATTCACTAAACACTTCGTACCTGGTCTTGATTTCGGCAAGGCGTTGGGGATGTGAGTTTGAAGATCCAGCCAGGGAAGTGGATGAGCCTTCTGAAACGGACGGAGAGTTGGAAGCAAGAGATGGAAAAGTTGTTGGCTGCCGCGACGGAGAAGTAATGTTTGCGGCCGCAACCACGGCGCGAGCTTGCAGCTGCGGCGCCACGTGCGCTTCAATGGCCTCTAGGTGCTGGAGTCTCAAATACAGAGCCTGCAAGTAGCTGTATGCTCTACTCAGAAAAGGAGAAGCGCAGAAGGTGGTGGCCGCGAAGCTATACGGACCTTCGAGGGAACCTGGTTTCCAAAAAGGGGTCATTCTGCTCGCACTCGACTCCGATGGCCGTACACGCCTGGCAACTTGGCAGCAAACGATCGCAGCCAACCCGCCGCTCGCGGCAGCGGATGCATGATGCCAGAGAGTTGAGCGCCGCCTGCACATTCTCGGTGCTGATTTGCGGCTCCATGAGGTGCTGGGCGAATCTCGCAAGCACCTCGCGATGCACCTCGCGATGCAAATCTCTCCGTTGCTCCAAGGTGCTTGCCAAGGTCCGACATGAAGCCTTGTTTCGTAGGGCAGAAGCTTGTCCAAAGCAAGAGCACCTGGGGTCGCCACTCGTCTGCTGCTTTGTTTTTGCCGCTCAAGAGGCGTCGGGTAGTGGAGTTGTTGGACTGTCCAGCGAGTAGGCAATTGTCTTCGAGTTGATTTTTTTTGACCGACGCCCTTTGGTCCCAATCTTTTTCGGGGCATTGATTCCCGCTCCAAGGTATATTTTCTGGCACGTCAAAGGCCAAGCCCCGGCGAAGCTCCGAAAAACATGGTTCATTGACAACCTTTTCCAATGGATCCGCGGGCGGGGAGATCTCGATTGCGCTGAGCGAACGGATTGGGAACCGAGCCATCCCCGACCATCTCCGCCTCATTGAGTGGTGAGATGGGAGTGTGACGTGTTGGATGGAAGAAATCGGTTTGCGGTTGCAAAAGATGGGGAAAAGCTTGTTTTCGACAGGCGAGGTTGACATGCTGCAGACGAGTGCGGAGCATCGGCTCCCTTTATTCACTCAAGATCGGTGACGCGGTGCACAACCACCGATGGGAAAGAGACGAGGTTGAATCGTTCAAACCTCTCTTCTCGCTCTTGGAGGCTTTTTCCAATGAAGAGGGACAAATCATGTTGCTGCTTGGCCGTTTATATCCATGCTCGGCTTTACGCGGCAGCCTTTCCGTCCAACTGCCGCGAGTCGATCCGTTAACTTTGCTTTATTTCCATGTCTGTTGGGCATCTTCTTGAGCAGTCTGCCTCGGTCTAGACGTCCAAACTTCACGGCTTGGCTCATGACAATACATGTGGTAATCATTGACACTACAGCCGCTACCTTGACCCCCACCGACTTACATTGACCATAACATCATTCCGTCGACGCCGCTAGCATCTGGTTGAATCTCGTCCCATTCCATATTTTGATTCAGCATGACTGGCGCACCCGATATCCAATTCTCTTTGAACGTGGCACTGGAGCCAGCAGATTCAGGGGTAATTGGAAAAGGCGAGTCCAGGGGTATAGTGCTGGTTGGTAGATTGAACGAGGTCTGTTTCTTACCAAAGAAAAGACCTCCGTCTGGCTGACTTGCTGAAGATTCCTGAAAATGCATTCTACCGGACCCCTTCATCTCTGCCTGCAAAGATGTTGGCTGGTTCAATGCTACCGTCGGCGGATCCTCTGGTTTTTGGACGTGCTTCCAAGGATGCTCCATCTGTTCGGCCAGCGCCTGGTGGGGCAAGATTAGCCGATCCAATTCGTCATTCCTGATGGGCGAGGCGACTTGAGGCGACATGAACTCAAGCATGACGATGGCCTTGCACCGCTCGTACGACTCGAGGCTGGCATGGGCCTGCGACCACCGTTTACTCATCAGGACGAACAGCGAACTGAAAAGGTGCATGGTATCGAGAATCTTTTGCACTCCGAACCTTTCAATCAGCTTTTCCTTGCAGTGCCGGACCACAAAGAGCATTGCGATGGCGGCTTCGAATCCGTTGTGCACGGCGTGCCAGCTGTACTTGAGGAAGCCGTAGTGGGCATTTTCCCAGTATCCGGAAGCCACCATTGTCGCCGCGTCAAAGCACTTTAGCATCGATTCTGGGGTTGGATGCGGATTCCGCGGGGTGGGACGGCGGAGGAACACGAGTCCATGCGCAACAGCAATCGAACACCAGTCGAGACTCAAACTCGACCTTTGCCCGACAACTTCCCCCCCCCAAGCCTTCATGCGGCTCTCCATGTTTTCAGCCCACGCCTCGTAGCTTCCAGGCTCGGTCAAGAGCGGAAGACCTCGGCGGAGATAGTTGACGGTCCACAGCTCTGACTGGATGCGCCGGAGCCGAATGTTGTGGAGGAAGAAGGTTCCCTCGATCCCGCTCGGATACTTGGTCGATATCGAGTCGTCGGCGACACCAAGCCGACGGTGGCTCGTGACGCACGTGGAGCGGTCGAAAATGTAAAGGGCCCAAAAGACGCAGCGACGCATTTCCCTTTCAGACTCGCTCAGCCCGCGGCCGCACGTCTCGTCCGGATCTCGGTGGAGGCCAAGCTCAAGCGACATTCTCATGCCCAGCCCGGTGGTGTCCCAGACACGCGCAGCCCTCGGCATGAGGTACGAATACTCAGACAAGAAGAGAACGCCTTGCACGTTTTGCAACGACGTCTCGAAGAGCGCGTCGGTATGCTGCAACGCGTAGTAAAAGACTCTTTGCGAGACGGAGGCAATCTTTGCTGAGTCGTTGAACTTTGACGTCATCATGCCAATGGCGATCATCATGGAGACGATGAAGACGTCGTATTTGGAGGGCGATGTTCCTCCAGCCTGCACGCGGTTGAAGGCTGCCCACAGCCCTTGCCGCTCCACAAATGGATATAGGGGGAGTATCTTTTCAGTGTACAGCGCAACCAATCGCTCCTTGACATCTCGCGGTATCTGATCGAGGGCGTTGAACGCCTTTGGTTTGAAGTAATCATCCCTGACTTGGTCATCCACGGGCAGCGGCGTCGCCGATGGTAGGTGGGACGATGCAAACAAAAAGGTGCCGCACGGAAACTTGGTTTTGGAGTTGATGATGGAGCCTCCCAGATCAGCCCCAAACGACGCAAAAGCCTCGGAGGCCAGATCATATCGCTGGGGAACATTTCTGGCATCGAATTCGGCGATTCCCGGCGACGTCGAGTCCAGTCTCGTCCCCGAACTCGACAAGGGCGTCGGGAGCAGAGGGATCGGCGGACCGTCGTCATAATCCACGCCTAGCTTTTGCAGCAGCCGCTCCTTTTCGGCAATCTTGTCTCGCAGGTACTGGGCGATGCTGCGCGGGATGACCGTCTTGGACTCGCCGTCGAGGATGCCGTGGCACGGCTGCTTGGCCTGGACGCAGTTGGAGCACGCTGGCTTCTGCCCGTCGCACTTGATTTTGCGCCGGTGGCAGCGGTAGCACGCGAACGTCGTGCGCCGAATCTTGGGCCGTTTCCGAGCGCGCTGCTGCTGCACCTCGTCAGTGGTTGCAACGCTTTTTCCGCCGCCTGCTTCGATCTTGAACGCAGGTGCTTCCCCAGTCATTGTGGAATTTTGGGTCCGAGGCGCTCATGGAGGACGACGTTTTGTTTTTCCTGATTTTCTATGGATACGAAAGGCTTGGTGCGGGCTCGACCACCGCCGGCGAGCTAATTTTTCCAATGTGTTTGGACGGCGGGGATGGTCCAAAGCATGCTCTCCGCGGGCCGCCGGAATGCTTCGCTTCTTCTTCCCCAAGCCCGCTCTTCTGGCCCTGGCCCTTCTGCACCTTGCTGTTTTCAGCATCTGCGCCGACATAACTTCCAACGTCTGTTGACGAAAAGCAAACACTGCTATGTCTGTGCTGCGCCGCTGCTGTGCTGTTCTGCCGTCATGATTGGATGGTGTAGTCAGGCCCGCGTGGCTAGTAGAGTTTAAACACTGGGGCCACGCTTCTTGGCTGAGGTACAAGGCTGACGATTCTGGAAGATTTAGAAACATCCTGGGACATTTATCTTGATCAGCTGGTGCTCAAGTCGAGGGACTAGCGACGTGGTGCTTGTCGTTCTACCCTCTCGCTACATCAAAGACTTGCACTGGGATAAAGGATGCTTCATTCTGACTTGTGATCGATTCGTTGTCGACCATCTCAATCGAATCCCAGTTCAAAGTCGTCGCCTCCCTCAGTCGGCCTTCCAATCTTGACCCACGCGCGCCTTGCGAATAGATCCATGATGACATTGAACAGTGTCACTGAGTTCTCGGTATTCCTGACCGCATCGCCCTCCTTGTCGCCGCCACTAAAAAAAGACAGTCAGCAATGCATGAAACGGTCAAACAGAGACTTACCGATTGATAGCAAAAGGTTTCCCCTTTTCATCGCAAAAGACGACACGCAGTCCACCAACACTCGGCTCCTCGCGTCCCCACGCCAGCCCCTCGCACAACTCGCGCACGCGCTCTAGCCGCGGTCGACTGTCGTCAAGATAGGGCACCTCCTGGACGCTCGGTGCGTGCGGAAGGATGTAGTGATTGGTATGCGCAAGGAACGACGACGAGCCGGCCTTGAGCGGCTTTGGCCGCAGTGCCACGACATCGTAGGCGCTGCACTCCAGCGAGACGGCTCCGTCGCGGTCCGCCACACCAATCGTGCAGGCCGCCGCGCAGCCGCCCAGGCGGTCAAGCGTCGCGCGGAAGCCGACGACAGAGCGACTCTCTAATGCTGTCCGCAGTGCCAGATGCGTGGGCAGGCGGTCACGGGATACGCCGAGCGCGCGGATAGCGTTGAGAGTGACGCCGAGTCCATTCGAGTTGAAACCGATTTTGGCAAGCAGTCCAGCTTCGGTCATGGTGTGCAAGGCCGGCTTATCTGGCGCTTTGATTGTCAAGCATACCAGGTTTCCGGACTGCGCAGCCCGCCAGTCCCAATTCTGCGCCATGAACGCCTTTTTGCTGCCGTTTCTGCCCGTCGTATGCCACGCCAGCATCGTGCATCCGTCGCTAAACAGGCCGAATGCGATCTCAGTGCGCACGTTAAGTGCAACAATGTCGGCCAGCGTCGTTCCGTTGCCCGTTCCGTCGGCGATGCCGCGCATCTCTTCGACAAAGTCGGGACAGTTTTGCTCGATGTAAGGTAGGAATCCGAGTGCCGTTTCCCTTACTTGCGGCCATGAGAGCTTCGCCGTTTCCTGGAACATGGAGGCGTAGAAGCTGAGGCTGCCGCGGACCAGTTCTGCCGCTTTGCTGCCATGTGTGTACCCAATCTAAGCGACTTTAGTTGGAAGTTCGTGAAGATTAGTTTGACTGGCCTCATAGGGCGTGCCCTCGCAGTTTATTCGAAGCATTTTGAGAGGTAATGGACTTAATCTGTCTCTTCTCAATCTTTGTATCAGTGTTGATTGTCTGATGATTTCGAAGTTTCCACAAGGTTCAGGTTTTGAAGACGACTATTTTCAATGCAAGCTCGACTCCAACAGTAGTCTCTGTAGATCTTGAGGTTGCCGGCAAAGAAAGATCACGACAGAGAGCACTACCCCGCTTATCGTCATCGAGCTCTTACTCAGCCCCGCCAACAGCCACAGTCTGGATGATGGAAATCGTGGCGCAGAAGCCGGGGCAAACATGGAAATAATGGGCATTCTTACGCTTTCTTCAAGTATGAAAAAGAAACGTTCAAGCGATTCTAGGTTGTGGGCGCAGGCAAAATTCAGACTGCAAAGAAAAAAAATGTTTGGAGCATTCCAGCCCACGTAAATTCTCCACCACAGTATGTGTGTGCCACGACTTTTCGACCCAAATTCGGTCTTGAGATAACCCCCACCTATCAATCTTCGGCGCGATCCAGACTCTTTCCGAACCAGGCTAGCCGCTTTTGGCCACGGCGATGCACCCTGTTCGCAAAACAAGACGACCGATTGGGAATCTTGATTACTGACCCTTGGGCGGAATATGTGCGAAGCCGAACCGAGAGGACTTCATGGATCGTGAATGCGAGATGCATGACGTAGTCTCTTGTCATCGGGTGGCTAAGCTTCTGATGATGTTGATGCCGTAGCTTATTGGTAGAAAGTTGTGTCAACGCAAGCAATTTTCCCAGAATCAGCAGATCTGACAAAATGTGTCTAGAGGAGTCTTCGGTGCCACTGTTGGTGTTGACCGATTGCTCAAGCTTTTAGACAAGAATGAGATCAAAGCGAGTTGGCTCGCTCGGGCCCACACAATCGAGTCTTTCCCAGAGCAAATGGCCAAAATCCGTGATGCTGGTCATGAGATTGGGCTTCATGATTGTAGTCATGAGTCGGTAAAATCCACGGTGAATGTGAATCTTTTGCTGAGCCAAATGCAGGGCACCAGGCCAGTTGACTGCACAGCAGCAGTATGACACGCTTACCAAATCAATTGATATCTCGACCAAGTTTGCTGGCAGGAAGCCGCTCGGGAACACGGCGCCAATGTGGTTCACCAGTAAAGAGTTGATTCCTCAATTTCAAGGGCTTGGAATTGTCTGTGATCACTCTTTCGTGCATCATGACCTTCAGCCGTATTGGGCACCTCATTCCAGTCATGAGTGGATTGATGTTGACCTGAAGAAGGAGGCGAATAGTTGGATGAAGCCAATGACAAGACTTCAGCCGAGTCAAGTTGTCGAGATTCCGTCAAATTGGCATCTGGGGAACAACCGACATGGGTAGTTGGTGGACGGCGAGCTGGTGTCAAGGCAAGCAGCGGGTGTTGACGGCCCGGAGACCGTTGTTGGGTTGAGGCTGGCGGATTCCCCCGCTACCCCAGAAGTCACCTCACTCAGCTCCACCCAGTTGCAAGCCCAAAACGCCCCAGTGATTCGCACACCTAAGCAAAAGCCAAGAACAACGGCTGCCCCCGGCATGAACCTAAGCGCGAGGCCGAAGCACTCTACCAGCCTTACCCCGACTTGCCTCCAGGCTGCGATTCCCACCCTTGCGACTCACCTATTAATATGAAAGACTACCACTCATCACCCTGCTAGACATTCCCCTCTACGCCTGCCATCCTGTCGCTGTATTCGGCCTCTCTACCGTCGAGGCCTTGACTACCGCCCCACCATGTCTCAACCCGATTTTCACAAAGAAGGCGACCTTTTGGTTCAACACCCTACTCTGCTTCCACTTGCCGGCCAACCGCTGACCACCGCGCAGCGCCAGGCTGACCCTGATGGACATTTCCGCCGCGCACCCTCAAAATTTCGTTCGCATATCCCCTCGCCACAATTTCCCCCCGAGAAAGACCGATATGCTTTGCTGTGGCACCGCGGCTGTCCATGGGCCCATCGTACCGTCATTGTTCGCGCCATCAAAGGATTGGAGGACATAATCCAGTTGATAGAACTGGACGGGATGGAATTTGGGCCGAGTAAAGGCTGGAGCTTCGCGCAAACCGTGGACCCTCTTTACGGCTTCAAATACCTGCGCCAGTATTACAACAAGGCGGATCCGCATTATGTCGGACGGGTGACGGTACCCACGCTCTGGGATAAAAAGAACGAGACCATCGTCAATAACGAGTCAAGCGACATCATTCGCATGTTCTACAGCGCATTTGATGGCCTGCTGCCGGAGCACTTGCGCGAGGCGACAAAAGGCGATGCCGGGCTCTATCCGCCCTCTTTGCGCCCCTCCATTGACGGCATGAACGAGTGGGTGTACAACGATATCAACAACGGCGTGTACAAGATTGGATTCGCCGCCTCCCAAGCGGCATACGACGCCAATATAGGCCCGCTCTTTGCGGCTCTCGACCGGCTGGAGGCGCACCTCGAGGTGACGCCCGGCCCGTATCTTTTTGGAGCGCACATTACCGAGGCCGACATTCGTCTTTTCCCAACCATTGTGCGCTTCGACAGCGCCTACCACACGCTGTTCAAGTGCAATCTCAAAATGATTCGCCACGATTACCCCCGCGTCGACCGCTGGCTGCGCACGTTGTACTGGGACGAGAGCGAGAGGACGTGCGGCGGCGCGTTCAAGACGTCGACGGATTTTGGTAGCTTTAGGAGAGGTTATTCTGTGGTCAGCGGGTCAGGGATTATACCAGGAGGCCCGCTTCCACTGATATTGGGGCCGCCATGACGGGCAAGGCAGTGGGCTGGGTTGTGAGTAGTTTGCATGGCAGCATGTAAGTAACTATGATGTTTCATGATGGTTTTGAGCCGCGTCTCCGCGTCTTTCCTAGATCTGCATTCTTTCATCTACTTGTTTCCAACCATCTCCACGGCGCGGCGTGTTGCCGCAATATGTGGGAGGACCGGGAGCCTTTAAGATGGCTTGCGTGTCCAAGCAGACAAGTAGTTATGGATTTCCTTTTCGTCGAGTGTCTCGCCATACAAGAGCGTTGGAGTTGCAAGAGAGACTTGGCGCGTGAGAATGGATGAGCCCTGGATTTTGGGCTGTCGGAATGGCCGAGCTGTTGAGAGACAGTGAGCTATTCAAAGTTCGCGTGGGCGATGCCACAGTGGGTGCGGAAATTAGACTTCCCCTTAGGAAGCGGTTGTTGTGCCTAGGAAGCAGTCAATCATGGCTGCATATGGCGAGCTGTCGTCCATAATTAGTGTCATTTCCTTTTTCACCCACTGTACCTTGGTGCCCTGGCGGTCTTTCTTGCACGTGATTGCCTGCTGTCGGCGGTGTTTGCGAGGCGCACAGCACTCGCTACGCCGGTGGTGGTCTGGGGCATGATCTGAATATTTACATCCACTCCATTCTGCCTTGACTATCCTTCACCACCCACTCCGACTCTGACCTCCGTCTGCGAGCCCAAATTGCGCCCTCTACCATCCGACTGCGAGCTTCGGCTCCTCTACGACGCCGTCTCTGCGTCCACGCATCGTTCCACCTCTGTTACGAGCTTGGGATCCTCTTTCGACGCGGTCTTTGAGACTCAAACACCTCAGTCCTGTTCTGGTCAGTCAGCCTCTCGTTTCTGCTCGGCGGCGGATTGCTGACGGCAGCGTTCTCGCAGAGCTCCTACTAACGATCCTTGAGCTTTCTGAAGTCTTGTGCTGCTCATTGCAGCTGCAGTTGGCCACAAGTTGCGCCTTTCTCATTGCGTTCCAGAGAGGCATCTCGGTTTTTTGGTGAGTCTGCCTAGTGCTGCTCGCGATCACGGACAAGGCCCAGGGGACTTTGGAGGGCACCAATTTCGCCCCTACATATGCCGAGCTGAGAAGGTCCCTCGCGTTCCTCACGATGCCAAAGGACCTTGCTACGAATGGACCTTCGGACGGCCGCTACCCCAACGTACTGTCTTTTCACTTGGCCGACGTCGAACCGCTTGGAGACGCCATCATAGGCCGTCTTTCAGTAGATGCCGAGACATTCACAAACTCCGAAATCCACAAATGATATGAAAGCTCCACTCGGTAGCATCCCAAGCTTCGCACATGCACCATAGTCCTAGCCAAACTGTACGATAGACTGAGCAGCGCCCGCTTTAGGAAAAGAGTGAATAGCCTGCAGGATGGCAGCTTTGCAGCTCCTCCCACACTCTTGGATTCGACAAAAAGACCCGTGAACGCTTATCGGGGAGTGTGTTAGAATGTAGCAGCCGAGGATTTTTCATACGAGACTTGACACGGGAGCCCTTCAGACATTCAACAGGGGCTTTGGAAAGCTCGCGATCACAGTCAAAACGTTCACTGGCGTGGAATATACGTCTCGCGGTTCATCGAGACTGCCGTTGACCAAAATGCTGCGCGTTTCCCTTCATGGATTTTCTTAAGATTCTTTAAGTTTTAGTAAGTCTGCTGCTACTTCGCTTTTACGACAGCACTCTTCCCGGCTTACTCATCTCTCCTGTCCGCAGCCCTCATCACGGCGATTCTGTCCTACATGATCCTGATAATACCCTGTAGACCTTGCGGACACGACAGCGCCGTCTTCACCCTGAGTAAACACTCT
Organism: Phyllosticta citriasiana; assembly: GCF_038021145.1. Lineage (NCBI taxonomy): Eukaryota > Fungi > Ascomycota > Dothideomycetes > Botryosphaeriales > Phyllostictaceae > Phyllosticta > Phyllosticta citriasiana. The sequence continues at coordinate 272,212 of NW_027117292.1, forward strand.
GTGGCATGCAACCCCAAGCTCTAGGAAAACATTGTTTCTCTTCGTTACATTGTGGACATCATAGGCTCTTTCATATCTCAAAGCGATACTCTATACTAACCTGTCAGGAATTACTGGCGCGCTTCAAGGCACGAACAGAGCAATGAATGACGCTGGAGCTGTGTTCTATATTATCAGGGTTACTTGGCTTGCTGGATCTGACAAGATGACGGTTGGAATGAGTCGTTAGGTCAAATTCAAAGTCATCTTCATTTTCCTCCTCTGGGTCAATTTTGATGACACCTACCTAGTGCAGGTGATTTTCGCAGCTAACCTCTGTATTTTGTGCGGTCCTTAGATTTTCCGTATTTCTAGACACTTTTGGGTGGTGGAACCGAGCGATGACGGCAGAGCCGCCGAACTAGATCCCAAACGCCCTGGTCGGGTTGGTGTTTGTTTGCGGTGGAATGTTAAGATTGAGTGTCTGCGAGCCATTGGGCGCCGCTATTAGCGAGCTACTCGCGGTGTTGGCAGGTTTACCGTCGGTTTGATCGGGGAAAGGATCGGTCTTAGTTGTGGGCGGAAGGATGTCGAGTGATTGCTAGAAAGAGATGGCTCGTTTGCGGTGCTACACGTAAACACAAATCTCCCGTCGCACCTCAAACCTCTTGCGACCTCAACTACCTGCCCAACCCTCAGCAGGCATCCCACTCGACCTCCACCTCCGCCATCCTCAATACATCACGTCCCTGTTGTCTCACGCCCCATTCCCTTGAGCCCGGTCTGCTTGAGCAACCCTCATTGATTTGTTGAATCTCACTCGTCCAGCTCGCAGCAGCACCATTTTCTCTTACCCTCCTCGACCGGACCTGTCAGCTGGCAGGTCCTGGTGGCTTCGTCGAAGAACCTCGTTCTTTGTGCACCTCGTGTCTGCTTGACAGCTCGCACTCAGCTGCTTCACCTCAGCTCCTGACTTCCGCAATACCTCACAAAATGTCGAACACACCGCCCGAGAGCTGGAGCAAGGAGCTTCGCCTGTTTCCACCTCCGAGTGGCAGAAGCACATCTTCCCTCGTTTCTTTGCAGGACGGGGGCAGGCACGTCAACGTCGATGTTGTTTGCGGCGAGAACTACCTATCGATTGGAGAGGACCACGCCCTGCAACTTAGGTTCTGCACTTCTCCGCTGCAGTCGTACCTCGAGCTCCGACTGAACCTAAGGCCAGGACAAAACCCCGTGGAAGATGTGGTCTTCGCTCGTTTCCTGACATACATGGATAAGGATCACGGCGACAATTATGGACCGCAAAGGGCAGCGCATGCCTTCACGGGACTTACCGGTGCCATGCCCACTGGCCCTTTCAACTTTGGCCAGTCACTGTTCGACCTGACCTACTCGCAGTATTCGGGTAGTCCTATCAGCCAAGTGGTCAGTACCCTTCCAAGGCTCAGTACCTGAAAGGTTCTAATCAAGCATAGGTCAAACTCACAAAATGAAGAAGCTGGGAAGTGTGTTGTCTTCTCCTGGAAAAGTCGACACTGTGTCCGGATTGCTTTTAGTCGTCCAACCCAACACCTTGGCCTATCAGCAGCGTCAGCAATCCAACGTTTCGCGGCTATCATCGACGATGCCCTAACTTCCGGAAAAAATATCCAAGCTCTGTCAAGGCGCCGAACGGTAGACTCGATGCGTTCTTCAGGTTCTTCGTGTCCTTGCATTCTCCAACCCCAGCATCATACTAGCCTTGGATGCGTCAATTTATCCACGACCGCGAGGCACAAATCGGGGAAGAGCTTTTTGAGTTCGCTGAGCCCACATTTGAGCTACATGAGGAGTACATCGGCGTAGCACTAGCGACTAGGAAGGGCAAATGGCACAGAGCCCCCGATGCGCTCGCCATTCCTGACCCGCTGAACCTGAGGTCCCTACCTCAGGCAATTAGTTTCAACGACGAGCGTCAATATCTGTCCTACACTCTTGGGGCTCGCGCGTACGAATACGAAGAAGAACAGAAGCGGGTAGCAAACTTCAGCAACGGCACCCACACTTGCGCCGTATACCCCCACAAAGGCGGTTGTTCAAAGTACATCGTACTGCTCAGCATCCGACCGCCAAGTCCACAAGTCAGGGGGAGAAAGCGACGAGGCGGCAGCTTTTGCGGCGCCTGAGTCAGATGAACATGTCCTTCCGCAAGTCGGAGAGCGCGTTCTCATATAAATTCGCATTGACGCCGAAAACGGTCAGGAAACATGGACTGGAGCCGTCATTAAGGTTCCGCGCCTCTACCTGAAAGAAGGCTGCAATGTCGCCGTTGCCGCCGAACGCCCACCATTCAAGGGCGGGAGGGTGCTAGAGCCAGACACGTACCAAGCCGACTTCTTTTTTGGGCACCACGGCCAGTCACCCTCGCCGATCCGCAACCGAGTCATTAATTTCATGACATCCCCTGCCGACTCCCAAATGTGGTTCTTCAAGCTGCTCCTTGCCCATGACAATTACAACAAAGATCTCATCAAATCAACCATCAAGCCCAAAGTATTGTCCAAGATCAACGAAAGATGTGCTGCTCGTGGTTTGAACAAAGAGCAAAAGCAAGCGGTCCTGCAGTACTTTGGTCAAAATATCTCCATCGTGGTCGGTCCTGGAGGAACGGGAAAGTCAACTTTGGTTGACACCATTGTTGAAATCGAGGGAAGCTTGAAAATTCGGCTGTGAGTTTGCACCGAAAGCAACACCGCCGTGGATGTTCTGGCAGCCAACTTCATCCGCACCAGGAACGAGGCCAACCCTCATCGCTTTTTCCGCGTCAGGAAAATGTTTGATGAGAGGCTGAGCGACGACAAGACTGTCGGGCAGTTGACAGCTACCGTCCAAGGATATTCTGTCGATGAAGATATCCAGGAAATTCTCTAGCGCCTCGGTACCGAAGATGACTCTGTCCGACCAATGTCACTTGATCGAGCCATCAGGGAGCGTCTTGAAACTTGAAGTCTGGGCGTCGTTTTGAACCTTGGTATGAAAACGAGGTTGAGCACTTGAACACATTGAACAAGGCTCGCCTAGACATATCTCACCCGAATTCCGACCCCGACAAGACCGTGGAAAGTCTACGTTTCGCTGAGCTGAAGGCTCTGAGGAAGCTGCAAAACATGTATCTTCGGCTTGCAAACGGCGTATTCTCGACGGCTGCCACTGCTTCATGACCGCCTCTGCGAGGCTTCAAGCCCAGAGGCTTGATAATGGACGAGGCTTCTCAATTTAATGAGGCATCTGCACTGGCTGCTATCCTTCATGCTCTCAATGGTGGTAAGCTCGAACGTATCCTGCTGATTGGTGATCATCATCAGCTGCCACCGACAACAACCGCGACAGGAAATGCGTTCTCGAGCAACGCAAGCTTATCGCTTTTTGAACGCCTCATCCTCGCCGGCACGCCGTATGTGCAGTTGAGGGAGCAGTTTCGTATGCATCCATCAATTTCCGCGGCGGTCAAAAGGGCGGTTCCTTCTGGAATTCTCCTTGATAGCCCCTCGACCGCGTCACTTCCAGGCATTGGCCAGTTCAAAGCTTTCATTTCTGCGCTGGCTAGCTAATCCTCCTCTACCGTGTCCAAGGACAGCTGTGCCATTGTCATCTCCCCAACCAGGTCCACGACGACTCCGCCAAGATACCCGTGGGGCCCACGTAAGCTGTTTGGGTCGACGTCATACTACAACTCTCAGACGGCGGCGATTACTCTTCACCTCTGTTACCTTCTCATCGCCAAACATAACTTCAAGGCCACAAGTATCATGGTTATTGCGTTTTATGCGGACCAAGTCCAGTTCTACAAGGCTCTTTTCACAGGATTCCCCGCCCTCGACGGTGTGCGCATCAAGACCGTCGACGAATCCCATAGCCAAGAGTCCGAAATTATCACGAGCAAGAGTTGGCCGCATCACCCTCTGTCACGAATGCTTCCAGGACGGACCGTACAACAAGGGCGTATGGAAAGCCTTCATCGACGACGCCAAACGGGATAGGTGCATCCTGCCAGACTCCTATTTCCACAGGGACTTCGAGGTTGCGACGCTGGGCGAACGCTTCAGACAGGTGTCGGCCAAGTACGGCAGAGACAAGACCATTGGCCACCACAACAAGACAAGGCAGCAGCCCAATGGGCTTGTCGAGCGTTCAGCGATCTTGATCAGCAATGCCAGCCAGTTGGAACACGCCAAGAAGGTGTTTGCTGAGGCCACGGGCGCCGCCGATGCGCAAGCGGTCACCTACCTCCAAGTTACTGGAGGAAATCTTGCCCATGCCATTGATCGGTACCTTGAGTACCATGCGGAAGCTTATGATGGCGATGAAATAGTCGAAGAAGTCGACCAGGCCCCGGTTCCTGCTGATAGGGGTCAGTCCGGAAGCGGTGGGGAGACGGTGTCGCGTGCCGAATTCGAGGCGCTCAAGAGGGAGAACGAGCAGCTCCGGATGGAGCTGAGGCAACTTCGGCTGGAACATGAGGACCTTAAGCGAAGCAAGACGTAGATAGACCGCATGGAAAGAAGGATAGAGATTCAATCAGAGTAGAAAACAGACGTATTCAAATGCTCTTCAGATAGTGGCTTCCAAGAGCTTGGATGCTCCCAGTACGCTGCCATCAACGAGCTCGAATGCTCCCTGTCCTCGTCATCTGCGGAAAACGCAAAAGCATCGATGCTCCCAGTCGCACGACTCATTCAGAATTTTGCAAATGCCCAACTTCCTCCAGATTCCAGATCCAAGACAGCATCAACACACTGTGGTCCCCATTCTATAAAACATGTCATAAACATCTAAAACTTCAAGCAAGGAGTCAGTAATGAAAGCATTCCGAGAGCTAAAGTCAGACATTATCTGTAAATAGACCATTATAAGGCCCTTCACTATGATTAGGAGCAAGGGGATTAGTAGTACTTTAGGTTTCTACACTATGGGTGTGTTCTTTTAGTCTAAGGAACCTCGTAACCTGCATAAGCACTAAGTAATTTTACTACCTAGAGAGGTTAGGTTTTACCTAGGCATTATGAAAGTAGAGGTCTTGCCCCACTTCGGGTAATTTATGAGGTGTGAGGTAGAAGAAAGGTGTAAGACTAAGGCTAAAAAGAGTATAGTATACGCCATTAAGGACGTCTAGATTGTTTATTATGAGGAAGGTCTAAAAGATTATATAAGGTGTGTATAAAACTACTCTTTTAGTCTAAGGACTGCCCTAGAGGTGCCTTCTAGAGGCGTATCTAGGGCGCACCTCGAACTAAAAGAACAGGCCCTATTAGTGGTCAGAAGTAGGCTTTGGCGCCCGCTGAAGCCAGTGCTTGATGGTGGACACCCCTCTTGCTTGGCTTCTTTGAGCTTGCAACCTTGTCGTACTTGCATAACCGCTTTGAAAAGTATCGAGCACTACCAACGTAGGGGTTCTGTGACTCGAACTGTCTGTCCTCGGTGGAGCCAAAGGTTTCTGAGGCATCAACGTGTAGACTCAGAGTGAGTGAAGAAAGTGACGAAGTAAAAGGCAACGCCGCACCAATGCGACGAGAGATCTGAATTTATATTCTCCAAAAGAAAGAAACGATATTGCCTAGTCCTACCCAGAACTGTGAGCAACAGCTTGTAAAATGTGGTTGCGCCGGCAGGCGACTGCTCCCCAGGCGTGGCTGTGGCCACGGATGACTGCTCCCTGGACGCGGTTGTGGTGGCGGACGACTACGCCCTGGGCGCAGCTGCAACGGCGGATGACAGCTCCCTGGAAGGCACATCTCATTTTTGGCTACCCACAGTGCGCCCGAGACGAAGGGACTCGTGGCATTGATTGTCTTAAGGCCATCTAAAGACCACACGGGGTTGCCCAAAACAACTTGTACGTCCTCAGGGACTGCTTTCATGAGCTCATAAACCGTTACTTTAGCCTTCCCGTTCCTTCTAAGAAAAGTGAAATAAGAGGCCAACAGTGACGAGATAGCGTTTCCTCGCTTTTGAATCTTACCTCCGTCTAGGGTTGTGTAAAACTAAGCCGGTGTCCAATCTGAAGTTTTGGTCACAATTTGAAGAAGATTTGCCCGGAATGATGACCTATACTCGCATGCTTGTGTCTCTGACAGCCCTGGAAACTGCTCTGTAAGGGGTCTCCAAGTCCCGGTATCGATAGCTTGAGGCTTGACCGTTTTGCCCGACGGAGAGACAAGGCAGGTCGAAAATGGTTCCGAATCGAGAGATGGGTCAAGCGGCTCGGTCCAGATCGGCCGCTCAGATTCTGGGAGTTCTTCCACCTCCTCATCGCCGAAAATGACCTTGTCCTCTTTGGGAACAGAGAAGTTCTCATCATCGTCGTCGTCGTCGTCGTCGTCTTCATCTTCACCCTCCATCTGAGATATGAATTCGACAAGCTCATCCTCATCCAAGCTCTCTTGCTCAAGGTAATCGTCGTAATTGTAGGGATTACCAAAGAACTCCGCGGACGAATGCTCCTCTTCCTTGTCATCGTTAATGACCTCCGTCTTTTGAGCCTTAGCAGGAGGCTCTGAAGGCGACTCATTGGTTGGAGGAGTAGGAGCAGATTGCATGTCCGAAGGCTGAGCAGGCCTCAGGGTAAGACTCAGCATCATTTGCCCGACCTGTCAGGTCTTTGGAGTTTCTGGCGGCATTATGGCAAAGAATTCAGGGGGGTATTTTTTTTTTTTTTTGTGTTACTAAAGAAGTTGATAAATCTAAGAACGTCCCGAGAAATCGAAGCACGCTGTAGTCTAGAGAATGCTGTAGCTGTGCAAAAAGAAAAGCTGCTAAATACTTGTTTTACGGTTTTTGCCGTGAGACGTAGCAGCTATTGAGAAGTTGCGCGGTACAGAGAAAGGGGCCTTATGTTGTGAATACAGACGGTGTCGTTGAACGAAAAGCTAATGTCGCTAATGTTGCTAATGGTTGATTACAACGAAGGCCGAGAGGAGATAAAGTCGCACAAGGGGCTGTCTTGCCGACAATCCCCAGCTGAGAGAGAGGACGGCGGCGACGCGCGAGAGGAGCAGCCGCACAAGGGGTTATCTTGCCGACAAGCCCTAGCCGAGAGCGAGGAGATGTTGGCGATGCGTAGAAAGGAGACTAAGAGTAAGGCTCAATGTAGCTGCACAAGGGACTGCCGAACCGACGGACCCCAGCCGAGAGAGAAGACGGGCAAGGCTCAAAGCTGCACAAGGGGCCGCCAGACTGACGAGTCCCAACCGAGAGTAAGGAAAAACGCGACACTGCGGCGAGCTTTTCCAGATCGGCTACGCTTGCTTGAGGAGAAGCTTTGAGGAGATATTGCTCATTGTCTCCGGTGACTTGACCGTGGCGACCAAGAAGGGTGCTGCTATTTGGCTGGCATTGAGGCTTCTGCCTGAGGGCATGAGCAATGAAGGCTGCATGCATTGAGAAAAGGCCATCAAGGCTTAGATGCTTGCGAATGTCGAGAGCCTGGGCTGCCGTGCAATTCTTCCAGTCCAAATTGGAGAGCGCCGCATTGCAGGCGGGTCGGCACCTGCAATCGTGACAAGACAGGAGATTTGTGATGTCTTACACCTGGATTTTGTTCTGCAGCGGATTGAGAGGTGGCTTGAATACCTGCCACATAATCTTCGTCATCAGCGCGCGATGGCGTGGGACGAAGGCCCCTGCGTAGCTTACTCGTTTTCGCGGACCTGGCGTCGTCTTGAAGCTGGGCGTTTTTACGCCTCTTTTGGCCGCGTTGCTTGCCTTGTGAGGAATCACTCGACGACTCATCATCGTTGTGGGTGGGTTCGGAGTCTCCAGAGCCTTCGGCCGGTTCATTGGGCTGAACTTCGGAATGGTCCGAGTCGTTGGAGTTGTCTTGTGCGTTTTCTTCGTCAACGTCGAATTCCTCATCTGCTGCGACCGGCTTGATCATGGCGACGTACGTTGCTCTGGTCTCCAGAGTCCTGCTGTCCTCTACAGCTGTGCCGTTCTCCAGAGATGTGCTGTTCCATAACGCTCTGCTGTTTTCTGGAGTTGTGCCGTCTTCCCGTCGCCACAATACCTCCAAATTGCATCCAAGTGTTCAAATTTTCTCGTCACAGAATTGCGAAGACTGGTTTGCATCGAGAGAAAGTTTCCAAGGACTTGTGCTTCAGAACTGTCATCAGAGTCGCGCCAGGCTTCCGGGTCTTCATTTGCCAGTTCAGAGACCTCATTCAAGAGGATGAACGGCCGTACCAGACTACTTTAGAAGCGGTCACAGAAGACAGCGTATGTGTCGACCCGGCGAGATGATCGGAGTTGGCGGAGCTTAGTTACCAGCTCTTTTCTCTCTTGCAACTGAAGAGCCATGTTGTTGAACTCCAGGGTGCTAAGAATCTTTATGAACTGTCGGGTACCCTCAGGGGTCGAGACATCCTTAGGGAACGTAATATTTGCTGAATTTGGCATGATGGCCGCTTGAGGGAGACTTGGCGTGAAGTGTTTTCGGATTAAGAGGTCCGGAGGGAGGCTTAATGCGCACAAAGGGCACCATTGCTGCTGGAGGCGGAAAGCATTCCTTATTCGCAAGTGAAGAGGCGACGGTAAAAGCGACAGTGGGACAGAGAGGAGGAGATTGCGACGTGATGGAGTCCGTGACGTGATGGAGAGCGCGGCGTGGAGGAGATCACCTCATAATGTGGAGGAGCTGTTGTGCGCTAAGCAAGAAGGGCGTAAGATGAGGTCGCGAAAGACATTGTTGTGCGATGGCCGAGGAGGTTAGGTACTGGGCCTACAACCATGCCTCAAGGCACTGGGCATGTAGCAGACGTCTGTCTGTGTGACGCGGGCGGAGTGACGTCATTGGTGAGTAGTTGGTTGCAAGTGGCTTGAGCGGTCTTCGTGCATGCTCTCCCATATAGAACAACACGACCGTCGAGAGACTTATTGAGATTGTGGTGCAGTGGCGTAAAATGAGGGTCAAGACGTAGGAAGGCTGGCTCGAGGTTCCACCCTCTCAAGGAGCAAGCGTCTCCAGCCAACACAACTTTGCCGTGCGCGCCGACTGGTAGACCATGCAGTATCAGCATCGGGCTTGGCCAAGAAGAGAGTCAAGAAATATCCGTATCTTCGCGCAAAATTTGGTGCCCGTTCGAAAAATCGATATTTGGCTTGTATGAAAAGCTACCTCAACCAAACAGTGGCTTGCGACTTTCATTTTCGACCGGCAAACGCAACGAGACGATATAAAAGAGAGAATAAAAGTCCAATGTGAAGACTATTTAACATTACATTAATGATTAGTTGTAGGTCATGTGCCATGTATCTATTCAGCCCTCAAAGGCTTCTCGAGTGAAAGAGCGAAAGATGCCAAAACAACAGCCGCGCGTGGTATCGTGCTCGTTCGATCGTTTGCCGGGTCGCCAAAAACAAGAAGTCAGACAGAGAAACTGACAGCCGCAGAATATTCTCAAAGACTCCTCCATGCGAGTGGCGCGACTGAAACGTCGCTTGCAAAAGAGAGGGGAGAAGGAAGAGTGCCGCCGCAGCCATGTGGGAACTTGACCTCGGGGCTTCCCGATCCATCACCACCTTCACCTGAACAGCTCTAGAGACAAAAGAGAGCAAAAGACGGATAGAAAGCATACTTACCCTTGCACTTACAGCCCAGAGTCAATCTGACCTACAGTGCCATTGTTGCCGTTGCCTTCGCCCAACGCGCACCAGTCACCCCAGCGTTTGCAGAGATCTTGAGTGGCCTGCGGCACCTGGCCATTTGAGCGAGCCTTGAGCTCGTCCTGGCGCTGGATGACAGTCATGTAGAGCCCATTGCTCACGTGCGCTGCGGTGTGGCAGTGCCAAGCCCACGTGCCCGGGTTGTCCGTCTTGAATTGGACCACGAGATGAGATGGAACATCGTTGCTCGGCGCTGGAGGAAGGACAATCACGTCGCGGCGCGGAGGATTGGTGTGGTTTGATGAGGTGATGAAGCCAGACGAGGATGAGTTGGAAGTGGTTGTGCTGTTGGACGCGTAGAGAGAAGCATAGTCGGGAACCCCAGCGCCAATGGATAAAATGGTGCTGTCGCTTCCATGCAAATGCATGGGATGGGATGTGAAGGAGGCGTGATTGTAGATTGTGACGCGGACTTCGGATTCGGACGACTTGGTGTTGAGATTGAAAACATTGAGTTCAGGGGCAAAGGTTGTCTGTCCAGCGACTGCAGCCGGAAGGATAGGTGCATTGTAATCTCCGTGGAAAGTGTGGTTGTTCAATGTCCACACGTGATTCGTTCCGTTCCACTGGAGTTTGATGTCAACATCGAGGGTGACTTCCGGTTCGGGATTTGGCGTGATGGAATACAGCGGCTCGCTCTTGTCAAGGGCATCATTTCCGCAATATTTGAGCTGATCTTCGGTGATGGTACTATTCGTATTGGGAATCGCATTCGTGTCTGCCCCATCATAGTAAATGGCGGCCACGGCCACGGGAGAGACTCCGTCTGTAAGCGAACAGTCATTCGTGAGAACACTCCTCAGCCATACTGCGGAGCCTGGCTGAGCAGTGGCCTCAACAATAACGTCGGAGCGCTGACCAGGTCCAAGAGATATATAATCGACGGTGTAGGGAACGACTGGAACGAAGTCTTCGGCAATGATTTCCAACTTGTGACCGTCGATGGAAAACTTCTGAAGGCCTTCACCAGAGCCGTTGATCAACCGCAGGCGGTGACGCTTGCCAGACTGGAATGTGAACTTGGAAATTCCCGCGTTGGGAGTACATTTCGAAGTCGTGTTGGCGCACGGATAGTTCATCCGACCTTGGATCAGATTGTTGTTGCTCTTGGGCGCGCCGCCTGCCATGACGTTTTCAACCAAGTCGTAATAGTCTGAATGATACCAGTCATTGATCAAGACTGGACCAATGTCTATGTCGTAGTCCACACTGTTGGGTCCATGGATAATCAAGGGCCCAAAAGCTCCACCTGAATGTAGTTAGCTCAAGACATTTCAGATGCATAGGCCAAGTTGCTTGCCTAGAAATTGACTACTGTAGTGGCTGTGATAGAAGCTCGTGCCGTACAGGTCGGCCTGAAAGCGATAAACATATGTATCATTGGGCGCAATGGGGCATTGAGTGACGGCTGGCACGCCATCTTCCCAGCCAGTCTCCTTTTGCAAAAGACCGTGCCAATGGATTGCAGTTCCTTCGTCAGGTAGAGCATTGTTGACCTGAGACGGAGATCAGTAAATCAAGAAGCTCTAATCAGGTTCCAGAAAACACTAGTTGATCTTACCTTCACTTCAATCCAATCACCCCAATTGGCCTCGATCAAAGGGCCAGGGTACTGGCCATTGATTACGAGTCCAGCCTTGTCGACTCCATCGGGGCTGATGTTTAAGTACGAGACTGTAAACTCGTAGTATCGAGTCACTCCAGTGTCGGGCATATCCGTATAGGGATTTGAACCGTTTGCTGTTCGGGAACCCCATGGCAAGTTTGATTGCGTGTCTCGGCGTTGAGCACCCTCAGCGGGGAGATACTTTCCATAGGTGGGGGCGTCAAGGGTGCCCCATTTGGACGCTCCATTGTTTTTACTTGGGTCAAGAGCTGGTTCGAGTGAGGAAGTACCATCGCTCAACAGTGCGGGGCTGTAGTATCCGTCTCTCCTTGAAAGAGTCGAAAGTGTTGATATCAGAGGGGTCGAGTCTCGTGCATTGAATCGGGAGTGAGGAACAGCTGGTGCTGCATTGGATAATTGAAAGGCAGAAAGCAAAGATAGAAGTGTGACAGAATGCATGTTGAGGGAGGAAAACTGAACGCTGGACGCTGTTTGAAACAAAAGGCAAGGACGAGTCTTAAATATCAAAACTCGTCGGAGAGTAAGAAGGCCGGTCCATGAGTGGGATCATGGTGGCCAACCTTATCGACGTCGTCAAAGTCATGGTTGCAAGCTCTCATGCAAGAAGCATGAACCAGAGGCATCCTATTTTCGTGGTAGTCTACGGTAGGCAACGTTCATGCACTAGCGCGCACTACGCCCGCATTTCCATGAGCAATACAGGGAAGGACATTCCAGATGGAGCACGAGCTGATGCAGTGGCACATGAACTTGAGGCTCTGCCCTGTAAATATCTTAAATAGTGACGAAACGAAGCTGCCAGCCAGAAAAAAGCCAGATGGACATTCAGCTTTGGGATCATTAACTGACAGCTCATCGACAGTCAAGTGTCCAGATTTACACAACACCACGAGGCCGGCTTATTGCGTCTGTGAGATGATGAGGCAGCAGCCGTCAAAGACGCAGGGTGCGTAGTAACAAGATAGCGTGACCCAAAGCAGACATTGGCGATCCTGGGCGGAGTACGTGTGTTGGAATGCACCAAGGACGGAGAGAACGTCTTCCGAACTTGACCGGTTGGTTCCTAGGTGTCGAGGGCAGTAGACTCGGGCAGTTTCTCAGGCCGCCCGGACGTCGAAATGCCCGAAGCGGACGAGGCCGATCTCCAAATGGAAGGAAAAGGGTCTAATGATGGGAAGAAGCTCGTGTCAACACCAAAAGGGGAGAGCTGTGGCCAGGGCCCCTGGAGCAGTGGACATCTGTAGGCTATGAAAAGATCGTGTAGATGGCGGACCCACAAGATCTGAGAGAAGCTCGCACGGTTTGTTTTTTTCTTCCAAAGTCGACGACGTGCAGGACGGGGTCCAGCCGCGCGACGAGAACGAGAATCGAATGTCGCGCGGCGGAGATACCGGCAGTATACCGTGCGACGGGCCATGGCACGGTGAGATTTTCAATGGACAGCCTTAGCGGATTGCATCTGCGAACTAGGGCGCGGGGAAGCAAAGTGGTCAGTGGTGGTGAACGAGGTGAAGAGGGACGGTCGTGGGCGCCGTCTCGTCTCGGAACGGATGAAAAGCTCGGGCCGTTTGGCGACGGGCGGCCGGCCTCCGCCTGGCGAATCTCTCGCGAGCTCCCGTCCGTCTCTTCCATCCAAACCAAACCACACCTGCGCCTCGCACCACTCACCACCTGGCACTGTCTCTTCAGCTGCATTTCTTTCCTGCTGGTCCAAGACCGCCATCACTGCTGCCAAGGCCACCATTGAACGAGACACGCTCAGCTTCTTCACCCCTCCTCTATGACGACTACTTCGGCTCTCCGCCTACCGGCTTTGCCTTGATGATGGATGTCAAGTAATATAAGAATCAAACACTGCATACCCCGCTCTTCACGAGGCGCAAGTCTCGGTCACTCGATTCTCTCGCGCCTTTTTCTATTGCTGTCCAGTCGCCGGGCCGTTCCGTCCAGGCAACAAGACACCCGCAGTCACGACTTGCCTTTTTCCAGCTGCCAGCATTTGCTTCTCCGGCGAGTTTTGAGCGCCATCAAGGGCCAAGTTCCCATTTTGGACCCTCGTTCCGTGTAACGCTGGCCAGGCTTTGAAAAGGCTGGGTTCCTACATTTCTATAGGCGCGAAGGATTTTCCTTCGCTTCTTTTGGCCCCCCGCCAAGCTTTTGTTTGCAGCCACATCCACCATGGAAATAGGTACCCCTTACAATACGATCTCATGTTCTGCCACATTCTCTTGCCCATTCTACCCATCGAATTTTCTTTCTCTTTAGTATCTATACCAAAATGAAGCTCAACTCTTATCCATTCTTTTTGACGGCTTCTGTCGCGACACTGTCGAGTGCTGCCAGCTTCGATCCAACAAACAGAGGTCAGCTGATCTGAAAATATCCACGAAATACAGTACCATTCTGACTGCTAGCAGATTCAGTGACATCCGCGGCCAAACAACTTGCCAGCGGTCTGTTCTCTTACTATGAGCCAACATATGGAGTCGGCGTCTTCCCCAAGAGTCTGTGGTGGCAGGCGGGAGCCGCATGGGATGCTCTGGTCAACTACTGGTTCTTGACCGGTGATGATACGTACAACAGCGACGCCCAAAGCGCACTGTTGGCTCAAGGATTTGAAGGATTCCAGCCTCTCAATCAAACTGCGTCCATGACCAACGACGAGATAGCCATCTGGGCCCTTGCCGGCGTCACCGCTGCCGAGCGCAGCTTTCCCTCCAATGGCACAAACTACATCGACCTCTCCATTGCATCATTTGAAAGTCTCTTGGCTCGATGGGATGACTCCAACAGCACGCAAAGCACATGCGGGGTTCCCGCTGGAGGACTGCGCATGGGCATCTGGACGTTTTCTACTCTTTACGACTACAAGAATACCATGTCGACTGCTCTTTTGTTCCAGCTTTCCGCACGCCTGGCCCGCTACACCGGCAACGTGACGTACACTGATACGGCAGTCAAGACGTACGACTGGCTAGAGAAAGCCGGCTTGATCGACGCCGACGGCTCCGTGTACGACGGGCTGACGGACTATTTCTCTTCTTCCGCCAACTCCTCCTCCGAAGACGACTGCTCCGGATCAGTCCAGATCGACCATCTTCAATGGAGCCACACGTCCGCGGCTCTCCTCCAAGGCGCACTCATCCTGGCCAACATCACGACCGACTCCGTCTGGCGCACCCGTAGCCTGACGCTCCTCTCCGGCATCGAAAATGTCTTCTACCCGGCATCGCCTAACGCCGTGCCCGCCACGAGCACCAATAACAACGCGACCGTCCTCGTCGAGGCCGCCTGTGAGCCCGTCGCCACGTGCAACAAGGAGCAAGTCGGCTTCAAGGGCCTAGCCGCGCGCTGGCTCGCCTGGGGCGCCGTCAGCGCTCCCGCATCCATGAACATCCCGGCGCGCGTCGCGGACAAGATCTCCGGCACGGCGTCGGCGGCGCACCAGCGCTGCAACGACACGCTGTGCACGGGCCGCTGGTTCGAGCTGGCTGAACAATACGACGTCGGCGACATCAGCTCCTTCACTGGCCTGGGGCAGCAGCTGTCGGCGTTCGAAGCCGTCCTTGCGCCGCTGGTCAATTCGTCCATTGTTCTGCAGCGCTCGGGCACTACGGCGACGGTCAATGGCAGCGCTGTCGCGACGCTGACGGGGACGGCGAGTTCGACAATGGCGACGGGCGCGAGGCAGACGGGCGCCGCGACGCGGCTGTCGGGCGTGGCTGGTGTTCAGGGTTTGGCCTTGGTCATGGCTGTGGTCGTGATGGCGTTGGCTCTGTGAGGGAGGTTGTCTCGGTGAGAAAGTCTGGTTGTCTTCTTCAATTCGTGCGATTACATTTTGGGGATGGATTAGATCGAGGTAATGCGTAATGCGTAATGTCTTTTTTACCACCCCTTTTGCTTGTGGACGAATGCTTCCAGTCCGTCCTGTCACGCTATTCCCTCACGCCCGCGAATGCTCACCGCGTGTCACGTCCAATCCAGCAGCCCTTCGCCCAGCGAATGCTCCCTGCTCGTCACGACCCAGCTGCCGAACGCTCCTCATCCCTCCAGTCAAACTCATACAAATCCTTCCAGCTCACCTGCTCTCCTACATCCTCATCCTCCTCTTCAACACCAGCGCGCCACCGCCTGTGAATCATGCCCGCCGTCTTGACACCAATCCACCCCGCCTGCTCCCAATCTATCAGCGCGCGAATCACCGGGCGCTCGAAGTCAGGCGACACGATGATATTACTAGGCGAGAGGTCATTGTGCGTGAATGAGGTGTCAGGGTCCGCAGCGATGGCGTCAGCGTCGCGTTCGACGGTAGTACGCGGAGAGGAAAGGGACGGCGAGGCAGCCGTAGAGGAAGGCGGGCTGGTGATGATGGCGGAGTCGGCAAGGGAGAGCGTCGGCGGTTTGTTAAAGATGTTGCTGCCGCTGCTGCGAGGAGTGGTCGAAGTCATGCTTAGCGACGGCGGCTTGCTAAACACGTCACCACGCGTGAAGCCGTTGCCGCGGCGAAAACCGATGCCAGTTCCAGCAGCAGCCGAGCCGTCAGGCTTGCGGTTGCTCGACGCAAAGACATCGCCTCGGGTGAATCCGTCCGTCGAGAGGCCATTGCCGGACGCAAACACGTCACGCCGTCCGCCGCTGAAGCTCTTGCTGCGCGGGGCCTGGCCGGCCTCTTGCTGCTCGCTGCCCTCCGAGCCCCAGAGGTCGCGCCGCCGGACGCTCTCAACGGTGCCTGAGTTGGCGCGCGCTGCCGAGGGCCGCGAAGGTGGTGCGGGCGGGAGCATGACGCGCCGCTCGCCCGGTGTGAGGTTTCTCGCCCAAATCGACGCGTAGTCATCGACGAGGTAAGTGCGTTTGCCAGTTGGCGAAGCGCCAACGCGGCGGGCGAGAGTGGCAATGAGGTTGCGAGTTTGCTTTTTGAACTCTTTCCGCTGGGAAATGGTGAGAGAGGGCCATGCGGCTGCCAGAGTTGGTCCTTCGATGCGGCGTTGGATCAGGGTAGATGAGCCACGGAGCTGTGATAATGTCAGTGAGCTGCTGTGCGAAGGACGTGAACAAAGGGAGTGAGGTTGGTGTACCTTTCCAGCAAACAAAATATCCGCAACTGGCACAGCATCGCCGCATTTTTCCTTGATGAGCGCAGCAGCTTCAACTTCGTTGCGGTCTACGCCGTCGTATTTCTTCCTCCTTGCGTACACATCTTCGCTGGGCATGACGCCCGCTTTGATAACGACGTCCCCAACAGCAAAAATAAAGCGTCCAATGAGCTCACCTCCATCAAGGCCCTCGTAGTACCCCAAAGGCGCGTGAATGAGCGTTGCGGGCGTGCAGAGGTCGAGCACCGCATCCCAGTAGGCCAAGGCGGCGGGAGTGTCGGAGTTGGCGACACTGAAGTCTGGCGATGATCTGAAGGCAGCGGCATTGGCTGCCAAAGCTTCTGCTGCAGAAATGGCCGTGGGAGCTTGGAATTGCGAATCATTTTGCCAGTCTGACTCGCCCGCCTTCGAGTCCCTGCGATCGTGCTCGTGATCTTTGCCCGTTGCCTTTGCTTCCGCGGCGGAGTCTGCGGAATACGTCGAAACGGATGAGAGATGGATGGCCATGGTTATCCTTGGGACGAATTGGTTTCCAAAGGCTCAAGGTTGAAACTTCGGAGTTGCGGTTGAGGCGTTGTTGGAAAAAAGGCCCAACTGCTTCGGTGGTTGGAGGTGGTAGGTAGTGGTGGCAAATGGTCCCGCCAACAGTCTGTAGGACAACCCGGCTTATCAGGCGTAAGCATGCAGATGCGGGAGTTTGTCGTGCGTTCCTGCAGGAGCAAGACGATGTGTCAATCGCGGTTGGATGAGGCTACTTTTTGACTTCGTGTTCGAGTCGCTCCAGAGGTTCTTCTAGTTTCTGGAATTCAGCCTCGTCCTTGGCGGGGTTTGCGGTCGTACAATCAAGAATTGGGTAGTAATGTAGCTTATAGGGCGGCGACTAATTACGGAATTTTGCAGATGCGAGGGTCTCGTCTGGGGTTGACGGCGGTGTTTCAGCTTTTTGTATTCGAGCTTGGCTTCCTTGTGACCCAAACCACACACGCGAAGCAAGGGATCAAAGCAGAGTGCGGGGAACAAACATGCGCATCGTGACTTCCGTTTTCGTCGACACAAACGCAGACGCACATCAATTGCCACCTCGCCCTGCGCCAGTCAGATTTTACTTCTCCTCCTCACCGGTCATGCCACCACGTCAGCTCAGAGTTGAATGCCTTGGATTCACCATCAGCCATCCACCGATGCCACGGTTCTCTATCGACATGTTCCTGTACACGCCAACAGCCACAACCCTATGAATGCCAGCAAAAGCCAGAGATGCCAGGGCCAAAAGAATAAAAAGTGACATGAGCGGCAACAATGTGGCTGAGAAAGGAAACACAATTAAATGGTATTTGCAACAGAAATTCCTCACATAACAGAAAGGGAGGAGGGTATCGAACCGGCCGCGGTGGAGCAGCGCGCTGTGCCTCTCTTCCTCCCCAATGCCCCAATATGCGTATGACATGAGCGCAGCGCTTTTCCAAGGCCATCCTCGTCGTTTGAAATCGTCATCCCTCATCTATTACACATTCCACGTCTTCATGCTTTAACATCACGGACATCACGTGGCCCGTACAAACACCTTGACGACTCCGTCGCCACCGGCCGACACGACGAGGCGCGAGTCTTGACTCCAGACGACGCTGCAGACACCCTCGCCGCGCATGATGCGGTGGCTTGTCAGTTCCTGGGTGCAGATTCTCTTTTCGAGCGACCAGAACCGAATCGAAGCGTCGTGGCCGGCGGATACGGCTTCGCGGCCGTCGGGCGAGAGGTGGAGGGCAGATATGGCAGCGGGGTGGGCCAGCATCGAGTAAGTGCATTGACCTAAACTGTTAGCCTGCATACCCTTTGATGTCAAGTCGAAACTCACCACTATTGGCATCGAAGAAGCGAATGAATCGGTCTTCGTGCCCACTGATGACCACGCCCTCAACGCCTCCCGCCGATCCGGTCGCGCCGTGGAGACCTCCATCATCGTCACTCGAGCGTCCTACCTCTTGGTGTGCGGGCGATTCTATCGAAGGCGAAGCTACTATGGCATTGATGCCCGTCTGTGTCGTGCCGTCATAGGTCTCACTGCTAGCCATGCCAATAATTTCTTCGCCGGTTCGCGTGTCGAAAATGAGAATGGAAGAATCCGTGTACGATGCCACAATCGTCTCGCCCGTCTTTGAAAGTGGCGTGATGCATGTTGGTGATGGGGCGCCGGGCCGTTCAATCGAGTGGATCAAAGTATAGTGAAACGGTGTCGAAGTGGCAACGCTGGGCTGAGGTGATGACGGAAAGTTTGAACCAGAAGTGACCGAGTGCCTACGGCTGCCACCAACGCCGCGTCTCGAACCACTCGACGGGGAGACAAGCTGGGGGGGTGCGCTGACGGCCCAGATTTTGATGGTTCCGTCGGCAGAGCCAGAGGCGAGCAAGACGCGATCGGGGCCACCAAAGTTGCTGCTATTCTGGCCAAAGAGCTGGCCGCAAGTGGTTGGCAGCACGCACACGGCCCAAACAGCGTCCGTGTGGCCATCCAGGGTTGCCTTCGGATCGACCCGTCCGCGTTCCCAGACCCTGACGGTAGCGTCTTGGCCACCCGAGAAGATCCACCCGTCGCCCGTTGCCCGGCCCCCAGTCGAAAAGTTGGCATTCGACGCCGCCAGCGATGTGACGACGCCTTCATGCCCGCGATGTGTAAAGTAGCTCTGAATGTCAATGTCACCGCCTAGCCCGCCGTGTTGTCCTGCGCCATAGCTTGCTGGAATGATCCACCTCTTGATGGTGCCGTCGTCGCCAGCCGTGCAAATCTCTGGTTCCGAAGGCGTGCCCCCGCCGGTAAAGATGACTGAACGGACAACGTCCAAGTGCCCTCGAAGCGCATACCGGACCTTAAACTGCTGGGGGTCCATCTTGGCGCCAGATGCGCCAGCATTTTCGCTCGACTCTTGACCTTGACTCCGTCTTCGCGACATGGCCGTCGCTCCAGAGCTCTTGCGCCTATGCGAGTGTGGTCCGCTGCGAGGCGGCGATTTGGCGGGTATGCTATTTGCGCTCGGGAAAGCGTCCGTGTCGGGGCGGCGCGGTGGCGGAATCTCTGGTGGCGGCTCGGGCGGGGGTGCCGTCTCATCAAAATTCCACCCCTCATAGTCATCCGTCACCGATCCTCTCGCGGCGGGTTCGCTTTCCCTGGCCGGCACGGGGCGACCGTACGCGTCATAGCTGTGCGTGACCTTTTCGACCTCTTCCTCGGGCAGCGCGAAGTTAGGATCAGTCTCGTGGGGTGGCGGCTGGCCAGCTTCATGCATAGGCATTGGTTGCGCCATGGATTGTGAGCTGGCAGGCTCCCGCGACATGAATGGAGCTTGCTGGGGCATTTGAGGGCCATGCGAAAAGGTGGACATGTCGGCTACGGATGGCACAGGTGGCGGCTGATGATTAGGGATTGGCGCTTGCTGGGGCAATCCCATGCCTGATTGATGAGCCTTTTGTCGCTGCTGGTGCAGATATGCCTCCTCCAAAGGCATCGAAGGGTCTTGGCCCATAAACGCATTTTGGTTCAGCGACTGAAGCTGAGCTTGGGTGGGCGGAGGATGGGCCGGTGGCTGGAGAAGGTAGGAGATTTCCTCGACGCATTTTGTGAGGTAGTGCCTCGCCTTGTCGCGCTGGGCTTCTCGTTCGGCCTCGGATTGCTCTTGCGACTCCGGTTCAATGTCGAGAAACGAGTTGTGGGCTTTCCCGAGAGCTGCGCCGTCAGCCTACATCAACAAGACGACATTCAAGACTTACCGATTCTCTTGGGATCAGCGCTCAGACGGTCCTTTCCCTTTGCATCGGCCTTGTCCTGTTCAGATTGCTTGTCCACACCCTTGTTCTTGGCCCTCTCATTCCTCAATGCGTTTTCCAGCATACGGACATGCTTCTCCAGCTGCTCGTTGAGCTTCTTGGCGCTCCTGACCTCGCCTTCCTGCTTTGCAATCTTTGCCTTCATCTCGGCGCGCTCAATGTCCCATGCGTTGCGGGCTCTTTCGTGATTGTGCCATTCGAGCTGGAGGAAGCGCATCACACCTGTCAAATCTGTCAGTATAGGCTGTAGCAGACGAGTGAAGGGTCGGGGAAGCTTGAAGAGACGAGGGGAGACGTACCCTGCAACGTATACTCTGTGCCAACGGGCCCAGTGGCCTCGCCGCCAGCGCCCCCATTGCTCATCGCGGACGGAGACTGCCAGGCCATCGCGCGCCGCGAGATCAAGTTGTGCAAGGTTCAAGTGGAGCCGGGACGGTCATGCAGAGGGATGTGGTATTGACGTGCCGAGTGTTGTTGGCCAAAGGTGTCGGGTGTTGTTGGCGGTGCCAGGGCCGGCGGTGTCAAAGAGGGAGATAACAGATGGCGACCAGAGACTGAGCGACGAGTGGATTGGGAGAGAGAGCAGGTGAATAGAGTCGAAGCACACAGCAAAGAGACGCGCAGCGTTGGTGGGAGCGTGGAGAGAGGGAGTGCCGTGAAGCTAGCTGCCCTCCGACGCCGACGCAGTGAGCGCACTTGCCGTAGCTTCGCGGGTCCGTGCACCGCCAACCGACTCAGGTCATCCAGACCTCGACCTCGACCCTTACACTGACATCTCTCCACTTCCCCAGCCTCGTCTTGACGCTTCTTGCCCTCCTGCCATCACTCGTCTCACGTCTTGTCGCGTCGCCAATTTTCCTGTTCGCTTGATCTCCTGCAGTACCGATCCTAAACTCCACCATGACGACCGAACGAATCCTCGTCTTAGAGGTTGCCTCGATTGACTCTCTTCCGATCCCCAAGAGCACAACGCGAGCTTCGAAACGCTCAGTACATGCTGCATAGACTAGGAGGCTAAGGTGTTGAAATGACCCCCATATCCAGGCTCAAAGCTTTGTCTTGTGCCTCAACATTCGAGGCCTGGTCGCAAAAGTCGTGGCGCACACAACAATGCGTTACCTTCATCTGAGCCTTGGATGCTGCCAAGCCTCTACTTTAAGGGAGTGAGGAAGTCTGTAAAAGAGTATGAAGGCTCCCCATTATTGACCATCTTTACTATGCCTGCCACGACTTTTGTCACTGAGCCTGGGTAGTTCCTGAGGCCCCATCACCAATTCGACTTTGTGCCTACGACCTTCGCCAACTTCCGGGACGTTCTTTTGGTCTTCGACCGGTGTCTCGCAAGCCTGCAACTCATGAGGACTATATCTTGGTTGAAAGAGAGGCATTTTACAGCGGCTGAAGTGCAACATGAGCAACGAGCAGAGAACAATATCACCATTAAACACACATGCAGCTTTGAAGGACACGGTTGCCCATGAAGATTCTCATCCATCTTGGCAAGTAGCACATGGACCTTGGTGTCCATTTGTCCGGTGGGAGTCTGCAGACTTCAAGGCTGTCGACACCATCACGGGCACGAGCGTCATTATGCGAGGAGCTCAGTCAGATGTCAGGATTTTTGGAGAGAATATCGAGTGATATCGGATTGGGCCATGAAACGCCAACACCCGCCATATTAGACGAGGACACGCGCGTCTCAACTTTCCATTCCTGCAATTGCACCGCTACTCATGTCTCCCATTTGTGGCAGCCGGACGATCCTCTGTTGCAGTCTGTCGTGTTACAGGATTACTGCTTCGTCATCATGCAAGCTGTCAACATCCAGTGACGAGCTTGCCTTTCTTGTCGGCGCAAAAGATAGTAGACTGACCCTCGTCGATTCACGGCGAGTGGCAGCTTCACGATTCCTACTCCTGCTTCGCAAAACACGAAAGATCTTCTTGGTATTGGACCCAAGAAATGAGTTCCCTACCTGACCGAGGCTTGGGGGCATAAGTCATGGCACACATTGGCGGGGTCATAGGTTTGGCGATCGAATGCTCCCTAAGGCTATTCTTCTTACGACTCTTTGCAACAAGCCTCGGACCATCAGTCACTCTCCACCGTGGATTTACTCTCTTTTCACAAAGATCTCTAGAAATTGACAGCACCAAATCTCTGGCTTCAAGTACAAAATTTTCGGGCGAGCAAAAAAGATCATTGGTATTACCACTTGACACTATTTTTCTTCCATCACTACACGCCAAAAACACTTGGCGATGATTCCATTGAGTCCTGCAAAACGTCCCCAGAACCAGACTCGATCCGATCCTGACCACTCGAACACACTCCCGGCATGAGCTCGGTCTTCGACGAACGAACAAGTCTTCTGAAAAGTCTTGGTCTTGCCGAAATACTACAGAACTTTGACTGTTCAGCTCGCACTAATCTAGTCGACCAATCAGTCACATCCCGCGTCATCAAATGTGGTGTTAGGGTTAGCCAGTAGCAAAGACACGAACTAAGCACCCGCAGACATGCGATGACGTGAGAGCGTGCAGCTTGCCTCATAGCACTCGGGCCGGGAGTGAAATTTCCGCGAGGACGACATTGATGCCGTGGCCTTGATAGGCCCAGATTTTGGGGTTGTTGGCCTGACCGGTGTATGAACCGGCCCCGTGCAAATTCCTACTGTGCTATAGTTGATGACCGAGTGAATGCAGCACTGCTGAGCCGTGTCAGCGGAGCACTTGACTATCTCGGACCGGCTAAGTGATTTGAAGGCCATCGTTCACAATGCTAGCCTCGAAAGGTTTCAATACAGAATAGGAGGAAAAAAAGAAATTCTACCGTCGCAAACGAGATCAAAACACTTCAGGTGGCTGCAAAAGAAGCTCGAAGCTTGTTGGGTGAGCTGCCAAGAGTAAGCGAATCCCTCCTCAAGCCACATTTTGAGCTAACTTGTACACCGATCAGTCGTTGAAACAAGCACACCGAGTTTCGATATACTCAAAGGCGACCCCGAGTCAAAAGTGACTGTCCGGCAACACGGACCGGCGCGAAACAAGGGGTCCGTAACCCCTGTTCCCCGCCGTCCGGTAAGCCTCGTTCAAAGTCGTCGCCGCTATGCAAACCCTTGGTAGACAACGGACCGGACGAAAGCGGACCGGACGACGTGAAAGCCGACCAAAGTTGCAAAAAGCTCAAACAGACCATGACGAAAGGGGTGACGACAAGCTCGGATCACACCCTCTTCCGAGCTCCGTGGACTATGCAGAGATCAGGGACAAATAATAGGGCTGCATCGCCACCAGTTAGAATCCTGAACAACCGGTGAGTAAGCGGTTAGTTAGAATGACCGTGTCTTTTAGGGATTATAACTGGGAGATCTATCCTACCCACTAGACATAGTATTTAACCTACTAAACAGGAAGAAGTATAGGATTAGTAGAAACTATACCACCTGCGCGCGTACTAGAGGCAGTTTTTCATACTTACATACTGGGTAAGTTAACTATATCGCGTGTGGGTATCTAAAAGGAGTAAGACTCCCTAGTTTACTCCACAACCTCCCGCCTCTTACTAAGATTCCAACCAGTCATTAACCAGTCAATTCAGCGGTTGGTTACAATCGGCTAGTTCGAAAATGCGGC
The DNA here is from genome assembly GCF_038021145.1 of Phyllosticta citriasiana. NCBI lineage: Eukaryota > Fungi > Ascomycota > Dothideomycetes > Botryosphaeriales > Phyllostictaceae > Phyllosticta > Phyllosticta citriasiana. The sequence goes on from NW_027117292.1 coordinate 296,064, forward strand.
CCTAGGGGCACTGGTCTAGGATCGACAGGCATGCTCTCTTCTGCTATCAATGGGATGGCCAATCATTGCTCAAGATGAATTCTGTCTCCAGGTGTCCAACCTAGTGGTGGCCCAGCTGTCTGGATGACTTGACCTCATGCGCTATTTGTTTCGGCCTTCGGCCTCGGTCAACGGACGACTGCTCAGAGCTAAGTAGGTAGATGCATCGCCAACAATATTCAAGATGCATCTTCTCCAGTTTTCTGAAGTACCCGCTCGACTTGCCAAATGAGACCCCGCACATTATGCGGCGGGTGTGCCGATTAGCCGCCCAAAGGAGGATTACCCACGATAATATGGAGAAAGCTGAGAAGAGGTCACAGCGGCGTAAGAACCAAGCAATTGACATCGGACGGCTTCGGGCCCTTGAAGAGCGAACCGTTATCCGAGTTGCGCAAGCGCCGTCAGCCGTTGAAAAGCTTGGTCAAACGAAGTTCGATCCTTTCAACGTCCTTGGCCAGGGTCCGCCTGCATGGCGGGCTGCAGATCATCCGCCCGAACCATGCAAAGAGGGAGCATTCACAACCTGCTTCGTACCGAGGCGACATCACTGGCAGGCTTGCTTCCCAATAAGCGTCACTGAACACATGTCCAATATATAACGTTGGTTGCCCGCCAGCATCTCTTTTGCCAATCAAACATTGTTTCCCTTCGATTCAGATTGAGGCCTTCAATAGTCGCATTATGGCGTCGTTTTACTTTTCAAGCGTGGCTACTGCTGCGGCCGGCACACTTCTTGTATGACGAACCTCTGTCTTGTTGCTCCAAGCTGATTTTCGCAGTTCCTGTATTTGTTTGGATCCTTCATCTACAACGTCTACTTTCACCCTCTCCGCAATTATCCAGGACCCAAGCTATCAGCGGGGACAAAGTTCCCGTACGTGTGGGCAAGAATTCGAGGCGAAATCCCGGCGCACGTTGCTGCTTTGCACGCCAAATACGGCCCCGTTGTGCGGGTGTCACCCTGGGAGCTTTCCTACATCACGGCAGAAGCCTGGCGTGATATTTATGGACACAAGATTGGCGGAAAAGGTGGTCTTGAAAAGGATTTGAAATTCTATGGCCCCGACTCGGTGGGTAAGAATGGCATCATTAGAGCCAATGACGCCGACCACGCGCGACAGCGGCGCCTGCTTGCACACGCCTTTTCAGACCGTGCTCTCCGGGACCAGGAACCTCTCATCCGGCAATATGTGGACCTCCTGTCGGAAAAGATGGGAGAAGTGGCAAAGTTTTCGGATGCCACACTCGACATGGTGCGGTATCTCAACTGCTGCACGTTCGACATCATGGGGGATTTGGCCTTTGGAGAACCGCTCGGTCTCCTCGAAAAATCAGAATACACACCGTGGGTTGCTGCTGTCTTCGGCACCATGAAGACGAACAACATCAAAAACGCCATCGCCACTCACTTCCCGCTGTTTTCAGCGCTATTGAAGAAAATCTTTGTCACCAAAAAGATGAAGGAGCGCCATCATATTCATGCTCAGCACAGCATCGAGCGCGTCGACCGCCGGCTCGCACGAAAGACTGACCGCCCAGACATCTGGGGCTTCGTCCTGCGGCACCAGCACGACGCAGACGCCAAGGCGAACATTAGCATGACACTCCCCGAGATGCACGCCAACGGGTCGACACTGATGATTGCCGGCACCGAAACGACGGCCACGCTCCTCTCCGGCCTGACGTACCACCTGCTGCTCAACCCGCCCGTCTACGCCAAACTGACGGCCGAAATCCGCACCGCCTTCTCCCACCCGGACCAAATGAACATGTCGGCCCTGGTCTCGCTGCCCTACCTCCACGCCTGCATCGAAGAGGCTCTGCGCATCTACCCGCCCGTCCCCGTCGGCCTGCCGCGCGTCGTCCCGCCCGGCGGCCGCGTCGTGTGCGGCAGGCACGTCCCCGGCGGCACCAGCGTCATGGTGTCGCAGTGGGCGGCGTACCACTCGCCGCTCAACTTTTACGAGCCCGAAAAATTCCTTCCAGAGCGCTGGCTCGAGCATGATGGCGGCGCCGACGATCGCTTCGCCCGCGACGAAAAGGCCGTGCTGCAGCCGTTCAGCTTTGGTCCGCGCAATTGTCTGGGAAAGAACTTGGCGTACCACGAGATGCGCCTCATTGCGGCGAATGTGCTTTGGCGCTTTGACTTACAACTTCAAGAGGAGAGTCGGGACTGGGTGAGGCAGAAGGCGTACACGCTGTGGGAGAAGCCCCGGCTCATGTGCAAAATCTCGCCCAGGGAGGTTGATGGACTTCTGAACGAGAAATGAAGCAAATCAAGGATACAGCGCCGAATGAAGAACAAGGTAAGCTCGTAAAGCTTTTCCACTTTGGCGAATTCGGAAGACGAAGTCTTGTGTCTTTCTGCATTGACGACTTCCAACCTGATGCCATTCCCCTGTGTGTAGTACATCTCTTTGACACAGTATTATCATGTACCCCTCTCAAAGAAGTTTCTGAGCTTGAAATTACGGTACAACATGCTTGTGGTTGGCTGCATTGGACTTGGAGGAAGGCCTACACAACGAAGCTGTCTCATTCCATTGCCACTTCAAATTCCCGGCCTCTCTAGTCTCTTGACAGACAACAATCTCGTTTTCTCCCTCAGCTGCAACATTCTTTTCATTTTCGGTCTTCTCCTTTGAACTCTTTTCCTGTACCATGCACAGCCCCCGAGGATCGAAGCCGAAAAGAAGCGTACCCCCGAGTAAATCATTGCTTCGCCCGTAGATGGTACATCTGTCCGGCCGGAACTCAGTGACAAAAGACAATGCGGCGTGCAGAGCAATACCTACGATGCCAATCAGCCGCGGAAAAACCAGAAGTCGAGAAAAAAGGGACCAGGGAGTTGGGAAAAGCAAACTGTTGTTGCTTGAATTCATGCATCGCCGAAATAGCTGTTGATGCGCTTTGATATTGTCGAGTCCGCGCCAAGTTTCCTTGGTGATAGGTCATCTCTGTAACACCGATCACACAGGTACTTGCCGGCTTCGTTTCGTCCTCAATCAATGGAAGAGGTTCCCTGATAGCATCCTGAGCAGAGAAAGCCAATGTTTTGGCCTTGGAGATCTTCCCACTTGTTCTCTCTCTCGCGCTCATCTGCTGTGAGGATTTTGTTGCACTTGTCATGGTAGCAACGATAGTCTGGATCCTTGAGTTGCGCCTCAAGCTCGATCTTGGTAAATTTGCTGCAGGAGTGTCCGGAATACACCACATTTGGGTTGGATCAAGCGGGCACCACGCGACTGTTTTCTTGCTGAGAAACGTCTTGCAGTTCTCACAATTTTTTGGGTCCCAAGTTCCCCGCTCAACACCCTGGTTGAGGCACCAAGCCATGTTGGTCGCCAAGCTCCGGGAAGATGGACTCCTGGAATAGCTGGAACATTTCATCAGAGATGGCGATGTTTCGCGTGCCCGATGTCAGAAAGGGCTTCTAAGTCTTTGAATCGGAACGCAAGACGGCGCTGGTTTCGAGAATGAGTCGACGCAGCCAAAGAGCATTCATGATCAAGGCTAGGTGCAGAGAGGGAGCATTCATCTGCCGGTCAAACTCATGAGGACCGACTGGCTGCACACGTGCTTAGCTTCTCTCGAGTCAAGTTTCACGGTTGAACCGAGGTGACTGCTGAGAAATTGGCCTATACATAGGAGGAGAGTGCTTCGTCTAACACCTGCCAAACTTCTCAACTCACTTCACAAAAACCGAGCTCTCATGGAAGCTCAATCCCTGCTCCCGTAGAACAGTGGACGTGGGAATTGGTCGGGTCTGACAACGTCAACTATCGGGTTCCAGCTCGACAATTGAGTTGGGTTTGTTGGGTTATATAGACCAAGTCCGGCCACGTGACGGATGCCGCTGAGCGATAGCCGGAGTGCTCGCCAGGACGGCGGATTAGCTCAAGCCGAAGCCCTCGAATCGTCGTGAATAGTCCATCGTATCTTCCTTCATTGATTGACATGTCTGGAAACGGATTGAGGTTGGATGAAGCTTTCTTTCCCACAGGAAGATGCATTTCGGCCTTGTCCAGAGAGTATTCGATGGTTCCTACAGCTACGCCGAGGAAGCTGTTATATAACACCACAATTGTGGTTGCGCCTAGGGGGCTGTCATTCAATACTGAAGCTAGATCCAGAGCGTCGCCCGCCGAGGAGCTACGACGTCCGAGATGTCAATCAGGGGATGGAAGTGACCACGAATTCATCACCAGAATTACTGATATTTGCCCCAGCATTGCTCCGGCATCGCTCCCACAACCCACGTCGTCTCTGGCTATCTCCCACAACCCACGTCGTCTCTGGCTATCTCCACTCGCCAACAACGTCGACATGCAGTGTATTAGTGTTGTGGATCTACAGCCGATCTCGCAGCCCCAGGGCATTGTCACTGGTCCACTCATCAGGTAACACGACACCCGCGCAAGATGGGCAGTGTGGCGCGGGAAACACCACGAGACGCGAGCAACGTCCAAAGGGGGCGCGGGCAAACGCTTTGTTCGCGCCTGGCGCATGATCGACAGAGCGTTTCCACGGAACGAGGGGCAATTGGCGCAAAAGGTCTATCCCAGCTCTTGCTTGATTTCGGCTTTCTCGACGATCCTGAATGATGGCCACGGCCAATGCCAGCCAGGAAACGATGGGGCCTGACCAAACGCCGTTCTCGCTTCTCGATGCAATGGTTGAAGCGACACGGACGAGGGAATGCAACAGAGGCTGCCACGTTCCTGATGGGCGTCGTTGGCCTCCCTCGCAGATGCACGTTGAAGAGTCGAAGATTGAGGAACGAAGGGAATGGAATGTGGACGGTGACGGCGAGGATGACGATGTTGGATGTCGTGCACAGAGGTGGTCGCAAGGTGCAATGGCGCTAACCGTGTTTGTACGACTGGGGTGATGTCAGTCGAGACTGGAGAGCTCCCACTTAGCTTAGCCTAGCTTAGCTCAGCTTAGCTTCAATGTTTCCCCGCATCACACGCAACTAAGCCAAGGCCCCGTCACCCCCGTCACTCCGTCACTCCGTCACTCCGTCACTCCGTCACCCCCTCACTCCGTCACCCCCTCACTCCGTCACCCCGTCACTCCACACATTTCCTTCTCAGCCATCACGCGACTGCCCGCCCTTCCGTTTGCGGAGGAAGCGATGCGCTGCCCTCGACCTCGACCTCCCTTGCCCATCAACAGCTCAGTCATCACCAATTTGCTCTCACACACAGCTCAGCTCCAATCAATGGCCTCGTTCAACTTGCCCACGGTAAGCTTCTACGGCTCCTCCAGCCATCCCCAGACTGAAGCTGAGGCCGAGGCACTGGGCTCCCCTGGGCTCCCCTGGGCTCCCCTGGGCTCCCCTGGGTAGCTTTCCGTTAACTCTGGCGTGCGTGCTTTGTCTTGCTCCCCCGCATCACTTGGCGCCGTGCGGCTTGCCTGACCTGATCGGATCCAATAATGGCATGATGATCACGGGGACCCGGCGAATAATGGCTACGCCTGCCGGGGTAGGGTAGGGTAGGGTGACACGCTTCGTGAGCGAATAGTGCCAATTGCCCTGTCGCAGTGAGCTGGAAGGCTTGCTATATAGCTGCCGTGGCCTCCCAGCTCTTTGACACTCCATCGTTTCTGCGACACCATCATCCACTGACAACAAAGCTTCATCACCCACCACTGTCGACCTCCTTGTTCAAGGCTGGTCGTTCATTCAATTCATCAACTCACCAACCAATCCAACCAACTTCCTCTTTTTGAGGTCCACCAACCACCCCCCCTTTCCCATCAACCCCAACATCAACAATACCGGCAAGATGAGTGCAATGGCTGCTACCCCGCTGGCTGTCAACACCAGCGTGGCTCCTACCACCCACTCGGCCACCTCTCCCACTGGCCGCCTTCTTCCTCACAAGCGTCCGGCTCTGCTCCCCAAGCCGTTCCCTTCGGCCACCTATGTCGTGGGCGATCTCCTCACCGACCCTACCAACCCAACTGCTCCAACCCTGCACCGTCCCAAGGGTGCCCTCTCCGACCGCGACTACGATGACACACGCACAACGGCCTATTACAAGGACATTGCAACCGTCTCACCGGCCAGCGGCAACTTTGCCCGCTCGCTGGGCGGCGAGCTCCTCGTGCGGCGCCCCAAGCGTGCCGACGTTGGCTTCTGTAGCATCGAGGCGGAGCGAGCGGCAGTCCGTGGCTTCAAGTCCAACACGGACGCCTTTGAGAAGGCCGTCTTCAGCGAGGGTGCCAAGCAGTGGCTGCTCAAGGCTGCCGAGGCTCACAAGCCCGTCTACTTTGTTGCCGCCGTCCAGGAGGTTGTCAACGCCAAGTACTCCCACGCCCATGCCCGCGATGCTGGCAATGGCTTGCTCGAGGTCGAGAAGGAGGCTCGCTCGCCCTCGGACCCCAGCGAGGAGGCCGTTGACCTCACCACCGAGGCTCCCGCCAACAAGCGGCCGATGAAGAGGAGGGATTCAGCCTTTGAGAAGCCGACACACACCAAGACGGACGTGTTGGGTCTGGAGCTGAGGGAGGTCCGCGTCAAGCTGACCAAGGAGGAGATGCCGCAGAAGAAGTGTGACCTAAAGTTTGAGTGGCTCAATTTGGACCTCGAAGGTCAGGAGGGCATGAAGCTTGCTGTCGGCTTGGGCCAGCCTCTCGACCAGGAGGAGCTGGTCGACTTGTGGGAGGAGGATGAGCCGCAGGACAATGAGTCGGACGAGGAAGACGAAGAGTAGGGCGTTTGGGTTTCGGGCGAACTGGGAGTTTTGACGAGGGGACGATGGGCGGCGTTTTGACAATGTTTTACTTGTACTATCACCGAAAAAGGTCAACCGTCACGACTCAATGGCACTTCATCAACTTGCTTGAGGATTGATCAGCTTGCGTGCAACGAGCAGCCCCCTTACTCGTCACACTTCAAACTCGCTCACCAAGGTAGGCCGGAGAACGGCCGCTGTGCTGCAATGTCCGAGTCAGATAGGCATCCTGACGAACGGCACTGGTCGCCGGCGGTACCTGCACCTTGTTTGTGGCGTTTTGCGGGCATGGGCGGGACGAGAAAGAATTTTTTGGGGCGAAAGAGATGGAAAGGGGACCTGTTCGAAGGCACAGTTTGAAGTTGAGCAAATTCAACAGCAGAGAGCGGAAACAAGACGTGTGAGTAGTTGTTGTCAGCGTCGTTCGCTGAGAGTCTTGGAGTTGTTGTCGAGGTTCCGCATTTCTCCAGGCCCGTCGCCATCTCCACTCTTTTTCCTCCGCAGTCCTCTTGCGCTCGGCCGACGGAACCCTCCGCTCGACCAACAACAACACCACTCCTCCCATCATCATCATCATCATCATCATCATCATCATCACCAACCCGGTCCGTCCAAGCGGTCCTTGCCATGTATTCGTCCTCCCAGGCAGTCGAAGCCCTGTCGCTTGCCAGCTCCGCGCTTCTCGAAATGACCAACTGAGGCCAGCCCATCCCAGAATCCGATGACAAAGGCTCCTCAGCCGCAACACCTCGCCACCCGTCCGCAGAGACGCGGCCCGATCGATACTCGGCTTTATCGCGCCGGAGCACCCTCTCTCTCGGGACTAACGCGCTGCTCAGCTCTCTCCCAAGGCCTCTCCAAGCCAACAAGCGACGCCTCTCGTCCAATCGCCGCGCGCTTGGTCGTCGTGGCCCGGCTCGTTGTCCAGCCTATCACGATGTCGTCTCTCGTCGCCCAGGCCTTCAGGCGGTCCGCAGTCTTCGTTTTGACAACGCCAAAGCCTTACCTCTTTGGGCGCTGCCGCGACGTCGCTCGGCTGCCGAGAGACAACCTGGGGAGGAGTGCTGACACCCCGGGCCGATACCCCAGGCCCCATCCCGGGGTATTCGAGGCTCAGGGCAGCCAAGCGGTCAAAAAGTCGTGCGGTCAACTCTTCGAAAGAGGTGAAAGATTGGCGAAATGCTGTTTCATTACTTCAGGCAATAGTAAAAGATTTCACTCTGATGTCAATTCAAACTTTTGTCCTGCATCTTTCAGCTGCGTGTTTTCAAACACCGCGTGTACCTACGGCCGTGATGGCATGGCGTCGGCCCTGACCTTCCATGGCTAGCCTCTCCACGGGGCCCCCTTCTCGACAGAGCATGTTGACCCACCATCACGCGGGCCCGCTTTCGCTTTCTCCAGACCTACGTCTGCTACTAGTGTTGGATGACTGCATGGACTCGCCTTACGGCCTGTGCTCCACAGTCTCTTCTCCACTGTTGGGGTTGGATTTATAATTGACCTGCCTCCCCATGTTTTGTTCCCATCCCACTCCTCCCCTCTCCCCCGGACCGTCTTCGACTTGAGAAAACACGGTCAAGATGCCCTTTGGATTCGAAAAGCCCAAGGACGTGCCCGGCGCGGCATGGTAGGTCACTCACTCACTCATCCAACACCAGCAACACCAGCCAAGCTGACTGATGCCAGGCCTGCCATCATGATTGGCCTGTTTGTGGCCTTTGGAGGAGTCTTGTACGGATACGACACTGGAACAATTTCTGGCATCTTGGCCATGAAATACTGGCTCAAGTTGTTCTCGACACAAGCTGACGGCACGCTCACTGCCGGCGAGGACTCGCTGATCGTGTCCATCTTGTCCGTCGGAACCTTTCTTGGTGCGCTGACTGCCTCGCCCTGCGCCGATATCCTTGGTCGTCGCATGGGTCTCATGTCGTCGACCACCGTCGTCTTCTGCGCTGGTGTCATTATGCAGGTGTGTAGTCGTCTTGGTCATTCACGGCGACTGCCGCTTACGTGTTATTAGACTGCTTCCACTTCGCAACCCCTGTTCATTGCCGGCCGTTTCTTCGCCGGTTACGGTGTCGGTCTCATTTCTGCCATGAGTAAGTCATCACCAACATGATAGGTGCGTTGTTTGTCTGTCTAACCTCGACCCAGTCCCCATGTACCAGTCCGAGACGGCGCCCAAGTGGATCCGTGGAGCAATTGTCGGATCCTACCAGCTTGCCATCACAATCGGTCTCCTGCTTGCGGCCGTCGTCAACAACGCGACCAAGGACAGGAACGACTCGGGATCTTACCGCATCCCGATCGCCGTGCAATTCGCGTGGGCCATCGTCCTCGTCGGCGGCCTGATCTTCCTCCCCGAGACCCCTCGCTACCTGGTCAAGCGCGACAAGCACGAGGCCGCGGCCAAGTCGCTCGCGTCCCTGCGCCGCCTCGATGCCAACCACCCGGCCGTCGTCGAGGAACTCAACGAGATTGTTGCCAACCACCACTACGAGATGAGCATCGGCACGGCTAGCTACCTGGAATGCTTCAAGGGCACCATTGGCAAACGTCTGTTGACGGGTTGCGGTCTCCAGGCCCTGCAGCAGCTCGTTGGCGTCAACTTTATCGTATGTTTTCTCTTTCTGTTCTGTGATGTCGGTTCCTCGCTTACATTTGTGCAGTTCTACTACGGTACTTCGTACTTCCAGAACGCCGGCTTCGACAACCCCTTCATCATCACCGTCATTACCAACTCGGTCAACGTCGCGTCCACCCTCCCCGGTCTCGTTGCCATTGACAAGATGGGCCGTCGCAACCTGCTGATCTATGGTGCCGTTGGCATGGCTGTGTGCCAGTTCATCGTCGCCGGTGTCGGCACTGGTTCCTCAGTTGACAACTTGCCCGCCCAGAGGGCCATGATTGCCTTTGTGTGCATCTACATCTTTTTCTTTGCATCCACCTGGGGTCCTGTTGCCTGGGTCGTCACGGGAGAGATGTTCCCGCTTAAGGTCCGCGCCAAGTGTCTGTCCATGACCACCGCCTCCAACTGGCTGCTCAACTGGGCTAGTATGTTATTCTTATCACTCTCTCTACCATCGTATACTGACGCGTCATAGTTGCTTATGCGACCCCGTACCTTACCGATGCCGAATACGCCAATCTGCAAAGCAAAGTCTTCTGTAAGAGTCCCAAAGTCCCACCCAGTTTTGTCCAAACTAACAAAGGGAAGTTATTTGGGGATCTTTTTGCTTCCTTGCGATTCTGTTCTCATGGGCGTTGATGCGAGTATACCCTTTTCTCACTCTCAAAATGATGTGTACTAACGTCCCAAATAGCTACGAAACCAAGAACCTCTCCCTCGAGCAGGTCGACGAGCTCTACGCCACCGTCAGCTGCGCGTGGAAGAGCAAGGGCTTCAAGCCGCAAATCAGCTTCCAGGACGTCGACGACGTCAACAACGGCAAGGGCATCTCGCTCAACGAGGCCGCCGACCTGGCGCGCGTCAAGCGCGAGGGCGTCGCCACCGAGGATGTGCTCGTCGAGAAGGTTTGATGGAGCGAGGAGAGTGCGGTGGGCAAAGCGTAGGCGTCGGGTTTCTTTTATACCTTTATTGTATGCGGAGATGTGCTGCAGGGGAATACCCGTGTTGCGGTAGAATAAGTGCTTTAATGAGATATGATTTTTACATGAAGGTTCTCGGGGATCCTGCTTCGGGTCACGTGAAAGGGGTTTCAGGGGCCCGACGATGCGCCAGTGCGCACGGACCATCGGCTCTACTAAGGTGTGTGACATCGCGCGAGTCTTCTCCCTTCAGTTGTTCCTTTTCTTTGACAACAGATACCTGCATGTCAAACACCCTTTTTCTTTTCTTGGCTTCCGGGCTCTTCTTCTGACGCTAACTCCTCAACCTCATCCATCCCTTCCTTCTTGTTGTCGACTGGCTAACTACGGCATCGCTGGACGCCACACTCAGGCGAATCCAATCCGTCGACGACGACGCAGCTCTGCGCGTTTTCTTTCTCGACCTTCTTGACCACCACCTCCCCATGTCCAACACCAACACCAATGCCAACATCTTCCCTCACAGTCTCGACAACCACGTCCTCCTCCTCTTCCCACCCAGCAAATTCAAAAACTCCATGTCCCCACCTCACCAACACCCTCGCCGCCAATGCCTCCCAATCCTCCCCCCGCATCTTCTCCACCACCTCACACCCCTCTAACCGTCGTCTCGCCGGCGCCAGAAGCAGCGATGGTTCTTCATGCGGGAACAGCTTCAACAACAGGCGTCCGATGATATCGTCATCCGCCAGAGTCGGGCAAGTGGTGGTGACAGGGGAAATTTTGGGGCTTGATGATGATGATGATGATGATGATGATGATGATGATGATGATGGAGCCGCTGCGTTGGTGTTGGGAGTGAAAGTGATTGTTTTGATATCGTTGGTTTCGTCGGTGCTGCTGCTGCGGGAAGGCGGCGATGGCGCAGAGGAGCGTGCAGTTCGTGGGGGGAGAGACATGTTGCTAGAACGAAGCATACGTCTCATGCATGAGAGTATTCAGCGCTGGATATGGAGAGCTGTGCGGCGCGGTACGGTACGGCATGCGTTCGTTCGTTGGTTGGCTCTAGTTGAGCGTCGATGAACTAACGATAGAGCAGTTGCTGGAGTGGTTGACACGGCAAACGATTTCGTCTTCGTTGAAGCCAGAACAGATGCGTGTAGAGGATGTTCGAAAAGAGTGTGTGTTGTGCTGTGGATTTTCTGGGCCTTGTGACGTTTTTCGTGACGACGGTCGCAGCGAGCAAGCAGTGTTTTGATAGCGACGTCGAGCGCGGCGAGGCGCAGCGGGAGATAGACAGACCGGAGGGCTTGGTTTCGTTGCGCGGTCGTGAGCCAGTTTCTGTCTTCCCTTTCTTTGCACGCGGTGCGGAAAGAGCTCAAGAGCAGACGCCGATGATGATTACCTGGAATTCATTACCTCGCGCGGTGCCTTGGAAGTGTCGGCAAGCTCAAGACGACTGTTGGTCGAGGTTCAGAGCGCAGTTGGGCTAGACATGCGAGGAAGATGGAAATGGTTGTGTACCCACGAGACGGCGGTGAACAGGATGAGATTGGCTTCTGCTGGCAGACACAAAGAGTCGACTCTTAAATCCTCCAGCGGGTTCCATCCGACGACACCGATCTAACCAATCGATCAAGCACTGCGATTCACCATGAACCCAGTAGCACATCTGGTAGCGTCCAGAAGCAGTGTCGATTTTGGAAGTAGTTTTGCGCTTTGCCAGGTACTTCTTCAGTCACTTTACAATGACGACGTACATCACGAAGCAAGTACTAGAAGAAGAAGAAGAAGAAGAAGAAGAAGAAGAAGAAGAAGAGAGAGTCACGTTTTGATCCCTATCTAAGCCTAGCTCCCAACTGATGAGTCACCGCCGGTCCTCTCATCCTAGAAACCTTTTGTATGCCCATCAGGGCCATTCGAACTCGAACAAAGCGCAAGCTACCGCATATCCCGAAAATCATTGCATGCCCTCAGGCATCATGTAAGCTCGACCTTCCCAAGGCTCCCACGCGTCGCAAAGACCCTTTGTACGCCAACGAGGAGCATCCATATCCAGCCAACACCCGCAAGACCCAAGACGCCGCCAAACGGCCGCTCGTCGATCCAAGCAAGCGTCCAACTATCCACCTAGTGCTGTTGCTGCTGCTGGCCAAAGTACCTGTCCATGAGGCCTTCGTAGTCGAAGTTGTAGTCGACGTCATCGAGGACGACGTTATCATCGCCGTTCTCGGCCTTGATGGAGCGTTGAGTGTAGCCCGGAGGGGCAGGGACAGGCTGCTCGTAAGCGGTGCCGGCATACATAACACCAGCGCCGGCGCCCATCATCGGAGTAGTCGTGTTGCCACCGGCGCGGCTGTAGAACGCGTTGTTGGAGGCTCCGAGAGGGAAGTTGTTCATGTACTCCGTGTTATTGTTGGCCGTGGGAGCAGAGTTGACGTTGTTGAGGGTACTGTCGTCGATCACGGTGCGCATGGGCTTGGGCTGGATGGCAACCATGCGCTTGGCCGGCGACTCGTCATGCATGGGCGTGTCCTGAGCGACATTGCGGAAGCCAATGTCGTCGAGGATGCGCTTGCGCTTCTTCTCCGTGTTGGCGGGTGTGGAGGAAGCAGAGCCAGTGGGAGTGTCCTTCTTGCCGTTGCTGTCATTCTTCTTTTCGGGCGTGGAGGGCATGCCGGCGTTCTTTTTGGCACTTTTGGTGAGCTTGCCGGCCTCGGCGACGATGTTGGAGACGTTTTTGGCGTGGCTGCTGTTGTCCGAGGGCATCTTGCCGCTGGCCATGTCCGTCTTCAGCTTGTCGATGTGGCGGCTGACGGCTTTGCCTGTGAGGCCGTCTGCAGGTTGAAGGTTAGCAAGCGGTTTGTTAGTTCGATAAAATCAGACCGTGCATCACTTACTCTCAAAACCCATGGCGACGAGCTCAGAAGCGATAGCCGCGTAAGGAATGGGCTTATCCAAAACCTTCAGAATAGCCAGGAGAAGCTGTAACTTGTGAGTGATTACTGTAGCAACCAAAGAAGAGATTCAAGCAAACCTTTTGGTCATTTTGAGCTGTCCAATTGACCATGGTGGGCAAGGATTATGGAGTGACGAAACAACCAAGAGGTGAGTGATAAGGGGATGGTGAAGGCTGAGTTGCACCTTAAGGCTGGAGATTTTTATTGTGGGTGTTACTGATGCGGACCCACGAGGGGGGTGCTCGGCCGTGCCCCTACCCCGTAACCCCAGGCGGCGCTGAGTATCGGCACCCCTGATGTGACCTAATGAGGCGGGTGCTCAACAGTGCTCCTACTCCATAACCCTAAGCGGAGTTGAAAGTATCGGCGCCCTTGATGCGCTTCCATAAGGCGGGAGCTCGTCGATGCCCCTATCCTGTAAACCTTGGAGACTTTGAGCATCGGCACCACTGGTATGCTCGGTGTTGATCCTTCCCTGTAGCCCCAGGAGGCGTTAAGTGTCGGCGTCCCATGTGCGCTTCCACAAGGCGGGTGCCCGGCGGTGCTCCTACCCCATAGCCCTCGGGAGCGTTAGGTACTAGTGCCCCTTGTGCGCTTCCATGAGGTAAGTATGCTTGAGTATGGATGCTCCATACGCTCTCTAATAAGGTCCTAGGACCTCAAGATTCGGATGGTCTTTGATATGGATGCTCCTCATGCGCTCCTTTAAATTGACTTTGTGCCCACACAGTCTCCCTGGTGCCCACCATGGAAATGAGGTGCTCCAGAATGCGTAGTACGCCTATAAGGCGAGCGCACGGACTTCCTACCAAGTATGGAAATGTCACTCCCTAGGTGTAGCCATAGTGCTAGGAGCACGAGCAGGTACTTATTCATGTTCTCGAAGTAACCAAGGAAGCTAGGCTTTCACTACAACAGATGAGGGTAGACGGTTCTGGTCGCGGCGGTTCCCGCCAGTTCCAAAAGAGAGCTTGAAAATCATCCTGAATCTTCCCTAGGTGTGGCCGGTTTGCTCCTCCTAGATGGTGGTAGTCATGCTGACACTGGATTCAGAGAAACTTACTGGAACGTTCTTCCACAAGGCGAGTCCGTGACGCTTCCAGTATGTTGTCGGCGACAATTTACCATTGCCATTTTCCAAGCCAGAGTGGCAGCTCAATGATTGTGTAATTTTTTTTCTGTATTTTTTTTTTTCTCCCCCCACCCAGGGGCTCCGTCTGCATCGATGAGGCCGCATCCAGAAGACTGACCAGTAGGGCAAACAATTGTCCACACGAGGGAGCGGGAGAAATTCACACGCTTGGATGCGGAATGATCTGGCTGCTGCGAGCCAGAAGTTTCGGTACAGGTCATCTCCAGCATCCTCTTTGAACCCAGAGCTGACATCAAGCCACAGGAAGATTGCGTTGCGGCAAACGGACAATAGCTTTCAGATTCCTCACGATGGACTTCGAGGTCACACCACGACCGTCTCGCCAACGGCGCACAAGCAAATCTCTTCGCCCCAGACCAATCCCGCCTCTTCAGCAGCCGTTCTCCAAAGCCGGGGAGGGTCGCGAACGTCTTCGAAACACTCGCTCATGGCTCCACGAACGGTCCCATAATGCATGCCCATGCTCTTTCTGCTCCGAACGTCGCGATGGATACAAATGGAATCCTCTGGCGCACAGTGGATCGGAGACATCATGGTCCGAGGCAAGAAGCAGCCGATGGGTAGCAGAGCGAGATCAAAAGGGCCGTACAGCTCACCAATATCTTTGAATGCAGGACAATGAGGCAGAGCGGCAACATCGGCAGCACTTGTGCCTTCGGGGACCGTGCGGTACCCAGTGTCTCCTGCAACATGGTCAGTGGGATCTTCCCGCCTAAAAAGGACAGACAAACCAGCAAAGTACAGCTTCTTCCCAGGCCCTTTTATGTCGTGGCCTGGAAGCTCTTCAATGATCCAGGAACACCACAGCCCGCACCCAGCATCCCAAATGCTTCTCCCACTAAAGTGCTGCGAAGGTGTGCAGACCAGCCTTGCTTTGGCATCTCCAACGCCAACTTCGACGCCGTCCCACCAATCCAGCTCGAGAACTTCCTCATTGCCAACTCCCATGCTCAGAAGGCTCGATTTGACGCCGAGGCCGCAAAGAAATCGCGCATGGCCTTTTCCTCGCTCATGGATAAACCGTATGGTAGCGACATCGAGGTGGTCGTAGTGGTTGTGGCTGATAAGGACAATATCGACCTCTGGCAGTTCCTGAAGGGCACACGGCGGCGGCGTAAATCGCTTGGGGCCAGCAAAGGAGACAGGCGACATGCGATCGGAAAATACGGGATCGAGAAGAATCGCAATGCCTCTTTTATTACTTCGGTTGCCATCCTTTTGACCACCGGTGGAGCTTTCTCCACCCGCGCCGCCCGCATTGCTTCCACAACAGACGCCACTGCCCACCTCGACAAGCCAGCTCGCATGCCCAATCCAGGTCGCTTTGAGCCCACTCTTTCCACGTCCCCAATCAGGCTTCATGACTGAGACCAGCTCAGCTCTGTCAGTAGGAACGGGTACAAAATTGCGTTCTTTGTTTGGGAGAAAGCGCGCTCGCAACGCCGTCCCCAAGCCATGCGCTTCCCGCTCAAAAGAGGGCCACGGGTTGCGAAAAGAGGTCGGTGGGCTGCCAACATGATGCTCCTTGGTGTAAGATGGCGGCTTGGGAATGCTGGCGAGAGGAGTGATTTGGACGGCCATGGCGACAAGAAGCTGTTGCCAAGGAAAAGAAAGATGTCAGCAAGATGTCGCCAGCCTTGTGCGAGCGAGCAAAGGGAGTCCACGTGAAGCGCAACATCCCTGCCACCGCTGGACCCTGTGCAAGGATCCCGTCAGCAACTGGCGCGGCGGAGACGGTGCGAAACACTTGCCGTGGCCGTGGCCGAGGGATGTTCACAGGTCGTGATCATGTCGCGATCGAAACGGGTGCGAGTCGAGCAGAGCGCATCAACTGTCCTCTATTTTTTGCATCCTCTACTCATCAAGCATCCAGGTAGCCACCAACATTTCTATGAAACACCGTTGCCCATCAAAATGCCCAATTTTCGCCCCATCCTCTAGAATCAGAATTACTCATCCTTGACGCCGCCACGGCCAGCCCGCTCGGCCTGCTCGATGCTCTTCTTGTCCGTCTTGATGTCACCGCCAGCCATAGCACCCATGAGGCCGCCACCAGCCTTCCACGGGCGCTTGAGGTCGCCGACAGCAGGCTGGCCAAGGAGATGAATCTTGACGAGGTTGCCCTCGAACGCGCCCTTGACGGGGATGATGGACTGGATGAGCAGAGGGTTGGTGTACTTGAAGTACAGGTGCATAACGCCCATCATGCCAACACCCATCAGCTGCGCCTTCCACAGCTGCTTTAATTGTTGCAAGTCATACGCGTGGACGGTCGTGGTGACAGCCTTGGGCTCCTCACCGCTGCCTGGGGGCGCGGGTTCGACGTACTTGAGGACGTTCATGTCTGATCCGGATCAGTATCAATCCAACCGTGCGCAAAGGTGGGGGGCGCACCCTTCTTCTTGTCGATTTGCATCTTGACGTAAAAGTAGACGCCGGCGATGATCAGGTTCGACACAATGTACAGGGCGCGGATGCCGTTGAGGACATTGGGGTCGTCAAAAGGAATCTTCTTGGAAACCTGCATCATCACCCTGGAAGGAGTCAGAGAGGTTCTAGCGCAGATTCGGATCAAACACGTACAAGATGATGGCGAGGTTGGTTCTGTCGCAGGCCGGGTTAGCACGCTATTTCCGAATTCCGACGGCGCCAGACGGCAGACTCACACTTGAGGGTTGACCATTTCGACGGCGAGACTGTGACCTGGGCAGATGGACGGGCACGAGGATGTAGAGGATGGAGGGACGCGTGAGGCGACGCGGAGGGATTTATTGTTGAGGAATCGTTCTCAGAGTGCGGCCGTGCAGAGTAGAGGACAGGCTGGAGATCTACGCGGCCGTCACCGCCCAACCTGGAAGTCCGTCTTGGCCCGGGCCCGGCCTCTCCCGTGCCGACCCTCCGCCCTCCTCAACCTCATCTCTGCAATCATGAACGGGATTTTGTCAAAAGAGCCCACTATCAAGATCACTCTCCCTTCAATCAACAGACTTGTCGATCTAGAAACCTTTTTCGCCAGAATGGCAATTAATGGTCTGGCCTCTGCCTCCTCTGAAGGTGCCAACCATACAGCACTCGGATTCTCTGGAAAAAGCCTGGCTATTCGCACTGTGAGTACCAAAGGCGCCGCCTCTGGGGTGGATTGAAGTTTGGTTGTCCCAGACTTGCGATACTCAACAACCAGCCGGTTCAAAGGAGAACCATCCCTTGTCAAGAGAAACCCGATCTTTCCATCCACTGTCGGTCTGTTCAAAGCCCACATGAGTCTACGAAAAAGCCTGTAGGAATTCGAGAGGGCTAATTCCTTCAATTTGTTCGTTTCAGTCATCTGTGTGCCATGGGCTATTCATCTTCTTGCTGTCAAATCTCTCCTGGATATTCAAACCAAACTTCCAGTCCTCCAAGGAGCTTGGAACAGTCTCAATCGAGAAAGTGGCTTCCGAAATCCTCAACCAAGGCTAAAACGTGCTTTATTTGGCCTCACGACCTCGACGAGGCGCTGGGCCTCTGCCCGAAAATCTTGTTGCAGTGTCACGGAGTAAATATTAACCTCGACAGAATTTGCGCTGCAATCAATCTTGCAGCATGATAATCGGCTATCGTTGGGCTTTAGTCAGATTTGTTGATTTGTTGTTGACCGCGTGTTGATTTGTTAGCGCCAACCACAACACAAGCGTGTCTTCGGAACAGAATCGCTCCAGTGGCTCCTCCATAGATGCCCATCTTGTAGTTCAAACTCAAACCCTCTACCTCCTCTCTCTGCCACACCTCTGGAGGTTCCGGCTACGCAACGACTCACGACCATGGAAAAGGAGACCATGGATATCGACAGGGGCCCCGCCACCCCCTTCATCAATCCATCTTCTACAAACAATATCGCCGAAACAAACGCGTCGACTCCGAATTTTCGCGCCATAGCAGCCTCCTTCACGCAACGCAATGGAGAGCAATCCACCGATTCGGACGCGGCAGGTCCCAACTCGCCTCAGGTCAGAAACTACCTCTTTCAAAATGGGAAGCCAAGGTCGATCGAGGTGCCTGGCGATCTAGCTGGACTGGCAAATTACCTCTTGGATGAGGAGAGCAAGTCTCTGAACATAAAGACCAGAGCCCGCCACTCGAGACTGGCTGCTGTTCGCGTCACTACTGGCCAGATGATAGTCTCGTCGGACATTCCGATTAGGCAAAAGCGCCTCGAAATATTCACCTCCAACTGGATCAAAGAAGTGTGCGACACATTCGGCCTAGAGCTGCCAGCCCTGCCAAAACTCCCAAACAGCCATCGAGAGATCGACTGGCGTCAAGCTGAGGCTCGTGCCGAACTTCCTGGCTTGTTTGAAGACGACGCCGATAATCTTGACTTACTAGCCGCTGGTGCCGCTGCCATCACTATCAACGACTCAAGCATGGAGCCTCGTCTTCCCAACAAGCCACACAACACCTCGATAATGCGACCCAGGAAGCGGCAGCAAAATGTGGATGAAAAGAAACAGGAGGCTGGTGGCAGGAAGGTGAATAATGGTCGCGTTGGAAGGAAGAATATGGACAAGAAAACAAAGCCCAAGTCAGGATTTCTTGCCACGATGAAGGCAATGATGGACAACTGCAAAGACGTGGACACTGATAACAGAGACATGGCCATGGATGTCGACGGCAGCGAGCGTGACGGACTCGATCAGCAGTATCGCGAAATCGACGCACACTCTCGTAGATCTTTGCGCGTGAAGCTAGAGACTGAGAAAAAGGAAGATATGGACATGGATTTGTGACGTGGTCAACAAGTCGTTCACAAATACGAATGGCAAGCATTGCATCTTGATGCGGGGCTGCAGTTAGGTTCGGTCGTCAGTTGTAGGCAGTCTTCTTTTCTGTTCCAAGGTTTCTTTACATTGGCCTTATATTACAACGTCGTCAAAACACGCCGCAATGTTTTTGCCTTAGCCCACCTTGTACTTTAGTCTCTACTCACACCCTCAACTGATTCCACCACAACAACAACAAGCAGTGGCCCTCCTTAGCCATGGACAAGCACCAGACCAGGCAGAACCACCAGTTGTCTTCCAACATGACGAAGATAAACCCGACAATGCCTCGCGCCGGAAATCGATTCGCTTCTCTGCCCAAGGAAAGCTTCGACCTTCGCTACTGGCCTTCGAAGACGGCGCCCGAAAAGCCCTCCACCTCTCCCGTCCGCAACTACCTCCTTCATGAATGGCCGCCATACAAGACCGAGCTTCCAAGCGACCTGAGGCGCGTCCAGCTCTACTTCGAGACCGACTACAAAGACATGCACCCGCACCCCAAAATCATTTCAGTCCACATCGGCACCGGCGAAACCATGCTGTCCGAGGGCATCCCGCCCACGCGCCGCCTCTGGAACCGCTTCATTCACGGATGGCTCAGTCTCGTCCACTACACGCTGGTCAAGTGGCAGCCCGACCCGGCCTTGCTAGTCGAGCCGCATCCGGACGACGACTTCTTCACCCCGCCGCGTCCCAGCGCTGTCTTTGGAACCGATTTCCCTTCTACCGACGATACGACCGCTGCTCCTCCTAGCCGCGACGACCCTTCCAGAGATGATATCATGGCGGATTACTTCAGGATGCTGCAGGGAGAGGGGAAGAAGCACAAGGCGTCCATGCGCGACAGGCGTCAGCAGATGAAGGATGCCAAGTCGACCAACGCCGAAGTGGACGCTGACAGAGACGTCAACATGGGGGATTCGGGCTATGCGAAGAAGCCGAACAACAACAGCAAGAAGCGGCGCCAGAAGCGCCAGCTGAACGAGAGGCTTGCCGCCAAAGCCTTGGAGGACGCAAACAAGATGCAGCCCGCGGAGCGCGAGGCATTTCAGAGCACGGCGAAGGAAATGGGCGGAGCCCTTGCTGGAGGCTCCGTTGACGAAAACAAGCGCACCGTCCAGGACGAATTGCTCGGTCATGGCTACACTGCCAACACCCAGCTCCTCGACATGCCCCGCCCCGCTACTGCAGTTGACGTCTCTTCTTTGGGCGACAAGTCTGTTGCGCAGCAAGACATGGCCGACACCCGTTCTTTCGACACGCGTCGTCCCGCTTCTGGAGCCAGGATCCTCACCGTCTACGAGCGGTCCGTCGCGTCGCAGGGCATGGTCAACACTGAAGAAACGACTGATGTCGCCGTCAAGCCAGTCACGCGCCAGATGCACCACTTGACTCTTCAACATGGAGCGCAGCACGGCATGGAAGAAGGTCCTGTCAAGGAGGATGACGAGCTCGACATGACAGAAGGATAACTGGACGGCACCTAGTGTTCGCTTGCCAAAGTCTACGATAACGGACTTGGTGAGGGAGAATTCGGAGGGCTGTCCGGATGTGGGCGTTGATTGATGATGGTTGACTTTCTCCACTCTTTGACTTTTTCCGGGCTGTTAGGCAAGTGCTTGCTTGCTTTCGAGTCACCTAGTCCTAAGCATAAAGTCATGCGTGATGGATGACAAAAGATTATCATTCTCCTTCAAACTTTTTTTTTTCTCTTTTATCAAAGATTGTCCTTTTGTTGTCCTTTCTTGATACAGCAGTTCCTGGCCTTTGTTTATTCCGTTGCAGACAGCCGAGCCTGTCTTCCCTTCACTCGTGCCTCCAATTCCAGATGCAAGTTGTGAATGTCACTTGCGAGTCTTTTTCTCAGTCCCCCCCTTTCCCCCGCCCAAACTTTCTCGTCTCTACTGTCTCTAAACGGCCCCTGCATCGAACCACAGTCCGTCAATGGTCCGCGCCGGGGGCGGTCCGACTCTGGCACAAAGCTCGAGACCAACCGATAGCTTTCCGTTGCTTTTTGGACGAACCACACTGTCTGTCTGGCAGAGCAGCTGCCACTGCTTTTCCCCCTTCGGTCCACTCACTTTCTCATCTACCGCCGAGGAATCGTCACCTCGCAAAGTACCAACAACCGAAACGCCGACAGTGTTCCCGCCGAGTCGAGTTGTCAGAGAATCTAGGAGAACGCGGGGCAAATGTAAATCTAAACGCATCTTCCTCCTTCTTCTTCTCCTCCTCTTCCTCCTGCAGTAGTCGTGGCTGTTGCTGCAGGTGGTGGTGGATACGCGTCCCGACGGGAGCCACCAGGCGCCAGGCGGCGACAGCAGCGCTTGGACTCCCACGAGGTCAAAGATGAGGCGGGCAACCCACCTCAGACAGCGGGGGATACCTGCGTGCTCCTTGTCATTTGCTCGTTGCTCGTTGCTCGTTGCTCGTTGCTCCTTGCTCCACCGGTACGGTCGGTCGTTCGATCATGGATGGCCGTTTCCAGCCTTCGCCCGCCGCCGCCGCCGCTGCTGCTGCTGTCTGTATAACACGCGCCTTTTGGTGATGACTGACTCTAGACCGCGGCGATGGTTTCCGCTTTGACGCTGTGCTTAAGTCGGCGAATGAGGATGGCGGAATTTGCCATTGAGATGTCAAGACGACTTCAGGGTGAGTGCGTGGGTGTCCAAAGAATGGCAAGTCCCGACACCGATGTAGGACAGAAAGCAAAGGAGCAACGTGCTGAGGGTCTGAAACAGATGGACAGCAGCTCACGCAAATCCGCGCAGCACCGCACCGTAGATCAGCGCCGTCTTATCATCATCATCATCATCATCATCAAGGATCGGGACATTCATTCAATCTACTCTTGCTATTACTCCAGGTGCGCGAATCCGAAAAGCGAAACGGGTTGCGGTGCTGCTGCTGCTCGGTGGGATCGATCTCGCTCGTGAGCTCAATCTCGTCGTGGCGCATGATGCCCATCGTGTCGCTCTCGACGTCCGACGACGGCGAGCCCGCCAAGTGGTGCGTGTCGTGGCGCGACTTTGTCGACCTGCCCGTGAAGCCACCGTGACTGCTGCCACTACCGCTCCCACCACCAACGATGATGATGCCGCCATCGGCAGAGCGGTATTGGCTCGCGCGATAGTCGCTCGACCCAAACGTGTAGTGGTTCTCGTAGCTGCCCGAGGCGCCCCACCCGTGGCCACCACCTCGCGCAAAGACGTTGCCAAGAGTGGGGAGCGAGGCGGCGAGCACGCTGCACACGAGCTCCACCAGCGACCAGGCCAGGAGATCCGTATAGTTCCCTGCGTATGTTTGTGTCAGCAACCCTGCGCATCATTTCATTCATCACTCATGCTGAATGAGAAAGAAGGGGAGGGGAAGCACGGACAGAGCGTGTCGCTCTTTAGGCGAGATTTGGCGACTAGCGTCATGGCCGAACCGATACAGGCGATTGCTCCGACGGAGAAGAGGGCGCCGAGCTGCAGCTTCTGGCCCCACGACATCTTGAGCTTCCAGAGGACGATGATGGGCACGGCGAGGAGCAGGTAGTCGAGCGTGATGTTGATGGCGCGCAGAATCGTTCCCATGCGCGCCACGCCCAAGCACTTGGGCGCCGTGGCCATCTTGCCCGCGACGACGTAGTCAAAGTTTGCCGCCGGCGGCGTGCACTGGAAGACGTTGAGGAAAAAGGCCACGACGACGTAGCAGCTGACGATGGCGAAGAAGCTCCAGTTGCCAATGATCCAGGCGCGCGAGACGAGCGACGTCAGACGCATGTTGAAGACGACAATGGACATTTTGACGACGCCGATGCAGACGAAAAAGTCGATTTGCGCGACCAGTGCGAGCTGTGGCAGTCAGCAGTGTTTGGCGTCGGCGTGCAGCGGCGACTGGCCTACCCAGTGGTAGTAGTGATAGTTCCTGCATCGGGCTGTCAGCCACCAGAGTCGCGCGGGTTCAGTCGCTCTACTCACTCGTACGTCACATCGAACATGTGTTTCCCCGCGCCGCCGTACTGGACCATTGCGATCTGGAGAGCCGGATACGCCACGGCCATGATCTACAGACTATCAGCGTCTGCCAGCGAATGCTTCCAATGGTCGTACAAGTCCCGGGACCATCAAGGTGTCGTCAATGCCCCATTCCAGCCTGCGGACGTGATAGCGCAGGAAAAGTCGGAGGCCGGTGACGAGAGTCATGATGGCTATACAAAAAGCCAAGCTGGCCACGATCCTGGGGCCCTTGGTCTCGAAGATGTAGCCGTCAGGCCGGTCTGGCGCGAGCTTCACGCCCTTTTTGGGATCAACATGGTACAAACCAGCGGATTGCAAAAGCGCCTTGGTAACCCAGTAGTCCGTCTCGGTGTTTGGCGGGTCGTTGATGTAGGCGGACATCGGAGCAGAGAGCGAACAGGTCCAGAAGACCAGCCTTTGTCGAAGCGGGAGCCGGAATGGCAAGAGGTGTCAACGGTAGCGTGTACGATCCATCCAGAATACAAGGTGGGAGGGGGAAGAGAGGTAAACTGCGTTGTTTGATAGGGCTGTCTGTCTTTTGAGGCGCACCACCCTATAATAACATGGTTTGGCTGTGTACAAAAAGCTCGCGAATCCGGAGTCGAGACCTGTGCTTTTCGCTTAAATCCTTGACAACCTGCCCATTCCGTCGTGCAGCGGGGAGGGTTCAGGGTTTCAAACTTCTACCGGGCGTAGCACGGCTCGTCGAAGCCAAAAACTACGACTCGTAGAAACATCGTCTCTTTTCGACAAGAGAGAGCGAGAGAGAGAGAAGCCAGTAGGAGGCGCAAAAGAGGTTGATGGGTGATGTCGTGGTCATCAACAACCCGGACTCGGCTTCCTGAATGCGGAGGACGATGATCAATGGGGCGGCCTCGTGGGCATGCAGATTCCTTCCGTCTTTCTTCAAGCCCAGAAAATGTTTGCGCGGCCTGATGTCACTCACCTCGGCGGCTTGACGACCTATGTAGCGAGCTCCAGGCCCGGCCTCGAACCTGCAGGCGGATCAAAGGAACCAGAAGCGTCGTCCCCTGTACAGCGCATCTATAACAATCTATAAAACGTCCCTAAGCCCAGAATTAGTATACTGGTTGAAACACGAACATGTATGCGGTGATGGAGTAGAGGCCGTGGGCGCACAGACGGCCTCACCGCCTCGGCGTAGACCTGATTCGGCAATCTCACCGCTCAACGGCTCCGGCCGTCGCGTATCATTTCATCTCGGCCATGGGCTGGCTGACTGACAGGGCCCCTTTTCCCTCTGCTCGTAGCATGAAGAATGACTTTTTGCATCCTCGACTACTGCAGCTTGTCAGGCCTGCACAGTCTGCGTGTTTGACATCATGCGCTGGCTAACGACGGTTTCGCTGGCGTTTGGTGCCCTGGCTCCTCTCGCCCACGCGGCCTCGTGCACCGGTATCTGGGCTGTGAGTCCCAATTGCACCTCGAAAGAGGTCGCGTATCAGAGGGACTACTTCTACATTGGCGGCGAATATGTGTACAGCGCGTCGTTCAAAGGGAGCATCTTTTCAGATCAGCTGTACGTGGAAAAGTTGACGCCTCAGACGGGGGTGAATCGAGCAAACCCCATTGTTTTTATGTCGGCCGGAGTGCCTTCAGGAGCAGTAAGTGACTGATTCATGCACTTGGGTGCTTTGTCCGCTGACTAGCTCAGGTGTGGTTGAACACCCCAGACGGCCGTAGAGGCTGGGCGTCCTACTATCTGGATCATGGCTACCAAGTTTACATCGTGGACATTACCTCTGTCGGCCGTAGCAGTCAATCGCAGTTTTCCACCTATCCTCTGAAGATTGGTTCAACGGATAACATCACCGAAAACTGCTACACTGCCCCAGAGCTGATTGATCCTTATCCGCAATCGCAAAACCACACGCAATGGCCCGGTGTAAGTTTGATGTGGATTGATAAAGAAGAGTGCTGACTGGTCCAGACGGGTGTTCGCGGAGACCCCATTTTTGATGCGTTCATGGCGTCCATGATTCCATTGACGTCAAACGCGACAAGTCTGGAGCTGGCGATGCGCAAGGCTGGATGCCAATTGCTGGAGATGATAGGAACGTCCTTTCTCATCAGTCACTCGGCCGGATCAACGTACACCATCCTGTTGAGTGATCAGTGTCCAAGTCTCATCAAGGGAAATATAAACATTGAGCCTGGAAACACACCGTTTCAGAGCTTGGTGGGCAACTCGACTGTGCCTGCAGTCGGCCGGACATCCGCGCGACCCTACGGTCTCACGACTACCGAGATTGGCTATGTCCCAGCGTTGAACAGCTCTGCGGACCTGCAAACAGTCTGGGTCGGAGAGGACCTTGCTGGAAATCGATCCTGCGTCATGCAAACGGAGCCTGCCCATCAGCTGCCCAACATTGCCAAAGTGCCCTATGTTGCAATCACTGGAGCTGCCAGCCCGCACATCACATACGACCACTGCATGATCAATTACCTCAAGCAGGTTGGCGCGGATCCCGAGTGGATCAAGCTGGAGGACCGGGGCATCTTGGGCAACGGACATTTCATGTACCTGGAGAAGAACAGTGACGATATCGCCACCGTGGTGCTCGAGTGGATGCAGAGCAGGTGATTATCAAAAAGGTTTTGCCTCGTTCCAGAGCGCCAGTAAAATTTATATCAGCAATTTACATTGACCAACCCACAGCCGATGCGAAAATGAACAAGAGCAAGGGATTCCAATCAAGAGCGGAGCCTGCAGAGGTAGACGAAGCAGAAGCCTGGTGCTTTTAGTTTGGTTGACTGAAGATGCGAAATACTTACTGCCGATGCGGTTCCCGATGATGTGGTAGAGGCCGAGGCCGCTGAAGAGCTGGCCGTGGTGGGGCAGGCGGCCGTCGAGTTTGCCGCCGAACCTGTGGGTGCGGGTATGGCAGTGGGCACTGTAGCTTGGCTGCCAGTGAGAGGGGCGGTTGCCAAACTGCAATTGGCGGCGGCACTGGTCAGGGAGGGCCCATAGTATTGCCAAATATTTTGGTTGTCCGAGCCGGCGCACTGCAGGCAATTCTTGTAGTCTTTCAGGAAAGCCTGGTCGGAGCAGACATTGCAACCGGCCTTGGCAAGCAGAATCGCCTCGCCTACTTGGCGTCAGAAGGTTCATCCAAGAGGAGCATGTTTTACTTACCGCAGTTGTCGTGGCAGTTGTAATTGGCCGTGTCGTTGTCCTGGCGCTTGCCCAAGAACTCGGCAGACGCGGTCGAGAGAAAGGCAAACAGGAGCAATTGGCGCAGCATGTCGATGGACTTTGATTCTCTCGGTGTCGCCAGAGTGGTGGATGCCGCGACGTCTTTAAAGCTTCCAGGTCAAGCCGCGGCAGGAGCTCACGGTCAGTGGTTGTCGGAGCGCCATTAGAGGTACTGGCAACCCCGACGCGGGGATAGAGTTGGCATGCATCAGGGCGGGACGCGAGGTAACGCTTCGGTGGAGGATGGGCCGGAAGAAGGGCTCGATTACATGGGTTTGAGCAAATTCTTGTCGCGACAGAGTTTGTGGCCGGCGGTTGCATGAAGTCGGAGACGATGTCGGTGACGGATCAGTGGTATCAGATGATCAGATAAGTATCCTCCATCCTTTCGATCAATCGCCTCTGCATAAACAACACCTGCTAGGCCTAGACGATGGATTTGCCCAACTCTTCTGGCCAACATTTGCTCCGGCGTCTGCCAGGCGAGCTCATAAACTTTTGGCCAACCGACCAGATGGCACCACGGCAACTATCGACCCAGTCCAATCCACCATTCTGGGTCATGAAAGCTTGTCCGACAGCAAACTCCACGCCCCACTTCTACAAATACTGTACCTCTTGCACGGCTCTCAAATCTCAATCTCGTTCACAGTCCTGAATAAACACCATCTCAATGTCCGGCTTCAACAAGGCTTCGACAGCATGTCTGCTCGCTGCTTTGCCCGCTGTGCTTGCAGCCCATGGCGACGGCGCTGAAGGATCCATCATGGGCCCCGTCGCTTTTCTCTGGCCGAAATATCGGACCTGGTCGGCAGCGAGCGACAACACCCCTCCATGCGGCAGCGCCGCAACAGTCACAAACCGCACTGAATTCCCGCTTGGTTAGTACATCGGCTCGTGCGATGGTGCCTTGTCTAACCAATTCACAGATCAAGGCTCGGTCGCTCTGACCATTGCACAAGAAGCTTGGAACATCGAGTTCCACATTGCGTTTGGCAACAGTGAGTAACACCAAAACTCTGGAATGTCACGCCTCTAACGCATCGTAGATCCCACGAGCCAGAGCGACTTTTCAGAGCAGGTTGTGAGCAACGTTAGCGAGGTAGAGCCTGGACACGAGTGCTACAAGCTCGACGCCCTTCCAAGCAACGTGACGGCAGGCTCAAACGCCACCATCCAGCTCGAGTACTGGGCCGAGTACGACTCGGACAGAAATCAGACCTTTTACGCTTGCGCAGACATTGTGAGTGGGACAGCCTTGGCTGTTGAACTGTTCTGACAAGTAGTAGACATTTGTCGAGGCGTCCGCCTTTACCCAACAGGTCCCTTGCTTCAACGTCACCGCTTCTACCTTTGGATCGCCAAGCAGTTCCTCTACCAGCAGTGCAACATCTTCGGCGTCTGCCTCGGCTGCTTCAAAGAGTAGTCTGAGTGGCGGAGACAAGGCTGGAATTGCTGTTGGCTCGATTGTTGGTGGTCTTGCCATCATTGGGGCAGGTCTATTCTGGCTCCTCCGCAAGAGGCGCCAGAGCAAGCCGGTACCGGTCGCCATGACTCTGGAGAAGGAAGAGGCTGGCTCGACGCTCTCTCGGGCGGAGACTGCAGGAAATTGATTCGCAGACGAGTAACGATTGAGACGCATTCACGACTGAAAAGCTGAGTTTCTAAGTTGCACAGCTGAGTTTCACGAGGAGCATTCATCTCAGCCTCACGCTCGTACAATATTTTGATATCACAGTGCTGAAAAGATTTTTTCCCTTGCTCGATCTTTTTTATCATTCGCTATGCCAATGCCTCTCAATTGTCGCCCTACGGATTCACGCACGATGCCATGCTGCATCAGCTCAGCAATTCAGAACGGCAACCACCGTCATATCAACTCGGACCCCAAGCGGAGTCGGGCATGTAACCCAAAGAGAGCCAGTCTCCGCAATCCCCACTAAAACAATCCGCGCGCGCGGCGCAGTTGCAGATCAATCGATACGGGGGATAAGGGTGTGCAGATATTCTCGTCATCCACTTTCTTCACCTCCTGTTGCAAAGATGAAGCACCCAGGCGGCGCGCCGCATGTCTTGATCGTTGGAGCCGGTGGGGAGTTTTTTTCTCTAAATTAATACTTTTACTGTTGAATGCTGACTTGACAGGAATTACCGGTCTCCTCATTGCTCAGGGCCTGAAGAAGGTTGGGGGGGGTTCTTCAACTGAGTGTCCATCGCATGCCTGACCTCGCGCAGGAAGGAATCCGTTACACCATTTTCGACGCCGAGCCCTCTGCGACCCACTACCGACCGCGCGAATGGGGCATGTCAATTCACTGGGCGTTAGTATATCATACACCTTCGCAGACTCAGCTCACAAGTAAAGGTTGCCTTTGCTGCGAGACTGCCTTCCAGATGAGCTCTTGGACCGCGTCCGGTCCACGACGGTGGATCCTTCGTATGATCCCCCGGAAACCCTTCTGCTGCCAACTTTCAATGGCAAAACGGGCGAGCACATGAAAGACCTTCCGCTGCCTCTTCTGTATCGCGTGGTGCGGCGCAAGTTTCGAAGCCTTTGCGCAGAAGGCATCGACGTCGAGGTCCAACTCCCCCTGTCCCTCCTCGACGTAGGTAGTTGACGGAAGCAGTACGGCAAAACGCTCAAGGACGTCGTATACCGCGAGAACAGCGTCGTCGCCAGATTCAAAGATGGGACCGAAGCGGCCGGGACGCTCCTCGTTGGCGCCGACGGCTCGCAGTCGGCCGTGCGAATGCATCTGCTCGGCGAAGCGGGCAGAGCGCAGCGCGTCCCCTTTTCGGCTATCAACACGCACATCCAGTACAAGGACGCGGCGAAGGCGAAATACGTCCGCCAGATCCATCCGCTCATGGGTCATGCCATTCACCCCGATGGCTATTGGAGCTGGATCTCGAGTGCGTCCATTCATTCCATCAATCATCGGCAGTGAGCAAATCAAGGCCGCGACAACTGATTTTTCTGTTTGTTTGGTGTACAGTTCAGGAAGTCCCCGACCCAGCCGACGCGTCGACCTGGACGTTCCAGCTCATGAGCACGTGGAAGGCGCGCGAAGGCGAAGATGTGACGTCCCTTGCCCGCCTGAAGGAGATGGCGCAGTCATTCGCCGAGCCCTGGCGTTCCGCCGTGCAGTGGATTCCCGAGGAGACGCGCATATTCGAGAACAAGCTGTCGTGCTGGGTGACGGTGCCGTGGAATAACCGCGACGGAAGAGTGGTTTTGGCCGGCGATGCGGCACATCCCATGACGTTCCGTAAGAAGCCTCCCATCCTTCTTTCCGACCAACTCTTTCATATCTTCTTTTTTTTTTCTTTTTTTTGTGCCATGGACGTGAGCTAACACACACAATAACCAGAGCGCGGCCAAGGCCTCAACCACTGCATCGCCGATGCCTCGAAGCTCAAACACTGCATCAAGGCGGCCGCGATCGACGGCGCGCAAACGTGGGCCGAAGCCATCAATGCGTACGAGCAAGAGGTTGTCGAGCGCGGCGGCGACGAGGTCCGCACCTCGATGCAGAATACTGAGATGCTGCATGATTGGGCGCGCGTGGTGCAGTCGCCGCTGTTCAAGAGGGCAGGCGATCCGACAGATAGGTTTGGGTATGGTAATGTGGCGCGCGAGTCAAAGCTTTAAGATGTTTAATTAAAAGAGGAGGGCAGGAGGGAGAATGGCTTTTGTCTATCTCTTTTTGGCTTGCGATGTTGGAAGTCATATACTACCAAATTTAGGTTTTGCATAGCTGTGCCACTGGTTTGGCCTCTAACTGCTGCGCCACACCCTGATAGCGTGTACCAGGCCCGCAGAATGATTCCTCCTCGTTTCCAAACACCAGAATGCCGTATCTCTTGGACATGTATTTGGAGAGACTTGATCTGCCTGGACAAGGAAACTTCACGTGTGATGGTGCTGTGGTTTGCTGGCCGTAAGAGCTGACGCAGCGCGACGTCGTGGAAATGGAAGGCGAGACGTGTCCGATCAACAAGATCAAATAGAGCAAATATGGATGGCATGATCGCTAATGAAGCGAACATCCCAAGTTCCACGACTTTCTTTTCGCTGATGCGACCGGCCAAGCACAAACCCTGCGAAAGTCCAGCCAGCTCTCCGAAGCGCTTCGATCAAAGGACTTTGCTCAGGACACGAAACTGGGAACAACAGAAAGCCAAACCGCTCCTCCAAGTGCGTCATGAGCCAACGCTCGACACTGCGTAGCACGGTCTCGCCGCAGGAATGGACAGAAGCTTCGATGGACATTGAACAATCCTACTCCCACAAATGGCCAGCGGTCTGTCGGACTTGCGCGTCTCCTTGCAGGCTGTTTAAGCGCCCTTGAGCCCGCAGCCGCCGCAATTCAAAGCCACCGCCGCACAACATATTTAAAAAAGCGAAGGATTATGCAGGTGTGGCAGTCTTGATGCAACCACTGGTATTCCAATTGGTCCAGCAGCACTGAGAGCACTCCTCTCGATAAGCTCGAGAAAGCCCTACTGCGCGATATCACCTTTCTCACAAGCGCCATGCTTATTGCGTATATCAAGACACTTTGGGTCCACTTTCTTTCTTCACCGTTTGTCGCCTTAAAAATCTCGAATCCGGTCTACCGCGGATTGAAGGAAGATGCGCGTCGACCGTGACCTCCAGGATGCCAACCTAGCCGTCGAAAAAGAATGGGTCGAATTCACCAGCTCCCCCGAGCGCCGAGAACGCATGTGGACTTATCTGCAAGGTATTGCATCCACGCATCGCAATGGTATGAGTTGCAAGCTTTTCCAAAAGTGTCCCGGCGGCTTCAAATACTGCTTCGCGCTTCGTTTTGAGGATGGTCTGCAATGGATTTTCCGCTTCCCGCTTCCAAAGAGTTCGATGCTTCCCCAGCGCAAGACTGAAGCTGAGGTCGCCGTCGTGCAATTCATCAGGGAGAAGACCTCCACTCCGGTTCCAAAAGTGATAGCGTCGGGCGTAACTGAGGGCGAGTTTGAGAAGTTAGGCCCTTATGTCCTGATGGAGTTTGTGGAGGGAGAATTGCTCAGCGAACTGCTGCTGGATTTTGACGACGAAAATCAGAGAATGAGAAAGGACATTGAAGAGTCGACTCTACGACACATCTACCGTCAGGTGGCTGGTTTCTACCTCGAACTCTTTGCGCATGAATTTTCGGCCATCGGCTCACTTGAGATGGAGTGTCTGGAATCGGGCAATGCTTGGCGCGCTGCTTCGGAGCCTTTGACCTTCAAATTGAACGAAACACAGAGAATGATGGTGGCCGCCGAGATGCCGGGTACGTGTAACTACAGTGGGTTGTCCTACAATACTGACCAGAGTGCCTCCAGTATCAAGTAGCCCCTTTACTTCCACTTCCGAATACTTTGAACATCTCGCTTTTCAGACACGGACGAGCCTGGCCAAGAACAAAACAACGCATCTACACCCACAAGAAGCATTCCAGAACTTCAACACCGTCTACTTGTTGCGCTCCATGGCCCAGCGCTTTGCAGCCAAAATCGAGGGCATGCCGCACAAGCTCTACTGCGACGACCTGCGATTTGGCAACATCATCGTCAATGACTCGTACGACATCCTCGCCATTATCGACTTCGAATTCACGTATGCCGCGCCTGCAAGCTTCCTCGGCTCCCCTCCGTGGTGGCTGGCAGGCACCGAACCATTCGAACGGAACGACGATGACAAGAAAGACTACGAAGCCAAAATGTATATGTTCATCGACGGATTGGAGCAGGAGGAGACGGCCCGTAACGACCAGGCACATGTGCTTTCCCGCTTCATGAGACAGTGCTGGGCTAACGGCTTCTTTTGGTACAATGTCGCCGTCCGCGAGAGCGTGAAGCTGCCCCAGGTCATGACGCATTGTCTGCGCATCGAGCCATTTCGCAGTTTCCTGCAGAAACCCGCCTGGGACGCAGAAGACGACTTTGATACTATCATGCTGGCTCTGGAGTGTATGAAGATCAAACCCGGAGAGTAGGGATTTTCTCGTTCTGGGAATCGGGAAAGCAACACAGTTTCGAAAATTACTCTCGCATCAATTTTGAGCTATTCTGATCCAAATTGAGTGTGTAACGTACCGAAACCCAGATCCCAGCTTGTCTCGCCGCATAGCAGAGTCTCTTGCCACCACTCCCCATCGTTACCGCCGTTGAAATGGTAGATCTGTCCCTGGCCATATACCAAATTGAATCAATAATAGGAATCCTCATTGCATACAGTCTTGTAAGAGGTTAAACATGGCCTCACTAGTCGCCAGATCCATCGCACTTTGACCCTTATCTGTCATGATTTCCACCCCGAAGTTACAACAGCCAAGTCTAATGAGCTCTCGTGCAACTTCAACCAGATCCATACACACTGCCAGATGCAAAGCAGTCCAACCTTCGCTGTCTTGTGCGTTGATATCGACCCCAGCGCTAATTAGAGTGCGAACGATTCCCAAGCGATCGGAAACGAGAGCCGTCTATCCATTGCCGCGTTGTGACTGAGTCACCACGGTTGAGCGGAATGGCTATTTCAAAATTTCTTCGACCTCAGACGCAATGGACAGGGCTCCATGATGCTACGCCAGCTCAACGATGCCATGCCTCAGAAGAATCGCAGCAGCTTTTTCGAGGTCCCTTCGACGAAGCTTTCGACGAAGGTATTTTGTCCATCTAGGAGGCGTCAACTAGTGGGTCCCTCAATCCAGTCGTGGTGTTGACTTACATCAAGTCGCTGATGGCCCGGAAAGAAGAAATAGCATGAAATTCCTCCAAGCCTATCGGCAAGAGCACGATAAGCTTTCCCTTGCCTTGCCCAAGCAGAGACGTCCTTTGCAATCATGTCGCTGTTGCACTCCAATCTCCCTAGGGTGACCGCAGCGATTTACGCAACTCCCTCTTTGATAATGTCGTATCTGTCAGAGCGAGAGAAAGCGGAGACCACGTCGAAGTATCCGGTTGCCACGAATCTCCACAGAATCCTGGAAGTCGACGAAGTTGTTTGTACACGTCGCGCAAATTCGTAATTTTCCCAAGGAGATGCGGGTGCCCGAAAGCTTGCACTGCATCAAAAAGATGCGGGCTCCATCTTCCACCTCTGAAATGATTCCTCGACTTCCGGAGCAAGTCTGACGTCCCTTTTCTCGATTCGCCATAGGGGCGAGAGTCTGGATGAGTTCCTTTCTCGCATGGTGTCAACCGGGGATGTTGTGTGGGCTAGAGTCTCATAAGAAGATGTCGCGATGCTTTCCCTTGCGGCGTGACACGTTCTGACACTGTTTAGAATGTCAAGAGATAACAGAGGTGATCGGACATTGTTCTTTGCGTGATCCCTCAGGAGGTGAATACGCTTCCCCAGCTCGTCGATGTACTATGGACAGTGTGAGGCAATCAAATGATTTATTCTTTCGACAATACAGTACCTGAGTATCCGCCAGTAGCTCATCCAAGTGTGTTCGATCCAGTCGCGAACAGAGCTCTCTGCTGAGTTGAGCACCCATCCTGGGAGATGACATGGAAATCCCTTGAAGAACTTCTACCGTCGATCAAATACTCATGTGTGAAACACAGAAAAATAAAAAACTAACATGCTTCCGAGACATTGTTCCTCTGTTAGACTTGAAGGACGCTGTTGGTTGTCCCAGCTACCAACCAATATTGGACGCAGGAAGAGAAAGTAGGGAATGCTTCACGTTGGAACATCAGCCACCAACAGTACACCGTAATTGCGCAAGCTATTTCAGTCAATCACAAATATTAATCCCACGTTGATACTTCATGTTTTGTCATACCCTACACCTTTAATGACACACTGTCGAATGGTAAGTGAAAACCAGAGCATATGTATTGGCCGATGCACCCAAATGGAAACCGAGAGGATCATGGGCTTCTCGAATTCTACTTCGAGATGAGCTCTGACCATATTTTCGTAATGAGAATGGCAAAATACTAAAAACGAAGTGTCTTCGGCTCAATGACGACATTTACCTGCTTGCCTTGACCGACAACTTCATCGCAGATGACTGATGACTATTTTTCTTCGTCTAAAGCCCAGGTAAAAAAAAGGGTATTTTAACCATAGATATGCACCAAAAAGGCGCTGGCCAATTTTGTCGTACATTAAATACCTGCATGCATGTCAAGACAACGTCCGTAGGCTTCGTACTATAGGCCGAGTATCATTTGAAAGGTGTCAAAATATCTTGGATCTGCTGAATTATCGTTGATGAAAAGCGAGAGCTCACTGTATAAAAGGGCATCTTTGTCAGTGCTTGAAGTTAACACACCAACAGCGAAAGGTACGATTCTCAATTTTACAGAATTTGCACGATTCTCCAACACCATGACAACACGACACAAAACCAGCAGACCCAGCAGACCCAACAGAGTAGCAACTCCAACAGCGGAGGCAGCTTAGGATCTTCCTCTGCAGCCACAGGCTCAGACACCAACAACAGAAGCCAAGCGAACTCTGGAGCCAAGAGAGATCCGAAACCAACGGATGGCTTGGATCAAGCATTGCAGACAAACAACCCAGAACTTGCGGCAGCTGTCAAAGCAGGCTGGGTTCCTAGAGAAAAAAGGCGAGCTCTCTAGGTCTGTGTTGCCTTGCGAGCTGCGTCAGATAATTGCTGACATTTTCAAGGCCACACAATGACCCCTGAGACAATCCCGCCGAGAATCAGGTTGCAATATGGGGAAGCTTGGTCCCATTTTTTTTGTTCCCGACACGATGCTCGAGTTTGTGTGGCCCGTATGAGGTAATGGAAGGTTGAAGTTCTGCCCGGGGAACAAATTTGGTCACAACATCTCGGTACTTAGTTTCTTCAGAAAATCTCCAACATTGTTGAAATGACATGATCTTTTGCTGAACCAAGAGCGGAGAAGTTTCGATTTCATCCAGTTTGCAAGCGGGACAAGGCGCACAAACTAAAATAGCCTGATAGGGGATTGGTACAAGAATTCCTAATTGAGGCGGGGTGGAGCTGGAACTTACTGCCTAAGTTTTGCTACTGATGCTGCTGCTACAATTGCTACTACTGCTGTCACTCCTAAAGACACTATTTGATTTACCGCTTAATAAAGTACTTCGAATGTCCTTAGAATATTTGCAGCTCAATTGACTACAAGTCTTTTTACTTTTCTCGAGGTACTTATTCCACTTACTCCACTCAATGACATACACATCAGGACTAAGGTACAAAGGAGGCACCTGGAACTCCCGGTCACATGACGTTGTGTCCCTAGCCCTCCGCTGGCCTTTGCAAGATTCATGTGATAATCATGTGATGGACTGCTCTCGACTCGCTAGCGGGCTCATGCGCGAAGTGGGGCGCTATTAATTTGGGCGATCATGGCGCCCCGCGTCAACCGTCATTTCTCGACAACTACACTCCATCCCGTATTTTGAAACTTTCTGTTCCTTTCAATTGTTGGAGATTCAGTCTTCCCTCATTCTTACAGTCCTGCGTTCCTTCTCTTCTTCTTGCTTCCCTTCCGACTCATGTCATACGACTCCTAGCTGAATGTCTTTTCCGTTTCCTATGCCGCGCCACCGTGCGCGCGTCTTCATCTTTGCCATTGCAGTTTTGTTTTTCTTTTGCGTGCTGCGCAGCCAATTCACTTATACTGAGACTCCTTATGCATCCGATGCCATTGACCTTGAGGATTTTGAAGAAGAAGTGGATCCAGAGTCTCAATTGCCTTGTCGGGCACTTCCCGGCGCAAAAGATGTCCTGGTGGTACTCAAGACGGGAGCAACCGAAGTGAAGGACAAGCTGCCTGTCCATTTCAACACAACCTTCTCCTGCATCCCACATTACGTCCTCTACTCGGACTTGGAGCAGGAGATCCAGGGCCATGTCGTCCACGACGTCTTGAATGACACCGACCCGTCGCTTCGGGAGGAGCACCACGACTTTGAACTCTACCGTCAGCTGCGGAAGTGGAAGGAGGACGGATCGCCAGAGTTTGAAAAAGATTTCGAGACGCGCAAAATGGCCTGGAATCTTGACAAGTACAAGTTTCTTCCCCTCATGAAAAAGGCCTTGCAAACGCGTCCATCGGCGAAATGGTTCGTCTTCATCGAGGCCGATACGTACCTCGTGTGGTCCAACCTCCTCTCTTGGCTTCAGCACTTTGACCATCATAAGCCGCTGTACATTGGTGAGTCCAGCATTGCCCCACGTCGCGCATCACCTTAGCTAAATCCCAATCAGGCGGCCAATCTTATATTCGCGGCACTTGGTTCGCCCATGGTGGAACCGGCTTCATCGTGTCGAACAAGGCCTTGAACATGATTGTTGCCGAGTACAATTCCAAAACGGAGCGATACAATGAGCTGACCAAAATGGAGTGGGCCGGGGATTTCATCCTCGCCAAAGCTTTCAAAAATATTGACATTCCCCTGACCAAGTCCTGGCCCAGACTTCAGGGAGAGACACCGCACAGTCTGGACTACACTGAGCATCACTACTGCTACCCGGTCGTCTCGTATCATCATATGGCGCCCGAGTGGATCGAGAAGATGTGGGACTTTGAGCAAGCCTGGACGAGCGACAATGAAACTGTAAGTACAGTCGTCGGGAGCAGTCCGTCCCAAACACACCACCTCGTGTCTAACAAGCGAGCAGGCAAAGTCGCCCATATGCCACCACCACGTTTTCAAGCACTTCATCGCGCCCGACTTACTGGCGGTTGAGCAGAGGCAAGACTGGGACAACATGGCCGGCGACGCCGAGCCCGAGGCCGTCCAGTCTGCCGAAGCGTGCCGCCAGGTCTGCGAGTCGCAGGCCGACTGCCTGACGTGGGTCTACGTGGACCCGGCGTGGACGTGCAAGACGGCCAATGTGGTGCGCTTGGGCGACGAGAAGCCATCGGATGGCTCGCAAACGACGACGTCGGGGTGGATGTTGTCGAGGATCCGCGATAAGGTCGCTAACATGGACGCGCAGTGTACAGGAGACGGCAGTGAGAAGTTTGAATTGAACTGAGTTCGAGAGCTACGGGAGAATTCATCCGCTTCGATGGGCGAGCAAGAGGAAGCATTCAAAGCCAGAGTACTCGGTACAACGACTCGCTCATTCAAGGCCCGTCTCCCCCTCCTCCTCCAACCCCTCGACAACACTTCGCGCAGAAAAGACACAATCATGAACACCAATCCCGCCATACGACTTGCCC
The DNA here is from genome assembly GCF_038021145.1 of Phyllosticta citriasiana. Lineage (NCBI taxonomy): Eukaryota > Fungi > Ascomycota > Dothideomycetes > Botryosphaeriales > Phyllostictaceae > Phyllosticta > Phyllosticta citriasiana. The sequence goes on from NW_027117292.1 coordinate 333,724, forward strand.
GCCACGCGCACCCCCCCCGCAAACCTCGCAAGCAACCACTCGCGCACCCGCGCCACGCGCGCATGATGCCCGACCGTATATTGCGGCAGCGCGTCGCGCTGGAGCGTCGCGACCGCCGCCGTCGGCTCTTCCACCAACCCGATATGCCGCGCGAGCAGCTGCCTTGCCATAGCCACCGCTTCATCTCGACCAGGCAATTCGCCCTGCCCCTCTGCGTCGGCCACTCGTCCCATTCCCGCTGACGCACCTCGCGACGCCGCGGACCAGTAGTGGCCGCCGAGCACGACGCTGATTTTGGTGCCGCGCGGTCCGGCATCTTGCCCGTCGATAATGGCGTCCGAGTCGAAGACGACGGCGAGTGCGCGCTCCGGGTTCCAGCAGTGCGGTAGGCAGGCGGGGATCAGGTAGCCGAAGCCGCGGTAGGGGTGGTTTGCGGCGGGGGAGGTGTAGAAGAGGGTCACCATCATAACAGACGTTGTTTCTTGCGTGAGATTTGGGGGTGGTGGGGTGGTGGGCTGGGTCTTGGCAGCAGCCATGGAGAGGAGCGAGTTTAGGGGTGTGGTTGCGATGACGTGCGTGAAGTGCTGAGTTTGGGTCGTGGAAGAGGATCGTGCCTATGTGTGGTGTGTCGGTCAGTTGTGAGAGTTGGATAGTGCGATCAGAGACAGACATACCGTGACTGAGATAGTGTCATCTGGAGATTTGGAAATGCTTTCCACTCTGGAGTTTCTTTCAATCGATATGTGCGCGTTTTCGTCCAGAGCTGCTTCCAGCGCTGTTGTCAGGTCTGCCACGCCACCCTTAAAACTAAACCAGGTCACATCTCTGAAGAGCAGCTTTTCCAAGTCGCCTGCCGGTCCTCTCCGCAGCTCTTCAAGAAGGTCATTCTCTCGCTTGCGTGCGTGGCCCACTAATGCTCCCTGTTTCGTTTCCTGAGGACGCTGTCCAATGCCGTTGCCAGACTTGTGATTTGTCCGGAGAAGACTGGGAAACAAATGATGCAGAAGCGTCTCGGTTATGACTCCGCCGTATCTTCCTCCTTTCTCTTCCGTTCTAGTCTCGGCGTCCCACATGTCAGGTAGCAGAGTCCTGGCGCTCAATCGATCAGCGTCACCAGCGTACAGGCCGTGCGCTATCAAAGGCGCAATGACATGGTCAGTAATCCTCTGTCCGAATCTCCGCGCAGCAAACGAGCGGATACTTTCATCGGCCGCTTCGATGACATGCTTGGGACGCTGGGCCAAAAAGGTGTCGCGGACGATCCCAGAGACTGCGCTGTCGAAGAAGGGATGCGTCAGGACCGAGTGGGCGGACTTGAGCGCAGTGGTGATGGACTGGGGATGGAGGATAGGCCGCTCCGACACGGAGTAAAACATGTCGGCAGGGGGCAGTGGGACTGGGGAAGGCGGGTGGAAAATGTAGCGCGAACATGCTGCTGCAAAAGACCGAGGAGTGAAGAGAATTCTTGAAAGCGGAAGGTACTTTTCCAGGGAGCTGATCTGTCAAGTTTGCGTCTTCTCATTAGCAAACCACGTCGAGACATGAATGGCAGACGGAGTACATATCGTACCAAATCGACTGTGACAATGGATCGAGCTGTGTTCGCACGAAGCGTGCGTGGACCAGTCTCGCAAATGATTTTTCTACCTCCGCCAGCATCGACCTTCAAAGATTCAATGACGCCCCCAAGTCGATTCGACGTCTCAAAGAGGGTGACTTGAGCCTGCGGAAACTTTCTGTGCGCGAAGAAAGCAGCCGCCAGCCCCGTGATTCCGCCTCCCAACACGGCAATGTTCCTGACGGGGGGCTTCTGATGAGTTCCCCTCGCGCTGAAACGTCGTGTCTTTGAAAAATCAGGGTCGTAGGCATACAGAGACAACATTGGCTTGCTGCGTCTTCTCAAAGTTGCCATTATGAGCGTGTTTCCGTGGAGTACCGACTTCATTGTGCTTTCGTGATACGATGGGACAGTCTGCTTCGAAACTTGGAATTGCCCTCTCACAATTGAAAGGGACGGCATCGTTGCGGGCGTCCGATATAAGCTTCATTGATGCAAAGAAGAGGAGATCTCATCTGCAATCCCTGAGCACTGGACGCCGACTTTTACGAGGTACCATGTGTTGAGTGTAACCAGTAAATCAGACTTTTGATTGTTTGGGAAACGGCAGCACCGACCCGGTGCCGCTTTCCATCGCCATCGCCGGAGAGATCATCTTATTTCTTGCTTCTTTGTCTTGGTGGGGATACTCTCCTCCACTCCAGTTCAGCTTCAGATTCGCACACGTTGGCTAGTGGGTCTCTGGGATGCTGTGAGCCGCTGGGCCGCCAATGGACTCGAGTATCCGTCAATACACGACAAGTGGGAGCAGTCATGCCCCGAGTGCCTCAATGGGTCTAAGGGGTCTCACCTTTCTGTGCCACTAGATTTTGGGTCTTTGGCGATTGAGTCTTTTCCAACTTTTGCTATTCGATACTCGTTCCTACATCACTCCGTTCGTACAGAGCAAGAAAGGGAAAGAACTTCGAGGAATAATCGTCTGCAAAGAGGCTCAGCGTGGAGTAAGCTCAAGACACTACAGCGATGTCCGATGTGAGTTCAGTCAGGCTTGGTTGAGTTATTTCTTTCGAGCTGTCTTTGACTTGACACGCAAATCTGCATGAAAAACTGTACCATGAGACCTTAAAGAGGACTGAAGACATCTGTAGTGCTATGCGGCTATGAGCAGCTTAAAATTAGTTGATGGATTAGTGATAGGGCTTCTTTCCTGTTCCTATTCGAATTGGGTAACATGGTTGGGAAATCGGCTCAGGAATTACCTCATGGTTTCAAGCTCTCAACGCTGAGCCTGCTTTGTGATCTGATTGGGGCTACCAACGTAGTGCCAATGTTGCACAATACGCCGGCAACCGGCCCGTCCCGTACTGTGACTCCAACCGTTGGAATTCGCACGACAACCCGCCGGTCCCGTGGAATATGACCGGTCGCAAGCACAAAGGGAGGCTCCTTCAGCAGGATAGACTGTTGATCGTCGTTGTGGCAGGCGTCCTCCCGTCGTCGCACAGACTGTTTGTGGGAACACCGACAAGGTTCTGTGGATATGATACCACAGGTCCAAGTCGGAATCGCGTAACTTGTGCTGTACTTGCTAAGGTACCGGCTCGTCGAGGAAGGCTGGTGTCTAGCACATTCAAGATGCAACTGAAGTGTTTAAAAAGCCCACAAGCATCCTGTTTCTCAGTATCATCAGCCAAAGCTTCCATCCAGTTCAAGATTCACTCTCTCTTTCACAATGAAGACTGTCATTGCTGCATTCCCGCTGTTCGTTGGCGCCTTTGCCCGCGCCTTCAAGCCTGCTCTTGAGACTTTGACGGTGCCTGTCCCGTCCGAGGGATCGCCCTTCACCAGCACTGTGGCTGCTTGTGGGGAGACTGTTTCGGCATTCGTCGTGGTCGCGGTGCCGTCGGGAGAATTTGAAGCGGGTACAAAGACCATCTTTTTGCCGCCGCAGGCCGATCCGACGTCTTCGACCTTCATCAACACCTCTTTGAATGCTACACAAGTCATTATTGCCACTCCGCTTGGTGGTACTTGCGAGCCATTCGCTCTTCCGACCGGAACAACGACCGGTCCTGACTCTTCTGCGACGTCTGCATGCCCCCTCAAAGGCTGTGCTGCCGGCGCCAGCAAGGCCGGCCAGTCTGTCATCGAGGCCATCAACAAGGTCACTCTTCTCTCGGAAAATCTCCAGTCGTCGGCGAAGCAGCTCTTTGCGGATTCGGCCAATGCAAACGGCAGGCGTTCTGAACTTGGTCCTCTGGATGCCAGAGCCCCGCTCGCTCCACTCACCGATGTTTTGAACGGACTGCGCCAGGTCGTCAGCACACTGACCCCTGCGATTCCGCGCATCACGGTGCTTCCTCCCTTTCCTCCAGGCTGTGACACGGACGCAATCGTTATCGCGTTGTCTTCGTTCGTTAGCGTTCACCAGGCTCTGTTGAACATCATCATTGGACGATCTGGCTTGTTGGAGAGTAGCCCCTTTGCCGACACTGCGTACGGCGCTGAAGTCAAAGCCTTCTTGGATGCGGATGGAGGATCTGCAGCACTCGTGGCGCGCCAATTCCCGTTCCCCACCGTCGGATCCACGATTGCTACGGTCTTGCGCGGCGTCGAGGGTGTCGTTGACCAGCTCGCCTTTGCCCTCATCGATCTCATTCCCGCGCGCTCCGAGTGCGCCAAGGGCCAGAAGTCCGCGATCGACGGAACTCTGGACGAGGCGATTGAGGCTTACGAGTGAGGCGCTTGGGAAGCATCTCAAGACTTGAAAAGCTTGTTGCACCTTTCTCACCCTCCTTTACAGAACTTTTGCAAAGATCTTGCAAATCAGAATTCTTTTCCTTTGCTTCTTCTTCTGGATGTTTCTGCATGTCGAAGAAATGGTCCGGCTGTAGAGAGCAAGGCAGCGCCATCAGACAAAGCAGCCTTTTCAGAATGTGTTTCGGACGCGAAAGAAAGCTTGATGTATCGTGAGCATAGTCGATGGTAGAAAATCAAACGAATGAAAGCTCGTTTCTGAAATTGTTGTCAACTTGCTCGTGATTGAGTGAAGGGTGCTGCGTCCAGCAGCCTGGGTCGCATGCGTCGACGCGGTTTTGAATGATGGCCCGCCGTGATCGAGATGTTTGGGAACGGTCGTGCGCTCGGCTGTCACCTGTGGCTGGAGAGGCGCCCCGCGGGTGTCACCCGCCCCGCTCCGCTCCGCCATCGGAAAAAGTCGACCTCCGTCTTCCGCGGTGACTCCCAGCCGCCTCCTCCTCCTCTTCCGTCCCAGCCACCATCCAAGGCGACGCCGCTCACCATCGCTGCATCACTACCATCACTCTTCGTTCATGTCGCGCTTCTCGCCTCTCTTCGTGTTTCCCGTCATGCGCCCCTTGATGTCGTAACTCTCGCCACCAATCGAACGACGCCCTGTTGCAATCGCACCTCACTCCTAAGTCAGGCCCTCCTCCCGACACGGTTTCTCAAACGTAATTCCCCACGGCGATACATCCCCTTCATTGAGTCAGAGCTGCTCTACAAAGCTCGGTCGGGTGGACGGGGTAGGTTACGGCACATTGCAGAACAACTCCACAGATATCCGCATCGCGCGGATCATCGTGCTCGTCTGCTGAAGCTCGAATTGGAACTGGAGAGTCTGCGAGCAGGCCAATCTTCCAGGAATCCTGAGGCTCAGTCTGAAATGACTTTCCCAAAGGTTCTGGGGTCTGTAGGGGCCATTCGACTCCCGGTCGTAGGTTCTCTCGGGACAACGAGACTTCTTGCGGTTCGGCATGGTAGTCATCTGCAGAGTCAAGGCTGCTCAGAATTCAACATTCGCAAAGCCTGGGCGGGAGGGCATCTGCGCTGAAATGCGCAGGGTGTCTAATGCGATTCCTCTTTCTAGTTGATTGCTGATTTCCATCTGCAGATCCTTTCCACCACACTTGAACTCCCGGTGATTCTCATCTCGATCTTCGCTATTCCTCCGCAATGTCCCACGCTTACCTGAGCGGTTCCTTAATATCGAATGCGCCAAGTATAGTCCAGTGGAATGCGGCGAGCGGCGAGCAACGGTTCGTCGGCGATGAGTCTTCCAGCCCAGCTATCCTTGACGTCAGCTATGATGAAAAGTTGCTCTGCATGTACTGCAGATTGCGGGTCGCCGTGAAATTGAAGAGCTCCGACAAAAAGGTTCCCATGTACCATTTGCTTGAGCCAAGACACTTTCTGGACCTGGAAGTAGTGAATGGATTTGTGCCTGAGAACGTTGTGAGCGCCTTTGTGCATGGTGACAAGTGTTCATCGTCGGAAGACATTGTCGGATTGCGAATGACTCTCCGCTCTCCAGGCCAAATCGTCGGCCCAAAAATGGCGACTTCCCCCAAAACGGCGGCGTCGCGAAAAGTCCTGGAAAATCTCTTCTCCCTCGGCCAGTCCCAAGGGCTCACCACCTACCTACCTTCGTCTTCTATCAACGCGACGCGATTAGAGCATATGCGAAGACGTCTCCTCGATGGCCTCCTCAAATTCGATAGCCGCATTATCGACACGCTGTATGCAGGTGAGGGGGGTCGCCGCGTAAACACTCTCGAAGACCTTGCTGTGCCAGCTTCTGTGCAAAATTTGGATGTGAAGTCGGAGAACCCGCCGCCCTATTTCGAGGCGACCTCGCTCGATCCACCAAACTTGCGACGGCGAAAACGTCAACATGGGTCACCGGAATCGCCGATGGACGCTGCACTATGCACTTCAGCAAAGAAACCGCGAGAAAAGTCCCCATTGCTATCCCCGAAAGAGGCGCCACAGCTCACGGAAAACCGAGAGCCCTGGCGGCAAGCTTTAACAGAGCATGCGGCACAATTTGCCTTGCTTTCTGAGCAAGTGGTAGCTTTGCAGAAGGAGCTGCATGATCGCCGCCAAAACACAGTGGATGCTGCCACTCAAACCGAAGAGCTCCAGAGATCTGAGGCTAAAAGCGCATCCCAGGGTACCGCCAGTACCGTCGAAGATGGTGTTGAGGACCGCCTTGAAATAGCTGAGCGCGAGATAGCTGCCCTGAGACGGGCGATGTGCCGAATTCAGGAATCTCTGCCATCTCAATTTGACAGTATTGTCCATCGAGCTGTCCAAGAATCCACTGAAGCCTTTGACGACCGCTTGGCTATCGAGTTAGATGATCTCCGCTACGAAATGGATGGTAATGCCAAGGACGATTTTGAAGACCAATTCCTGGACATCAAAGTTGAGCTACGAGACTTTGTGAGCGAAGAGATGAAGGATATCGAAGAAAACGTCAAGAAAAACATCAAGAATGCTGTTCGGAACGCTGCTCTAGACATTGAATTTGATGATTGACAGAACGAGCCATGGAGTTCCCTGAGCTCTGGTCAATTCTGGAGCTGCAGCGCAGCTTCTCGTACTGCTCTGCCATTCTTCAAACTCCGTCGCATCCCCTCGAAGAGGACCAAGCCTGCGTCTTCTTGGACCGATGCCCGTCTGTGTTTCAGTCTCAGTCTTTTGGATATGCAGTCTCAGACGAAACAACTACTTCAAGGCCGTCAGTTTCACGACACGCGCGATCTCTGGAACTGCCCCAGCTTTGCACCGCCTTTGTCTGGGTCGCTTACAGACTTTACTGTGGCTGCATTCCCGGTCAAATATTGAGGCAGTTCTCGCCAAGCGTAGCATTTTCCTTTCACGACGCTGGTGGGTTTGCGGAGAACGACTTGGTCAAGGCAACACTGCCTTGTCATCCGCATGCCGAAGCCTCTTCGTGATGCCGCCGTCTTCCGCTCGAAAAAGAGTCAGTCAGCCTAGATGCGCTCAGCTGCCGAGAATTCGAACAGTCCAGCTCAAGCTGCCCCCCTGCTTTATATGCAACACTTGCAGCCGGGCCTGTTCAAATCTGACGTCATCTGAACGAGCTCAGCGACCTGGAAGATCGACACAGGGTAACTGAGAGACGGCAGACGCGCAATCATCCCGCGCAGGTCTCTGCATAATCTAAGACGTATTTGGACTGTCTTCAGAATCTGAGTCTGAATTCGAAATTATGGAAACATCTATACAGTCTATACAGGCCAGATACAATGACAATGATCGATTCCTACACTGTTCAGTCCAACTCAACTCTGGCAAAGATTACAGTATCAATACACCAAACAAAGACGAGAACAAAGCCAGGTATCCAAAACCGGGACCAGCACTTTCTAGGAGCGCAACAGCCTCTGAGGAAGATGTAGACTGGGATCCTGAAGCCGTGACTGTAGCCGTGGCCCCGCTTGCAGATACAGACGGAGACTCGCCGTCGCAACCGCTTTGGCAGCCTTTATCCGCTTCGCAGTGGAGCGATGTGCTCCCGCAGAATCTGGAAACGCCATGAGATGGTGATTCAACGTTTGCCTGAGCCTTACTCACCCGGAAGAGCTGCAGCACTGTCCATACTGGTATACGCCGTACCGAGCAAAATCATTGGGACCAGCGTCTTCGTTGCAGATGGAGCCGTTGAATTGACTCCCACAGCGCCCGTCACAACGAGGACTTGTGCCTTCGCCTGCCCAGCTACACGGTGGGTTGCCGAGGGTAACATTCGGTACTCTGCAGCTGCCAAATTCACTCTGGCAACCTGAGCCGCAGAATTCTGACGTGCCTCCGCATTGTCTGGTGTTTGTTGTCGCGTTAGCATCGAGGGACAATGGTGGCTGGGACGATTGAGGTACCCGAATTGACTGCAGCACGGCGAGACACCGTCCGACTTGCACATGAACCCAGCAGACTCCCCGCATGTTGCGTTCACGGTGTCCACCGGGTAGGGGCTGGAGGCCGTGGTAGATGCATTCCAGGAGAGAGTGGTGTTGTTGGCCGCTCTGCCGACTTGGAAAAGCTGCAGCAAAAAAATTGCGCACAAAATCGACTGAAGAAACATTTCTGAGACTGTTCTGAATGCAAAACAGAAGATCGGCGGCCATCTTTGCGGCCTGCGGCTCTTTCAGTCTTTTGAGCAGGTGGCCGCCAGGACGTCACGGCCACGCGCCAAAATACATTTTCTTCTCATGTTACCTCTTCAAATGCAGTCAAAAAAGCCATGTGTAGGCTACAGGTAAGACAGTCCCAGCCGTGAATGCGTCTGGCTTAGACCCTTGTCTCTGGCTTACGAAGACTTCAGCCTCTAGGAAGGAGGAGACTTGACACGAGCTTCGACACGTCTGAAGGTATCTTGATTTTTCTTCCCTAATCAGCCACAGCTTTGTGTGGTTTGTTCGGAGTTGGGTCTCAAGTCTGTGTTTCAGGCACTCCTGTCATTCGTCGCAGCTGGCAGAGGCGGACATGTCACCCTGCTTGCCACGTCCTCCGTGCCCTGCACCTGCGCGCGATAACGAAGCCTCCATATGCGGCACACAGGGCCAATGTGGCGACCCGCTGCCCGCGCCAAGTACCGACACACCGGCCGCAAATCCTCTAATACGATTCTCCCAAGAGTGCCAATGCCCCGCGTTGGCTATAATCTGATCAATATTCACAGCTCTTGGCGTTGCCGTTGTAGGGCCCCAGGCTCGAGCAACTGCCAAAACCATGTTAGCTTTTGGCGTTCAGTAGGGTAAGCTGCAGCTGAGGGCCTTCAGACTGCAGCCATCTTCAGCCCCGTCGGCTTCAGTGCGGGGTCCCAGCTTCTGTTGACCTGTGACATTGTTGAACATTCTTTGGATGCCACTGAGAATAGTGGAATATTGGGAGAAGACACAAAAATGGCCATCTTAAAATTGGAATCATCTCAAAAGGGATTACAATTTTATTTACAAGAACGATTAAGAACATAGAAGCCCAGTCAGAAATCTTCAAAACGGATGTGGTAACATCAGCCGAGCGGTTCCTCAAACAGTCGACGCATCTACGTCAGGAAATGCGCGGGTGATCAATAACATTTGAACCTTGATGAAGCAAAAAATTAACGCCAGAATACACCTCACCCATGATCCTCTCTTGTGTCCTCCTCAATAATGGGCGGATGCTTCGGACTCGACGCATGCGGGGCGGCGAACCTCGGGGTCAAAGGCGACGAGGCCTCGCTGCTGACGGCGCTGTCGCTGTCTCTCGGAAAGGACATGCTATGCGGTGAGGGCGACGACTTTGGACTGCCGTGGGCTGACACGGTTAGTTCCGACTTCTCGTCGCCGCCACCGCCGCCCCCATGCTGTGATGGGGCCAGCTTCTTGACTCTGGCTGCAGCCACCATGGCGGAGCGGCGCAAGCCACGTGGTGTCGATGGAGCGGAGCTGCCCTCCAACTCGGACATGGAGTCGCCGACGTCACTGCCCTCGAGCTCGGGGCGGAGTCGCGATGCGTCGTCACCCTGGAGCTCAGACGTGCCGCGCCCCGTGTCCTCGAGCTCAAAGGCTTCGTTGGTATTGACGATGGAGGAGTAGCGCGGTGGGTAGAGAGCTCCTGCGATTGAATCGCATTAGTTGAGGCTTTGATCTCGTGGTGAAAAAGTGTCTCAAACCTTTGATCCTCACGGAGTCACTGGCGGATAGCTCGGGCTTGACTGCTGGGATCTCCTCCGTGGCAATCTCGTCTTTGGCTTGTTTTGCTCGAGTCTTGCGCCGACGTCGAAGACAGAAGAATATTGCTAGTCCGAGAATGAGGCAGCCTGCCAATGCTCCTCCGACAGCTGCCCCAATGACGGTTCCAGTGTCATGAGAGTCGTCGCCCGAGGAAGCATTCGAAGTCGAAGTCGACGTAGCCGTAGTCGAGGGTCCTCCAGTGGGCGAGTACGGGCTTGCTAGCGCTGCGTTGTTTGGTAGAAATGCGGCCGCAAGTTCGGCCTGAGGACAGCCCGTGTCGTTTCCGCAGGCAGATTCCTGACAGCAGCCCCAGAACGGTGGTGTCGTGAAGTTGCAGGTGTAGAATTTCCCCGTGTTGCAGGAGAGATCTGGGAACTCTCCATACTTGGCCGAGTCAAAGGTCGCCTTCTTCAAAGTCCCATCGCCGCATCCGACATCGTTGCAGGGGTCCTTGGTACAACAGCCGACAAATTTCGTTCCACTTCCGCAAGAATACCACTCCCCTCCGTCGGGGCAGTCGAATCCGTAGTTTTCGCGAGCGAACAAGTGTTTCAGAGACATTAGGAATGTAGGATCATGCTGTAAATAGCGCGGGTATCGGCGAAAGCGGGGGTGAGAACGTGAGCCTGAGAACGGAGTTGGTGTGGGTATGAATGTGAAAGTAGAGAGAAACAGAGACTGGATGATGCGGCCAGGTGAGAGACCGGCTGAAAGACCGGCTGACTAACTATTGTTGGACTGGGGACATCTTTCGCTGTTGGAATCGCACCAACACGGGTGGCAAGTTGGCTGTGTGTTGATTCATACAAGCTCCCGTCCTGTCCGATTGCTATCAGCGTCATCATCGGGATTCGTGGCGAGAATGCAGCTTCCTACCATGTAGAGGCTCTGTTGGTGCAGCGCGGATTGGGGGCCGCCGTGACTGAGGCGCTGTCTCGCCGCAATCCGTACAATTCAAGTCAACGTGCCGAGCGTGGCTGTTCAGCACTGTCAGAGCACCCAAGATATCACAGTGGGTTTGCGCGAGACGATGGTGTATATCCTTCGAGTATCAAACCACGCGTGGCTGAAGCTGTCCAACACCGATTGGAAAGAATCCTGGGATGGTTGTTCAACTCTCGCTAATATAAGCAGACAATAAGGCAGGTGAGCGCTGCGATTACCTCGTAGTAAGCTGCGGTCAGCGTGGCTTGCAGAGCCTGGAAGACCTGTTAAGGCTCTCATATTCTCGGCATTCCTGCTCTGCACCATCACGCGCCTCCTCGTGTTGCCCGTTTTTGGTCGATGACGCTGAAAATGTCGATTGTGCAATCAGTTGGGTAGCGCGGTGTGTCCATGTTTCATTCTCGAGTCGCTCCAGGCAGCGCGGTATGTCGCATAAGAGTTGGTCAGTCTGCACAGTCCCTTTGCACATCTCGTTCATCCATACCCCTCTTTGCGCGGGGTTCTTTACGTGGCGATTGAGCGACCGGGGCTTGATGCCGTGGCACACTGCTAACAGATGGGGAAACAGATGGAAAGCATTCGCACACTTCAACCAACAATTGACAGGAAGTATTCAGAACAACATGAACCGGAGTAGTCAGGAAAATTCATGCACGTCTGGAGATCTGTAGAGGCGAATGGCAGGGAGCATTCAAGCTCCAACTCGTCAAAACTCTGTAAGCCATGATTTTCGCCACCGAACCAGAACATCCAGTCAAGATGATTTGAGAAATTTCGATGCTGAGCACTTTGTCTTTCCATACATCCGCACTGACCAGGGATAAGTGATCTGAACGACCATTTTTGATGGCCGATCGTGAAGCACCTCAAAGGAACGCAAGCGAACAAGTAAAACTGGTTGCACGTGTTGCGGTGCAACAGTCACAAGATCTGCTCGCGTGGTTGTTGTTCGTCAAAGTAATGCTCTGTTGGTTCTGTCTTGAGGAGCAAACTCTGTTGGCCAAACGTGACATCAGGAAACCTCAGCTCTTCCTTGTAGGTCTAGGAGACTTCACCAACCTTTTCATCGCTCTTTCTACTTTCAGATACTCCAGCCCATCAATGTTCAATAATGAACTTGAGCCGTTCGGCATCATTGCGCCGGAGCTGCGATTCCAGGGATTCTGCAATCGACTCTATTTCCGACAGCTTGTCCGTCGCGCCAGCCTCCTCGTAGCCTCCCTCAATGCCATGGAACAAGAGTGGCATGAGCGAGGATTTCCACAAGAAATTTTTCGTTCGCTTCGTGCTGACTGACCATAGAGAGTTGAAGTAGCAGAAATGTGCCCAAGGCGAGAGCAACCGGAAGGATGAACCACAGCCAGTCGACGCAGATGTAAGTCTCTGTCCTTGTGGCCTCGCCGGATACTTGAGTGACGTTGTCGCTTCTCCGCAATCGAGCGGTCATTTCATCGGCGACATTTTGGAACAAGGCCGAGAGATTCGAGGATTTGTAGAGTGTCCGGTCGAGTCCAAAACTTTGGTCGCTTGTGGCACCTGTACCTACAACGAAGCTCATTTTTATAGTCAAAAGATGGCCGAGAAGATTCGAGATACTCTCCTGGTTGGAGTAATTTATTTGATAAATATCCCCATTGTCCGACATCACTGTCAAGAATTGCTCTCCGGCTCCCGTGACTATCGAATAGTAGTCGGAACTGTCGATTTCGGCAAATCGTAGCCGGCTATTGACGCTGGAGACTGGGGTTGCGACTGCGTTTTCCATCGATTGGACTAGATAGGCTCGCAAGCACCAGGAAAAGGTGCACTGTTGGATCTCCACATCCTCAGGGGTTGGAATGTCCTCCCCCTCCATGAGAGGAATCCGCAGAATGATAGATTGCGTAATTCCTCCGTCTTCCATAGCGAACCCATGCCTTACAGTGGAGTTGAGCTGTGTGGATCGGACCTGCCCGTCTGCCTCGATTTCCAGACCGAGAGTGATGTCGTTCCTTGTGGTATAGCTGCAGAATGAGACCGAATCGCTTTTGCTGTTGGAAGAGCAAGTTTGGTCACATTCGGCTGTAACATCCAGACAGCTCGAACAGACTCTCAGGGTGACACAAGGGTCCCAGGTGCAATTTCCGGTAGGACATTGTAGCAGCGAACCGGACGACAATCCGTAGGCACCTGCAAACATTGCACCTTGCATCTGATCGTCTTTGGAGTCTGACATGTGTAAGCAGTTTTTCTTCTTGTTTGTTTCAGAAGCATACCCGAGTCGAATGTTGCTCCAGATCCTCGCACTATGCCGGCATCGTATGCATATGCGCTCGGCGTTGAGGCTGTGGGCCCAATGGCCGTGATGGACCTCGAGGGGTAGCTGATGATTTGCTAGGTAAAACTATCCAGAGCCAGCGCCGCTACAATAATGATACAACCCATTGAAGCGAGGATTGTGGGTTTTTTGAAATGAAAGTACATGAGAAATGTAAATGATCCCCAAGGTCCTCGGCTCGCGTCATCGAAACGTTGAAGATCAGTCAACCGGCGGGAGCTGCTGCCAACGTATAACCATTTCAGCTGACTAATGGATTCAGTGGCAGGCAACACCAGGGCAGCCTTTGCAATAGCTGCGGGAATCGAGATGAGGGAGTTGGGGCGGATCGGCAAAGTCCACCAGTTGAGCGGTTTGTCATCGATTTTGTACAGAATACCTGCCATTACAGCCAAGGCGATGAAAGACAAGGCAATGCTCAGTATTTCCCAGATCCACGCATCTCGGATCAGCGTCTTGTCCAAATGTGGCCTCTTCTTTTTCTCTGGTCCGGTCTCGAGAAGACTGTTGAGTTCCGGAGGCCGAGCTTGATGCGAGTTTCTCGGCTCAGAAGTCGTTTCATGGGGCTTCTTGGGTGCAGTAGCCTCGCCAGATGTCTGCAGAGCATCTTCCACCTCGCTGATTATCGTGGATTGCGAGCTCCGTGTTGAGGATGCCGAAGCTGCTCTGCGTGATATTTCAGCTGTCCGGAGGACAAGGCTTCCGCGATCCGATCCAGTCGACATGTATATTGCGGGGTGTAGATTTGGTCCTTCAAAGCGCACAGCCTTGCGCTTTTTGAAGTTTCGGCAGGGTGTACGAAGGGGTACGTCGTCCAACATGGGGGCTAAGCCTTGCACACAAAAAGGTATCCTTATGCAGGACAAGTCTGTTGCCTGGTGCGTGCCATGGCACCGTCATGGTAAGTGTCGAAAGAATTGAGCCCTCCTGGCCCTGCGGCTGCGTCAAGGGAGCATTCATTTGCTACCGTAGTTACACCAAAAAATTTGTCGTCCGAGATCACAGTTTCGATTAGGGAGTCGTGAATGAATTCAGCAGCTGGATTCAGGAAGTTTCGCATCTCTCGACGCCCACTGCACCACCTAGCCATGACAGGTTAGCCAGGATTGACTACGAGCGCATGGGAAGCAGCCTTCTGATGTAAGATGTTTCCATCTGGGATGCAGAAACTTGTTCTGAAAATAAAAAATAAAAAAGGCAAGAATCAACCACACTGCATTCTCAACCCCAGAGCGATACCAGTATCGCCATCACTGGACGCAAGAGAACAGTGGACTTCATCCGTCCACGGCGACTCGAAGTTTTCCACCGTAGCGGAGAGAGAGTCGCGCAGGCCGATCGTGGAGCCGGAAAAACAGCTCTTTTCCCAAATGAGCAACTTGAGCCTCATTTGATACATCACCTCCTTCTTCGGAGATACTTTGCGTGAAAGTAGCGGTGTCCATCAAGAACAAGATCACCATGCTCCTTTATATGGTCTGAATAGGTCTCCTCCGTATATTCGTCATTGGGGCAACTCCCAAGCGGGCGACTGTCAAACAGTAAAGTGGCGCATCCATCGCACTCAAAGGTCCACTCGGCACTTGCGGCGCCAGGTTTGATGATCGGCGCACGGATGACTGCTTCGTCGCAACATTTCAACTGAGCCATCCAGAGCGATTCTCGCAGCTTCTTGTCCGAGACTACTGGCCTTACTTGACTTGACCGATTCGATTCGTTGGCCTTGCTCTCATTCTTGTCGTAAAATATCCAGCCGTGAAGTTTGCTATACGCAATTGATTGTTCGGGAAGCTTCACCAAGATGAGTCGCTTGGGGTTTGAAGCTCGTTCGGGCAAAGTTAGCATGTAGGGAAACTTTTCCGTTCTGCATCGCAAGTTCGCGAATTCGGTCTCGGACATCGGTGTGGGATAATAGTCCTCTCTAGATACGAGAAAAGGAAAGCGTTTTCGGTTTAGGCAGCGCGTACAGAGTCTTTTGCAAGCAAGGATGTGGAAGTAGGCAGCGACGCGATTACATTTTCGACAGTTTTTCTGGCTGAGTTTTCTGTGGAGGCTTTCACAAGTGATGAAAGATCCTGTTTCAATACTGAGGATAGTGCGAAGAATGTTGGGTGCTTGTTTGAAAATGGTCTTGTACTCGGGGACCCAGTCGACGATCTGCATCGCGCGCTTGTTGACTCGTCGAATATCTGTCAACGTGCGGAGGTCGAGCTTCGCCAGAATTATTTGCACAATTTCAAGGGGAAGCTTTTCGAAGTCGCGAAATCAATGTGCTCGGCGTAGTCGTTGCAAACATGACGTCCATTGTCGAGGGGACACTGACGTTCTAGACGGCTGTCAGTGTCGTCATGGATGGTCTGACGGGTCCTGGCGGTAGGTGCGTCGAAGACATTGGTAGTCATGGCAGAAATGCCCGGGCAGAGACGAGAGTACTTGGAACGACGTATGGAGATTTGAAATTGGTAAGACGTGAGCAAAGAGAATCGAAAGGCTGGGGTTGTAGTTGCATAGGTCTCTAAATTGCCGACGTGTTTGGCGCCCGGCAAACCTTCGGCATTGTGTCATTGGGACAGTATCTCCGATGGGTCGAGCGCCAAAGTCCGCACCCCGGGCGTCAACGTCCCGGGTCCTCTTTACGTTGACCATGATGCGGGGGCAACACCTCGACTACATGTACGGCTGCATCTGGGTCATCGCGTTACTGTCTTGCAGGTAAATAACTCTAAAAGCTTCATTGTCTCGAGCTCATCAAGAAATCTGAGCTAGCTAAATACGCCGCAAACGCGCCAAACACTACCACAGCGCGATGCGCTACTCAGTCACCGCGAGCTCACTCCGTCTCTTCTCCAGCTAAATGAAGCCTCGCCTCCCCGTGCTCTACCAGGCGCTCGACCCGCCTGTCCTCAACGGCGTGCAAAAGCCCAAAAAGCCCAATGGCTACCTTGACTCGTGAGCCGACATGGCTTGCACCATCTCTCGCTCTGGCGCAATCGCTGTGGCCACGCCCGCCGCGACGCCAGACCCGGCGAGAGATGCTGACTGGTCGATCGGGGACAACGAGGCTGGAATGTCGGACGCAGTGCGTGCCGGCGCGACGCACCTGTGGGCCAACACGGTGCTATTCAAGAATCATCCGTTGCAGACGTCTGCCGCGCTAGACGCGTACCAAGATGACGTCCGCGTCGTGGGACTGCCGCCTTTGCTGGCCGAGACGTACGACGAGAAGGCTCTAGTGAACCACATCTTGAAAGAGCAGGGGCGCTTTATGATTGCCGTGTCCCGCCTGGCAAACGAGGGCGACGACCTTGGCAGCCGGACTCGAAAAAGAAGGGGTGAGCGGGCATCCCGTCATTGCAAAACCAGTCCGCGGGCGAGGCAGCCATGGCGTGAAGCTCTCCCAGTCTTTCGTCGAGTTGAAGAGCCACGTCCAAAGCCTGTAGAAGGAGTCACCATCCGTGATATTGGAGGAGTACCTCGCGGGCCAGGAAGCCACCATCACAGTGATGCTGCCATCAGCAGAGCGGCCGAGCTACTGGGCCACGCCCATTCTGACCAGGTTCAACCACGTTGAAGGAATCGCGCCGTACAGCGGCGTTGTGGCGGTGACGGCTAACTCACGGACGCTGACTGAAGAGGAAGAGGCAGCAGATCCAGCCTACAAGCAGGCATCTCGAGAGTGTGCCGGCGTCGCTGAGTTGCTCAAGACCGAGGCCCCATTCCGAATCGACATACGGCGATTCAACGACGAGCCGGGCAGCCCTTTTGCTCTGTTTGATATCAACATGAAACCGGTTGGTCTTGTTTTGGCACTACGTACTCGCACGCGCACCACTCCCTGCTAACCATCTCGGGCTTCTAGAACATGACGGGACCAGGTCGGCCTGGCCGGGAAGACCAGGCGAGCCTGTGCGCCCTCGCCGCCAGCGGTCTGGGGTGGGACTACGCCAAACTGCTGTAGGAGATACTGCAGTCGGGGTCCATGCTTCGAGAGCTTCGTCCGGCGAAGCTCGACTAGATGTACCTAGGCTCGCGTGCCCGCCCGTCATCCAAGCAATCATGTCCCCGGATCTGATCAAAGTGCTTAGCCATTTCATTTCCTGGGCGCGGTCTCCTTTTCTTGGAAAGACGGCGATGTCGCGTGCATTGCCTCAAGCTTCAGGTACAGACTGTCTTTTTTCATCTTTCGATTTCCCGGGAAAGCGCACCACACGGCATTAGATACCTTGTACCTTGGCTGCCAGCCGCCGGCCGCGAGCCGCGCAGCGCATTCCCCCGTTCCTGGTTCTTATGGGAGCCGCTGTCCCGGTAAGTGTGGCTTGCTTATCCAAGCAGAGGCGGTGCGCGAAGCCGTCCGGGGCGCACGCATGGTAAGCAGTTGCAGGTAGAGTAAAGCACCTCGGTAGAAAGACAGACAGACAGACAGACAGACAGACAGACAGACAGACAGACAGACGCAGACGTTGAGCGGCACCAATTTCGGAATCCTAGTGCTAGTAGCTAGCTACATAGCTTGCTTGTTTGCCATCTTCCTTGTCTGGCTGTTATTATCTGCATCCCTTACACGTGCGCGCTAAAAGTAGCAGCACCACCTAGGTACCTACCTACCCCTGATTCCCGCCCTCCCAACACAAACCCACGCAGGCACCCTGTCCCGTCAAACCAAATATAATCCGACGCCAATAATTGCACACGCAAAAAGACAAGGTCCCGTCTCGTCACCTCACGTGTGCGCGTGGTCCATCGTTAACGACCAAACAAGCAAAACTCACCACCCTATCTATCCGACCGACATGATTCTATATTTAGCAGCGCTTGCATGCATCCTTGACCAAGGGATGAATGGATGGATGGAATCGCATTAAGCTTAAAGCCAGCTGCCTGGGTCAAGGTAAGATAGGGGACGGACGGACGGACATGTATCTAGAAAGTTCGCCGACGGGCGCGATTCAAGCGGCTCGAAGCTTCGCAGTCAGAGGTCGGTCCCCTGATAATATCGCGGGCAAGTTAAAATTCGGTGGAGGTGGAGGAGGGATGGAGGGACGTCGTTGGAGATGGTTGCGCTTCTTCTCGTGCTGTATCTGGTGTGAACAGTATACTGTGCGCTTCTATCTACAGCCAGTAAACTGATAAGGGTTGTGCGTTTGTTGTTGGCTGACGCTAGCTAATGGTGGATAGTTTGCCCACGCGATCGTTGTTGTTCTTGTTGTGGTGGTGGTGTCGTAATATTCCCACCTCCCCCAGGGTTCAAGAAAGAATTTAGCTTTTCGGTTCGCTGGAACCTGGCAGCGGCCGGCCGGCGTGCGCAAGGAAAGGAAAGTATTTCAGGCACGTCAAAAAAGGCGCGCCGTCAGACAGACAGACAGACTACTACTCATGGATCCCTACACTACTTACCTACCGTTCGCCTGTCCTTTAGACGATGGTCCTGCCAATTGCACGGTTTTCGTCGCTTGTTTGATGAGGCGATTGGGAGTAGAATGGGGTAGAGTGTGCATGCATGTATGCGACGGTCATGGTACTGGCGGGATCCATGTTTTCATATTACGTTTAAGGAGCGCGCTTCAAACGCATCGCAATGCAAACTGGCGGGATTGCCCGAATGGGTATGGTGGCCGAGGTGTCAGTCTTGTGAGTATACTCGGATGAACTGTTGGTCGGCTGACGGGATGATGATGATGATGATGATGATGATGATGATGATGATGATGATGATGGAGTGACTCGATGAAGTGCGCGCGGTATTGATGCAGTAAATAATGCAGAGGGAGAAGCGAAGCAGAGTCAGCAACCAAAACTCAACGTATGCTTACGGGATTGCTAAATTGATCAGCCGACGGTAGGAAGATATATACAGCATAACCGTCAAATGTCGTGCAAAGAGGCCTGATACATACGGCGTCCGTCAGCTCACCCGCCCGCCCCCAATCTCGCTTCTAGCGTCCCGAACACTAGAAGCAGCATCTTCTATCTTTAATTGCATTTTTAGCTCCATGATGCTAGAGCAAGGTACCTAGTCTCCGCAGCTCAACGGCGAGAGAGAGAGAGAGAGAGAGAGAGAGAGAGTGTGTGTGTGTGTGTGGAGTTAATATTCACAAGACACACGCACCGTACCCAACCAACCGCCCCGCCCCACCCCGTCACAGTCACGATAAGCGAGAAGCGAAACGCATGCGCGAAAAAAAAAGAAAGAAAGAAAAAAAAAAAAAAAGGGCTAACAGCCCTGTGGGATCAGGTCAAGTGCGCTATTAAGCTACAGCAGCCAAATTTTGCACATGCACACGCACATGCGAAGGAAGTTGGAGGAGCGGCGCGTGCTCATTCACCCACTCACTCCCTCCCGTCGTTAATCCTTCGCTATGCTGCTCGCCGCATGTTGTGTCAATTTGGATACATGTGCTGCAGCGATGAGGTTTTAGCCTGTGGATGCTCGGTTGGTTGTTTGCTGGACTGGCTGGTCGGTCGGTCTGGTATCTACCTTTGTAGCTGTCTTCCATGTTTTACGTGGTCGAAAAGATTTGCAGGTTTGCAGCTGTCGAGCGCGCGTGCGTGTGTGTGTGTGTATGTGTGTGTGTGTGTGGGGTTCTTTCTCTGGACTGAGGTGGTGGTGAACCTGTCGTTGTGAGTCGAGACCTTTCGGATCGACGTCACTGTGTTTCGACGCCTCGTCAGCTAATTGCGCGGATGATGACCACCGCTCTCATCATCCGCCCACACAACAGGGTTGGTTGGGTTAGGTTGGGTTTGCAAATTGTTTTCGTAGAGCAAGATGCTAAGTCAATTCACAGCGGACACAAGAGGGTGCAAATTGGAGAAAAGAGTATGTAGAGTCGTATTAAACGAGAAACAAGAACAGATAAGAGTGCAAGAAGGTGCGGTGCGCTTGCTTGAGCCCCAGAACAAAAGGTGAAGAAATACCAACAATCCAATCCAAAACTCAATTCCAATCCAAACCGTACCTCCGCCTGGGTATCAATCTCCAATGAACCCGTGCAAACAAAGGAAACAAGGAGAAAAGAAGAAGATTAATGAGATAAGATACATATCGTAGGGCGCCACGGCGGCTTTTTGGCACCGCCGCAGGCAAACCAGACAAACATGGACGAGAAAGGATGATGATTGCGCAAACAACCGCCAGCCAGCCGATGGATGATGATACAAACGCTCAAGAGTAGTTCATGAGTACAACAAAGGAAACACGGACAAGGAATACAACAAACGAAATACAAACATGTGTGTGTGTGTGTGCTGTAACAAATTTGCGTGAAAAGAAAAGATCAGCCGTCTAAGGCATCAACGACCTGGCCATACGCGCTTTTGCGGTTGGGAATGTCGACCAAAACCGGAGTAAGGTTGCGACGCTCGACGAGCCGTTCACCTGTGGGACTTCGCTGAACAACCAAGAGCGAAGCACCCCTTTGCAACGATGGCGTCGTCGTCGGCGTCGTCGCAATGGCGGTTCCCGTGTGCGACCTATCCGTGCCCGGACGGACCGTCGTCTCGAGCCGTGGGCGCACTGTACTAGTCGTCTTGCTGCGGCGGATGGGACTTTTTGGAAAGTCGCTGCGGCTGTTGCTAGTGCTAACCGCCATGTCGTCAGCTATGGGAGTCGGTGCTGCTGGAATTTTTCCCGTCACCCTCGCCGGCGCAGACTCTTGCTCTTGTTGCTCAGCTCCCTCACCTGCACGTGCCCGTTCCCTTTCGGCAGCTCTTTCAGCAGCACGCTCCGCCCGACTCGCGCGAATCGTCTCAGCTTGCGCACGTTGCCGACTGATGGACACTTGTCGCGCAATGGCGACCCGAGTGGCATTTTGGACTTCTTCAGCACGCTCCTTGAGGGTGGGCTGACGCTTGATGGCGCTCCTTTCGATAGTATCCACGTCCAAAGGCCACTTGGGCTTGCCATTCGTCATGTCAATCGTACCAATGTGGGCTTGCGCGTCGCTGTGACTCCTCTTGGGTTTGATCTTGGGCTGCGCATACTCCTTTTCCATTCGTCGAATGCGCTCGCGTTCCAGCGCTCTCGCTTCGTTCACGCGCGCCACCTTCTCTTGCGCTGCCACAATACTTTGGCCCGACAAGCTACTCAGCGGACTCTGGCTCTGCAGCGAGAGCGTCGAGTCTGACATGGATGTCGTCCCAGAACCAGAGTGCGCCGCACTCCTCACTCTGAGCAAAGGATTCGCCATGTCCCATCCAACACCAGCGGCATGACTACTCAGGGGATGGCGATCATCATGACCAGAGTCTGTTTGATGTCCCTGTTGAGCGGCAATGGCCGTCTCAAAGGACTGCGCACTGTCAAGACTGCCGCGTGCAGAGGTGTCAGGCGACAGCTCATGTACAAACTCTTTGGGAACTTGAGGCTGCTCAGCCTGCAGGGCCTGAGCGGGCGTGACTTTATTTTTCTTCGACGGCTTGGCCTGCGCCTTTCCAATATCGCTACCTTTCCGTCCGTTGCTATCGCGCACCAATTTGGGAGAAGTCGAAAACTTGATCGTTGTCGGCGGGTCAGTAAATGCTCTTTGCGGTGTTTTCCTGAGTGGCGAGGCCGATGTCTTGGGAGTTGGGGCTGGCGAATTGGCCCGCGAATCCTGCATGGATTTCCGGGGAAACAAGGAGAGGCCAGAGGAAGGAGGTGCGAATGATGGGGAGCCTGGAGAAGTTGCCCGTCGCTTGGGTTCCGCAGGTCGTAGTGTGTCTTCACGACGATCCAGCTTCTCTTGCTGGCAGATGCTCTGGTCGGCGGCGCACTGACGGCCCGGGTTAGTGAGCTTGCCCCGCTTGCGAAAACGCAGCGAAACAGAACGACGCATGCTAGTGAATCTGCTTACTCTGAGCGATTCCGAATTGAGCGGCTTCAGGGCATCTTTGTTACCCTGACGTCGCTGGAGGAGGTTTGAGGAACGGTCCTTTTTGAGAACATTGCCAAACATAATGCTATACCGCTCCATCTCCACGCTCGGAATATCGACGTTGAGCAAAGGGCTTGTCGCAGCCTTCTGGGCTGGAGTCAAGTCGTTTTCCTGAATGGTAGGTGGCGGTGCCTTAGAATTAAGAGCGTCCAGTGTTTTCCCATCTGCATTGCTCTTGCTCCTGGACCTGCTCTTGCCATGTTTTTCTGTCCTGTGTGCCTTGCTTAGTTTCCGACCTTCTGTCATCTTGTGTTGGTGGTTCGTCAACGAAGGATCCACGGGAACGACAATCTCCTGGTCCCCACTCTTTTCCAAACTCGACGGTGGCGACGGTGGCTTCGTCGCTCTTTGCGGGGTAGCAGGCTGAAGCTGATAGAATGGTTGTGGAGTCTTCGGGGCCTGCTTCGCACCAAACAGGCTCTTCCAAAGATTCTTCTTCTTGCCACCATCGCTCGTCATGAGACGCGCGGCAGGTGTAAAAGTTTGCTCAGCAGTGAATTCAGTCTGTGAGGGCGTTGGAGGGTTAAACTGCTTCCACATGCCCGGTGTAATGTGGGATGGGCTGCCTAGCGCCATTCCGATGGGCGTGGTGGTTTCCAGGCGCAAAATGTCGGTGGAGTCCTTGACAACGGCAGCGGGAGTAGGCGTGGGATCTTGGACTGGCTCAGCGTCGGCGTTGAGCACAATGCACAACCGGTGATCCTGAGGAGCAGCTTGATGGTCGGATTTGGCACTGACCGTCTTTGGTCGTTGCGATTCAGATTCCGTGCCAGAGGCTGTGCCACTATCTGCACGATGTGGATGATCTCGAGGAGGGTTGTTGGTGTTCCGGGCGTCACCGCGGGGCTTCACATCTGGGTCGACGACACGTGGCGCAGATAGGTCAGGAACGGTGGCTCTATGGTCGGGGCGCTTGGAGCGCTTCAGGTTCATAGACTTGGAGCGTGACAGGGACTTTGTGGCCATCAGGAGGAGTGGGACGAGGGATCAAATGGGTCGAAGGAGAAATCGGAAGGATGGGAAGGAAGTTGAAGGATAGGACGGCTCTAGAGCCAACAGGGTAAGAAGGGTGAAGTATGGTCGGCTCGTGACAAGGAGCTTGGTGGGATCAAGCGGAAGAAGATGGGAGAGGAGGGGAGGGGAGCCGCAATACAAAAAGGCAGCGGTCAGATAGGGCCGCAGCAACGGGGTTCGAGAAGCTCTGAGCCCTGTCGAAGTGGCAGTCTCACGCAAATGAAGGGGCCGGCGCTGGGGTCCTGGGATCCTCCCCGCGCAGAGGGTGGGCCGCAATTCTCAGCAAGCTTCGGGGGAGGGGAGGGGAGGGGGCCAGGCCCTTGATGTCAAAGAGAGCAGCAGACGCAGGGCAGCACGACACGACGCGAGAGACGAGGACTGCCAGGTGGACAGGGCTGGCTCAGGCCGAAAGTGACGTTGAGGCGTCCGGGAGCCATGACCGGGACCGGTCGACGCGGGAAGCGTTTCAGGTAGAAGAGGCGGGGGCAACGGCTTGCGGGCAGAGGGAGGGAGAGGGTGGACAGAGAGAGAGAGACGCCGCTGTTGGACTTGGTTTTCGTGGCATCGTGTAGAGCGACGTCGTATCGCGGTGGCAGAAGTATCTTACCGTCAGTGTTTGTGCAGCGAAAGCGACCAGACTACTGTAGACGGGACCGGACGACAGGATGCGGTGCCGGAAATAATGCTGGCCGCCCCACTGTCCCAAGCTGAAGGATGCGCCGGCCACGAGCTTCCCGGTCCTTGAAACGCCTCAATCCCGCAACCCTTGTCCTCACCCACCCACCCACCCACGGTGAACCACAACAACCTCTCCATTCCAGTTCTTTGCGGCTCCGTCATCTGAAACAACTTAGTCTCTCGCAAACATCGTAGCCATGGCCGTGGCCGTTACGAAACGACAAACAGGCTTAACAGGCCCCGGCATATGCAGGCAGGCAGACCCTTTGGCGCCGGCCATCCGAGACAAGCAACCAAGATAAGACAGTGCAGAATAGAAACACTCCCGTCTGTTGAATAATGATTAGTCTTTCGCCAATCTCAGCTTCGACGACTGCACCGTAGGGCTGAAGTCCGAGAGGTCGTACAGTACCCAGCCTGACCTGACCTGACCAGCTGTACTGTAGGTACCAGCCCGCCCCCGCCCCCCCATCGACTGCTCAAAATAACCACCTGTGGCTTGCGACTGTCCAATCACACTGGTACCACCCTCCTGTCCCCACCACGTCGACCAGAGCTCCAACCACCCGTGATGTGATGTGTTTAATCTCTTCACACCCAGCTTTTGCTGCCAAATTGCCCAGCCAACCAGGCTCACAGTTGTCATGTCGCCGAAGCCTATGTGCCACCTGCAGCTGCCACGTTGAGAGAAGATTGTGCAATCTCCATGTCTCCGCCTTCAGCCGCACACCTCCGCTCAAAGACATCGATTGCAGAATCAAACACGAGGTGCCATGCCGCTACTGTCGAATTCAGTGAAGACAGCAGCAGACGTGCGTCATCTGCCACCCAATACGACATGGTTTAAGCATGCTCTCGTCGATCCGTTTTCGTGGCCCCGCGCATTGCCGCCCTTGATGCGCATTCTAGAACGCCTCTCGAAGTCGACCCAGATGCGCGCCCAAAAAGCTCCACCACCCTCTCCCGCGAAAAAAAAAAAAAAAAAAAAAAAGAAGGAAAATAACCATTTGCAGGGCTTGAGGCCGGAATTCAATCAACCTCGACCGACCACTGCCACCATTGCTTCTTTTTCCGCAAACACAGAGCGACTACAACCCAGTCTCGGTCTCAGGTCGTTTGTGATCACCACCATCACCCCGCCTGATGTACGCTCGCACTGCCCCACTCGGCCTGCCTGAATCGCAAATACGCACGATCCGCGTGTCCCGCGCCAATTTTTTTTTTTTTTTTTTTTTTTTCCTTCTGCGCTTCCCGTGACCTTCTGCTCTTTCGCGACGCAGCGCTCCCGCGACATGCTGTGATGTCATTGACGCCTGTCATGGAAGGTTTGTTTCAGCGCCGCTGCAAGCGCCTAAGGCAGACAAGCCGCAGCCATTCAAGCGGCTGCCTCTCCAGCCCTGCGCATTTGTGCCTCGCCGAGGCAAACCGTTGCGACGTGCCTAACAACCTTTTGTGGTTGCGCGATTGCCGACGCCATCAGTCAGTCATCGGGCTTGTTGGTGTGTCGCGACGCCCTGCCAATGGCCCGGCCTTTGCAGCGACACGGCATCAACACTGAAGATAGGCCGATGTGGAGGAGGAGTCATATGTCTTGGGAGACGGAATACCAGCCATGACAATTGACGATCGCAAGGCTCTTGGGTTGATGTCACAAGCGCGCCGCCGCAACCAACCACCAAATTCATGACTGCCGATGGTACAGTACAGAGCCAACGTTTGAGATTTGGAGAAGCCGCAGCGGGCGGGCCGAGGGGCAGCTAGACCACGGCACTTGTGTCTACAGTAGCAAATTTCACACGTGGGAAAAAAGGGCGGGTCGGTCAAGAGAAATTGGAGACGGTCGAGGTCATTCTCGAAAGGCCGAATCGCAACTCATTTCCAATCATGGGCCTGGAGACGACGGGTTAGAACAGGACGATGCATCCCGGCCGGCTCGCCTCCTGTCCATCACATCAGGCTTGGCCTCCCCAAAACGAAAAAAAGCACACATGGATGGGCGCGCAATTAACCACGTCAACACCTGCTGAGACTGCAAACCCCCTCCCCCAATCCTGAAACCCCTTCCGTACCGCCGCGCGCTACCCAATGGTGTGCGCGGCACTTGGCTCTCACTGACGGGCCAACCTCGCTCATCCCGGTTCTCTGTCTCGTCTCCTCTGCCGTTTTGTTTGTTTCGTTCGTCGTTGTCATCGGTATCGCCTCCCTTGTCAGCAGACGGCTCGTCTCGTCCTGTCCTGTCGCGTTCCCGGGTTTGCTTCTAGCTGTTTCGCTTGGTTAGTCTTCTAGGCGGTCCGGGTGGCAGCGTTCAGGCGTCGCCAGTGTTCAGAGTCAGGGACACTGTGCAAAAGCAAGCAGTGTTGCCACCACCACCACCATCCTTACGACTACCACCATTGTTACCGGCCAACAAATGGCGGACGCCGCGTGGCCCAGTCCAGCCAGCAGCCTGCCTGCCTGCCTGTACGTCTGGATCGTCAACCACATGCGACACAGATGCCCCATCTAGCCGTCCTACTACTCTGTTTCGTTTCGCCGTCTCGTTTCGTGGTTCCGCTTCGAGTCGTCTCGTCTCGTCTCCTTTTTTTTTTTTTTTTTCCCCTCTCTCCCATCCCGCCCGCTTCGGCTCGCCCGTCGCGGCGTTTCGCATGCGTCCCGGTGACCAACTAAACCAACCAACCAACCTACCTACTACCGGCCAGCGGTCCCGTCCCGTCTCTTCTTCGTCTCCAACCACGTCTAGGCACAGCGACGTCGGCTTTCGATGACGGCGCGGGACGAGGGAATGCAGGTAAGTTTCAGTGACGCTGTGATGCCATACCATGGCCCAGCCATTTCACACAGTCCGTCAGTCAGCGAGCAATGAATCAAGCAACCCGGCAGAGGTGATCGGGTGGACGGTGACTCAGAGCGTGAGTCTGCGTACGCGTGTATGAGCCGCGCCGCCACGCTCTTGGGTCTTGGGATTTCTTCAATTCTCTCTCCATTCATCCATCCATCATTCCTTCCCTCCGCCCCTCCCTCTTGAAGCCGGCCCAAGAAAGGGGGACAGAGGGGCAAGAGCCTTGGCTCCTCCAGCGGCGGCGGCGTTGCCTGCATTTCTATCTTGCTTTCGATGACGGATGGATGAATGCTATGCTGCGCTGCGCTGTCATGGGCTGGGCTGTCATGGGCGAGCGAGGCTGGACCGATCTTGCCAAGACGAGGCGAAATGAGATGAGCTGAGGTCGTACTGGCCTGGGGCTGTGTGTATGGATGTTTTCTGATGCGAACCTTGTGGGTGCAGTGTAGGTGGGTTGTTTGGATGGTGGTCAGCGAGATCGACCCATTGTGTGCCTGGCGTCATGCGTGTGCGGGGCGGGCTGCACGTACTGTGTGTGGAGAGACATTTTGGACGGACACGAGGTGAGTGACGCTGTAAGATAAGTAGTCACAGTGCGTTTTTCTCTTCCCTTTCTTTTCTTTTCCCGTCTTTTCCTTTAATTGACTCGCGCTTTCTCTTCCAAGAGGGACATGCTCGTGTCGAACGAAGCTACCAGGCGTTTGATGAATGGAATGGAATGGACTCTTCCACTCTCTTCGCCCGTACATCTCTCACTCGGTTCTGAGCTTCTCGCGTCTCGTTGACCGGCATCTCACACCTCGTCTGTTGTCAGTCTAGGTAGGTAGCCAAACGCTAGACTCACATTCGAACACACCTACGCCTGCGCCGCTGTCGGCTCGCTCGCTTGCTTCGCCTATGCTTTGATAAAGATTCCAAGGTCGAGCGTGTGGGAACGATGCATGCTGGTGGAGTGGGTAGGCGTCAAATGATCGCCGCTTTCGATTGTGTTGGGCGGATGCACGTTGCACTGACTCAGTTGGGTACAGGTAGGTACATCACTGAAAGTGCACGGTGGACCGATGACACTGGCGCGCGCGGTGGACGACGCGTTCCCTGAGCCAGTCAGAGACGAAATCTTCGACTCTGAACGTTCGAAAGTGGCAGCTGCAAGTGACTGCCTAAATAGGCAGGGAGGGGTCAGTAACCTCCTGGTAGCCTTTTCTGCTCGCAAGTCGCGACAAGAACGCTCAACGCCTTGCCTGTCTACACCTTTGCTGTCTCGACGCTGGTGTTCCAGAGATGTTGTGGATTTTTCAGATCTGCACAAGGCTCGTGTTTCTTCGGTTATCGCTGCCCAGGAAGCGAGCGTCGATCAATCGTTGGATGGGCTAAATGTCCCAGCAACAATTCGGGATTCCATGACTGCATGTCGTTATCTTGGTATAGGTTACCTGTGGGCGGACAGGCTCTGTATCGTACAAGACGATGATGACGTGGACGGTGAGAAGCAGATCCAAATCAACAACATGGGTCGCATTAACAACCACGCATCCGTTGTCCTTGGCGCAGTAGAGGGTAAGGATGCAGAGTCCGGACTACGTGGGGTATCGAAAAGTCTCCCTCGGACTACAAATGGCATGTTTTATTTCAAGGATCACGCTGTCGTTATGGAATCGAAATGGGCCAATCGTGGCTGGGCATATCAAGAGGCCATTCTCTCTCGCCGACTCATGATGTTCACTTCTCACCGCGTTTTCTTTGAGCGAGAGAGAGACATTTTGAAGCGCAAAACCACGAAAGCTTGGCCAGGCCATCATTGGTTTCACGGCAGCCTCACTTAGTACCCCGAGGTCGTCTCGAACTATAAAAAACGTGCATTGACCAACCCCAACGACATTTTGAATGCTTTTCACGGGATATGTCGCCATCTATTCGAGGAGAACCACCGACTCGGCCTTCCCCTGAATAGTTTCCACACCGCAGTCATCTGGCTTCCAGTCGACAATGGAAACGATCGAAGGTTCTCCCAAGGAAATCACATTTTCCCAAGCTGGTGGTCCTGGAACTCAGTCAAAGGGCAGGTAGCCATCCGCCCAACGAGTGAGTTTGGTGACAACTGGGGTTCGAGCGCTTTCCCTGCGTCATCCTGGATTTTCATCCATCGGATCGACATCGATGGAAACGCTTCAATGTCTTTCCCAAGACCACCAGGCAAGTGTCTTCTTGACGACCCATCTTTCCGGCTCTAACATTTGGATGTCATAGATCCGGGGCGATGGACACACATGGTGTCTCTTGCGGGTCCGGCCTGCCGCTCTGGCTGCATGCCCAGTGTGCCTCCCAGGACTTCGATGAAAAACGGAGTGCCAGCTTACGCTGCAGGGATTCCGGTCGAGCAGAAAACGCCCTGCCGCGGAGCCGGGACGCGTCCGGGTTTTCGCTTCAGCTGCAATCTTGCCCATCACGGCCTCGAACGGCTGGGAGGCCCATTGCCCCCGGTGTCGCCCCAGCACTGAGTCTTGCACAGGCGGAAACAGGTGTGGGGTGTACATCGGAGGTAAGATTGCTGGGATCATTTCATTTGATCTGGAAAGCCATCGGCATGAGGTGCTCAGCAGGAGCAATCAAATTCAGCCCGTGTCCATACTGGCTTCCAAGCACGAGATTCTGGGACTGGAACCACAATTCAGCGAGGGCAATGCCGGCGAAAAGATCTTGCACTGCCTTCGTCGCGAGTTCCATAAATGGGATGAAGATGAAGACATGATCGACGTTTTCTGCGTCATGGCCGTCGAAACGCTGCAGAAAGAGGGGGGGGGGGGGGGGGGGGGGGGATATCTCGTCGGATCGGCCTTGGATTTGTTAACTTCTCAGAATGGCTCAAGTTGGAAGCACAGAAATCCTTCTTTGTACTAGAATAGCAACGTAGGAGGCGGCGAAAGCGTCGCAATATCTGCCTTTCGTGGTTGGACCACTGAGAAACACTCACCTGCCCGGTACACATTAATGTATGCTTCACCTACCCTCGAATCAACTAGGGACAGACGAACCAATACCAACATGCAATCTACAACACGCTCACACAAGCACTCGTCTGCACACTCAAGTCGCATCAAACAAATGCATTTTTTTTTCATCCCAACCTAGCTCCGTCCTGCCAACCACCCAATCAGTCCAAGAAGATGAATCACGGAATGCACCGCCTCATCCATCCGCCCGCCGCGCCATCATAATCAGCCGTTCAGCAAAGACAAAAGGGGGTGAAGAAGTGGGATGAGGAGTCGCTAAAATCATTTTTTTCGGGTAAGGAGGCTCGCAACATTGTGAAAGCAAAAAAGGGGGAGGAGGTAGTGTCGTGATGAAGAGCTGCATTCAATTACGTAGAGCAGAGCGGGCGTCAATGCCCCAAAACACGACGACCGTGAACGGACCAGGAAGACAGTGGGGAATTAGAGAAACTGACTGGCAATTGGGACGAGATGGATGGAAAGCAATCAATCTAAGGCCAGGTGAGATGAACGGGATAGCAAGGAAAAAAGGAGAGGAAAGAGAAGAAAAGGCAAGGGGGGTCCGTAAAATTTTTTTTTTTTTGGGGGGGGGGGGGGGGTAATAGAGCAAATTCCACTAATTACGCCAGTCGTGATGCCCAGCCTAGATGAAGACCCAAGCAAAATCAAAGAAAAGGGAGCTCCCGATGATAGACCCCCGCCATGGCATTGCGCCAATCACACCGTGCTCCAGTCCCTTGGCTAATGTCGAAAGGAGAAAAGGGTCGTAATGGCCAATGGAGAAAGTTGACCCAAGAAAACCAAAGAGCAAGAATCGAAGTCGACGACCCAAAGCACTGATGAAGCATCGCCAACTTCCCCCCCTCCCCCCCTGGCCTGCGCGCTTCGCAAATCGTACACAACTGTCTTTTTTGATTGGGCTCTACCAGAAACTGCACCATCCAATGTAGTGCTGGCAAAGGTTCTCCAGGTTCGTCGCCTCGCGAATGAGGCGATCGACTTGGTCGTTGACTCTGAGCTCCTCGGAAGGCCGGAAGTCTCTGCCTGTGAGCTTTTGCTTGACGCGGCTCAGGACCTGCAACGCGCGCGCATTTTGCTCTTCCCTGGCCTCCGGATCGCCGGGCGGAACGATGCTCGAGCGGTGACGAGGCCTGAAAGACGATTCAGGACGCTCGCCAGGAGCGATCTCGGCGCCGATGATGCTGGCGCGGCGTTGCGATTGGAACGAAGGTTCAGGCGGCGACTCGCGATTGCCTAGGCGCCAGTTGAGGAGAGGGTCATGAATGAACTAGTTGAGGTTAGCCTTTGGACGGTCGAGTAGATGATAGAGTGACTTACAGCTTCAAGGACCGCCATGACGGACTCCTTGTTGGAACGCAACACGCGCATGACGTGCTCGCATGTGGTGCGGTAGCTACCTTCAATGTTGCTCACTTCCATCGCGTACGTGAGCATGCGGGTGAGACGGAATGGCACGCGCTCGGGGTATTTCTCTCGGTGCATGGCGACTTCGAAGCAGTCGCCAAAGTCAATGTGGATAATCTTGCCAGTGACCTTATCAAGCATCAGGTTGGACGGGTGGCGATCACCCAAGCCCAGGATGTATCCAACCATGGACATGACAGCAAGCGAACGCGTGTAGTTGGTTCGACGATCGAGCCAGGCCTCCGAGCTCTTGCTCTTAAGCCAGAGCACTCTGTACAGGTCTTGGCCGGTCGTGTTGTCCAGCGCGTATCCAAAGACTTCGACCTTTTGCATGAGCGTCAAGCAGTCGTAGTCAGGAGCCATTTGCAGCATGATTCGATGCTCAATGTTGAGCAAAATCTTACGACTCTCGCGGTATTCCCTAATTAGCACATGGAGGGTGTCGCTGTTAGGAACCCATCCGAGCAGACCAGACTGCGTCGACAACGGAATGGCAGGGTAGCGTTGAATGTTGAGGTGGCGCTTGCGACACTCGGCATCATGTTCAAGGAGTGTGTTGACGAGCCCAAACAGCTGCATGACGCGCTCATCTTGACGGATATCTTCGTGTCCTTTGAGAGCGTACATGTAGTTAATACCGTCGCTTCCCTTGATCACGAGCTTCCTCGGGCGCTGCTTGGACTGGATGACGGTCGACACGGGATCGAAAGACTGGATGCGAATGACAGGCTTGCCGCTCTGGTAAGTGCCTGGTACCGCAAGGTCGAGGTCATGAACGTCCTTCAGCTTCGGCGAGACGTATTGCAGCTCAAGCGTCATGAGCGATGGCAGCTGTCGAGCAATCTTGCGGAAGACTTGGTAGTAAAGGTCCCAAGCCTGGTTCAAGTCGCCTTCTTCGCCAGAGTTGCGGAAAGTCTGACACCAGTCACGTGCCTCTTGAAGCTCACGTCCGAATGACTGGATGAAGGAAATCTCACGCAAAGTTTCCGGACCTCTGTCGAGCATAGCATGAAGCGGCGCAAGAGTGGCAAACATGCCTTCGATATTGCGGTCGCCAAAGTACAGCCTCGATGCCTCCTCAAGCCCCTCGTGCCATTGCTCATGCCAAAGCACTGCAATGCGGATGAGTTCGTGACTAACGAGATCGGCCTGGTCCACAAGCTTGGGAGAGTGCTGGCGCATAGCGTCCATGAGAGCCGTAGCTGACCGTGATCTCCTAGATACGTCGGACTTCATCGAGACTGTCAGAGGGAACACCAGCGCCTGTGGATGAGCTCGTCCAACTTCGGACAACAAGTTGTGAATGGATTGCCGCACTCTGACATTTGGCTGGTTGATGCGCGCAAGCAGCTGTGGAATAACCTCAAGCCAGGTGTCAATGCTGACAGTGCCGACGCCTTCAGTGACGGCCGAATTGACTTCAGGGTGCCCACCATGAGCAAACCACAAGGTGAGCAAACGCAGCGTGTCTTGCAAAGAGCTGGTTGAAGACAGCGAAATGGACTTGAAGAATCCGTGAATGGCCGGAACAATGTGCTCGTGAACAGCGC
This sequence comes from Phyllosticta citriasiana, assembly GCF_038021145.1. NCBI lineage: Eukaryota > Fungi > Ascomycota > Dothideomycetes > Botryosphaeriales > Phyllostictaceae > Phyllosticta > Phyllosticta citriasiana. Next base: position 366,498 of record NW_027117292.1, read on the forward strand.
TGGGAGGAAGCTCAGGAGTGGATCTTTCGGTCTGAGGCGTCATGGCGTTGACCACCTCAAAGTTGGCAAGAGCCCAGGCGTGCCATGCCTTGTACCAGTTCTGGTTGTATCTTGTCGCAGCTGCGTAGGAAGAGAGAATTTCGTGAACCTGCTCATGGGTCCAGTCGCCGTGATGAAGGTGGGTCTGCCACTCTCCTTGCTTGAGGTAGCATTTGGCGAGCAGCTTTTGCGTTTCGGCCAAGTCGTACTGTTGCGAGCCATGGCCGTGGTTTGAGTTGAGGCTGAGGCCATTGACCAAACCGTTGAGACCATGCACACCATTCACAGCGTGCACGCCATTGACGCCATTCGTCAAGGTGCCATTGGGACCCATGTTGTCCCTGGACTTTATTTGCAAGTCGTCGGCAACCCGTGCAGTAAAGTCCTTCAACAGGTCGAGGGCCTCCTCGTTGCGCTCAGAAGACCACATGAACTTGAACACGGCGTAGGAGATGGGATGCGGAATCTCATGCGCGTGATCCCGGACGTAGGTGAAAATGTCTTCGTGGGTGCCGCCCAAGAGGGATCGCAAGGATTTTTCAGCCACCCCAACTCTCTGATTTTTGCGACAGAGGTTCGTGAATTTGATCCACATGTGCATGTTTTCTCTCGGAGAAATGACCAATGCGCGCACCTTCAGCATTCTCTGCCAGACTTCGGGGTTGGGCTGACAGCCGCGCAGACGCTTGTCCCAAGTGGCCCGCATGCTTGCCTGCTTCTCAGGGTGGCTGTTGTTTTGCTTGTAGGTGATGATTTCCTCAAGCTCCGCAAGCATCTGAACACGAACAAGAGGCAAGTAAGCCCGCTGGTATGACTCCCCAAAGACGGCACTCAGCTGCGTGTCCAAGCCATCGCGGGCTTTGGAAATGTGCCTCTGCGCCTCCTCAAACTGGTTGCGGTGGATGGCCAAAATGGCACCGAAGAAGGACCAGTCGGGAGAGGACGACTTCATGACCGACAAGTATTGGTCCATCAATTCCCATTGACCAAGCGCCCAGGCAGCAGCTGCTGCCAGAGGAGCAATCGTCCTACGGTACTCTTGAGGCGCATGGATCCACTTGTCTTGAGCCAAAGTGGACAGGACTTCCCACTCGCCAAGTGCGTGAAGGCACTTCATCTTGCCCATGGTAATCTCAAACGAATCGGGCTCGTCCTTTTCACGCCGCTGGTAAGATTTGAGCGCTTCTTCCCACTTCTCCAGCTTTTCAAACCATGTCTCTTTAAGTTCCACGTCCTGGTAGTTTTGCGCTTTGCGGAGGATACCAAAGGCGGCGTCAGTCTGCTGAAGCTGGTTGTTGATGCTAATCAAGGCCTCAACGGCCCTAGCATTCTGCTCCGCATTGAATTCGAGCTCCTTGTAGTGCAGTGCTTTGGCGTATGCATGGCATCTCGCGGCGTACATGCCCAATGAGCGAACGTCGATTGGAAGTGCCTTGTCATCGTGCTCCATGAACTCTGCCAGATTGAGAAGGATTTGGAGGATTTCAGGTGGAATGTTGGGAGATGCCAACGCAATTTCAATCGATCTCACGAGTTCCTCCTGGTATTGGTCGTAAAGCTCGGTCCAGCAGCTAACAAAGGCCGAATTGAAGAGACTTTTGGCGATTGGGTTGTAGACGCTGGCGAGTGGCGTGCACGCACGAAGCGCTTGCTGTGGCGACTCCCTCAAGAGCTCGACGCTGAAGCGTCTCATCCATTCTATCCAATCCTCGCGTGTTGTCTTTTGGGTAGCATCCCAGGCATTTTTCAAATGTTGTTGATTGACTGCCAGCTTTTTGGTGGAGATTTCCGTCGAGTTGAGGTCCTCATCATCGTCGCCATAACGTTCATCTGGGCTGAGGTCTTGGGGGAGGGGCTCGCCTCTTTGGAGCTTTGACACGATGAGGGCATAATTCGAATGCGGCACCTTGTGTTGGACGAGGATCTTGTGGATTGTAGGGATGAAATGGATGTAGTCTGGGCCAAGCTGGAAAATGAGAGCGGATAAAGTGTCGAGAGCTGTCTGCTTGAGAGCATTGTCGCTACCCCCCAAGACGCGAGAAATCGGATGGATGATCATGGCAGCGAACTCCGAAATATTCACCTGACGAGAGAGGCGTCCAATCGTCTCGATTGCCGACTTTCGCAAGAGGTGTGGTTGGCCCGGCTTGTCGAACATGCGCACAATGACCGGGATGATGAGGTGCATGTACTCTTCGGCACTGGAACCAAATACCAAAAAGGCATGGAGGACACGTTCCGAAGGAAGTCGCTTTACGGAACTGTCTTGATCAAGCACTCCCAGCATCAGGGGGAGGACGTTTGCAAGATAGATCTTGAACTCTCCTTCCAGAGCTCGAGCGATGGCCTCGATGAGCGACAGAATCGTGGCTTGGAGTTGAATACCCCCATTCCAAAACTCCTGAACCGTGTCCAAAATCGAGGTCAAGAAGGGTCGGATGTGTTGCCGCACGATTCTGACGAGTTGACTCAACTGGTTAAAGTAACCTTCGACACGGCCCGCTGGCGCTCCTCTTATGACGCCCAGAAAGCCAGGGACCACCTGTGGAAGAAAAGGCACACACTTCAGTCCCATGGTAGCGTAAATATTCATCACCGCGTCGACCACAGCCGAGTGATATTGCTGTAACGAGGTGTCTTTGAGAAGTCCCATGAGCGTGTTGATCACGACCGTGGGGTAGAATTCCTCGTTGGAGGGAGTGATGCCGCTCATGATCAAAGAAACGTCAGTCACCGCTTGTGCCTCTGCCATGAGGTTGTACTCAGGGGACTTTTCAACAATGTTCTGGTACTCGTCGGGATCCAAAGCACCAAGAACACCCATGAGCTTGACGGTCTCTTTCCTAAGGGTATTTGCCGGCTCCGTGCGGACAATGTTGATGAGGATCGTGAGAAGCTCCGTGTGTTCCTTGTATGGTTCTATCACGTAACCAGCGTTGGCAGCCAATTGGCTTAGCGTGATCAAGGCAGCCATCCGCTTGGACTCGGAGCTGAGGTCCTGGAGATTTTCAATGATTATCTCCATGAGTTCAGGGACATATTGCTTCATATCATCACCACCAACTCCGGCAAGATCACCAATCGCTTTCAAGGTCGTAGAAGCAACCTCTGGATTGTGGTCCCTTGCTTTTGGCAACAGGACTGTGATCATGGGATCCACGTACGGCTTGATCAACTTTGACGAAGCACCAACAAGGGTACTGATTAGCCTTGCACTCTCTTGTTTGTCGCGTGCACTGTTTGAGTACTCGATTTCCGTCAAAAGCTGGACGAGCACTTTGCGCAGCGAGGGGAAGACGTATGCTGGGTTGACCGAGGTCAAACGCCCGATAATGTTCATGGCGGCCTCCCGTATCTCGAATACTTCGTCATTGAGGGCCAAGAAGAGGCTTCGGACATTTTCAGCCTTGCCAAGATGACGATCGAAGCGATAGTCGAGAGCTCTGAGGACGGTGTGACGAATATCAGGGTCGACATCTGCCACACCACAAGTCAAGAGCTTCTCAATGACGTCTCCGACTACCTGAATAGCATGCTGACTTTGTTGGGTCACGATGGGATCGGCAATGAAGAGCTGACAGGCAGTGAGGGCGGCAGCCTTGCGAATTTCCCGGTTGTCAGCCTCGACGTATCTGATTGCAACATCGCGGACGAACTCGTTCAGCACGTGTCCGGAAAAGTTGAAGTCGCCGAGCGTCTTGAGGGCCAGGGCAATTTCTCCTTCCTTTTGTCGAATGACCTCAGCGGTCTTGTGGTCGCGATTCCAGATCTGGGGAGGTGGAGCGTTGTGATGCTGCGGGCTGCCCATAGGCACGAATGGTCTTCCACAGAGGACCTGGCTAAGAAGGTCAAGAAGACGCTCTTGGATGGCAGCCCGACTTGACGGCACATAATGCGCCATGTCCACGAGGCACTGCGTGAGAGGGTCGCTGAGTCCACATGAGAACATGGGATCAAGGAGAGAATCCACGTGCTTGCTGAGCGCCTGTTCAACTGCGATCGCCAGCATGCTGAGACACTCAAAAATTGCGGGCTCTTCCTGCGCCCTGTATCGCGTCTTGCGAATGAGAGTATTCTTAATCACATTTAGCGTGCCGTCAATGTACTTGCCAAAGTGGCTGCCAACAGCGCCGGCGATTTTGCCGACGACAATGAATGCTGCGCTGCGGTCCTTGTTCTCTTCGCGCAAGAGACCTTGGAGATGGAGCATGCAGGTATGCAGGTAATGTTGGGAGAAGTCGTTTGGAGAGTATGCGGCAAGCAGCGGGATGGTGATGATTACTTCCTGCCGGATGAGTAGGTCTCTGTGGTCCTTGTAGCGCAAAACATTATTGCAGGCCTCGATGTACCTCGTGCCATGCATGAACATGGCACCTCTTCTCAGCAACTCCTTCATGGCGAGGATGGAACCGTGAATGGACTCGACTGTATTCACCGAAAAGCCGTGGAGAACTTGCTCGTATACCTTGTTGAAAAAGTGTGATCGCATCTGCTGATCGCGCGCAGAGATGATCTCCAAACAGGAACTGATGGCTTCTGCAGCGGCCTGTCGAATGCGGACCTTCGGATCTCGCAGAGCGTACCAAATGACCTCGAAGATTTGAGCAACCCATTGGTACATCAAAGTTGGCGAATTTTTGGCCAGTTCCCGCAGGTTCGACACGGCGGCGAAGCGGCGATTCTCCTGGCGATCCATCTGCAGCCATTCCAGTGCGCTCTTGACCTCCGCTTCCACAAGCTCCGCAGTGAGCGTTCCTCCAGGTTTTGCCAGTCTTCCCAGCGCGTGTGACGCAGCGTCGATGGCGGCATTGTCGTTGCCCTGTGATATGGCGCGCAAGTAGCTCGCAAATCGCGTTGTCTTTTGGCCGGCGTCATCGCCTTTGAAGTCGATAAGTTGGTCGAGGGCTTGGATACCGCCGAGTCGTTCATTTGTTTCGCTTCCTTGCACTACAAGACCATTTATCCGATTGCATACTCTGTCGTAATAATTTGCGAATTGCCCGGGGGGCAGTTCTGGGACCAGAGGTAAGCTTGGAGGGTTTGGACATTGTTTTGGAAGCTACTTGCCTCGATGGGCGGCCTCCAGGCTCTGGCGCAGATTCTTGGCCGCATTCTCTCTCACATCGCCGTTCCTGGTAGTGTTAGCCTCTACCGCCAGGCTCAGGGTGTCTGGTGCAATACCTCGACTTCAGTTCATTGAACAACCGGTCCACGGTCTCGGGCGAAGCTTGCGCCATGTTGACAGTGGCCTCGGGGCCGTTCAGTGTCGCGGGGAGAGGAGAGTATCTGCCATCCGAGGGTGGATGTCGGCGCGAATCAGGAGTATGAGGTCGAGATCTTTTATAGGGGTGGTGGGGACGAGGGTTGTTGTTGCGCCGTAAGCTGTGTTGCGTCGAAGGTGAACTTGGGCAGCTTCGTCATGTGCTCTGGGAGACCATCCCTTGATTCCCCGAGGTTTAGCCGATTGGACCCCTGCCCGCCCGCGCCTTCCCACCTGTACCCCGCGCTCTGCCCAATCACGTCACGACTTGGTGATCAAGTGCACATTCCCGGTCATGTTGGTCCAGATCATGCATTTTGCTAGCTGTCTAGGTACTCTACTTTACTCTTACTCTCCATCCGAGTCTGCAAACATGTCTTCAGCCTTGGGTCGCTTTCTACGCGCTTTGGCTGCCTCTGTCTCACCAGCTAACCCCCTTGAGTCATCCTGCACCGGCTGAATGTGAGACCCATTTTGTCCATTTCTCTCCACATCTTGACCGTTGGCCTCGCCTTGTTTCCCCGTTGCAACGTCCTCCATTGGCTCCCCATCCACATCATCTGCCTCCATCGGTTCGCCATCCACATCTCCATCCATGGGCTCGCCATCCACGTCGTCGCCAGCCATAGGCTCTCCGTCCACGTCTTCGTCAGCATGATTTCCTTCAGGGGATGCCGCAGGTTTGCTCGGTTCTTGTTGAGGTGGAGTGTTCACGTCTACCGTTTTCCATTTTGATTTTGTCGCTGCCTTGGCCGCTTCTTGCTCAATCTTCTCGGCTGCCCTCTTTTCCTCTTCGGTGGGCGGTGGGTTGTTGAAGATTTCCACAAAATGCGCCAGACCCGCTGGTGAGAAGACATTTCCACTGTCCCAAGCATTCAGGAGATTGTTGATGCTGCGCTTCCACTTTTCAGCCCTGAGCCGGCCCCACTGCAACTCTTTGTCAAGTCGCCCCAGATGCTCAAAGACCTTGCGCTTTTTGAGTGCTGCTTCGAACCATTCTCGGTAGCGCCATGCTTGTCTGACGCCCGAGATGCCGCATGAAGCAAAAATGTCGGAAATAATGAATAGGCCAATCAACTTGGCCGACGAGGGATCATGCTCGGGCTTCTTCTCGCCCCGCGCCTCCGCTTCTTCGTCCTCCTTCTTCTCCTCATCTTGACGGGCCTGGAAATCAGGGTTGGCCTTGGTCAATGCAAACGGCTTCATGATGTTGTCGATGAGCATTCCCACGATTTCGTCGGCTCCCTTATCCGCGTGGCTAATGGCAAACGCAGACACCCTTGCAACGTCTCCTTTACGTAGTCTTGCTGTGGCAATGGGCAATCGAGCGAGTAGGTGGGTGAGTTTCGTCTTTTTCAAGGGGTTGAGGAAGGTCTTCAGATCGTCCTGATCGAATCCGCTCTCGGGCTGCGCGGCACCGATGTTTGGCCTTCTCGACTCATCATCAGATGCCTCTTCGTCAGAGGAGTCGTAGTCCGGATCTGTCACAATGTCCTCAAACTTCGTGGTGAATTCGAAAGGAAGCTGTTGTTCTGGAGCAACCCAAGGCGCACACTCTTGGAAGAGCTTCTGCTCAAGGGTCCTGAAGCGCGTGCTTCGTGATTCGTCCCCTGTGATTACCTGCCAGAGCCGCCACCTATACCAAACTCCGGCTGGCGATCGCGGATTCCAGAGCCACTCCCACCTCTGACTTCGCTGGACATCTGGACGGCTCATGAGCAAGGCTTCGAACTCAGGGCCTAGATTGATGAGCGACTCGATGGTCCGGTTGATCAGCTTGACCTGCTTAAGATCGGAAGGTGGTCTGACCGTGACTTGAGTTGGCACCGAAGCTCTGTCATATTGGCCGTGATAGCCCGGTGATCCATAGGATGCCGGGGGCGGAAATGCGCCGCGCAATGAAGGCGGTGGTGGTGCTCGACTGAAAGACGCCCCTTGTGGATTGGATGCGACTTTGGTCTTGGCACCAAACGGCTGGGATAAGGAAGCAATTGTTGGGAGATTGGCAGTGGAAGATTCCAATGCTGCCGAGGACAAATGCCGTGAGATGGACAGATTGAATCCAAAGCCAAGATAGCGTTTCTCCAGGACATTGACGACCGCATCAATATCCTTGGCCGGTGTGTTTGGCGCAAGGGTTACGATGGCTGAAGCTGATCTCCGGTCCATCGATCCAGAATCTTGAGATGGCGTGATTCTCACAGCTTCCACTGAGAGCGTCGATGGAACCAACTTTCGAATTTCCGCCTGAGTAATGTTTGGTGGGAGAGACGACAGGCGCATAGTAGGTTTGGGTACCGCTTTTTCTGTGGTCTTTGAGCCTGTGCCAGCGTCGTCCTCCTCATCATCCGACTCTTGAAAAGCTTTTGCTGCATCGATTGGACCGCTCGAAGCGTTATGTCCAAATATTGCTCTGCTTTCTTCTCTTGGTGCCCCATCGAAAGCCATCTTCCTTGAAGGAAGCGGCGGTCCTAATGTTCCTGGTCCACTGGCACCCCTCGGTCCGCGTGGAGCAAAATGTCTGCCCGTGCTCATTCGAGAGGGACCTGAGCTACTGGGTATAGGGCTGGGGTCTTCATCATCGTCAACTCCAAACGATTTGCGAAAATCTTCGAGAGTAGCTTTTGTTTCCTTGAGGTCTCGCAATCGCTTCGCTTCAGCTTCTTCGCGCTGGCGCTCGCGCAAAGATTTCTTGCCCGGCGCGCTGAGCTTTTCCGACACATCAAAGAGATCCTTCATTCCAGATGGCTCTTTCTTGTCCATGATGAACCTCGAGAAACTTTTGCAAACGGCGGATGAACGAGTGAGAAGGGACGAGGTGTATGCGGTGGAAGCGTAGTTGAAAAGGAAGCAAATTTAGCAGCGAATGCTATCGGGTTACGTGGGACATGAGGAGACGAGAGCTGATTTGCAGCTGGCGATAGGTAGGGTCGCAGTGAATCCTTGCAAAATGTTAGTAGTGGTAGTCCATGCCAATTGTATATTGATGTCGAATCTTTTACGGCCTACCGGTCTCGAAAGTTGGTCGACCAGAATGCCTGAGCAGCGAGCGATGGCGAGAGAAAGCTCAAAGCTGTGAATGCAGCAGGCTTCTTGATGACCTGAGGTGCGAGGGATGCCGGCCAGGCCACCTGCACGCTCGGACATTGGTGATCTCCATCCATCACCGAAGTAATTCCGACGCAGGCATGTGAGACCGCGCGAGCGCGCCGTACTCTCTCAAAGTAACCATCCGCTTTTCTCACCACAACTCTCTACTCACATCAACAATCATGTCGTCAGCTGGGAATCTTCAAGCGCTCCTGCGCTTTCTCACTCAAGATGCCAAAATCCCGTTGTCAGCTGCCATGGGCAAGATCCAAGAGCTTCAGAAGGCAGGCCTTTCAAGGTATGACGCAATGCATTGTGGACGCGCCGCGACCTACATGACCCGTCAACAACCCACCCACTGACTATGGCTGGACTTTGCATTCGCAACGCATCGGCACCAATCTAAAATTAATGGTTCGGCAGTCCGACCGACATTTCCAAAAGCAAAGTCGAGGTCCTCCAAAATGTGTTTCAAGATGAAAAACTGGCAAAGCAGGTGTTGAGCGCTGCAAAACGCGTCAGCAAGAAGCGCATTTCCTCGACCGATACTGGAGCGAGCAAGAAAGCAAAAGTGGACCATCCGCCGGGCTCTCCGGCAGCCGTTGAAGCATCGCTGGAGCTGCCCGATCCTGTCACTGATGAGTTACAACTGCGAAATACCATCCTGGTGACAAACAGAGCACCTTTGCTCATGGCATTCGCTTTTCAACTTTTGAAATACACCAAGCCCGAACAACCGCCTTCTAGCCGTCTGAGCCTGGCTCAAGCCGTTGTCAGCGCGAACAGCAAAACCAAGGCAATCAGTATCGGACTCGAAAAAGGCAAGACTGCAGAGCAGGAGGGCTGGGGCGAAGGGCAGCCTATGGCCAAAGTTATGGGCAGAGAAATTCATGTGATGAAACGTTGGGGATGCGAATGGCGCTCTGAATATGACCCACAGGACAAGGCGAACACATCTCACGAACCACTGGAACAGACCGTGAAGCAGGGAGGTTCTGACGGCATCAAGCCTGAAGCATCTCCACGGGTCAAAGAGGAGCCTTCTCCTTACGAACCGCCTCTGTGGGGAGTTGACCTCGAAGCGCTTCGGACGAAAGTTGGACCCTCCAAGCAAGCATTGTCGAACCCAAGTGGCCTTCCAATACACAACGCCGAGTCTGCACGCGACTACCTACTCAAATCGTTCAACGCTCCTGATCAGACGAAATACAAACAATCGGATGCTTTGAAGCAGGCCGAGAAGGAGCATAATCTTCGCCTCCTGCTGGGAGCACTGGATCTTTTGCTTCAGTCCTGGGCCAAAACTTTGAACGAAGAAGATCTGGATAAGAGGGCTTGGAATTGGTACGCCGCCGTTCGGCCACGTATAATGGGAGGAATCGCCGGTTGGGGAGAGAGAAATCAGGTCAAGCTTGCTGCACTGCTCGATTTGAGGAAGCCTGGATAGCCGAATGTCGCCTCTCCATGGATCACCAGCGAAAAATCAAGTTGATGATCAAGGAGAGCATGCTTCTACGCCACGGATTAGTGTAGCAGCGGTTTATGCTTTAATGGCTCTGATACTAAAGCGCTTACTTGGGATTCGAAAGTTACAAAAGATTGATGAGACTTTCCTCATTCGAAGTGCTCACCTAACATTTGCCGCTCCAATTTTAGTCCTCCAAGTTAGTTAATTGGCAAGCCACAAGTTAACATCATGTTTACTTGTGGCGCCACCATGGGTGCGGAAAGAAATGAAAATTCCTGAGTTAATCCGCGGTGTTGAATGACAGTTCCCTCGGCACAACATTGGCAGCGACCAAACTCTTTTGCGGTGCAGCCTTACTTTCAGGCAATAACATAGCTTTTGACACCCATTATAGCGCCTTCAAACCCATTTGCGGACTGGCTGCTGGTTCCAGCAAGAGTGGCGAAAATACGACAACCAGAGTTTCGTTACAACTTGCCGCTCTCAAAAAGCTACCCCTGTCTCGGTTATCAGGGGTCATCACGGCACGATTCAGTAGTTGCGTGAACTAAGCCGCCGAGCTGGGAATGCTTTGAACCGTCTACAGTAATGCTTACGAATGTAAACGAACTTTCTCACTAGCAGCATGCAGAAGCTGTCACTCTCGAACTTCAGCTCTGACACTTGGCTACTCGAGCGCCACCTCGTCACCGGAACGCAGTCTTGCAGACGGAATGCTCTTCAATGACAGTGCATTAAGGGCGCAGCATCGTAGCTATACTGGGAAAATTCCCGAGACCATGTGAAATGGTGCCGTTTAGGCAGTTGACGAGATCTGCGGGGCGACGCGCAAAGTCAATCAACCCCTGGACGACTCATCACCCCGCACGCCAATCTGATCGCCAAAAGGGTCTCAAGCCACCGCGGACGCACGCGTGCATATTGTTTCTATTCTGTGCCTTATTTAGCAGCCTTACCTGGTATGCCCGGCGGCACAGCACGCAACCTGGCCCCGCGATGGAGCCATGCCACCACGAGCGGAGACTCGAAAAAGAAAGCCGCTCCGAGCCGTTTGGCTGCTGCGTGCCCGGCGGCTTGTCTCGCTCGTCGGCCAGCCAGACTGCTTGATTCAAGCATCGGCTCTTTGAACTGAGCTGGGGCTGGGCGGATTAAGCTTATTGTACCTATGCCCGCCGGCAGCGGGATGGCTCGTAAATCGTACTGCGGTACGACTTTGGACGAACGAGCGGCGCAAAGGACTGGCTTCTTGGGTACCGGTACAGTTGTTGCTGCTCTCTGCGTGATCGATTGAACACTTGCAATGCTTGCGTGGAATTTCTTTTTCTTACTGCCTTCTGCATGTCTGGAGATAAATGCCTGTCGCCGGCGAAGGACAACAAAGTAATACATCACGCGATCTCTGGGCATACTCCTCCACGATGGCTTCAAAGCTATCTGAAATGAGCAAATTCGCACTAAACACTGACAACACATCAGCAAGCGGACGTGACAAAAAAGAGGCTGGCGCCGCCAATGCCAACACCTCCGCCATGCCAGCACCAGCCAAGCCCAGCAGCACTCGATGCAAACCCGCCAACCCGCCAACCACCGACGCTCCCAATACGCTCAAACTCTGTGGGCCTTCGCTGTCGGCGGAGAAAAAGCAACGGCCCCCGTCGCCACCGACACCCTGACAGCAGGAGCGGAAAATGCACGGCGGACCAAGGCGGGCTGTACCAACACGTAGTTTGGTTTGTCGATGCAGCTGCCGCCGCGTATTGGAAAAACAGACGTGGGCTGAACCTTTTCACTTGCCTCGTCGTCCCTTGTTTTGCTCAACTTTTTTGTGTTTGCGCATCGCTACCGACATGCAGGTAAGCAAGTATCGGACAGGCTGACTGGCCGGCTGGCTGGGGTCGGAGCAGTTGGGGAAAATACGTCCGTACCAACAACATGTCTACTTCGTCGAGCAAGCAAGTGAGCAAGCAAGTAAGCAAGCTCGTTTGATTTGACTCGTGACACATGCCAGTACAAATGGCTTAATTTGTGCGCTCGTCCCCCTCTCCAGCCTTTGCTCTCCAGACAGACAGGTCCAGCCAAACGCCCAACCAACCACTCTCGGATCGTCCCGCTCGCCTGGCTCCACCACCTCTGCTGCCGCTGCTGCTGACCCCTGGCCCTGGCTGGCTGCTGCCGCGCATGCATTCGACGATGCCTAGGGTGTGGTGTTGGTGGGCGTGGGCTGGGTTGGGACTGCAAACGCGGCGAGCTAAAGAGCTTACCTTAATGCCAGGTTCCTCGCGGGAACATTTGCCGAGATGAAAAGAAAACTGCAGGGGCATGGATGTTTGCTCGTCGTGGGCGCGGAGGAGGAGAGAGAGGGGCGGGCGGAGAAGCGTTGTGCGAAAGCGGCGGGTCGAGCAGGGATGGGGAGGCTGTGTTGGGAGTTTGTGTCCGGACGACGGACGGGTTGCAGTGGCGTTGGATTGCGCCGGTCTTCTGTTTAGCGGTGTTGGAATTTTCTGCTGTGAAGAGATATTGTAGAACTGGTGAATGAATTGGAGATGTAGCTGATACTGATCTTCTCTGACTGAACTGCACGTTATGTGTTCCTCTGCTCGGTTTGTTCATGATGACTGTGTGCTTTGACATGTTATAAATTCTGCACCGTTGGATAGAAGTAGTCGAGGCAGATTTTCACAGCGAAATCTTTGTCTACCGGTCTCTGCTCACTTCAATCCCCTCGAGGCGCCTTCTTCATTCACGCATGCAGCGAGCAATCGAGTGTCTCAGATGACTTGATTGGGCGGTCTGAAAGACCAGTATCCACTGACCAACAAAATGGTCGCTGAAAGACTGACGCAAAGGAAATACACCAACAGAAGGACAAGCCAAAAGAAGCTCGTAATCACAAGATTATTGCTGCTGCGAACCACCACAGTTACCCCCGAGAGATATTTAAATGCAGCAAAACACCACCGGAGATCGACTTACAAGTCCGTTACCTCTGTCGTCTTGTTTCATCCGAGAAACGAAAGAGAGGAAAGAAGGAACACCCCTGGGCACTAAGCATTACCATTTCCATCCGCAGTATTTCGACAAGGGGGTTGGTAGAGAGGGAAAGCTGCCAGAACGCGAAGCCACGCAGTGTCTCCCACCTGATGGCGCATGGCGATCGCAAGAGGTTGTCGTGATTTAGATAGCGGCGCCGAGAACCAGAGCCGCAAGACCAGCAGCCATGGCCTTGTCAATGCCCATGACTGCCCAGTTGGCCACGGCAGCTCCGGTAGAGACGACTGGCGTATTTGTCGGAGTGGGAGCGCCAGGAGCGGTGAAGTTGGTTCCGGGGACGGTGACATTGGTCTGGTTGTTCATGCCGCCACCAACCATACCTCCTCCCGCTCCGCCAGCGCCCGGGCCTGTACCGGCGCCAGCTTGACCCGAGGGTTGAAGAACTCTGTTGGTAAGGGAATCGTGTGTTAGTTTTGATTTTGGCGTGCAACATTCACGGACATGAAAGAAACGAATGACGGTGAGAAGAAAGGAGAGGAAGGCTCCAGTACGCCCTTGGATTCTGGACGGTGTTCGCCGCGGCTAATTCGAACTCGGAAGAGGCGGGGGACGACAGAAGATCGGAGGTAATGGCGGTGGGTTTTGCAGGATTAATGAAAGGCAACCGTGATGGTCGACGCAATCCCTTGTCGTTCATGCTGTAACTTTTCTTAGGCCTCGTACGGGTGATTGGTGCCGCAGGACCCACCCTTGAAAGAATACTTCTTGCGCCGACCACCTTTTTGTCCTGGTCCGGTATTTCCTCCTCCGGTATTTCCTCCTCCGGTATTTCCTCCTCCGGACGGGGGTAGGAGGACCCTAAGTGGAGTAAAAGGCCGTGTGAGGACGCGCGCATACAAACAAGACTGACCAAGGGGCGCAAGGACGGACGGGAAAACAGAGGAAAGGCCGGGGGAGAAGTGCATGCTTGGAGTGGTACTTACTTTTCAATCACGTGGGCGACGCCATTCTTAAGAAGCACATCAGCAGTGACGACTTTGGCATCATTGATGGTGATCGTGCTGCCGGAAATTTTAACAGTAACCGCATCGCCATTCACAGTGCTAAGTGTAAGACCATCCGAGAGAGTTTGGCTATAGCCAATGGTGCGTGAGACGATATGGTAGGCTAGAATGTTGCGAAGGTCCGGCAGGGAAATTCCATGAACAGTGCTCGCGATGGCATTGAAAGCCTCATTGTTGGGAGCAAAGACAGTGATGTCGAAGCTAGAGTCAACAAAACCGTCAAGTTCGGTCGCGTCAAGGACTTCAACAAGCTTGTTCAGACCAGCCACCAATGCAGTCTCGGAAGTCGTTGCCGGAAAGGCCAAGACCCCGTCGACGAGGTGGGCTACACCACCCGTAAACCTAACATCCTGCGGGAAAGATCAGTTTGACCAATTCAACCATGATTGATCAACATGCTCACAGCCTTAGTGACGGTGGACTTCTTCAAAAGTCCGGAAGTGAAGACAACGCTACTGCCCTCAGCGGCAACCTTGACTCTTTGCCCGCCGGTGACAAGCGAATATTCCGGGTTTGAGAGCAAGGTAGCAGGAAACACTGGTCCTGGGCTGCCTGTGATGGCCGCAGAGTCATAGATACCAGTGATCACATGGCTTTTACTGGGTTAGCGGTCTGTGACAAATTTCAAAAGCACGCACCAAACTTACTAAGTGATCAGATTCTCCACAAGATCTCGGTTCTTGTCTGCGCCTGGATTCTCGCTGAGGAACTTGTTGAACGCGTCGTTGGTGGGGGCGACAACAGTGATATCATGCGCCTGGGACAACAACTCTACGAGATCCTGATACTTAGTGATCAGGGACTTGAGAGTCGAGAGCTCAGGAGTAGTGTTCAAAATGTCGATAATGGTCTGAGCATTGACTGAGGCGAAGCCGGCGAATGCCGCTAGAAGGACGTTCTTGAAATGCATCTTGAGGGCTGACGATGTGGACTTCGACACTTGCAGCAAACAGGGAAAGGGCACACCTCATATTTAAGCAAGCACGATTCGAGAAGGTATCCCCAAAACTAACAGTTTATTTGACTAGGATGCTTCGCCGCATACTCCGACCCATCAAGCAGGCTGGCCCGTTGGCTATGGCAGAGTCAAAGACATTGGCGCGAGGGGCGCGAGGCACGAAGGAATGGATGACGACTATACTAGACCATTCAGACGACCCAGGCATTGGTAGTTTCCGTGAACGGCTCGTCCGGATGCCTCGCAAAACCGGCCAAGCTCACTATTCAAGGCTCGGGAGGGGCGGGGACCGGCCGCTGTGAAGCACGTATATTGACGGGGGTTGGTGCTTAGTTTCCAACAGGCTGAAGCCCCGAAGCGAATATGCGAATAACGTAAGGAACCGGTCCATGACGAATAATTGGTAATTGAGGTGCCAAGAGGGAAAGTCGACTGTTGGACACCAGCCGTTAAGCGACTTAAGGTTCGATCAAGCAGGCGTGGTCGGCAGACAGGGATCAAGGACCGCGATCTCGCGGCCGGGATCCACCCTGGAAGAAGACGGAAAAACATCCAAGATTTCTGCCATGGCTCGCGAGCTTTTGAAGAGAGAGGGCGTGGCTGTGGCTGAACAAGTGTGTATGCCGTCGGAGATGAACGGTCTCCGCTCCACGTGACTTCAGGAGTACATTGGAGAGAAGAAAAGAGTCTCAGCCAGCCTTGCCACAAGACAGCAGTTGACATCATTGACCGGATAGCAGACGTTGAGCATTGCCGCAAATGTGGATTTGCTGCGGTCAGTGCTCTGGGTCGTGGGCAACAAGCCCACCCATGAGCGTGTTTAGTTTATTCTTTTCAGTCCTTGTCCAATAGCACTTGAGTACTCACTTCCCATCTTTGCCCACCAGCGCCATACCCTCCGCCAAGCTTGTTGCGCACAAGACTTTGGATCCGCTCCCGCAGCCTAGCCATGTCATCTAAACTTCTAACCCGCAGTTTGAAGTTTGCTTGACACAGACCATAGTGGACTTGCCAAACTTTGGCTTCTTCGACATTCGATACGGCAGGATCGGCTTCGATCATACGCAAGAGACTCTCCAGGCCGGGGCCAGAGTAAGACATCATAAGTATGCGGCCAAGGTTCCACATGAGTCGGCAGCCCAAGGTGGTCATGGAGATGGCGACCGTGGCAGTGATTGTACGGTCCATCCAAATGTACATCTTGATGGAGAGCAGCGGGAGGAGTAAGAGGAGAGAGGAGCACGAGAGGGTGAGAAAGTGAGATGGATTGCTGAGAACCGACGGTAGGGATTCGAGGTATGCAAAGCGCAAGACCTTGGAGATGCGGGCGTGATTCTTGAGCACAAGTGCCGAGATGAGCGTAGCGACGATGGCGGCTAGGGCAGCAGTATCGACACTGCCAGCCGAGACTCGCTCATCTGAATGATCCGGATGGGAATGATGGGCTTCATGACCACCGCTGTTCTCGAGAGCATGCTGCAGATTATGACTGACCAAGTCAAAGCCTGTAAAAAGAAGAATTACAGCCATTGCCAGACCCGCAAGCACCTCAAATCTCTCAAACCTAGATCGCTGTCAGACATGTGCCCAGGCTGGGTTCTACCCGTGGGCCTAACGTACCCAAACGGCCGCTTCAGGCTCGTTCGTCTCCAACACTCAAAGTTGCTCCCAATGTCTGCAATGCAGCAAACCCCGGCGCCGACAAAGTCATAGAACATGAGGTGCGACAAGGCCGTCATGGCAGTCGAGCCTTGGGCGCTGTATTTGACATAGCCGCCCACAAGCAAATGGCACCCGCACCAGAGGACTCGGAGCTTTTGCTCGGGGGTCATGCTGCTGCGGACCTCGGCGAAGGTGGGCAGGGGAAGTGATGCCGGGACTTTGAGGGGTTCGCGGGGAGTGGGCTCGAGGAAGATCTGGTGGGAAACACTACTGTGTTTGTACTTGTGGCCGCGACGTCTTCCAAGGTCCTGAGAAACGACTTAGCACAAACCGCGCTTCTGGGTCAATTGGAAGGCCCGCTCACAGATTTGGGAGGAGATTTGCCGCCCACGACATATTGCTGCGGCTGGAAGTTGAACGGGTTCCTCGAGAGTTCTGGGCTGTTTCCGCCCGAGGCAGCGCCGTCTCCAGAAGAAGACTCCATGGAGGTATATCTCGTAGGCGTGCGCGGAGAGAGTTGTCCTCGGGAAGAGCTCGATGCGCCAGCGGCTGGTGCTGAGACGGTCTGAGGAAAGGTCGCAGAAAGCGGTGAAAGGGCATCGGGGTCCTGCGATAGCTCGACGAGCGGAGGAGGCCCGTTCAATCCGAGGCCCACTTGGTGATCATCGTCGGAAGAGGGCGTGGGCGTGCGCGGTGGGACAAGAATCGGGATGTCGGAGGCAGAAGGCATGGCGACAGACCTGCGGAGAGATGGGATCGCGCGCAGCGATTGGCCGTGTCGGACAAAGACAGTTCCTGAGAGAACCAAGACGCCGGGAGATGGTGGACAAGATGCGGAGAGCGAAGCGCGGACCTGAGGAGCGATGGCACGCGGTCGAGATCCCTGTCGCCTCACCATCAGATGTCGCTGCGCAGGACGCCTTGCGCTGCTTTTCTTCTTCTCCTCTACAACATCTTCTTCCATCGCCTCGGTGACAGCCCGATGCCCGTCGCCCGCTCCGTCGACCGCCAGTTGGTGTCATAACGATGCGATAAAGACATGGGAGATGGACCAGACCGCCAGAAGGCCAACCACCAGCAGCGCCGACAACGTCGATGTCCGCTTCAAAGGAGAAAAGATCGCGAGCGGTCATGGACGGACGCTGTCTGGCAACATTCTATCCAAGCTGCCGTTCCTGCGCAGCTCGTGTGAGGACCTGCCTCTTTCCCTCCCTCTTCCCGCCGAGGCCCGAACGGAGGAGGCGCCCCCAACTGGAACTGGAACAACAACAAGACGCCTCACCCCATCCGCACACCTCCAAGCCGTGCGCCAGACCATCGGTCGCCGTCGCAAGGGCTCATTGAGAAAGACTGCGCTCCTCGGCACCGGCCGTCGACGCTCCAGCGACTCTCAGCGCATGGCTTCCTCGCTCAAGGATAATCTGGCCTCGAGCCAACAGCCTGCCCACGAAACACAGCAGCAACCTCAACCTCAGCAACAAACCCACTATCCACCGCGGTCCTTTACCTACTCAAATCCCTCTGCCACTTCGTCTTCCGAAAGCGGCTGGAGTGCTCCCTCCAAGACCATGTCCCCGGAACACGAACCCTCACGCCCTGTCCTCGCCTCTCCCATATCCTCGCCCGTGTCCAATCCATATGCCAGCACCACCGACGAGGACAACGACTCGCTGCCCTATCCCTCTCGCCCGCCCGTCCCGAACCATCTTTCCTCGAGCTACTTTCCCCCGAGCTCCGTCCAACGGCGTCGATCCACAAAGACAATCACGCCGGCCACGCGCCAATCATCTCCGCTTGCGCTGCCACCCGCGACACTGGACATTGACGAGTGGGACTACAGCGAGACGGAGTGGTGGGGCTGGGTCGTTGTCATTGTGACGTGGGTCGTATTCGTTGTCGGCATGGGCAGCTGCATGGGCGTCTGGAGTTGGGCGTGGGATGTGGGCGAGACGCCGTACGCTCCACCCGAGCTGGAAGATGACCCAACATTGCCCATTGTTGGATACTACCCCGCCTTGATGGTTCTCACTGCCGTCATGGCTTGGGTGTGGGTCGTTGTTGCGTGGGTGGGCATGAAGTACTTTCGACACGCCAAAGTTGTGGGCGAAGAGGGTTGAAGCAGCAAGCAGGTATCTCTTGCTTGTAATGACTCCATGAAAACTGGGGGAGACGCTTGTACGATTTGGGGGGGAGATTGAAAAGGGCAGGAGACAGACTTGATACCCAGCCGCAAGCACCCGAAGTGTTTGCGGTGAGAATACTAACACCTATTTGAATTGACTCATCAAAATGTCTCATTTAGTTCATCGACTGCATGATCCACCTCCCAGTGTTCTGAGCATGCCTACCGTTGAAGTTGCCTTCTGCCACCTCCGTGGTACAAAACTCATGCTCACCAAGCCGCCTGAATCGCATTTTGACTAATCAACTCCCAACCAGTTCCCCGAAGAACAAAACCAACTCATGAACAGCTTCCTACTCACTGCCCTCACTCAACCTCCTTCAACATGCCACCCTGACATGCATGGCAGGGCACCTAACCGCCACGCCGGGCCGGGCCAACAACCTTGTAAGCTTTCTTGGCCACGGGCGATCTATTGACCCGGAAGTCCGACCATCCCCATCACCGCTCCTTCAGGGGCTCCCAAATACTTTGCTCCACCCGATCAGGCCTACTGGATGTGTTTTTCTTTTCTTGTCTTTTTTTTTTTTTTTTTTTCTCCCTTATGAAGGGGGGGTGGGTGGGGGGTTGCCCAGGATGAGACAAGGTGGGCGCGTGCTTTGGGGGGCAGTGTGGCTATGTGCGGTGCAAATGCCGGTGGGGCTTGTAAGAGAAATGGGATGAGAGAGTGGGAGAGGCTCGGGTAGGCGGAAGTGGCGGCAGGAGAGGGACAGGAGTCGTCGAGGAACGAAGGCAGTAAGGTACATATGTGGCCGTACAGGTGTGGTTTGCGAATGCACATGCTAGTGTTCAACGCTACTGCCCTGTGCAATGCAGACGGACCCCTGAAGGTCCCTGAAGTCACGGCACTGAAACAAAAAAAGGCTTTGGGCATGAAAGCCGGTTGGTCGGTATGTACCAAGTATTGCAGTGGTTAATAATCACATTGAAGGGTTTGTCAAATCGATCAGAACGGACTGCAAGAAAAGGCGTCGTAGCATCCAATCCATATCTGCCGCTCTCTCTTCTGAAAAAGAAAAAAATCCCGCAGAAATGGTCTCCAATGCATGCGCGCAGTCCCCCCACACGTGTTCTGTTTCTTGTCTTATGGTGGCGTGTCAGGCACACAAGAGACACGCGTGCGTGCGAGACGCTTAGGCCATGAAGTCGCGGGGGTGGTTCCTGGACTCGCCGGCAGAGGCGGTGCGCTTGGCCTTCTTGGAGCAGGCGGACTTGGAGGCCGAAGGAGTGCTGACGACATTGGCGGCGACAGCGCTGGGCGAAGTACCCGAGGAGGCACTCGAGCCGGTCGAGGAACCAGAGCCAGATCCCGAGACGGTGAAGTCGACGCACGACTCGTACGTCTGATCAATAGACTCAGCGTACCAGTACCACTGGATGACGCAGTCGCCGGCCGTGCCGCACTTGGAGCCAAGGTCGCTGGGAATAGTGATGTCGAAGTTCTTGTCGGTGTCTTTGACGCCAGTCTCGGTCGACGCGTAGACGTCCCAGCTCTTCAGCGCGCTGCCGATGACCGAGTTGCTGGCCGTGTCGACAATCGAGACGTTGGCAACACCGGTGTGGGGAGCGCGGACATCGACGACCATGGACACCTTTTGGCCGGGAGTGTACGTTTGGACGTTGTCCTTGTTGTCGGCAAACTTGTAGCCCTTGCAGAGCCAGATGTCGCACTCGGCGGCCTTGTAGTCGCTCTGCGACTGGGCGACCTGGAGCTCGCCCTGGACGTTGCCGTAGTTGTCCGACTTCTGGTTGTTGTAGACCTGCTCACCGCAGGCAGAGGACATGGCGGTACCGGGCATCCGGGCCTTGGGCGTGGTGACGAAACCGTGGCCGTAGACGGCGGAGGCAAGAGCCGGGAGAACGACGAAGGACGACTTCATTTTGGCGAATTGGTTTTTCGATTGGTGGAATGAGTGTGGCGTCAACTGCTGGTACCTGTACCAGAGGAAAAGAATGTAGGTGTAGAGAGAGAAGGGTGGTCACAGACCGGAAAGAGCGAGTGAAGTCGAGAGGGGATATGGATGGCACGCCTTGGTGTAGAGAACGAAAGGAAAGGAGCCTTGCGAGGCGGATCCCAAGGTCAAATATACTTACCTCGAGGGAGCTTTGTGCACGCTCTCCTGGAGAAGTGCTGGATGAGGAAGCTCCACCGGCAGGGGGCAGGCCGCAAAAAAATTGCGGATACCAGCAGGCGTTTCATTGATTGGGCGGCTGTATGCCAAAAGGGTGAGGCTGGTAGTCCTCAAGACGCTGTGCCTGGCTACTAGCCGTCTCCGTGCGCATGTTGTCGCAAAGAAGGCTCGCTAAAAGACGTCAAGGGGGCGTGCCTCGCCAATGCTTGTCTCATGTTTACTACAACTTTTGGACCCATCTGGCCGCGGCGCTGCACACGGGGTCGAGCTGCCGCAGATGACGAGATGAGGATGAGGACGCTGGGCGCAGAATCTTGCTGTCTGACGTTAGTTCAGGCTTTCAGTGTGCGCCAAAGTGGCTGGAAAAATTTGAGCAGAAGGAAAGAGTGAGAGAATTCGAACAAAAGTTCAATCAATTGTAAATTGTTGGCGAGATTACATATGCTCCTCCAGGTTCCAAATGATGACGAAGTCGAGACTCGAGATGGAGCAGAAAAGCAACAGACTCGACGTCCAATGGAAGGAAGTAAACGGCGAACCGAAAGTGGAGGGGGCGTCGGCGCTAAGCAACGACGGACCGACGTTCCGCCGGACGCGAACTGGCTTGCGGCGCTCGGCTCGCACCCGGCCGGCATCTCCATCACTCTCATCTCCATCTCCAGATATTGCCCGCTGCAGCCATGGCGCCTGCTCAAACATCGCATCTATCAAACCCGCTCGCTTCTCCCGCGCAGCTTGCTCAATCGGGTTCGCAGCTTGATGGCCTTCCTGCCGACCTTGAAGACTCGATTCGCTTCGCAGGCGCCCGTCTGACCCAGCTGGCGGGCGTGCTGCTTCGCTTGCCGCAAGACATCATCGCTCAGGCCATTGTCATCTTTGCGCGATTCTGGATCGGCGCTGAGGGCGGGAGTCTTTTGGAATATGGGGCAAAGGTTGCCTGTGCCCCTCTCAAATTCCACGTGATTCAATGTTTGGACTTGTATTAATGCCATCCCAGGACGTCTCTGCCGCTTGCCTGTACATGGCATCAAAGCTTTCTGCCTTTCCAAAAAGTCCAAAAAACGTGGTCAATGTCTATGCCTACCTGGATTCGTTCCCGTCGACGTTCGTCGAGTCATCAAAGTTCCAGGAACGGATAGACGCAGAATCCTACTACGTCTCAGAAGGAACCTATCATGCGCTACGTTCCCTCCTCATGAGAACAGAAGCCCACATTCTACGTGTGCTTGGATTTGACACCCACGTCGCTCTCCCCTACACCCTGTGCATCAACTATCTCCAAGCTCTCGGCATCAAGTTGGATGTCTCTGCTGGACAGAACCTTGCTAGGCGTGCGTTTGCGCATCTCAACACTGCCTTGCTCAGCCCACAGCTTCTCTACCTTACCCACCAGCCGGCACAAATTGCAACCGCGGCCATTTACTTGGCCGCACGCGAGGTCGAAGTCAAACTGCCTGGCGAAGAATGGTGGGAGGTCTTTGACACGGATCGAGAAGAGCTTGGCTTTCTTGTCGTTGCTCTCATGAGCGTTGCCGGTTTCGTTCAAGAGGAGAAGAGCAGGTGGGGACGGAGAAAGGTTCCAATGAGTCTAGAGGATGTGGAGGCAGAGTTGGAAAGAAGACAGATGCTCGAGGCGTCGGAACCAGGTCCCGCTTGAAAGAGAACACGACGACCCAAACTCGAAGTCAGAACGCCCGAATATCCGGGGGTTGGCCGATTAAACACGACCTCAGCGAGGAAACACCTTGAGGCGGGCTCTTCGCGTCCAGGCGATGTTAATGAGTGCCAATAACCCCTAAGATCTCGCTTTCACGCCCCAACGTGAGACAGAGACGAGAGTTCGCCCACCAAGTCTGTCCATAGATGGACGTAATGCACCACGGGTTGGCCCGCATGGTTGCCCGAAGGTGGAAGCGCTAGACCTGGTGTGATTTGTTGGATTCTCCATTCACCCAAGGCTACTCCCGATGCCCTGCCAAAGTAAAGCGTGGCGGTGCAAGAAAACCAAAGAAACAATTCAAAATGACCACAAGATCAAAAGTTGAGCTCCAGTGACCAAGCAAAGTGCGAACGCCATGTTTGTCAAGCTTACTTGCTAAGACAAATCATCTTCACGGTAGTCGAAAACAGCTATGTTTGTCGCCGCTAAGCATCTATCCACAAAATTTACCAGAGAATCGGTTTCCTTCCTAGTTTGAGGCCGTTTCAAAGACGAAGGAAAACAACAGGGGTATCTGAAGCCAACTTTTCTCGTGTCCACCTCACATGTCTGTCTTGCTTTCCCAGCATTACTCCCTACCCTTTCATCCATTTATCAGCCCTCGAGTCCAAGTTCGTCATCATCATCTGCGCCCATGACCAGGCCCCTCAACTGGTCGTCCTCGCCCCAGTCAACACCGCTTCCAACCACGACACCAGCAGCCACCCCCTTCATGACCCGCCATCGCCGCTGGGCGTCCCGCATCTCGCGTTCTGCAGCTTCGAGTGCTGCCCTGAGCTCGTCGAAAATGGTGGAAGTAGGTTCAACTCCTTGCATCGCGTCATCGTCAAGTGGTTCTCCGTCGCCTCCTGAGCGGCCTTCTAGTGCCTCAAGATACTCGCGCACAGAGCCGGCTCCTCGATTCTTTTCGCTCTTGCGCGCCGCGAGCTCGAGCAACGTCGCTGCCAGCGCCTTGTTGCGCGTATTTGCAGCAGCGACGGCTGTGCCTGTATTGGCGAGCGTAGTAGTGGTTGCGCTCAGGTCCGTGGTGAGTTGGGCATGTGTGAGAGAAAGGACATCGCGAGTGTGGACGAGAGGGAGGAGGCGAGGGTTGAATGGAGCAAGGGGATTAGGTGTGGTAGTGTTGGGTGAGCTGTGGGTACCGTGGACGGTCTTGAGGATTGGGTCGGTGATGAGGACTTGGTCTGTTATCCTATTGCGCAAGAGGTAGGTTGCACGAGAGTCGAGGGCGGCACGCTCGGCGGTGAGAAGCGCGTCTGGTGAGGTGTCTGTGTGGGATGGTGGTGTTGCTGTGGATGGTTAGTGGTGATTCGGAAAAACACGTCCTTTTGATTTCTCTTCTAGAAAGAAAAGGAAATGACGAAACAAAAGAATACGAAAGGACGTCACTTGCCCTTGTTTTCGGCTTCTAGCAAAGCGCGTTCCAATTCCAGCTCACGCAGTTGGTCCCACAGGCGCAGCACGAGCTGCTCTTTTGCTGCCAGCGTGATCGCATCGCTTTCGGGCGTGCCGAGAGAGTCGAGATCAACTAGCTGCGCGTGAGAGGGCGCGTCGGGGTTCATGGCGACGCGTGACGAAGTCGCTGGTTGTCTCGGGCAGGTCGGTGGTGGTTTGAGGTGTGGCTAGTGGTCGCGTGGCGTCAGCTACCGCCGTCACTTGATAGAATGTGGAATGGCCTTATGGCACGGCTTACCTCACTCTCGCCGTTACCTTTTCCTTCCCTACCTCTCATTATCACCACCGCCCGACGGCCCTCCTGGCCGCGAGTCTATGCCTGTTGAATGCCACCGCTCCTCACCGCAACCACGACAACCACCGGGAGAGGCGCATGTCGCTGTTCGTCTTCGTTGCCCACTCGGGCCAGCGCCTCGAAGCCGCCCCGGTCGTCTTCAGCTCCCTGGATGCCTTGAAGAGCTGGATCAACAATGCCACCAAGATCCCGCCCCCGGACCAGATACTGCTCACCCCGCGCGGCAAGCATGTTAAACTCCAGACTCTTCTGACTGAGGCATGTCCATGTCGCTGTCCCGAAACCCGCGCTTTCTAACTCGCACTCTAGAAGGAAATATTCCTATATGACCGCGACCTTTTTGCCCTCCCAGCCCCGCAGGATATTGACGCAATCGTTCCTCCCGCTCCCTCGCCAGATCCCTTCGTCCCAACGAACCCGCCCGACACGTTAGAGAATCCCAACGTCCTGTCGTCATGGCAGAGTCTGTACAAAGCGCGCCGCGATTGGGCGCTGAACCTTCAAGATCGCTGTCGCGGGATCGCACAAAGCGCCACATTTTACATTGAGGAATTAGCAGTAGTCGAGCGTGGAGTGCGCGTCGCAGCCAACAACCATGAGGTGCATATCCAGAGTCTAGAACAAAAGCAAGCAGAGGCGCGCGCCTGGTTTGAGGCAGTAGTGAAAGAGCAGGAGGAATGTCTCAAGTCCTGGGAGACAGATCTGGTGAAGCTCAAGGCCATCCCCGCGCGCGAGCCCTTTATGCGCTTTTTGGCGACGAATGATGATACGCCCAAGAAGATGCGAAAGGGAGATGCTTGCACTACTCTGGATACCTTTGCGAACGCAGAGAGAGCGCGACGCGCGGCTTCCCTGAGCAACACCGTCTTGGAAGAGTTGGGAGGCAAGATTACGAACATGGACAGCCAGATTGACAAGATAAGAGGCGGATACAACCAATTCCAGCAGGCCATCGACCAAAGCCAGTCGCGGTCACAGTACTCGTATAAGGAAGAACCCCAGCGCCTCATGGAGGAGGTTGATGTGATTGTCAAGAAGGTGGCTTCCGATTACGAGCACGTCCTCGGTCTTCCCGCAACCCCCAAGTCAACTACCCAGGTCTCGAAAATGGCTCTGCTGCATACGCGCAGCTACCTACCCAATCTTGCAGAGGTGGCCAAGGAAATTAGTGAATGCGAGCGCCGTGCTGTTGAGCAAAAGAATCACGCCGTCCGTCGGGCTATCGAGCATATGCAGACGATTGCCACGATCGAATCTACTCTTGCATCCGCAAATCAATCCCTTTCGTCGATCGACATTGCCCCCGAAAGCCAGGAAGCGCTGGAAGCCTTGTCCATTATTTCAAAAGTCCCGTACATTTATGGAGTCCTCCTCATTGAGGCTGTTAGAAGGCACGAGTGGGCTGAGAGGCTCCGGAAAGATTCGTCCTCTTTGGCGGAGGAGATTGCTGGTTATAGGGAAGAAGAGGATCGTCGAAGAAAGCGCTGGCTGAAGAACAACACGGACGTCATCAACGTCGACGCCGCGCACGACAGTGCCCTTGGAATCGACATTAACGTGCGCGGTCAAGACGTGGGATGGCCCATGGTTACACGACAAGAGTTTCAAGAATACCTCAGCTTGATTGGGAGCATTGGTGGATTCGAGCAGATTGTGGAACCGCTAGCCCAGCTCTTCAAGGACCTCGATCGACCGACCCGGCAACAGATCAAGCACGCCAAGGGCTTCAAGACGGGAAGCATCCACGAAGCGACCCTGGGTAAGGGCTCCCTTTTGATGCGTGGGGAGAATGAAACTCGGGTATTGAGGGAGACCATGGCCAAGATGGAGGAGGAGCTCAAGGGCTCCAAGAGCAGAGTCCGAAAGCTCGAAGATTTGCTGCACCGTCAGAGTACCATCAGCCGCTTGTCCATTGCCAGCGGAGGTGCCCCACCGCCATCTTCGCAAACACCCGAGACTCCAATGATGGAACCCTATCCGACAGCGTCTTCTCCGAGACCCCAAGAGAATCTTTCCCGCCATTCTTCTGTGTCCTCCCGCCGCTACTCAGCCACTCGGTCTGCAGAGGAAAAGGCGCTTGTGAAGCGCATCGCTCAACTTGAGACCGAGCTTGCTACGGAAAGAGATGCCAGAATGAGCCTCGAAAAGGAGCACTCAGCCCGCCACGATGACCTCCAGCGGCATGTGGAGGAGCGCACTTCTACCAATAAGGATCTTATGGAGAATATGGAGTCGATGCAAAAGGACTGGGCAGAAGAGCGACGATCCCTCGAGGCAGAGATGAGGAGATTGAAATACCGAAACGAAGAGTTGGAAGAGGAGCTTGACAGAAACCTCGGCAGCAGAGACAATGAGCGGGTCGAACACGAAACCAGGAGACAATCAATCGAGGCGGACATGGAGCAGTTGAGAAAGGAAGTGGCCGGCGAGCTGGAGAGCGAGAAGCGGCGCGCCGATAAGGCAACGAGTCAACTCGAAGAACTTCAGCAGGCTGTACAAGAGCGTGAGGCTGCCAGCGCTGAAAGACACACCACTCTGGTGAATGCTTTTACTTCGCTCTCCAAAGACGACTCTCCTCCGGACAGCAGCGCTATGCTGGCAGCTGAGCTTGAGAAGGTTGCTTTGCGTTCCAAGGAGTACGCCCGCGAGCTGGCAGAAGCCGTGGAAAAGGCAAGGGCGGAGAATGATGCTCTGACGTCCGCCGCCGCCAAGCAGCGAAACGAGTTGAAGGCCGAAATCAAGTCTCGCGAGGTAGATATTTCCAAGAAGAGCAACGAACT
Source organism: Phyllosticta citriasiana (assembly GCF_038021145.1). Lineage (NCBI taxonomy): Eukaryota > Fungi > Ascomycota > Dothideomycetes > Botryosphaeriales > Phyllostictaceae > Phyllosticta > Phyllosticta citriasiana. The sequence goes on from NW_027117292.1 coordinate 393,594, forward strand.
CGCCGTCGAGAGTTCACGGGCTCTGGCACTCGCGAATGAGCTCAAAGACGAGCGGAGTCACCTCGAAGACCTTCGAGCCAAGTTCACCGAGGGTGAAGCTGGAGCCGAGACGCTACGCCAACGTGTTTCGGAAGAAGAATTCAAGGTCGAAAAACTTTCTGTGGAGCTCGCCGAGGCGAGGTCACGCGTTACGAGCCTGGAAAAGTGTCTAGCTGAGCTTCAAGATAAACACAACTCGCTGCAGGCTAGTTCCACAAACGGCGCTTCTCTGTCAGAGCTACATGCCAAACGGACTCGCGAACTTTCGGAGAAGCTACTTGCCAACAATGACCGCCTCCACAGACTTCTTGAAACCCTTGGTTTTGTTGTTACGCATCAAGACAATCAGATGGTGATTCAGCGGGCGTCCAAGATGGCCAGCAATAGTACCGTCCTGCCTGATGGATCACTGGCGATGACTCGAAGCCAGTCAAACAGCCTGATGAACAAGAAGTTGGCAGACGAGGGAGAGATTGAGGCCCTGCTCAAATGGACTCAGCAGGATGGTGCGGATGATTCTGCTGGATATGCATCATTCCTCAAGGCCCTTTCGCGTTTCGACGTTGAGACTTTCAGCGACACCATCACCAAGAGGATGCGCGACATGGAGCATACGGCCCGCAAGTGGCAGCGCGAAGCGCGAACTTACCGCGACAAGTCACACCGCTACCAGTCGGAGGCTCACGAGAAGATTGCCATCCGCGGCTTTAAGGAGGGCGACCTTGCTCTGTTCCTACCCACCAGGAACCAAGCCACAAGACCTTGGGCCGCTTTCAATGTTGGGGCACCTCACTATTTCCTCCACGAACAAGAGAGTCATCGCCTCCATAACAAGGAATGGCTGGTGGCTCGCATCACCAAGGTGGAAGAGCGCGTCGTTGACCTTTCCAAGACAATGGACGGCACACGTGGTATCAATAGCGATCGTCGGAGCATCACTTCGGAGCGATCCGGTATCTCTTTTGAAGACGACAACCCGTTTGAACTCTCGGATGGTCTCCGCTGGCATTTGGTTGAGGCAGCAGAGGAGAAAGTCGGCGCGCCACTAACGCCCGGTCTAGGCAAGGTCACGGTAGACAGCACCAAAGTCGATGCCCGCGGTAGTATTCGCATGAAGAAGGGTTTGATTGGAAATGATGCCAGCAAGACGCTGAATAAGAGTCTGGACTCTCGACGCAGCAGCGGCACCAGCAAACGGAGTCTCCCAGCCGCAACCACAACACCTCGCAACGGCACCACTTCTACGGCGACGGCGACAGCCGGCGGACCAGAGATTACCAACGGCGGATCGAGCAACGATGTGACGACAGCAGGAAGCAGCAGCAGCTCTACGGCTGGTCCCGGCCAGCAAGCGCATGTTGGAGATGCCAATGGCGGAGAAGACAATGGCGAAGCCGCCATCGAACAGGTCAGGACAGACCAGCTCCTAGGGCCGTGACAGCTCGCCGCAAACATGTGGTCTGCCCATTTCTTGATTTTCGTTCGTCCCGCAGCCCCTGCAATCGACACAGGGGCAACGGACAGATGAGTAGGCAGGCAGACTGACGGCCGGTCATGGGCGCTTCGCACAACTACGACAGTACTGATTTGTTTTTGAACGCAGACCGACTTTGCCTCGTCGCCGGTCGTGACATCATCCACGCTCTCTACACCTACTTTATCTCAGCCCCTACCGCCACCGTCGTCGTCGGCGACACCTACGCCTACACCCAGCCGCGCCCAGCAGGCCTTGGCCTCGGCCTCATCGTCCGTTCCCACCGCATCCAGCGTCCCGCACCGTCTCCGCGGCGAACGAGGCGACAGGAGGAGCGTCAGCGCCAGCAGCGACGGCGTTGGCAACAGCACGCAAGGTCGAGGTGCGGAGGCTCCGGCGCAGGGACAGGCGCCGCTGCCGGTAGAGCAGCAGCCGAAGCGGCGGAGTGGCTTCTTTGATTCTTTGTGGAGTTTGGACATTAGCTACGAGAGGGGCAGGGGCAGGGATTGAGAGGCTTGGCGGGAATTCCAAAGTGGGAGAGGCTGGATGTGGTTCCAGTAGAGCAATTGCAGCAATGTGGGCTGGTGTCTTCTTGCTGGCGTCTACTCCTGTCGGTCGCGCTGCTGAATGCTCCATATGAGCTGCTTGTCTTCCTTGTCTCATTCATCCGTCTCTGTATTTGGCGCAGGTGCGAGTGCGGATGCTAGGCTCGTCCTGCGTGCAAGTAGTCGTGGTTTCGGTTCTGTTTTATTCTTTGTCTTTTGTTACCTCGTCCTTGTTCGCACTTGTTGCCTGTGCATGATTGGGTGGACGGAGGTCGTCATGTCTGCCGAGTGAATGACGGTCTCGCGGTCGAGTGGATAGGTAAAGGTTACCCAGGGCTCGAGATGTCGTGTCGTCAGTGTGGGTTGGCGATAAGGAGTCTCCGTGTGTTGGTCGGGACGGGAGTGGTAAAAGCCTGGCCGGTTCGACTTGTGCTGTAGAGAGAAAAGATGAGGCAAAGTTCTGAATCCGCACCCTGTTTTGTCAAAACGTCTCAACTCGCACCTCGTCTCAACGTCTCAATCAGCCAACCAACAGGGCCGAAGTCCAAGTCATCGGGCATTTGCCAGATTTTGGAGATTGGTCGCACCTGAGTATTCGGCCCCCACATGGAAAATTCACCATGTACGCTCACGCAATGAGCTATTTCTTTAATCAAAGCCCAAACCAATCGAATTTCGCTCTTCTCAAAATCATCGTGTACGCAGGTCGATGCGGATAATGATGCTCATCATAGACATGAAAACCACTTTGAGTGACATCGCAGATGAACGATGATGTGTGCTCTCGACGCCGGAAGAATTGCAGGATGAAACCGATCCATCGTGGATGCGACCGCAACCCAGACCCACGCTTCCGTGTCCTCCACGGCATGACGTGGTGCTCTGTTGTTCGACTCTTGTCCTCATGGGTGTTTACGAACAAGTCAAGGACTCCATCGCCGCCACTCTCTCGATCACCTGGCTGAATCCGGCATGTCCGAAATTGGCAGCTTTCAAGCGCTCGTTTTTCTTGGCCCGTCGTCTTCCAGTACTTCTATCAACCAAAGAAATCGCATAGACCTTGCTGAAGACGGCTGTCCGGTTTGTGAGGCAGTCTGGTGGATATTTCAACAAAGGACGTGCAGTGGAAGGGGGCCGCGAGTCTCGTTGGCTCAGGGGCAAGTTGTAGATGGATTAAGGCGTCATGCTTCTTGCGCAGTGGAAACTTCGCTGTCCCCCATTCACAGTAGAGCTTCATGCGAATGCGAATGTAAGCGCGTCGATGCACTGCTTGCTCACTGCACCGCCTGCCTGCTTGCACTCAGCAGTCAGGGGAGTGGCGCCCTTGACCAACGATAAACGACAACGCAGCCCTGCTGCTGACATCGCGCCGCGGAGAGAGCGGCAGCGCGCGACGAGGAAGCAGGGCGTGTAAGAGGAAAAGAAAATGGATGGGATAAAGGCTGCGGAGATGTTCGATTTGCCACCGCCCACGCTTCAATACTATGAAGGATTAGGTTGAGGGGAGCAAGAAAAAGAGAACTGAGGGGATCGAAACGATGCACCTTTTGCCCGATTGGGGTGGAAATCACCAGAAACACACACACACACACACACACACGACATATGCGATTCACTCCAACCGCAGCTCCACTGCACTTGAGGCCTGACGATCTTGTATCCCCAGTCCTCTAAGAGAGAGAGGCCAATCTGTCAGATTATGAGGCAACTTTTGGCCTTGGTGCCCATTCGTCCCGCATACTCTTCCGTAAAGTAAGTAGTGAGTGATCAGAACGGTACATCTCATAGAGCCGGTCTGGATCAACACCCAGACAGCAAAGTGACACCAGAGAGAGAGAGAGAGAGAGAGAGAGAGCGGCAACATCGAACCAAGGCAACGTCATCTCACTCACCTTCTGCTACATGAGCGACTCCCTGAAAAGTCAGATCAGCAGTCGGACCAAGATGCGTCGGCGACAAATTGTTGGCAAAGTCCTCGCATTCCGCCGTCCTTCCATGATCGAGAAACAAAGGGCCAGGAATATCAAGACGGTGAGCTTATGGGGTTGATCGATCTGGGCCATCAAACTCCTGCTGTCTCGCTGAGCGACACGATTTTTCTCGGTTTCCTGCCTTGCTTGTGACGAGAAGATATCCGGGACTTCTGTTGAGGGCCTTGGATGATGTCATGTACAATGGATGATTTTGTAGTGCGCAAGGATAGCCTTTTTTTTTTTTTTTCTTTCTTTTTTTTTTCTTCTAGAAACCAAAGAGATGGTGGCCGCGAGAAGACGATGCTCCAAGTCTTGCTGTGTATGCTCTTGGAGGATGGAGCATTCCTTACGCTGACATTTTGTCGACCATATATTTCCATGTGGCGGCGAAGCTAGACGCAAATGATGATGTTGAGACTGAGCATCATCATGTAGGGCTGGCTCTGTATTCAACGTTGTGGTGTTGCTCGTCTCCATCGGGGGGATCAAGGAAGCATGCGGGGAGGCTACTAGCAGAGGGCACCACTGATGGGGGGTTTGCAAGTATTGAGCCATTCTTCACTCCCTTGACCTCAGAACAGCCCACCATTGCGGTGCTGAGTGTGGTCAATGAACTCTTGATGGCGTGTAATACGTACCCAAACAAGCTGCGCCGCCCCGGTTACCCCAGACCTCGACTCAGCACCCGGTCCCGACTCACGACCCCGGCGCCAAAGACTTACAACTTACGTAGCTCTTACAGCATTCTGGTGCTCCGACACCATCAAGACGGGCACTCAAGCAAGCAGGCGAGCACTCGGTCACTCAGGCGAGCCAACCTGGCATCGGGAAATAGTGATCCGGCTGCATGTCGTCGTTGTTCTCTCCGCTCAGACACGCACCACAATGTACCTACCCCAGACGGAGGTCTGCGGCCCGAGACGTCTACAAATCGATCGCTATCTGTGGTGCCAAATGGACAATGGCTTCGTAGCGCTTCTGTCCCGCTTACTCGCCACGTGCATTTCGCAGAGGTGCCCGGCTGTCTGGGTTACTCTACGAAGCGCCCGCAATCTACAAAGTGCCCTTTGTTTCAAACGAACCGCAAACCATTGGCCAAACAGTCGGAAAAGACAGAGGCATCCAAGATTGTAGTTTGTGGTCAGGGCAGGCCGCTCGTGTTGTCCTTGCGCGTAGGTACGGGCCGCCGCCGCCGCCAGTGGGCGGAGGGGTCCCGTCGAGGTACCACTCTGCCAGGACAGCAGTTCGGTGCCCGATGTGACAGGGCGCACAGCCGAGCCATTGGCAAAAAGGGCAGGTCGTTTGACGGCCGAGGTGCTTGCCTTGGTCGGGGGATGGACGCAAGCTTGATTGCGAGTCCGTCGCGTCAAGTCGACATTGAAATGACGAAACCTCGGAGGGAAAGAATAGTAAACGACTGGACCTGCCCAGTGCCACGTGCGGGCGGGAAGGCAGTGGAAGGCTGGGCTGGACCTGTCTTTGCCGCTGGTTGCGCAGTCGAGACTTGGATGCTCGCTTGGTAATGTGGGTGGATTGCGAACTTGATCTGCACGTCAACGAACAGCACACGTACGTCATGGATGGCAAAGCGCCCGATTTTCCGCGACAAAAAGAAACTGGAAAACGTCAACCGCGAGTCTGATTCTGCCGGCAGAAAAAAAGAATTCATTCACACGTTATCGTCCTAACCGGATGATGGCGTCGAGGACGAACGCTTATGACGCAAGAGTAGCGGGCGCAAGCATGAAGGCAACAAATGAAAAAGTGGAAATTGGACGTTCGACTCGTACGGTCCAACGGGACGGGCAGAGGCCGAGACTGTGCAGCTCGGCGACTGAAGAGTACAATTAGAGTTGCAGCGGAGCAAACTCCTCCCAGCAAACGACGCCATAGCCTACCGGATGCGGCATGTCTAGACGGGGTTGGTCGTGGAAAAGACTCCGGGAGATCGACGAGCATGATGTAGGCCAAGCGCAGATTGTGAGCAGATGAGATGCAGATGGGAGTTGATCTCGAATTCTGTTGATCGCCATGACAAGCTGCATCGAGCAGATCAGATGGGATGGCGATGTGGTCAAGTGCGAGGAAGCTTTGTGGAGGTGGAGCTGGGTTAGGGACGCTTGGATGGGGAAAACGGTGAAACGACTACGAAGCAGCCAACAGTCAGCTGGAGGACTGATCCCCGAGAACTGCGCACCAGGCACGCTGGCCTCGTGTCGAGGACATGCACGCGGCGCCTTGGAGGTTCCTTGTTGAAGCCGTGGTGGCACTGTACCTGTGTTGGTGTTTCGCTGACGGGCAAGCAGGCAGCAAAATGGATGCACAAGTACTCCCCCGTGCTCGTACGTATAGCCCTATTCACTTGATTGACCGAGGCTTGTCTCAACCGAGCGTCCCATCACAGCCTTGCTCCGCGCGTCGTGAAGAAGGGCAGGGCAAACAGTCAGCCACGAGACTCGGAATGTTGCTGTGGTGGTCGACCTGAAGTACGCCCGATGTCGCAGTACTCTGGCCGTGGGATGTCACATCGCAAAAGGGATCCCGCACACAGCTTGTCCCTGACTGACCTGATGACGAGGCGCCGTGACGATGTTCGCCAGGGACAAGCAACGAAAAGAGGTAGGTGTGCTACTATAGCCCGACCCCCACACTCCAGGAAAGCTACAGCCCGCTGGGCTGGCGGAGAGGTCGCCGTCTGCCCGGGCACCTTTGTCGCTTTGCCGCAAATGGAAATTCCGCGCGACACAAACGCGGGGGCGCGGGCGGCCCGTCGACCACGTGGTGCGATGCGGCCAGCTTTCCAGGCCGTGGGATAGCATCGCGAAGAGGTGTCGAGTGTGGGCGTCGAGCGGGAGACTGGCTGGCTGGCTGGCTGGTTGGTGGGGGAGAGGTTGGTGGAAGAAGCGGTCTGTTTCGACTGCATACTGGTGGTGGTGGTGGTGGTGGTTCTGCCGGCAGAAAAAACGAGCCCAAGCTGTGTGCGACGGACAGGAGTCGCACTTCTGGTCAGCCATGTCCAATTTCGGACACAACAGCGGAGAGCGTGTGGACATGATTGATGAGATGAAAGGGTCAAGTGCTGCTGACAGGCCGAGGCCGAGATGCTGAAACCGGCCACCGCGTCGGGCAGGTGTTTCTGCAAAGGCCGCCAAATGTTCAGCTCTCGGACGCATCACGTAATCAAGTTTCTCGAGGCACAAGTCTAGCCCACCAGTTTCGTCCGGACGCCGGCCGAATCCCGCGGCAAACCACCAACGACAAAGACGCGCGAGCCGGTCGCAGCCGGGAGGTGAACGCAAGCACGCTCTCTGTGGATTGGACAAAGCCCGAGCTCCGCCCGGATCCCAAATTGCTCACCTGGCACAGCACTCACTGTTGCGGGCTCGAGGTTGGAGGTTCTGGTAGGACAGAGGGCAGGATAGAGTAGAGCAGGGCAGCAACAGTATGGCGGTTGAAAAAAAAATGAAAAAAAAAAAAAAAAAAAAAAAATGAAACGAGCAGATGAAGCGCGAAGAAGCGAAAAGATGCAGTGGTGATTAGACGATGGTGGTGGATGAGGGATCCATGGCGGCAATCTGATCCGGATCCATATCCCTCGCTCCCTCGCTCCCTCGCTCCCTCGCACGGGCAACGCAAAAGATGTGGTCTGTGCACAAGGTACAGCCAGCCTCCAGCCTGCCGGAAGACGGTTCCTGGCACTTTGGCTCTGGCTGGCCTGGGCAGGGCTGGGCAGGGACAAGACGACGAGAAAATTTTTGCAAAAAGAGGCGAAAATTGATAATGAAAAGTGTTCACCGTGGTCCAGAACGCCGTCTTCAAAATCTTCATCCATCTGCCATCTTGGACTGAATTTCGCCAGACCTTGCGATGGTGAATGCCTGAAGCAGCATCAGCATCCGCGTGAGGCAGGAACCTTGATGTCTGTCTCTCGCGACTTTCGGATGAGAGCAATCAATCCGCGGAAAAGAGCTTCAAGCCACAGTGAGAGTAGAAAACCTGCAAGAAAAAGCCCCCTCCCTGGTCAGTTGAGTGAAAACAGTGGGGAAGAGCAAAAGATTGCAGCCCCCAGGTCCGCTGTCCCAACCAACACCAACAGTTTGCGGGCCAAACAGCCAACCAACGCCCAACAAGCGTTCATCGTGAGAAAGAACAGGGAAGAAGAGTGAGAAGGAAAAAAAAAAAAAAGTTGAATAAAAATGGATCGGATTCGCCTCCGTCTCGCTACATCCACTTAAAATCCGGCCCGGCCAAGATTCTCCCCCGGCGGCCCCGCAACACTACCACCACCACTACCACCACCATCACCACTTTTGATTCTCGTCATCGTCGGCCGTCCTGTGGCGAGCGAGAGTGAAGCCTACCTAGGGCATACAACACAAGGTCAAAGGGCATGGCAGTTCGAGAAAAGAGTGGGCACCGGGCATCGTGGTTTAGCCTGCCAGCCCCGCCACCTGCAGCAGCACAGCATGGCTTCGCGGCATCGCATCTTCATTCTGCTGACTATAGTCATCCCTTCACCGCTTGTTTCCGGCTGCCTGCCACGGATTCGCTTGCCGAGGCAGGCTCCTTGAACATGTAGGGCTGGCTGGTTTCTCGTCCAACATACTCACACAAGAGGACCAGCCTTGCTCGTCGCTGTCTTGCGCCTTGTTGGTCAACTGCTACAGCCACTGCTGCATGAAGACGATGACTCCAAAGTTCCCCGCTCAGCGCATCTCGCACTCTGCCCTCTCTTTTTTTCGTTTTCCCATTCTTCGTTTCCCTCGACGTGCGATGCGAAGCAAACCACGCGCCCCATCACCAACACGCGCATCGTCAAACAGCCAGGCCAAGGCAAGGTGCCCCGTGGTCCGTGACCCTGGAATGTCCGGACTCTGGCGTTCCCGTGCTTGGTTTCTATCCTTCTATCGATTTGCAGAGGCAGACCAGAGCACGTACCGTACACATGATCGCAATTGATGGTTGATGATCTGCCCGGCGCGCCGATCCCACTCGTGCATCCGTATAGGGGAAATTGTCCGCCATCCGTCCTTTTCCTCTGCGCAGCCAGCCGGAGGAAAATCGCGAGTGATCCTGCGGCACGCTCGTCCCGCGCTGTGCTTGTCAGTCCTGTCAGACATGTCAGCAAGGCAGGTTTTTGTTTTAGCGAGCGTGCATGAAGAGGAAGGGCATGGAAGGGCTTGTCGCAGTCGTTCTCTCGACTAACTACTGCAGACAGCATGCATGCAATGCATGAACGGTTGAGGGGAACAACTCATCGTCTTCCCCACACTGTGCCCTGGCTAGGTAGTAGTTTGCATGCACTTGCTGCTGCCAACCAAATGACGCCTGCGCAGGTGTGCGACGAGGGGCGCAGCCGTTGTCAGTCAGTCACTGTCGTCTTGTGGCTCAAATTTACCAGAGGTCACAATGCACATGCTGCATCTCTGTTGCCCGTTTGTATGCAGGGAGATTCGTTGATGCCATCGAGCCAGCAGCACGTGGACCCCGGAGCATCTCAAGTGTCCATTCCGAACTGAACCAAAGGCGTCGGATCGCGTCGCGTCGCGGCGCCGTGCGTTCTCCCAGCTTTCAGCATATCCACATCCGTGCAACAACAATGTCGACACAAAGCGCGAGAATCTAATCAAAGGAAAACAAGCAGAGCACCGCCATTGATCAACGAACCATTCAAGCCAGGGCCAAGACCAATCGACAAGCCACGCACGAGGCCAAGGCCAGGCATGCGCGCCGTCGTATTCGTTTCTCTCAAAATCCCCTTCCCCTTCTTGCCCCGCTGTCCCGAACGCATGTCTGTACTACTACAGCGGAGGAGGGTACGCGCTACGGCGGATGGATTGACAGTCCCGACGCGCCGGGGCTGGACGAGCAGCTAGCCACCTAGCCTAGATAGCCGGCGAAAAGCGAGCCACGCCCTGGAAAGACGAAAAAAAAAAAAAAAAAAAAAAAAAAAAAGGGACGTGAATGATCTAATCTGCCTTTGCCGCGGTTGGGCGACGCCGACGAACAAGGAACGGGAAGCTTGCTTGCTTTCTTCCTTGCTTGTGTACCTTACCGGCCGGTACCGTACCCGGCCGACTCGATTTGGTGCCCTGCTCGACCAAGGCACGCCGGCAAGCTGCCGCCTGGCGGAACGAGACGTTTCCGCGCCACTGGCCTGCGTTGCTGGTACGGCGGGAGTGGCTGTGGTTGGCTGGAAGGAGCTGCGCCACAGGGTCCACTTTATTCGTCTGGTCCTTTTTGGTCCTGTTCCGAGGCATATTGCGTCTTGTTCCGGTCGTGGTGAAGAAACAAGCAGGGGGGGGGGGGACAATTAGAAAACCCAGAGACGAATCTTCATCACCTCTCTACTCATGAAACAAAGAAGAGACAGACATGGAGAGAGCAGACTCGGCAAGCAAGCATCTTCGGAAGCACCGACAAACATAAAGGATACCAACATCAATGACAACAGAAGTCTACCCAGACGAATCCAATTGACTCGACACTACTATCGTCCTCGCCATTGTTCCGCTCACGCCCCGTCCCGCCAGTTAGCTAACCCACCCATCCATACTTTCGTCATCACAAATCAACAAAGCAAAAACCAAAAAAAGCTTGGCACCTTTTCACATCTCCGCTTCTCATCCGCGCCCTGCACGGCAGTACGTGCGGTCCCCGCCGCCGCCGCTGTACCGGAGAAATGTATCGCGCCGAGCCCTTCTTGATCAGATTGCATCATCTCCGCTTGCTGAATTCCTCCTTTCTCCGCCTCCGCCCGTATCCGCCATGCCCTCTTGCTCCGTGGGTGGTTGTTCTGTGGATTAGTTATGCAGACGGAGAGAGGAAGAGAGCGGGACGGCGGGCAATGGAGTTGTGAGAGAAGATGATGCCTTGGCGGACCGCGGATGAGCGGAAGTATCGGGTGCGGGTGCACTCGAGATGGGCTGATGGATGAGCTAACGGGAAGGGAGAGTGTGCGAATTGAGTAAGCATTGAGGGCGAGGTAGAGGGTAGAGAGGAGGAGAATGCAGCGGACAAGTCTTGTAGCTTCCTGCGAATGCCGCGGCGCAAGAATCATTCGCCTCAGTGTTGTAGAAGTCGACTGCACCATGGCACTTTGCAGCTTACACAGCTTACAACAATTGTAGTTGTTGGAAGGAGTATGGGCAGTGGAACAGCCGTCCTACCTACCTACCGTAGTTTCCTTCCACTGACATCAATGCCACATGGCAGCGACATGGATGATGGCATCTATCGACCGTGGTAGCTTTCAATGATGTCACACATACTCGATGCCGCCCGCAAACTGAACCCCCATGCATCAAGGTGCTCTCCTACGTCAGTACTGCGCGTACATAGTCAACGCATCATCATCCTTCAAAAGCCGCGTGCCCTTCCCCATTACCCCAACTTCACACCTCACTTTTCCCCCACCCCATCTTCGCCTCGTGGGATGTCGCCTTATCGGCCTGAAACTGACCGGCAAGGCGCTCAAGCCCTTGCGCACTGGTGCTCTTGTTGCTTGCTACCTAGGTACCTGTACTCTGCTCCGCTCCGCTCCGAAAGCGAACGGGATGCACGCCCCTCGGCGGCCGGGCTCGCTTGTATCCGCGTTTCCGTCCATCTCGGGAGGTCAGGTGGGGGAGGAGGGGCAGGGCAGGGCAGGGCAGGGCAGGGCAGGCAGGCGGATGGGTTGCCTTGTTGGGCAGTTCCGTCCGCGCGTGCGAGGTACGAGGTGCGAGTTAGTTGCAAACGCGACAGGGAGACTGGGAGATGCGGGAGTGGACGAACGGAGGTGGTCGGTTGCGGTTGTTTTGATGGTCGACAACGAAATTACTTAGATTGAGAGAGTGGTGAGGTAGAGACTGCAGAGGCAGACAAAAGGCCCCCGGGGCCTCGTGCTCTCTCTCTTAGGCACGCTCACCTTGCACGCGAGAATACGGTGCTGGTAGGTACATGCATGTAGGCGCGCACGCGGTCAGGTTGTACATCGCATTCCATTACCTGTGCCTATCTATCTGTCTTTGGTAATATGTTGTACCACCCACACACATACACACACACACGCATGCCCAGTAAGGCAGGCAATAGTCAATCAACTCGGTTTACTTACTTCATCATTCGTGCGACGGCTGGCCGCAGTAAGTCAGTCACGAAATAAGCTCAACCACCCTGCCCCATCCGCTCCATCCTTGCCTCGCCGCCGCTGCTGCCGCTGCGGTCGCGTTTCTCGCGCGTAAAGCACCCCTACCCCGCCTTGCTTCTCCGATGATCCCCTTGTCCCTTATTTCTCGCGCGTAAAGAGCTTGCGTTGCAAGTTGCGTTGCAAGGAGAGTGAACGAACGGGAACTGAAGTGGAAACATGCTCAACATTGACGCGCGCTGGTTTATCGTGAGAATGAGTGCGTGCTATCTGCCAGTCTGGTCGCTTCCATTTTGACGATGAGGAGCTGCTACTGTTACTGTTACTGCCTGGATACCTTCTCAATCTGGGCTTGCTTGTCTGTCTGCTTGCGCCTTGACAAAGCAGTGTTCTTGCCCTTTGCTGTTGGGTAGGTACCTCCATTGTTTTCTCGCTCCCAAGCCCTTCAGCTCCGGCACCGCCTCAACCTCGCGGATGATACGCCATCATGGCGTTTAAGCGGTGAAAGCAGCTGTATCATTAGCAGCAATGACGGGGCAAACGTTTGGCGAGTAAGTAAGGGCAGGCATGTCGGTCTCAGGATGCAAACAAGGTGTTCATCCCATGCCATCTCGTCGCGTCTCAAACACCACCACCACCACCACCACCACCACCACCACCACCACTACCACAACACGAAACGCAGAACAGCACGGAAGACGATAGGCGTTTAGGCAGTAAGAAAGCTAGATAGGTTGATGGTCGGTCGGCGCGCTCTCCGCGTCCGACGCTGGGAATGTTGCCCTACCGGTATCTTCCATCCATCCATCCATCCATCCATCCATCCAGTCAGCCAGCCAGGCAGTCATCCAAGTCGAGACAAGACGTGCAGACTATCTGCTTCGCTTCGCTCGTCTTCCACTTACCCACCGCTCATTGCTCAGCAGGCAGACAGGCAGGCAGGCAGGCAGGCCAGAAGGCAAGCAAGCAAGCAAGTCAGCGTGTGGGGGTGCTTGCGCGCGGTGCGGTGCTCGGAGTGCGAGGGCAAGGGCGTGCGTGGGTAAGGTAGGTAGGGCGAACGGAGGGCGGGCGGAAACGGAGGACAGGCTAGGGAAGCCAGACCAGGCGAGGCGAGGCGAGGCGAGAGGTGGAGGAGGGGTCACATGCCGCGAGTTTTTGTTTACTGACGGAGGGGGTCCGACGTGGATGCGCGGGTGCGTGGGTGCGTGGGTGAGGGAGGAGGGCGGGATGACTTGCGCGCGCGCGCACACACACACACACACAAAGGGAAGTGAGGTGAAGCTCGTGTTGGTACATTTGTTCTGCCGTCAAAAGTGAGGTTGGCCTTGTTTTGCTATTGAGTGGGTGAGGGCAAGAATGAGATGAGTCGCTTTTCTCACCTGCTTTGATTGATGGAAAGCACATGCATGCAAGCAGTCAGTCAGTCACAGTCACAGCCATCAGGGTCTGCAGCAAGTAAGCACAAGTATGGCGGATAAGTCGGTTTTGGATTGGATTGGTTGGATTGTAGCTTGTAGTAGTTGTAGAGTGTGGTGGGGTAAGAGAGGAGAAAAACAAAAGTCGTCTGGGGTCTCGACCGTCTGCGTGCATAACAAAGGGCAGAGGGAGAACCACTGCAGACAATGGACAACGAGTAACCAAAAACGCCGGCGCGGAATTTCCCATCGCGCATCAAAATCCTTTGTTTCGAATCCTTGATCCATTCCCATCCAGACCCGCCGATGCTTCTTCTTCGTGAGACAAAAAAAAGGAAATAGGTATCAGACAAGAGTGCCCATAACGCCGCGCTAATGATTACGGAAAACGCCCAGTCGAATCAAACAAAGAGGTTGTTGTGGTAGACAGGCAGTTAACATGTCGCAATCATTGGTGCGTTTTGTTGCGGTATGAGGTAGTCGTCGGTGATGAGGGCGGCGTCTTTGCGGTCGTAAAAGGCCGTTGTTGAGATGGCCTGCCTCTCCTTCTCGCTGTACTCTAGAGCGGCAGGTTGAGGCGGAGTGGTGGGAGGCTCCTCGTCTGAGTCGCTGTCCTCTTCGTGGACCAGCTCGGGAGGATGTTGTTGCGAGGGCGTGCGGGTAAGAGCGTGTGCCTCGTCAAACTCGTCGTCGACGTACTCCTCGTCGTCATCGTCGTCGTCATCTACTTCAGTGGTGGTGATGACAACGGGAGCTTGGGCGATGCCGCGGAGGGGAGGGATCATGTCAAAGGCCTCTGCGTCTTCGTCGTAGTCCGAGTCGGAGTCGCTGTCGGAGGCATCCTCGTCATAGTCCTCCATGACCTCCTCGTCGATGGTGTCGACCCACTGGATGTGCTTTTGCTGGGAGCGGGCGGCGTTGTTGACGGTCTTGTTGAACCAGGCCTCCTGCTCACGCTCGGCATCGGCAAGGTCGAGCATGAGCGAGTCGAGAAGGTTCGCGTGGCCGACGAGCAACCGAAGGTCGTGGTCGCTCTTTTGGGCCTCGTGGGTGAGCTTTGAGCGCGCCGAGGCGGCAATGTAGTAGGTTTGCGAGAGGCTCATCTTTTGCTTCTTTGCTGGAGGAGCGGCAGAAGGGTAGACGGAGCGAGTGGTCTCGGCGGTAAAGGGCTCAAAAGAGGATTGTATGCGGAGGTGGGATGGCATTGTGGGCGGCTTTGTATATGTGGAGAGCCTGGGGAGTGAGTCAATAAATGGTTGGATGACGAAGATGACTAGGCGGAGACGTACCTGAGAGGCGGGCGGTGAGTAGGCGGCAAGGCGGTGGATCTGCGTGGTGGTGGACCGGGGGGTGGGCAGTTGGCAGGGACAAGCAGCGGAGATGTTTGCGAGATTGTTTGAGTCGAACTGGGTGTTTGTGGGTGTTTATCCTGAAGAGTCCTGGAGTGGTGGGAGTGGATGATGGGATGTGGCGGAGGGCGCGGGCTCGTTCTTATGTCCTTCTGGCACGTTGGTGGTGCCGGTGAGGGTGGACTTATTGCTCGGGAAGACGGCGTTAGGGTGGATGGGCGCGCCCCCTGCTCACCGCTCAGGCGCAGGTGGATTCAATGTCATCGGGTCCGAGAGCGAGTGTGCGACCCTTGGCTTAGACAGCGCCAAGTCGCTGCCTGTCCGTCCGTCTTCGGTCGCCCCGGCCGGCCGTCGATATCCTGGCGATGGATTTGACTGCCCGCGCCCTCGCCCGACAGACCCACCGCTTTCTTGCTTGCTTGCTTACTTGCTGTGCGTGCTGTGCTGTGCAGGGCTGCGCGTTACAAGCCACCGCTACTATAGGCAGACAAGACGTTCATTCATTCATTCATTCATTCATTCACTCACTCTCCATAAAGCGCACCATTCGTCCGCAGCGTTTACCTCATCCGGGTGAGTCACGGCTGCAGGCGGACAAACAGTAATGGACAGGACAGTAATCCAAGCTGCGAGGCCCGGGACGGCTGATGAGGTTTTCTCGGCGGTCGGATTTTGGCTGCCGCGACCCGCGAGCTTCGTCCTTCTGGCTCGGCAACGCCTCGTCCGTTTATCTTGCTCGCATTGCATACATCTCTCCCTTACGCAGCCGATCATTCTGGCTTCCGGTCCGCCATAGCTAGCTACAGTATACTTTCGCTATCGCTTCACTTCCAGCGTGCACATCACTTCCGCCGGCCCTTTGCAAAAATCAGCCACCATATTACTCTTCATGACTAACTCTTGCTAGTGAATCCGGTCGGCGACAAAGTCTGCACGGCGATTACACATGTCCTGATGCGTCATTGGGCGGTCTTTACTGGCTTAACTCCATCCCCAGACGGTCGGAGCATAGGGCTGGGCAGATGACAAAACCTCCGCATCAGGACTCATTGATGCGCAAACTCTGCCTGTTGGTTGATCAAGAATGCTCTCCTCGGCCTGTCCGACAGGGACTCATGCAATGCGACGGCATCAAATTGTCGAGTGCATGTACGGTGAGCCCTCGCGCCATGTGTCCCAAGGCAGCATCTCAGGGCTCAGCTGAGTAACACAGCCCGACCAGCTGGACAGGCACATGCGCTCGACTCCTGCGTTCCTGAATTTGCTTTGTTTCTCTTCCACTGTTGCGGTCGTGGCTCCCCCGCATTACCCTGTGCTGTGGTTCCTGTACGCAGTACGGCACCGGATCGCTGCCTCGTCCGTCGGTCTCGTCCGTGTGTGACGCTATGGCTATTTCAAGCTCTCCCGGCCCGTGGCTCTCAAGTCAGGTCGTCGCCGACACGGAGACGGACACCGCCCGATCCGTCTGCCGACCAATGACAAAACTCTCTCGAGATGAACGGTACGACCCGAGCACCGAGGCCCGCCCATGACGTCTTTGTTCCTCTCTCCAGTCTGTCCCCGTCTTGTCCCCGTTCCTGTCCACTCCCCAATGTGCTGCAGAGCCGCATATGCAGGGTTACTGCTCCTCTGCCAAAGCAACAAGCCGGCACGTGAGCTGCGGCTCTCCCGAAGCCGGGGAGACGGACGCCGGCCACTTTTGCCCTGCTCTGCTCTGATTCGACCGTCATCATGTCGCTGCTTATGCCCCAAATCGTCCTCAAAGACTCCAGCAGCCAACAAAGCGGACCAGGCTCCGTCGCTGCTGCCCTTTCATTCTGATTCATCCACGACCGTCCCTGATCAGCGCTCTGTCCCATGGCACTCGACGCTTTGCTTGCCCTCCACACTATCGATTCCGCATCGTTTCTCTCGTTTATGAAATTGCGCGCTGCCTAGGCGTCGGTCATGTGCGAGTGGAGGCCAAAAATCCTCCCCTCGCTTCTCTGCCAACAAAGATTCCAAGTTGAGATCTGCAGTCCCTTCATCTGACGTGGATTGCTATTTTGCGCCAACCCCCACGGCAGCCCACTCTTTCTCTCTCTCTCTCTCTCTCTCTCTCTCTCTCTCTCTCTCTCTCGCACCCACTCCAGAAGAATCTCACTCGGTCTCGGATCCGCTTCGACACGGTGCCCTTTCTGCGCGGTGGAGTTCCTACACGGGAGAACCGCAGGTAGGAGCGTTCGTCTGTGCTTGATCAATAGGGCCCCCACCCCTGTCGCCGATCTCTCCCATCCATTTGGGTCTTGTGGGGCTGTCTCGCACTCGCTGATTTGTCGCCCTGTGCTGTGGGGCTGTGGCGCCGGCCTGGGCTGCACAGCCTCTTGTCATTTCGAGCATCCACTCGTTGCTCTTTCTTTCCTGTCGAGCTGGCGCAGTGACGTTGTCGCTGCTGACTTGATTGCTGACCCTTTGGTTTGGCACTCAAAAGCCATGAGGCTGGGTGCCAGAATTCGTGGCACACAATGAATGAGCAAATGGTGAGCGTTCGTACCGTCCCGCGATGTCATGACAGGAAGCATTCAAGCTACCTTGCTTCAAAGCCCCGAGGAGGATTCATGTCACCACAGGAGATGGTGACGGTGACACGGTGTATTCAAAATCCTGATGGAGGACGTGGCGTTGGCAAGAGGTCGTGGAGTGTTGACAGGAGAAGATGAACGCGAGATGTTGCTTTTCGAAAGAACAGAGAAGCATTGCTGCTGCAAGGCCTGGACGCATTCTGGGGTTTTCTCAAGTTGCAACTCTGACTGTTGGGTCTCAA
The DNA here is from genome assembly GCF_038021145.1 of Phyllosticta citriasiana. NCBI lineage: Eukaryota > Fungi > Ascomycota > Dothideomycetes > Botryosphaeriales > Phyllostictaceae > Phyllosticta > Phyllosticta citriasiana. Next base: position 411,317 of record NW_027117292.1, read on the forward strand.
AGAGGCAACGACAAGGTTCCCGAACACATCAGGATCTGCAAGGGAAACAAGTGTGTGGGAACCGGTTACCTCGATGACTCGATGCACGAGCGGCTACCAGGAGAAGCGGAGGTGAGCTTCTTTGCTCTGTCTACTTCTGGGAAATCCGAGCTCGGGACCATCTATGGGCCCGGCAACGTGAAGATGGAGGCCGCTCACCCGTCCACTCGCAGCGACGACAAATGGCCGAGAAATGTCGTAAGTGCCATTGCCATCCAAGAGACACACGATGGAAGTGGTGTATTTCGTCGTGTAGGGTTTGGTATCATCTCTTTGCTGGCCTGGGCCGAGCTGAAGCGAGAATGGCGCAGCATTGTACTAGAATAGTCGCCGGCGTCACCTTCAAGCCTTCAAGAACGGATACATAAGGTATCGTAGGTGTCCTTGCTGGCGTGTACCTTTCTTACCGTGCTTAGAGCAGAGCACAAGGCGCTCCTGCCACAGTGGGTATATAAAGAAATAACACCCGGTCGGTATGGACTACACCTCGCCAAGCGCAGTTGTGGAAGTGGACGACTGCTCCTTAGGTGTGGCTGTAGCCGTGGATGACTGCTCCCGAGGTGCGGCTGTGATGGCGGATGATTACCCCCTAGGCGTGGCTGGGACGGCGGACGACTACTCCCTACCTGGAGGATGTCGGCGGCGAGGGCGGGAAGCCCAAGCCAAAGTTGTCCAAAACAGCCAGTGAGTATAGCCGGATTTGAAGAACGCAGAGATCTAATGTCTGCAATTTCTAGAGCATCATCGGAGGCGCAAGGAGAAGCTGGCGCAGTTGACGAGGGAAAATGAGGAGTTGCATCAGAAATTGGAATATCAAGGCGATGAATGGGAAGGGCAAGGGTGACGCAAAGGGCGGCGGCGATGTCCATATGAAGGATCTGCCGGTCAGAAACGCTACTTCGTAGATTGTCGACTACATGTAGCAATGGATGCAGTATTACTACAGGTAGGTATCTATAGAGAAAGTTGTAAGAAACTGTAGCAGCAACTCGGAGTTGGTGCTTCTTTTTGGTTTCGCATGACTGGTAATTCTTGCCTTGCGTTTTGATCAGTAGCAGGAGCGCGCCTTCTACTCTAAGCACGGTGTTCCCTTGGGAAACGACAATTCAACTCTCTAGCCTCAGGGCATCCTCTGCCTCTTCTTGTAGTCTCATACTGGATACAGCCTTGCGTCCTGAAAGATGGACGGAACTTTTTTCGAGACTTCCTCTAGGGAGCAGTCGTCCGCCATCCCAGCCATGCCCAGGGAGCAGTTATCTATATCTATCGCTGGAACCTGTGGTATCATTTCTTTCTGCACCCATTGTGCTGGCGGCTTTGAACAGCTTGGGCTTGGGCTTCTCCCTCTCACCGCCGCCACCTTGCTGCTGCTGCTCCTGCTGGCGCGCCGCGTTCTGTTTCTTCTCGCATAGAGCATAACACGAAGGCGCCCCTACTACTGGTCAAAAATTAAGGCAATAGCCACCTGTGGTGCCAAAACGAAAAGAAGTGCCAACTCTAACCAGGTGGAACAGAGGTGGTGATGACAGCCGATTGCCTCTATGTGCTACCAGCTGTAGACGGAGCTATTTTCAAACATTTCAAGGACATTGATCTGGCTTAGAAGTAGCGCTACATGTTACCGGGGGCGCGGAATCCCCTCCCTTCCCCCCCTTGCTCCACTTTTCCCCTTTTTCCGCCCCTTGGCTGCAATAAGATATGCCGGTATACCAACAAAAAAAAAGGACTCTCGTCTTTGACGAGAGATGGCTCTCTCCGACGGGGAATCGAACCCCGGTCTCCCGCGCTTGAACTACATTGTAGTGACAAGCGGAAATCATCACCACTAGACCATCGAAGACGTTGTGGTTGAAAGTATACCGTGAATGTTTAAATATCTAAATACAAATATCTTAAGTTAGGGCTGGGGCAATATGGCCCGTGCGCACAGGCAAAACAGTGCAACAAAAATCTGGACGAAGACATCTTGACAAACTCTCAAAGTCAACCACCGGAAGGCACTGTAATTATGCAGGAACAAAGCTTGGTCAAGTCCCCAGCCACACAGATGCAAGACGGACAGCACGCAGTTGCAATTGATGAGGCGGTGTGTGGGTGATCGTCGAGCCGACTTGCAAGAGTGGAGCAAAGACACGACATCATGACTTGCGGAAAAGCACAGTGACCGTTTTTTCTTTTTCCACTCTGCCGGGTCGCTTTCTGCTGCCCATCTGCCCCTGCGGCTGGCGTCGAGACGTGGCAGGGAGTGGAGCACCGGTCAACAATCACTGCCACAGCCAACTGTCCTCCAAGCGCCGACGCAAATCACCTCCACGCCTCGATTTTTTTTTTTTTTTTTTTTTTTTTTGGATGAGCTGTCGCATCGGTCAGGAACATCATCTTGGATGGTATCTCGCGGGCATGGCAGAATTCCTCCATGGACATTGCCCGCTGCGACCTCGTTTGGTTTAGCCTCCGCTCCGCACGCTGCGCATAAACTCCTCAAGCACACCGCTCGAGCATCTGGAATTCTTGGAGCATGAACATCGGCATCATACTCAAGTCTTCCCAATCTCAACTCTTTCTCGCACCCTGCTGGCGTTTGGCCGGGAGATGTTCAACGGTTCGGGACACTCAGATCGAAAGCAACACCCAGCATTTGCCCCTCCCCTTTTCCAAATCTCTTTGTTTTGTTCTCTGTCAATTCCTCTCATCAAATTTTTTCCCATGTCCCGTCACTTCCATCTTCAATCACGGGCAGACCAACATTGTTCATCAAATTCAGTCCCTTGCTGCAATGCCATCTCGCAGCACGCGACCCCGCACATGCAATGCCCCTTTGCTCCCGGCGCCATATCCGCCAACGCAACCACCCGTTTGTTTACTCCCTCGCCTCGGGGACCTTCTCAAGCGGGACACGTGGCCGAGGATTATGCCAATTGAAATTGCGAGGCAATGAAGGCGCGCCTGCAATTCTCTGTTTCTCCTGCAATCGGAGCCGCGCAAGCCAAACGAAACGCTGCCGCCTGCCGGACGCGCGTTTGATCTCGGCACGCGGGCGGTGCTGCTGTCCCGCCTGCGGTACCACACGCGTCGGGAGCGCGATCCCTTCCATGGTCGATACTGTACGCATCTCGGCAGCGGCAAGTGCATGCCATGCGAGCAGGAGCAGCTGCCTGTTGAAGCGGTTGACCAAGTCCCTGGCGACGCGACGCGGAAACAGAGCCCTGGCATGGTGCTTCACAGCCGCCTCTTCGCCTCGCTTTGCGCCACACCCGCTCTACCTTTTCATTCCTCAGAAGGAAAAATGCCAAATCAAGGCATGCATCAAAGGGGGCATGATCTATTGACGCCACCACGCACCCCAAGAACAGAGTGCTGACCGGCAAGCCACATCATCACCTCGTCAACAAGCTTTCATCCTCGACATCAACGTTTCGCAGACTGTCAGTCGCAGGGTGGCGCACAAATCCAAATGCTCCATGTATCAATAGCGTCAGCGCCTAGCCGACAGGCAGGAATCGATTGGGCCAAAAATACCTTCGTCATCGTCATCACGTCGAGCCAAGGCACAGAGGTAAGAGAAACCGGATTCCTTTTGCCTGCTTGATTTTTCGTGTGTGTCCGCTGCCCAGAGGGCGACGGAATGCTTCCTCCTTGTCCATTGAAATTCCATTCTGGGCTTTCGGAGCTCCGCATTGCCGTTGGGGTAGCGCTCCGTGGACTGGCAGTATCGATGCTGCAACGTCAGTGGCAGAGTGATCCGCACCCTTCCCTTGACATGTTGACGCTTAGAGGAGTTGAACTTGAAGCTTTCACGCCTCCTCTGGTTCTGACCTATCGTCTTGCTTTGTCGTCTAGGTCGTGCCAACAGCGAAGCTTAGCAAGAAAAATGAGACCTCTGCCAACAATTCAGACACTTTCTGCCGACCACTAAGCTCCTCAACCTTGCATGGGATTGAAACAGCAAAGAGCTATGGCAGAGAAATCTGCAGAGTTAGGTACACTGCAAAACAGCGATGCTTCCACCCGAGGTGTGAACTCAGAGTCGTGGCGGACAAAGTAACAAGATTGCGAACTCGAGCTTTAGTGCTTGCTATCAATCTACAGGGGATGCCGCGTACGTCTATGTTTGTATAGGGATGCCCGGCTAAAGAGTCTCGTATAATAAGGAAAGTTTCTTAGTACTATGTTAGTATAGGGGTAGTCTAGGTAGATAGTTCGTCTAGATCTCTCTTTTAGTAAGAGGGGGTTAATTTCTAACCTACCTATTATTATCTAAGTAGACTAATAGCATATAGTAATAGAAAGGAAAGGAAGGGGGATAGGAAGAAGGTATATATAGAAGAGTAAATAGTAGGTAGGATAGTAGGGGGTAATAGATTATATATATACTCTATACTAGTATTCTAGTACTATCCCTACTAGTACTATTTTTAGTTAGTATTATATAATACTTTTCCTTAGCACCTATATAGGCGTAAAAAGTAGGTAGGATTTTTAACTATTAGTATATATCTTCTAGCTAACTAGTTATCACGAATTATTAAACGGCTAATATATAGGCTTTCGCCTAGAGGCTATCTACTTAGTCAGATATATATAAAATTAAAAAGAACTTAATTAAAGTTAAGTAGTTAAAAGATGAAGTTAAGTAAAGTCTTCTTAATTATTATAAATATAGAAGATGCTATGTACTCTTCTATCTTCTATATATATTTATATAAGAAGTGAAATAAGAACTAAACTCTCTCTTTACTACGCGAATTACTACTTTAGTTATGTTATTAAAATAGATAGGAAATTAATCTTCTTATTACCGCGTGAAGTTTCGTTAGCTATTAAGTAGGCTATATATCCTTAGTAGTATTTATTATCTATTAGTACTACTAGCTTATACGGCTTAGCCGGTTTATATAGCTTAGTTATAATTAGCTTCGGCTTATTAAGTAATCGCGTAAGGGCGTAGTTATAATGTACTTACGTTACTAGTATTTAATAGCTATTTATAACGTTATATTACTAGCGTCTAATAGCTATTTACGACATTCCCCCCCTAATAGGAAGCCTAAGTTAGCTTATTAGATACTTATATAGATGACTAACTAGCGCTATCTTAGTAAGGGCGTAAAGTATAGGACTACTAGGTATATCTTATTATTAGGTATGTAGTTTAACTAACCTTCTTTACTACTACCTTAATAATAATAATAGACCTTACTTCTATTATTATATCTTCCTATTACTCTTAGCCTATCTCTTACTTAAGTAACTAGCTCTAGTAATAATAGTAAGTCCTCCCGTTTATAGTAGGTCTAAAAACGCTTAACTAATTATTACGCGATAGTATCTAATTAACTTCATTACTCTAAGCGCCCTAAAGGTAATATAATACCTTAAGAGGATGCTAAGGCAACTTAAGACCGTCGCATAAGACGTTATGTATAATTAGCTAATTATCTATGTATCTAGAGTTTTAAAAAGGTAAAGTAAAGCTAACTAGTCTAGGTATAGTACCTAGCTTCTAAGAGCTAGTATACGTTACTATTCTACCTATAAATCCTCGCGCGAATATTACGTAAGCTAATTTACCTACCTTACTTTCGCGTATACATTCTAGTAGCCGTTATATTAGCGTACTACTAAGTATACCTTCGCGTAAAAGTAATAATAGTAGTATTATTCATCTAGCTACTTTACCTATAGAATTACTAGTAGAACCTTTAGATTAGGACTTAGAGGTAGATGCTTCTAATAAGATTATAGTCTTCATCCTACGTAAGGCCTTTAAGAAACTTACTAAGGTATATATTACTACTTACTTATCCTTACGTAATAGCTTACTTATTATAGAAATTCCTTAGTGGTAATAAAACTAGCTAACGCGTAATATATATATTAGGCCTTAGTAACTTAGCTTATTATGCTATCATCCTAGTTTCTAAGGATTATTTTAACATTATATCTACGGAATCTCGTAGTTCTTTACGCGATACTTACTTAATCTAATATATAGGTATTAATTAGGCTACTAGTTATACTAAGTACTAGGATAATCTCTCTACTTACGTCTTCTATAGTTACTATAAGTTACTAGGTTTCTTATAGGGTCGTTATATGAACTACGTCTAGGGTACTAGTAACCTTAACTATACTATAAGCGACCTTACTAGTACTCATCCTCCTAATTAATACGAAAGGTATAAGGATGAGATATAGCCTAGAGAGTACCTTACTCTTTACTACGTAATAGACGACTAGGTTAATAACTTTCTCTAGGGCTCTATTAAAGGTGTAATAAGGCCTAAACTTAAGAAGTTAGCTCTAGTTCCTACTAAAGAGGAGGAAGAGGAGTAAGGGTATAAAAGATAAGGAATAAAATTAAAATAGAAAAATAGGATAGATAAGGATAATTTAGTTCATATAGATAAGGGTTATTTACTATAGCGTTAAAGGATTCTCTTTACTAGAGTATAGGCGGGTTAGTTATCTAATTATATTTCTTCCCATAATTCTTATTAGAGGAAGGCTCTTTTCTACTTTTCTAGGTTCTTTAGTAGTCTAGGGGTAGAAGGATTAGTAGTATAGAAGTCCTCTACTTTTTAGGGGGCCCTAATAAAAGAACTTACTACATACTACTTATTATCTTAATCGTATCCTACCTATTAGACCTAATACCTTAAAATTCCGTAAGTAACCTTACTTACGCGGATAAAGTTAACTTCCTATTCTTACTAGTTATTAATAACCTCGGGTTCTAGCTCGGTATATCTCTATTATAGTAATAGGTCTATAGCTGCCTTACGTAGGCGATTAGTATAGAAAAGGTTTATGACCTTCATGCTTTTTAGAAGATCTAATTCGTACGAATGTCCTTTTATTCTAGTAATCTTAAATGGTCCTACGTTAGGAGCATCTAATTTTAGATTTAGCCGGTCTATTATCTAGCTAGTCTTCTTAATGTAGATAAAGTCTCTAATATTAAAGTTAGGTATATAATAGTATTTATTAGCTTATTAGTAGTTCTTTTCTTACGATTAGCGAATTAATTTATAGGCGTACTTATAGGCCTCTTATCTTCTTTTTTAGAGAGACTAAGCTATAGACTATGTTCTACCTTTAGGTAAAGTAGTTATTATTATATAAGTAGTCTAGTCATAATATATATATAGTACGAAGCTAAGGTCTACTTCTACTAGTATAAGGCCTATAGCCTTATATAGGAGGGTAGCCTAAGCTAAGTCTATTAATAGTAGAAGATTAGACTAGTCGTTTTAGTAGTAATTAATAAAGGGTCATAGTCGGTATATAAGGACCTAATTTACTATCTTAGTAATTCCGTTTATCTAAGAGTAATAGGCTAAGTTAAAGTATTATTTAATACTAGTTAACTTATATAGCTCCTACGCGAAGGCTAAAATGAACTAAGGACCTTAATCTAATAGTATACTTTTAGGATTTCCGAAAATTCGGTAGACATAATTATAAAAAAGTTAAGATACTCCTTTAGCGTTAATTTTCTTCGTATAAGGTAAACTAAAGGTTCTTTAGGATAACCGGTCTATAATAATAAGGATATAATTAAATCCCTTTTAGTCTTACGGTATCTCTTTAAAATCTATAGCTAGGTATTACTAGGGACGGTTAGGAATTAGTAGAGGATATAGAAGGCTAGGTATCTTATTAGTAAATTCATAGTTCTAGTAGTAAATATAGTAGTTTCGGCTATATCTCTTAATTATATAAGTCTAGCTAGGCTAGTAATAGTATTACTATAATAGCTTTCGTATTTTATTAATTCTAGGATGGGTAGTAACGTAAGTAGTATATATTACTTTAATTATTCTTACGTAAAGGTTATCCTAGTTAGGAACGACTAATACGCTATAGTAAAGAAGTAATCCATCCTATAGCTTCTAATATAATTCGTTTTCCGGTTAAAGACGGGCTATTTCTCTCTATAGTTTAAGATCTAGGTTTTCTCTATTTACGCGGAGGAGTTTATTAAGGAAAATTATTAGTAGAGAAACTTCTAGCTCCATCATTATAAGTAGGACTACCTAGAAAGTAGGAATAAGATACTACTCTTATGCGGCCTTTACTTTCTCTTTTTAAGTCTTAAGTTACTCTTACTTTCTTATAAGAATATCTATAATAATGTTTTCCTTTCCTAGTTAGTAGGTAAACCGGACTTAGTACTTAGTAAGTTACTTAGCCTATCTTACTTATCGTGCGGATAATTAGTGCTTAGAAGTAAAGTATTCTAATGCTTAATAGTCTATAATTATAAGAAAAGGTTTATAAAGGCCTATAAGTATAGATCTCTATTCCTCTAGTCCTTATATAATAGCTAGGAGTTCTTTATTAGGTATTCCGTAGTAGAGTTTAGCGTCTAATATTACCTTAGAATAAAAGGATACTAGTTTCTATTCGTAATTTTCTTAATATTACGATAGAACTCCCGTAACTACTCCGTTACTTACGTCTATTTCCGTATAAGTGTCTAAAGTTAGATTATAGTTTATAAGTAGTAATTCACTATATATTAGTTTCCTAAGATTCCTAAAAGATTCTTCCTTAACTAGCCTAAGTTATTACTACTTTACTTTTAAATATAGTTTTTCTAGTAGCCGGCTAATTCGTCCGTAGTTAGGAAGGAATCTCTAATAGAAGTTATAGAATCCTAAGAAAGACTAAAGAGATTAGAGGATCGTAGGTAATTACTAGGTATAAATAGGTTTAATTTTTTACGGGTCTATTAATATACCCTTAGTAGAGATAATATATCCTAAGAATTTCGTATAAGTAGTTAAAAACTTACTCTTTTTTATATTAGCTTATAGTCCTGCTTTACGTAATCGTTATAGAACTTTAATAACGTGTTAAGTATAATCTTACGGGTTTTTAGAAACGATAAGAATATCGTCTATAAAAGTAATAACGAAATCATCTAAATAGTTAAAGAGAACTTAGTTAATAAAACGTTAAAAAGTAGCGGGCCTATTACTTAGCCTAAAAGGTAAAACGCGGTATTTAAATAGTCCGTATCTCGTACGGAAGGTAGTATATTCTTTAGACTATTCTTAAAGTTAGATTTAATGGAAAGCTTATTAAATATCTAGTTTTATATAGACCTTTCCTTTACCTACTCTCTATAAGAGTTCTAAGATAAGAGGTAAATAATATAAGTCCTTCTTTATCTAATCATTTAACTGTTAGTAGTTAATATAAATTCGCTAACTACCTCCGGGTTTTTTTACTACTAATACTAGAGAGGTGTAGGGTACGTAGCTCTTAGTAATAAATCCTTTCTTTAAATTCTCTTAGACGTATTCCTTTACTACGGTAAGCTATTCTAGAGACATTCTATAGAGGGGACTTATTAGTAGGCATAGAGAATCCTTATGCGTAAGAGAAATTTAATAATTAACTCCCGTATAAGAAGGTAGTAGCTAGTTAGACTCTTATTTTAAAAAGATATCACGGTAGTTCTTATACTTAGAGGGTAAACGATTATTAAGGTATTCATTAAAAGCTTTATCTTTATCGGCTTCGTTAATATCGTCTAGTATAATAGAATAAAGATCTACTACTTCTATTAGTATTTTTATAGGTAGGTTAATTTCTATAAGAGAAGTGAAAAAGGTTTCTTAGTTATTAACTTTAATATTATCGGAGATATATATTAAAGAAATTAATTAGTTTATCCGTAAAACTTTACTTTATGCGGATAATTTTAGAACGTTTAAAAGATTTAAAAAAGAAATTCGGTCCGGAGGATCTAACTAAACAAGTTATTAGTTACGGTAATCTAGAAGAATATAATGATATATAAGGAACTAGCGGCCTAGAATAATATTATAGCGCCTAATATCTAGTATGAAGGCGTATATTATAACTAGCTAATGTTAGAAACGGAATTATAATTAATAAACGAAATTAAGTTACTTATTTATACGTTACTTAAACCTAGAGACTTTAAGGTTCCTACTAGTAATCTTTCTTTTCTTAATCCCTAATTCCCTAAGTTATAGAAGAAGTTAAGGATAGATAAAGCTAGATCTATTTACGCTAGTATTAACTAGGGCATAAATAGGTACGGCACGACTACTAGCTATAATTATAGTTTATATAGTAAATAGGTATCCTCTAATAAGGTCATGAATGTTCATCTATAAATTAGTAATTTATAGAGCTCTAAGCTTATATCTTAGGGAGGAGACTTCCCCTAAGACTTATTATTTTCTAATAAAGAAGAGTATAGTTCTAATATCATACGCTCTTCTCCTTCTTCTTCTATTATAGTATTAACTATCTTTACTTCGGTTTCTAGGCACTATTAGATAAGGTATCTAAACTTTCTACATTAATAGTAGGGTCTAATATTACCTTAGAGTTCCGCTTTTCCTTTATATATTAGATTTTCCGTTATTACGTAAGGAGTAGATCTCTATGATGACCTTAAAAGAGGCTATTCTCTTAAACTTCTACCTATTAAAAGAGTAGATTTACCTGCTTATTCCTATTATTATTTCTTTATACGGTCTTCCTAGGATGATAAAGATACGTTTTAACCATTTTAGTACTTAATTATACTTTATGCGATAGGGTATACCTTTTAAAGGTATTCTTTAAATGAAATAGAGTCGTCTTATTTAATTCCTACTAAATAAGTTTATAGTAGGGGATCTAACGAAGAGTAAAAATCCTCTTTCTATTATTTATATAGAAGGTTAGCTTCTAAAGCTAGGTATATAAACTCTAACTAGAACTTCTAAAGATCTATAGGAATTTTATAATAAAGGTCCTTTAGCTTCTTCTTTACATCCTTTCACCGGTGTAGATTCTTAAATACTTACTTAAGCTAGTAATATAAGTTAGTATTAAGGACTAGATCATCTATCTTTACGCGGGCATAAAGAAATAGTACTAAATACTATACTACCTTACCCTATATCCTAGAGAGGATATAACTTATAATAGCTTCCTTAGTATCTATAGTAGTACCTCTTTTAAAGTAGTCCTTATTACTACGGATTTTATTATTTATAAGGCGCCGCTAATACTCGTACGTAGGGTTTTAGCTATTTATTAATTCGGGTAGGTTAGGTACTCTTAGTATGTATTTCTTCTTCTTCCGGGATCTATTCTCTTCTAAATACTATAAACTTATTAACTTAATAGTATCTTCGCACGACGAAGTTTAATGACTTAAAATCCTTTCTACTAAGTTAAGGATAACTTATTTAAGAGTCTTAATTTATATCTTTACGTAAATAGTAATATCCTAGGTTTATCCCTTTATAAGAGGAGTAATCTCGGATTAATAGCTATTAGCTTCTTCTAGTAGAATATACCTAAAAGCTTCTTTAACCTAAAATTATATCGCGTAAAAAAGACCTTTCTCTTATACTTATATATTAAGCTTAACCGGTAATAGGGAGTAAAAAGATTATAATAAGAAGGGGAGTACCTATCCTCTTCCTTCCCCTAACTCATAAGGTAATTTAGTACCTCCGCGTAAGGGTGTTTATTATTAACTACTAGACTCCTCTTAAGTACTAGTTATATAGGCTTAATTCTTAGTTATACTATCTACGCATAGAATAGTCTTCTACTTTCTTATAAGTAGGTACGGAGAGGACGCCTCCTTAATGTTTATACGCTATACTATAGCCTTATAAAGACTTCTATAGTTAATATATACTTAATGCTCTTTAGTCCTTAGATAATACTAATACGCCTTACTAAGATGACTTAAATTTCCTTCTTAAATAATAGACGGTCGTGTATAAGGCTTAGGCTATACATATAGTATACCTAGTTTAGGTATTCTAATACCTCCCTTAGGTAATAAAAAAGTAGGACGGGGATAATACCTAGAATAATCTTCTATATCTATTATAAATTATTAAACAGCTAATATATAGGCTTTTACCTAGAGGCTATCTACTTAGTTAGATATATATAAAATTAAAAAGAACTTAATTAAAGTTAAGTAGTTAAAAGATGAAGTTAAGTAAAGTCTTCTTAATTATTATAAATATAGAAGATGCTATATACTCTTCTATCTTCTATATATATTTATATAAGAAGTAAAATGAGAACTAAACTCTCTCTTTACTACGCGAATTACTACTTTAGTTACGTTATTAAAATAGATAGGAAATTAATCTTCTTATTACCGCGCGAAGTTTTATTAGCTATTAAGTAGGCTATATATCCTTAGTAGTATTTATTATCTATTAGTACCGCCGGCTTATACGGCTTAGCCGGTTTATATAGCTTAGTTATAATTAGCTTTAGCTTATTAAGTAATCGCGTAAGGGCGTAGTTATAATATGCTCGCGTTACTAGCGTCTAATAGCTATTTATAACGTCGCGTTACTAGTATCTAATAGCTATTCGCGATACTAGTATAGTTAGCTAATAACCTTTATAGAAAATATATAAAGAATTATAAGTTTAATCCTTAGTTATATTACTTACTATTTAGATAGATACTATTATACCTACTACTAGATAACCTTAGGTTAACATTATTAAGAATAATGAAGGGCTATATACTACCCTAGCTATAGTATGCTATATAGATGAATAATACTAGGCTCTTACCCTACTACTAAATAGTAATCCCCTTATTATCTAATATAGTTAGGTTTATCTAGACTAGTTATATAGTACTTATCTAAGCTACATTAATACCTTCTTAATATAGAGGGCTAGGGTCTTAGTAGATAGAGGATGTTATAGAGATTATAGATAAAGAGGTCCTTTCCTATAGTATTAGTATTTAGAGAGGTTCTAGGGTAGTATTACGATGGCTAATAAGCTAGGCTATACGACCCTAGGCTATATAATAAGCTAGGCTACACGCTAGTAACGCGAGAATACTACTACTACGCCTTTACGCGATTACTTAATAAGCCGAAGCTTATAATAACTAAGCCGCGTAAACTAGCTAAGCTATATAAACTAGCTAAGCTAATAGATAATACATACTACTAAGGCTATATAGCCGACCTAGCGGCTAACTAGGACTTTATACGATAATAAGAAGGTTTAATTCTTATTTATTTTTAATAATATAGTTAAAGTAGAAATTCACGCAGTAATAAGAGGGTCTAGGTCTCATTTCGGTTCTTATATAAATATATATAGAAGATAGTAGAGTATATAGCATCTTCTATATTTACTATAATTAAGAGAATTCACTTAACTTCTTCTTTCTACTTAACTTTAATTAATTTCTTTTAATTTTATATACGTCTAACTAAGTAGATAGCCTTCGTGCCTAAGCCTATAAATTAGCCGCTTAACGATTCATAATAGGTAGTACCTACGGTAATTATAAGTAGAGGGACTATAGAGCTTATTATTCGCTCTACTAGTAGGGTAGTTAATAGAATTTCTCTTTTCTTTTTCTTTTTACCCTTTTTACTCTACTATATAACCATGCTATGCTCTAGTAGATATACCCGTATAACATATGAACTCTAGAATAAACTATTATCCGGCTTACTATTAAAATAGTTCACTATAGGGGAGTGGTGTTGATAGTAGTTTTCGTCCGCGCTATCGTCTACCTGGTACTATTAATTAGTAAAACTTCTCTATAGCTTCCCTACTACTCATACTATGGAGGGAGTAATCAGTAATGAGGTATTATAGTGTTTATCATGCTGTGCCATTACAGCTGCAGGTGTCGTAGTCTGTCTTGCCAAACCTATGCAGGTATGCCTTGAAGTAGCCGTTACGGGTGGGTAATCAAAAGAGCAAAGAATCTTTTCAATTTCTAACCCATTATCCTGCTCGAAAAAAACCACGTCGCGGCCTCTCTTTATTCAACACTCGCCGCTTCTCCTCCATGCCATTCGCTTCATCGAATCCAGTGCCTTATTCCACGTCTACCTCTTCCACAGGCCGCAGTGGAGTTTCAGCCCCTGCCCATCGCCTATCACCCGCTGTCTTTCCTTCAAAGCACTTCTTCCACCATAGCTGCTCGCCAGTCTGCTCATTGATGGTATAGCAACAGATATTCTCCTCGTAGTTTGTGGGATTTGCCACAGCGCGAAGCCCCTTGAACAACGACCAACCAATGGGGTTTTCGTTCGAATTGTTCGGGATGCACTGAATCCGCCGTCAGCTCTGGAATCACATCAGACAGTCGAAGAGACAAACAAAGACTACTTTATACACCCAGCTGGGCATCGGATCCGTCAGATGGGCATTTTCGGCGTACGTAAGCGAGGTGCACACTTTCATGGTCGGGTCGTCGATGTCAATTCCAGTTTCTGAGTGCTTCATGCATTTGCACCCAAGATGGCCCCTTGCGAGGGCCATGTCGGCACTGTTGAAATGTCAGTAGTTGTGTAACACAACAGCAAAATCGATTACTGACAAAAAGAGAATCCCGAGGAAGAAAAAGTGCCTCATTTGAGTCGCCTTTCGTCGCGCGTTGTTGGACACTCCAAACTTGTTCCAGCGGATTCGCACATCGGACGCATCCCAAATTGCCGCAATGATACGCGATATTCGATAGCCCCACCAATGTTTTCCGAGGAAAACTGAGGCAGTTGCTCAGTGGGCATATGTTTCAACACCACCAAACCGCTTCAGTGGGTAACCTTCACGAGGATTCTGAGCCCATGCGCAGATCGGTTTGAGGAATCCCCTTTGAAAGATTCGTCATGCAAGTAGCGCCTTGGTATGATTTATCTTCTGCTGTATGATACTTTAAATCCCGTGTCGGGGCTTACCTTTGTGCGGTTGCATCCTGTTGTCACTTTCCCATAGGCTGTCTTGACTCCAAAATTGCCTCCCGTTTCTGTAGTGCCCATGCTTAGCCTGGTTCCGCATCCACACGCGTCACTAACGCTCTGGTACATGACTTCCTACGGAGCGAGTGGTGATTCAGTTTTGGGTGATGGTTGGGGAGGCTCCATGCCGTTGACATTCAGGACACAGATGTTCATGAGTCATTCCTTGGTACCCATGTTAGTATTGGTGGTGCAGGGTCGCATACGTATTCGAATACCGGGCATCGACACGTCGGATTGGAATGTTAATAACCACGAAAGGCCTCTTTTCAGGGGTTGAACAGGCCATGCGATGGACCAACTTTCCGCTTCAGGCTGAGCTCTTGCTTTACGGAGTTATTAATGCGCTTTCAAAATTGCCCTTTTCCCTCCATGCAGGGCCTGAGCTGTGAACTTGTCTATTACCTTATCTCTTCGGATCTTGTCATGCTTAGCAGCGAAACAATCGTGTGCAGTGTGATTTATCCACCTTCCTTGCGCCGGTCTTCCAAAAAAGTTATATGAACTGGCGACCTGGCGTTTAACAATCGACGCTGTCCAAAGTCTCCCGTTCTGATGTCCAAGCTTGAAGACGAATCTACGGCTTGGGAATCATTGCTTCTATTTGATAACATCAAACGGTTTCCTCTGTGGCCTCTTGTACGGTACCATCTCTCTCGCCCAATAAACCTCGAGCGCTATTGCCCTACCGTGGACATGTAGTGTTGCCGTCATAGAAGCCGGGAATCTCCGATGTTCCTGAATTGCTGGCATTTCAGTCGTGTTCTATACAAGCGAAGCTTGGCTCGATAGCCGTTATTCACACTACTCGAATGGATATTTGAAATCCTGCACCCAAAAATTGGTACGGATCTTGATCCCGCGCACACCACAGCCAATCATCGGGGAAAGCTTCCCCTTGATAGTTTCGCCGGAAAAGGAAGTCCCTGGATAAATTCACGAGCGGTCAGTCACACAGAATGTATGAGTGGAAGCTTCAAGAAGCACTTACCCAATCGAATACCATTCTTGGTGAAGAAGACTTCTCGTTTGGTAAAGTCGACGCCAGCACCGACGGTATCTCCTGATCCATGTAAATGACCATCTTCTACTCGGAAATTATTGCCGTATTTGTGACCGTCGTTCCCGTGGTATCCCCATGACTGGTACGTGGACGTCCAGCCGGGCATGGTATCGAGTCGCAAAAATTGCGAGGCGAATCCGATACCGACGGCACCACAATTTCTTGTCAGCCAAAGAGACCTTCAAATGTACTGCACGTTGACATTGTAAGAAACAGACCCTTTTGGGAGTCTTACCATTCAAGAGTTCCATTCGATTCACTCTCTACGACTTCAATCTCGTAGTAAAAACGATCCATTCCCGGAGGTATGGGAAAGTCAGCTCGCACAGCTCGTATCCCGTCCCTGCGAGGCTCCACACTCGACGGAGAGCAAGAAACTTCAATTACATCTTCAGAAACAACGATATCCTTATGCTTGTCCGTTTTACTCCATCTTGGAGCGTGGTCCTTGGGCCGAGAAAGGAGGATTCGGTCAATGAGGGACCCTTCCCGGAACTGAACTGCCAAATCGAGCAATGACCATCCATGTTGGTCTTTGTCATCCCAGCGAGCCGTGAAGCTCTTCAGCACCCCGACTGCGCGTCTCTCGAGAGCGATGTTCAAGATGTTGAGACAGACGTCCTGCGGGAGTTTGTCGCTGTTCTCCAATAGCGCTTTGACCAGTGCTTCATCGTCGTCCGTCGTCAAATCCTGGTCCCTTCATGAATCGACTATCATTTGAAGGATGGTGGTCCCATCACCGGGGCAGATAATATGCATCGGATTAGCACCTGCCCGCACAAGCGACTGAATAGAAGGACCGTCCTTTGTATCCACGGCTAAGCGGAGCAGCGTTTTGCCGCTTTCATCCTGAGGGTTTGGATCAGCTCCATTTTCCAGCAGAAGTGAGACACAACTGCTGATATGCGCTTGGTCCCTTGCCCCATTTGACCGTAAAGGGTCTTGTCGAGGTCTTTCCCTGTACCACGTTCGACCTTGAGAAGTGCTTTGATAGCCAAGTGGAGCGAAGCCGCGCCAACATCGTTTCTCATGGAACAGAGCTCTTTTGCATTCCCGCACTCGATAATGAGCTTTGTGCAATCGAGATAACCAAGCATGGCCGCCTTATGGAGGAGGGAGTTGCTGCGATGGTCTGGCTTCTCTCAAAGCGCATTGATCTTGTCGCTGCTGTCCTTTCCAGTCTGCAAATGCGCTTGTGTTCCTCGATCGCTGTCTGCGGGATGCTCCTCAGTGTTGGTTCGTAGGTCGCTTGCCAAGTACTTCAAAATCGCTTCCAGGATTCCTGAGTGACCATATTTGGCTGGTAGGTGCAGCGCCGTTCTCGATCTGTTGTCTTCTACCGAGATATCTGGGCCCGGATCATGTTGGAGCAACATCTCGACAAAATCAATGTGTCCTTTCGATACAGCTTGGTGTAGAGCGGTCCAGAGTCTGGTGTTCTCGATTTCGTCGATGCATGCGTTGTGTCGTAGGAGCATTTTCCCAATGACGGAATTGCCAATGCGAGCAGCCTCGTACAAGGGCTGTTGATTGTGATTGTCCTTTGCGCAGACAGGTGCTCCATGATCGATGAGCATCTTTGCAATCTCGGGCGACGCGTTGTCTACATGAAGAAGCCAATGCAATGGTGTTTCGCCCTCGTCATCAACAACGTCCGGGCGGCAGTCTGCTTGTCTCAGGATGTATCGACAGACTTCAATGTTGGGATGCACAATTGACCAGACCATCCATTTTCTGCCGAGATGTCAAGTCTTGCTCCATACTTCTCGACAATCAGTTTGATGATCTCCAGTGGAGCTCCATTGTGGATAAGAAGGAAGACTGGTGTCTCCCCTCGTTCTTGTTCTTCTTCGCAATTGATCAAGTCTGTGGATTTTTTGAGAATTTTCTCGAATTGTTGCATGCTCCAAGGTGCATCTCTCCTCATTCGTCACGCTGCATGGAGAGGACTTCCGTACCCTCTAATCATTCTTGACATGCTATCGCCTTTTTCAAGAAATCGTTCTATCAGTCCAGTGATTTCACATCCGACTACTTCATTAAAACGGACGTCGTAGGTCTGAGGCCTTGTGTACTCCCTGTACCAGGCTCTGAAAGCCGGCGAGCGACCATCCATGAATTTTTCTGCCAGAGAATACAATTCAGTCCATTCGTCTGAAGTTCGCTCTTCGGAGAGCCAGTGATATTCGGCGGCTCTCATGTTATCGTCCCACTAAAACTCGTAGCGAGGTCCGGCATCTTCATTCAAGTCCTTTGGAGGTTCGCTGGCAGACTTTAGATAGGCCATGTGGTCGATGACTGCACCTACTTCTGAGCCTGCATCAGATGGATTGTCCAGCGCTTCGGCTTCGACCGACAGTAGACCTTCTTGGGCTCTCTCTTTTACAAGCCCTGCTGCTGTTTCGACTTCATAAGTCAACACAGGCGTGAGCTGGTCCAGCCGTGGTGCACTGCCGTCTAGGTACATTTTGTTGTCCAGAAACATTTCCAATTCTTCGTTCGCTTTGCCAGAACGAAAGAGGTGCTCCCTTTGGAATTATGTAATGTTGATGGTCCTCATGATGTACAACGCCATCTGAAGTGAGCCGTATTTTGATGCAATCTCTTCTGCTGAAAAGGCTTGCGTGTGCTCAGAACATCTCGCGCAATGCTGGGGACTTTTGAAGTCCACACTTCGCACTTAATTGAGTACCCAATCTCTTATGTCTCGAGACCTCAGTTGGACATTTCTAAGCTCATGAAACTCCAGAAAATCTCTTCTGAATTCGTTCAAGGCTTTGATCGACCGACGTTACGACTGTGTTCCGACTGTTGCAAGGTTGTCCTCTCTCCACGGATCTCATTGTCTCCTCCGTTGCTGAGGGAAGACTGGTGGTTCAGATTGTCAGTTTCGCCGTTGCCTACTTCGAGGCTTTGTTGGGATTGACGGTGGTATCTTCTTTCGATTTCATCGGCAGTAAGTGTCGTTGTGATAGCGACGCGGGCATAGATGACCCAACGGAGGGCAATTGACAACTCCGTTAAGAAAGAGAGAAACCGTCCCATTTTCGTAGGTCTTCCAAAGCCTCAGTGACGTCGAATTTGGCCTTCTCTCCGTGAAGGGAGTTGATTGCTGTGGTTGCACCTACGCTTATTAGCCACTGATTGATCATCAGAATGTTGACTTACGAAGAAATGATCCTTGAGCGTGCTCAATAATGATTTTCTGAGCTTGCTCTTTTATATTTGCTGGAATATGCCCCATCTTCGTGAACTCGGCCTTGAGATATGTGTGAATTTTCTTATCTTTCGCTTCTTTCTTCACCTCGATCACGTTGTAGTGTCCTTTCTCCACCCCCTTTTGAGTGACCTCTTTCGGGCGATCTTCAGGTCGGCTTGAGATCCAGAGAAAAACTTTCTACCGCTCTCCCTGCGCCCTTGTCTCGGCCAGAACATTTAAGAACAACTTCATCTCAGGGTCGATGCACTCATGGAGATCATCTAAAGTGATTAACACTTTCTTTCGAAAGACCTTCCGCAAGTCATGAAAGGCTGCTTGTAATTCTTCCATCAATATCATGTCCGGCTTTTTCTTTTCGCTTTGAATTTTTTCACGACACTCGTTTCCGTTTGACCATCTTTCGCCCTCTTGATGAACTCGAGACATTCCCTTCGATCCTCGTATTCCAGTTCTACACAACTTTGAAATAGCCACTTCAGCAAATAAAGTAGTACTTGCTTGCTGCTGCTTGATGAGTCGCTTCGTTTCTAACAAAAGAAGGAGAGGACAAGTGAATCTTCCTCTTGCTTCAGAAGCTTCTCAGTGACCGAGGATGTAACGTAGGACTTCCCCGACCTGGAGCCTCCAAAAAGCCAGCATACACATGCTTCGCCCGATTTCCATGACTGAAAGTGCTTGTTATTGAATGTCCAGTCGCAACTTCCGGCGGTTGGCTCCAGCTCACGTTGCCGGTCGCGAGGTTGCTTTAGGGGAAGCGCGGTGCCGGATTGCAGCCACAGAAGATGTTCTTTGAACTCATCTTGGCCAAGTCTCTTTCCCCATCGCTCCACTGACACTTTGGTTTCCAAGATCGCCGCTTTGGTTGCCAAGGTCGTCCCTTCAAACCTGTCGAGCCTCCCTTCCAAAGGGCCCAAAATCCTGTGCAGTCTTTGTGGAAGGTCCTGGACGTCCTTCCTCAGTATCTGGAGCTGGCTTACAGCAATCTCCTGAAAGCTCAAATCACCGTTTTGCTGTAACACGGCAAGCTTCTCCTTGCCAATCTAAAGCATCCCCTAGATTTAACTGCCTTTTCCGAAGAAAGCTTGGATGTGTCCGTGAAAGGATTCCGACACACTCTCGGTGGCCCTCTTCACGCGCCCCTTAGCTCGGCTCCTCTAAAAAACTGTATTCTTTTCGTCTTCGCAATTCTTGTCGAAAGCTTCTTGGTGGTGGCTGAGCTTCAAACGAGAGACCTCCAGACAAATCTCGAGGACAAGGACGAATGGATCGACTGTCCCTTCCATTGTTGCATGTACCAGGTCTTAGGAATCGCTTTGGCTCGACAGATCTTTGATCTCATGGCTATACTTTCTCATGTAAATTTCGCCGACGAATATCCAATGGACGACGTTCTCGACCGTTGTACTGACGGTGTCACACAAATCTTTGTAGGCCGTAACAAATTTGAAAATGAAGCTGAATGCCGTAAAGGCGATTCCAACGATTTGAGCCCCGTACTGAACAACTGATCCGGTTGTGATGCGGACGACTTCCAGAGGATCTATGGATCGACCAAATCTTGCCGCATACTTTTTGTCGACTTGACATTGCACATCTTCAAGTTCGTGGATGAAATCCTGACGACTCTGCATATTCTCACTCAGCTTTATGAACGCTTCCCATTCTTCGGGTTTGACCGTGCCCTTCTTCTCCTTTTCAACACTCTCCCAAGCTCTTGTCCAAGGCCAAGGAGCAGCTATGTGAAATGGTGATGTTCGAGTGAGATACCGGTGAAATATAAGAGGCTGAGGACTGGAATTCAGACGAAGATGAAGTGTGTACTCGATTTGACAAGTACATTCCGACCTGGATGCTTTTTCTATCTTTTTCTTGTCTCCGCCACGAAACAGTGGAGCAGGTCGATCTTACCGGATAGATGAGGTCTGCGTTGTCAGGAGCCACAGCTGGAAAGTTGTGGCACACACAAGTCCAGCTCTCGCGATTTGTACGGAGTATCACAAGAACTGTCAGCTCGTCGGAAGCGAAAACCCACACCACCAAAAGAGATGATGGCACTTTGCAGCAAAGGGCTTGCAACCTCGGGTATTCGCGGTCACTCCACACCACCAAAAGAAATGATAGAATCTCGTAGCAGTGGAGCTACCACGCCCAACCGACGCCCACCCAAAGACCCACAATTTGCATATGTGGATTGAGAGTTGTACCCGAAATATAGAGGATTTTGTTGATCTCTTCTTGCATAAGAACGCCGGCGTCGAGTTGAAGGATAGTCTCTGAAAGACTGCGAAATACCTAGCTGTGGCCGACCTAGGAAAACAGTACGAGGATAATGAAGCTGCTTTTGGAAAAGAAAATGCGACCTGGACTTGCGAACAATGAGCATACCAAACATTCTCTGCACATCAAATGTTGCATGGAAGCCCTGAGCTTGCCCACATGTGTTAGTTATATTCATCTTCATGAGCTCCCTTTCATCCCTGTCACATAACAGCCATTGGGTCTGTGGTCTAGGGGTATGACACTCCCTTAGCACTAGCTACTTCTGGCAGCCGGAGCTTGAGGGAGGTGCCAGCTTGAGGACGGTGGGCTGGGTGACAGCTGGTGGATGGGTCCTCGGTAGAAACTCGGCCTGAAGCTTAGAAAGATACTTGTAATACGGTCCGAGGTCCCGGGATCATGGTGCATGATGTTGAGATCATGGTGCATGATGTTGAGATCATGGTGTTGAGGTGGTGGTGTTAAGTTTTGGGGCGTGGTGAGGTGTGAGAGAATTTCTTGCATTTTTCGGCCTAACAACAGAGCGAGACCTCACAAGCCGGCACCGCCAGTGTAATAGAGATTGGTTGGGCAGATTGCAAAGGTAAGGAATGCGTGGTTGCGCGTGGTTGATTGGTTGTCGCGAAGTGAGTGAAATTTTTCGTTGTGCGCTTGTGGAGGCGGAGAAGTGGCCGACAGCGGGCGGACACTAAGCGCGTGTTCCCCAGTCCCCCAACAATGGTGTCGGCGCGCGATAGGCTGTTATTCACAGCTTCTGCGTTTGCACGTGCCCTGAAGAGTGCCGCATCGTTGTTAGAAACCAAGCAAGGCTTGATGAGATGGAGTCGCTTCTTTAACTCACAAGCAGTAAGCTTTAAAAGTCGCTGATTTGGAAGCTGCATTGTCGCTATGTAATGTGTTCTTCCGCATGTTCAACGACAAGTCTAATTGCCTCGAACAGGCCAGCTGGAAAGCGCTTGTCCTCCGAGAACAAAGAATCCCAGTTCACCCTTTCTTCGCAGCCTCAGTGGAGCTTGAAGACTTCCTTGCTGAAATGGCGACGTACCGCCAACGTCCATGTCCCCGGTATGATTCCACTCCGGCCACAGTATTGATAAAGTACCTCTCCAGCCCAAAAAGAGTTATGATGAGGAACGGAATGTAGGCCAGGACGTAGAAAAGCCTCGTCACAGGCTTAATATTCTCTGAATAATCTCGGACAACGACGTCTGTAAACCCAACATCCTCAAGCATTTCCTTGAAAACGCCCGGATGCGACAGAGCGTTCGTCGGCATGGCGGCGAAGTTGTTGATTTTGCGCATAGAAGCTGCCATCGCCTCGGGAGAACTTTCGACATGTTCATGGTCATATTCGAAAAGGGACAAACGACCGTCGGCACGAAGAAGGCGGTGGAAGCCAGCAAGCACCGCTTTTGGGTCGGTGGCGTGCACGAATGTCTCCATCGTGTAAACGCCGTCAAATGACTCGTCTTCCAGGCTTTCCAAGTGATGGTAATCCATTTTGCGCACTGTCACCTGACCCTCAGGAAGGCCGGAACGAGCAATGTTGCGATTCGACTTCACCAGATGATGATCCACAATGTCGATTCCCTGTACCCGGTATCCGTGTTCCTTTGCAAGATGGATTGCGACATGACCGACTCCACACCCAGCGTCAAGAACTCTTGCTCCTGATGGAAGCGCCAACGAAGCCGCCATCTTGTCTTCCATGGTCCGCAGTGATCGGCCTAGAGGAAAAGGCCAATAAGTGTCATGCTCGTAGTAGGCAAAGTGGCGCGTGCCGCCAAGTAGTAACCGGTATCCGATTCTCGACTCGAGCGAATGGTAGTAGGATTGCAGTTTGGGGTTGCTGTTTATTAAAGGCTGGCGTTCAGATTCTTGTGCCATTTTTTTTTTTCGGAGGGTAAGGTGGTCTTGGAATGAGGCTGCCTTGTGGAAGAAGGTACAACGGTGCACGACGAGGAAAAGAGTACTTTGCGACGCAAGTGACATTGGGGAGATGGAGGGATATGTGCCAGGAACTAAATCTGACTGGCGTGGGGCTCAGCGGCTTTCTTTAAGCCTTGAGTGGCTCGATGCATGTTGGTCATGGTTAATGACCACGCAGCACAGTACCATAGACAACGCCTTGCTCTTTTCAACCCAGTTCCGGAGAAAGTGTCAAAGAAACGAGATTGCAGCACCAGAAGCGCCAGTATCGACTGTAAATAGCGGTGCTGTGATGGGCAGCTCCACAATTTTGTGGGCGTGAAAGATGGTGTGGTGGCAGATGGTCATCGAGTACGCGAGCCTCATCCCAACTTGGGCTAGTGCGGCGCAGAGCATCCCGGCAACAACACATCCCCCACCTTTGACTCCACAGAACCAAAGCTACACACAATCCAAGGCGATAAATCTTGGAATATCCCAAATCATCAAGATCAAAGCCTTTCACTCCGCAAGTCCGTGATCGTTGCGGTAGCGATAGCGAAATTCTGCAGCAGCGCGCCTAGGTGACGTAGCAGAGGTCAATGCGTAGAGATGAAACTCGGTGTGATTTTCAGCGAGCTGAGACCGGAGTGTTGCAGCAGTTTTTACCTACCAGTGGCTCCACGGCAAACTTTGTGGCGTTGGTTCGGGAGAACCCGTCGGACAGCAAGTGGCCAGTGATTGTCGAGGCTTGTTTCCGTCAATATTGCAATGTAAGTCCAATCCGTCGAGAGACGTGGCGCATTTGCACCGAAAACTATAAGATTATCACCACGGGAGCGAATTGAGTATCCAGGTAGACGAAAGCCGAGCAAAGGAGGCGTACCTTGGTGAGCAGATGGTCACGCAGATGCCCAGCCTCAAAGCTGCCATGTTGACAACAGCCAAATAGAGTGTGGCTTGCAGTACAATTGAATGTGGACTCGCCAGACTTGCCAGACTTGCCATGTGATGGAATCTTTGAGGAGAGATTTGCCGAATTGGCGTCAAAACCTATCAGTGACAAAGCGGGTGGCTCAGAGGAGCTGCCTTTGGCCTCAACTTGGCTACTTGGAGTCACCAGGGTTTGTGAAGACGCCCCCGGCAGCTTGTCTTGCGCTCTGGACCAAGAAACTACCAATCAGCTTATGATGTTCAGCCAGAGGATCGGTGGATTTACTCAACTCGAACAAAAAAAGAGGGGATGGAGTAGCCAGGAGGATGAGAGGAGCCTTAAGCGCTGATGACAGTCCCATCTTGACGCAGGTCGAAGACGAGGCACAGTAAATGCTTTCTGAGCCGAAGTTTGCCGATCATTCTTTTCCAATCACAACATGCTGCCGAATCTTTAAATTCTTTGCGCATGTCTGCCGATTCGTTGTTGGAGGTTGGACAAGTCCCTAACCAGGACCTCTCTTCATCATTTCACTTCACCTGATACAATTCTGCGCCCCGGAGGCGTCTTGTTGATTGTAGGAGACAGCAAAGATACCCTGATCTTCTGAGAGGATATTACCCATGGAAAGCACCACCATTTTACAAGTGCGAAATGTCACAGGGATTGCAAACGACGATGTGATCCAAGGCTGGAAGTCATCCGGAAATGACAGAGGCTCCATTGACATCCTGTGGGCATCAGTTATCACTACCATCTTGTGTCGCTGGGTTTCAACATATCCCTTGTCGGCTCGCCAAAAGATAAGTGGTATCACACTTTTTACGACAAGTTCAGCCTCACCCTCATCAGTATGCTCGGCCCGGACTTCTTGTTTGGAATTGCATTAGGACAATTCTGTAGTGCCAGGAGGAGTGTGAAGGTGAGCAGCAAACTTGATCGAAAGATCTGTATTGCCCGATTAGACGTTGGAGTTTCTGACAAGCACGTAGAAATTCAGAAGAGATAGCCACTTGTGCAACGGTACGCACTGGACAACCACTCATGGTTTTTTTGTGGACATGGGAGGCATTCATCTCACCAGTCCTGATTTTCCAGAGGGGTTCCCAATCAATGCAGAACAGCTTCACTACCTCATTTTGCATCAGCATATTGATTTTCCGGATATGAAGCAAATGGCAATCGAAGAGCGAAACTCGCTAGACACTCTTTCTCGGTAAGGCGAGCAAGTGGTTAGGCTTTGGCTTACGCCCCAGCAGCGCCATTACTGTCTTCCAGGCCTTTTGGTTCATCGTCACCGAGATACAGCGCGTCAAGATTGGTCTGCCGATGACCACATTGGAGCTGACGGCACTTTCTTTCGCGTTCATCATGTTTGCAACCTCCTTGGCTTGGTACTCAAAGCCTTCCATCACAAAACCACGGCCAATTGCGACAAAGAATGGAAAGACTGTCGAGGAAATTCGAGAATTTGCTAGACGGCATGTCAGTCACGTACATGGATAGAGAGTGATCAATATGCTTACTATTGCGCAATAGACCCACCTGCAACTTTCAGACATGTGGTATCGGACGCCGCTTGATTTTATCGGCCGGAACCAATTTCGAATTGACGCCCACTGGAATTACTATGTCAACCTGGCGCAGATGATACATTTTCCGTTCATATCCCGGCCGATAACGTCGCATCCTTGGGACCGATTTCCGTCGGACGAATGGCTCTGCCCGGACATTCTATTTGCTCCTCTGGCGGCTGTTGTACTGATCGTCTTCAGCATCCTGTTCCTCTTTGCATAGAATTTCCATTTCCCGTCAAAGTCGAGCAGCTTCTGTGGAGGATATCCAGCGTTTACCACGCATTCTTCTGCATCTATGGCGAACTCTACTATTTGGTTGAGGTATTCAATTGCCGCCGACGGACGGAATCTCCAGAAAAGGAGCGGCTACAGCCTCCTGTCCAAGATCCGGAGTCTCAAGCGGCAGGGCTTTTCTGGTGGCGCCCAAAGACTGGCATACGTCAACGTGTCGAGCAACTCCTGGAACGCACTCGAGCCCGGAAGTCCCTGGACCAAGATCCTGATAGGGAAGTGCCCCTTCGAATCATTATACCAGTAACGATCCTCTGTTTCCTTTACGTGCTTTGCAAAATCTTCATCTACTTCGAGGACTTGTTCGCCCTCAAAGTGCAATTGGCCGGGGAATATGTAACCGTCAACAAATTCTTTCCATTCGTAGGGACATGAGCCTGGACTACCTCATGATTTTCTCGAGCCGTCTGGCCAATGAGACAGTCCGGAGGATGGTCGATTGTCAGGGCACAGTGGGTCTAGAGGAAGTGGTGACTGCTGGCACTGCGGGCGGGACTAAGAGAGATGCCATTCCTGTGGATACTCACTACGAGGACGCTCGCAGAGTCAGAACCAATGATGCCGCACCTCTTGTTCCTTGACCAAACAAATGACGAGTGCTGTTGAAATGTTTCTTCGCCACGGCGAACATTTCTTGTGTGATGCCACCTGGTGTAGTCGTCGAGTTGCAAGTCTCAAGAAGAAGTGATCGAGCATCATCAGGATGCCATGGAACGGAGGACCGCGAGCTAGAGTTCTGTTTCACATCCTGGTCTGGCGGTCTTCTACTGGGGTGAACAGTTTTCAAATGGATTTTTCAGCTTGTCGTAGCTGCAAGAGGTGTCTCAAACTTTCCTCTGGATCAACACGACAGAATGACAGGGCAAGATAACACGTAGGCTACACTAGCTTGAGTTGAAAGCCAGCTCCACCCTCTTCCCTTGATGAGAAAATCCCACTAAAGTCCACATCACCTCCAATCCTCGGCGCGTCTCCTCTCTGGGGTGCTTGTGGACTTTCCCTTCTCCGCCTCTTTTCCTGGCCAGCCTTGCTTGGGAATGTGGGAAACATGGCCGTCGACTTTGGTCTTGGGTTTTCCGAAAAGTATGCGTGCTTTAGGACTTCGGAAGCCGTAGGGCGCGCGTCGGGATTTAGAGAGAGAAGCGAGGTGAGGAGGGAGGCGCCTGCGGCAGTTAAGAAGGGAAACTTCGAGCGGATGACGGCGCCGGTCGTTTGTGGATTACGAGGCAGACGGAGTGATTTCGCATTAGGAAGACGCCGGAAGCCTGGCCAGGTGTCTTCGGTGGGGATGCCACAGAGCTCAAAAATCTAACCACCAAATTAGCATTTGCGTGTCCGTATCTGACATGAGAGATACCTTTGACAGCTCGTCAACCTCGTTTTTGCCTTGCAGCAGAGGTTCTTTTGTCAACAGCTCGCCGAAGATACAGCCCACACTCCACATATCAATGGATTGGCCATATTCCCTTGCTCCGAGGAGAAGCTCAGGCGCTCGGTACCACAAAGTAACCACCAGCTGAGTGAGATTCGGTGGTGGGGGATCGCCAACATGTCTCGCCATCCCAAAGTCAGCAATCTTGATCTCGCCCCGGTTGTTCATAAGAATGTTTGACGTCTTCAAATCTCGATGTAGTATCCAGTGGTCGTGCAGATATCCTACGGCGCTGGTGAGTTGCAGCATCAATGTCTTGATCTCCGACGGAAGAAACGGCTCTGGCATCTCCTCCTGCAGAGTCTTCAGGTCGTGCTCCAGAAATTCCATGACCAGAAAGACATCGTTCAAAGTGTCCCCGACGACCACTTCCCGTAAATCTACAACGTGCCGGTGCCGCGACTCCTTGAGGCACTGGATCTCGCGCAGCGCTGTGACGGGAAACCCATCATTGAGGTTGTCCATTTTCAACTTCTTGAGCGCCACAATCTCTCCTGTCGCAGTCTCTTTTGCGCGCGACACCCATCCATATGATCCCTCCTCGATGTGGTTCAACCTCTCAAAATTGTCCACTCGGCGGCATGGTCCCCACTCGGGCGCTGCAAACCTGAGCAGTTTCCGTGGTCGATCTTTGCCATCCTGTAGCTCTGGCGTAGATGAGAGTTTTCTCCGTTTCGCTGGCCGGTCATCCTGCTCGCGTTCGGCGGCTTCGACTTCGGCCTTCTTGCGTTCTTCCGCAGCGCGAGTTGCTTCCTCGAGTTTGCGTTGTTTCTCGACTTTGGCGCGTTTCTTCTCTTCCTTTTCGCGTTTGCGTTGAGCTTCTAGTTCTGCGTCTTCTTGATCATCTGCCCATCGAGATTTGCCGGCCATTGCTGCGACAATTGGGTCGTGGAGTCGGGGGTGGATTGGCAATGTTCGGAGGTGGTGCGGCGCGCGGGAAATTCGAGCAGGACGGGAGCTTAAGCTTTGGACGTCATGGGTCGGAGCGTCGGAGCTTCAACCAAACATCACCACACGTCGCCATCATGCGCTCTGCCACCACCATTACCCTTCGAGCTTTGGGTCGTACCTTCAATCGTCCTCAAAATGCCACAAGAATATGTCACCTCGCTCGAAGATGGTCTTCTACCTCTTCAGAAGGTCGCCCTTCGACGCCACTCGCAAAAACGCTCACGCAGGCTATCAATGTATGTTCCTCTCAAAATCCTGGACTTGCTGCGCTGACACCACCACAGGCGACCGGACCTATTCCTGTGGCAACTTACATGCGCCAATGCTTGACAGCTCCAGAAAGCGGATACTACACAAGACGAATTGAAGGCGCAGACCAATTCGGCCAAAAAGGCGACTTTGTTACCTCTCCCGAGATATCACAAATTTTCGGAGAATTGGTAGGATTATGGATGATAACAGAATGGATGAGTCAAGGAAGAAAGAGTTCGGGCGTTCAATTAATGGAGGTGGGCCCTGGTAGAGGCACCCTGATGGACGACATACTCAGAGTAGGACTTGTGTGTCTAATTGGGACGATTGTGTTGACAACGTGCCACAGACAATTCGCAACTTCAAACCATTCTCCTCGTCGGTTGAGACGGTCTATCTCGTAGAAGCTAGCCCTTCATTGCGAGATGCGCAGCAAAGGTTGCTCTGCGGCGATAATCCCATGAGGAATACGGAGATAGGACATGAAAGCGTTTCGAAGTACTCGAATATAAGGGTTTTGTGGACAGAGGATATCAGACTTGTGCCGAAAGGTAATACGGAGAAGCCCCTCCTTGTCTCAGGAATTGACCATGTAAAGACGACAGCAAGACCCCATTCATTGTCGCCCACGAGTTCTTCGACGCTCTCCCAGTCCACGTCTTCCAAAATGTCAAGCCTTCGCCAACTAAGCCTGCGGAACACCCAAAAGATTTTTCACAGGAAGCAGTTATGGCATCAAGTAACATGATGAACAAGAGACCGCAAGATCCCAAAGCGAATGAATGGCGCGAGCTCTTGGTCGCCCCTACACCTCTGACCTCGACTCACGCCTCTCTCAACACTCCCACATCTCTCCGCGATCATACACCGGTACCCGACTTTCAGCTCATTCTCAGCAAGGGACCTACTCCTCACAGCATGTACTTGCCTCACACATCTCCCCGTTACTCGGCTTTGCAAAACACTCCCGAGTCTGTTATTGAAATTTCGCCGGAATCCACAGCTTACGCCTCCGACTTTGCCATCCGTATCGGCGGCTCTCCAGCGACTTCCAGTAAGAAGAGCTCAGGCGCAATGGGCTCTCAATCTTCAGGCTCCATGAATACGCTCTCGACGAAATCGCAACCTTCTGGCGCAGCTCTTATCCTTGACTACGGGACCGCATCCACGATACCCACCAACTCGCTCCGTGGCATCCGTGGCCACAAGGCCGTGTCTCCTTTTGCGCTTCCGGGAGAAGTCGACATTAGCGCTGACGTCGATTTCACTGCGCTGGCCGAGTCAGCTATTAACGCCTCGCCCAATGTCGAAGTGCATGGTCCGGTGGATCAGTCGCATTTTCTGGAATCTATGGGAATCCGAGAACGTGCACAAATGCTACTCAAGCATGCGGAAGGCCAGACTGGCGTCACTGAAGATGAAAAGAGGCAATTCCAGGAGCGCATTGATGCCGGCTGGAAGCGGCTGGTGGACAGGGGTCCGAACGGGATGGGAAAGCTATACAAGGCCTTAGCAATTGTTCCGTATCGACCTGACAGCGCCGTCCGGAGGCCGGTTGGATTTGGTGGTGATGTGCAGGTGTGAGATGGAGAGGTGAGTTTCAAATTGCCATGACGCGGCCTTTTGCAACGGTTGAAGGCCATTACTATTCGATTTGACTCGTATGTACCCACGAGAAGTTTGACAGGGCTTCTTCATAGTGCGTTCGATTGACGTCAGTCTAGAGGCGGTTGGAAGATCAAGGAACTTAACCTGAGGCTTTCAACGAGCACCTTTTATGGCCTCAGAACTGGCCAACGACCTCTTGAGCAAGCTGCTTTAACGGTTCCTGCGCATTTCCCCGGCAAAATCCGGTCTTGCTTGAATCCTAGCTAGATCGTTTGGTTTGCAGCAGAGTCCATGAAAGACTTCAAGTTCGGGAGACATCCTCCGTCATCAACTTTACGTCCCTTGGTCCCATTTCATTGTCGTCTATTTTTTCTATCGATTCTCCGTTTCATCTTTCTTCAGAACACTTGGGGAAGCCTTCATGTTCCAATTCTACGTTCCGCAACCTGTGCGTCGTTTTCGAGCCGCGCCCTCGGAAGCACATCATCGATGCCGACGAGAATCAGGAGCCGTTCCGAAATCGCAACATTCTGGCCTAGGGAGAGCTGAAATTAGGCCTTGAAGAGATTTTTGACTCCTTCTCAATTCAGTTGTGCACCCTGGAGATGCAACGACAAAGCGCCAAGACTGGCCTGAGTGGGTCGGTAACCAACGCCACCACCATTGGGCGTCCTCTTCTGACTAGACAAGCGGAGCAAGGCTTGAGTAGAACTCCATGACTCGAGGCCACTCGGCGGTCAGATCACGTTTTTGCGGCGACGCCAGGCCCTCGCGAAGAAACCGTCCAGGGGTCCATGAGAAAAAACTGGGTCCTGAGCTGTTGAGCGGCTAGATTCCGCAGAGCCCTACTAAACGTCCTGATGTGTACAACGACTTTCCTACCTTCGCTGTCCAGTCGAACACCATGGCGACCAGCTCCCAGGACCACGAAAAGGCGCCGCAGGCCGCCACGGCTCCCTCATTGGCCACAAGTCGAGAAACCTCTTTGGAGGATGAGCCCGCGCCTGTAGTTTCGCAGCCCGCGGCTGCCGCACCAGCTTCGCCAAACGGCGGGCATGGCTGGGTCTGTTGCTTTGCGATATTCTGGATCAATGCACACACCTGGGGTATCAACAGCGCAAGTCTCCCCTCCGAATCAGATTGTTTACCAATCCAACGGCGTCACTCATGTCGGATTGATTGGCGGTGGCAACGGAGACGAAGGCCTTGAATTTGCCAAATTATCGCGGGACCCCAATAATTCCATCCAGTTCGCCAATCAATCTCGTCAGGAACGCGACGAAGGATGGATTGATGAAAATTCTGTTTTGACTTAACCTGAATTTTGCAATCTGACTTTCTCAAGGCTTACGGGATTTTCCTCGCGCACTTCCTGACCACAAACACCTTCCCTGGAGCTACGCGTCTTGATTTCGCATTCGTGGCCGGCCTCTCTCTTTCCATGGCGCAGCTGATTTCGCCTATTGCCACCATCTCAACTCGCAAATTCGGCACTCGCGTGACACTGTTGATCGGTGTATTCTTCGAAACCCTGGCCTTGATTGGCGCTTCATTTGCGACACAAATCTGGCACCTCTTCCTCTCGCAAGGCGTCTGTTTCGGTTGGGGAATGGGCCTGCTGTTTACAGGGTCTGTCGGAGTGATCCCACAATGGTTCACAACCCGCCGCTCTTTTGCCAACGGCATTGCCACCTCGGGTACGGGCATCGGCGGACTCACCTACTCGCTGGCCACTGGCGCCATCATTCAGAACATTGGGGTTGGCTGGGCTTACCGTATCTTGGGAATTTGTGCCTTCTCCGCCAACTTGATAAGTGCGCTGCTTGTTCGCGACCGCAATAAGCAGGTGAGCTACTTTTCATCTTTGGCTAATCTTCCTACATTGCTGACACAAAAATCTAGATTGGAAGTTCCCAACTCGCCTTTGACTACACACTCCTCAAGCGGAAAGAATATCTCTTGCTCCTGGGCTTTGGCATTCTTAGCATACTGGGCTACGTTGTCCTTCTCTTCTCTCTTCCAAACTATGCGACTTCTATAGGCCTTACCGCGCACCAGGGCTCGGTTTTAGGCGCCATTTTGAACCTCGGACAAGCTCTAGGTCGCTCACCCATCGGCTATTTCAGCGATTCATTTGGCCGCCTAAATATGGCGGCATCCATGACCTTTCTTGCTGGTCTCTTCTCATTAGTCATCTGGACCAACGCGCACACCTACGGCGTTCTTATTTTCTTCGCTCTCGTCGCAGGAATGGTTGCAGGGACGTACTGGGCCATCGTGGCGCCTGTTACAACCGAAGTCATTGGTTTGGCAAATCTTCCGTCAGCACTTTGCATCACTTGGCTGTCACTTGTGATCCCAACGACGTTTTCGGAAGCCATAGCTCTCCAAATCACGGCATCGAGCGGTAGCTATCTTGGGACCCAACTCTTTGCCGGTTTCATGTTCATTGGAGCTGCTACGCTGATGTGGATACTGCGCGCTTGGAAAATTGGGCATCTAGAAGATTCGACTGAGAAGGCGGCAACGCTGCGACACAAGAGCTTTGTCGCGAGGTTGTTCGCGATGACGAGAGTATAACCAAAAAAGACGAGGAAGTGTAGTTGATAACACCGAACAAGACGACTAAAAGTTTCATTTGAGCTACTGAATCAGTTCTTAATGTCAAATGTGGCGAATCCTGGCACTAATTGAACCAAAAAGATGTCATTCATAACGGCTGCACTTTGGAAGCTTTTGTGCACTAGGTAACACGACTATACCTACGAGGTCTCAATTCATCATCAAGGTTGCGCCCACAAAGCCATCAGTTTGACATTCTTTATGCTGATACAATGTAATCTTTAATTTCTCACCACAACTCCACTCTTCCAAAAGACAGGAACCAAATTTTTTAAAAAGAAGTTCGAATCGAATGCGTAGGACCACGAAAACAAAGACTTGCGCTCAAGAAAAGGAAGAAGATTACAAAAACCCTCCCCTGAACATTCCTTCAAAATATCCAGTAGGGTCTTCTCCAGCATACCCGGTGTACATGTCGGGTCTCACAACAACGTACCCCGCGGTCCCCGCATCTACCGCCGTCTCGCCCCCATCCTCGCTCAGGCGAGCAAAGGACTTTCCGGTGCCCAACTGTCCTTCGCTAGAAAAAGCTGGGGATACTCTCCAAGAATCCACAAAACGGGCCCATGCTGCGTCTGCAGGCGGAGTCCACGATGCCACTTCTCCCAAAGACAGCACAATGAATGTCCCGTAGGAAGGAATGGTGTAGAAACGTTTTCCAGCACTGTTGGACTGCTCGTGGAAGTAAACATCCGGCATTCGTCGACCAGGCACAAAGATGCCCGCGGGAGCGCCTTGAAGGACTGGCGTATCAGCTTCGTAGTTGACGCCCATACCTAGAGAATGTGAGTGCCAGGTCTCGCAAAGCCTGCGGGAAGGGAGGCCGAAATAGAGTGGGGACCTACCAGTAATGTACGCCGCGTTTCTCTCAATGAGATCGACATACTCGGTTGCCGTCTTGACTGTCGACCGAACTAACTTCGCCGCCACATCGATGATTCCCACCGCGCTAGTCCGTCTCTCCGTCTCATACGACTCAAGAACCTCCGGGAACCCCCGCGTCGCGAGATTCAGGCGCCATGCGAGGGCGAATGCGTCTGCGAGCCCAGTGTTGAGTCCCTGCCCGCCGTTGACGGCGTGCACGTGTGCTGCATCGCCTGCGAGGGCAATGCGCCGCTTCGGCGAGAAGAAGGTGCGCGCAACGCGCTCCTTGATCTCAAAAGTGCTGAACCATTCTGTGGCGCGGAAGTCAACGCGGTGGGGCTCCAGGAACTTGCGAATCTCTTCCTCAACGGCTGACTGTGGCCTCCGTGTTTGTCCGTCATCAAACAGGACGTAGAACCGCGCCATGCCACGCTCTCTATCCACCAAAGTGAGGTTATTCAAGCTGCCACAAGTGGATCTCTGGGCATGTCGCAAGCTGCGACTTGGCAGACGAACCTTGGAATCCAGCTCACGCGTGCCTGTCCGTTGACCTGGAAGGTGATGATTTCCGGGGCTACAGGGAAGTCTGTATCAAGGAACGTGTCTAGAACGTGCCAGATCATGTTTGGCTTTGTTCCCTCAAAAGGAATGTCAAGCTGGCTCCGAACAATGGATCTCGAACCGTCTGCGCCGACGGCATACTTGCTGATCACGACGGTGTTTGGGAACTCTGTTCGGACAAAGTCTTCGCCGTCGATGCTGATCTCCTCGATTTTGGTTGCTTCGCTGTTGCGATGCACCGGGATGGCGAGTTTCGCCTCCAGAGCACGCTCAATGTCGGCTTGCCCAATCATCAGGAAGTTGGGCCGGTGGCAGTGCTTCAACCCTGTCCACCAGTGGCTCTGTCTGGAAATGAATTCGCCATTGGCAAAGGTGGAGCTGGCTGTTATCGAGTAAGTAAAGGTGCAAGTGAGGCGAGAAAATGGAGGAACATACTGTTGCACTTCAGACCGTAAGGTTCGAGCTGATCAAGCACGCCCATCAACTCTAGAGACTGCTGCGTTCGTGCATTGAGTGCGTCTGCGCGACCAAGCTGAAGAGCTGTGGCTGATTTGTCTGTCGGCCGTGACCAGTAAGCTTCTGTCTCAGCATGAGATCGACCATCTGACTTTCATACCCGCGATGAAAACTGACAGTCCCAGATTCTGTGCCAACAAGGCAAGAGAAAGACCAGTCGGTCCAGCTATTCCATTCAAAGTCAGCAAATCGCGGAAATTTTCTTGGAGGTGAGTTCAGCGTACCCCCAATTATGGTCAGGTCTGCGTGTACTTCCTTTACCGTCATAGCGATGTCGTTTGTTGTTCAGCTCCTTGGATGTTCCTCGGAAAAATACACAAGTCCGCAGTGAAGGAGGCGTTGCCTTGATTGTGCCTCTTTATGCTCCGCGATTTATGAGGTCTAATAGAAGAGTCTTCAGGCAGGCTGGTCGCCGCGACATCCCATCCTACCACAACAGGCTAGAATCTCCTGCGAATTCCACGTCGAACGGATCTCGCCCTTTTTGTGCT
The DNA here is from genome assembly GCF_038021145.1 of Phyllosticta citriasiana. Taxonomy (NCBI): domain Eukaryota; kingdom Fungi; phylum Ascomycota; class Dothideomycetes; order Botryosphaeriales; family Phyllostictaceae; genus Phyllosticta; species Phyllosticta citriasiana. Next base: position 446,721 of record NW_027117292.1, read on the forward strand.
CAATTCCGCGAGCTTTGACGGTTTGTTCTTTTTGGGCAAAAGTCCTGGAGGTGGTGGTTTAAGGGCCTCCGAATACGAGAGGTCACCCACACCAAACTATATCTCGCGTGAGACTGCGCCGATCGGGAAGGAACATGGCCTTTCGTCACTCGGTGGTTTCCGGGCCAACACCTAGTCATGAAGCGAGATGGCCGCGTGCATCAGGGTCCTGGCCACAGATAATCGTTATCTGATGAAACCCCAAACACGAGATATTCCCAAGGCGTCATCCACCATTTAGACCGGCTCTGGTGAGCCTGAGTCGAGCAAGGACGGCAATCATTATTCACTTGGGGAATACCGGGGGTCTACTTCGGTCAGTGTTTACCGAACCCGTCCTGCTGGAATCACATGGCTAATATTGACGTCTCGAGCGTCCAGTGATACGCTTACAGCACACAATGCTTGAGAAGCCTATAAACACTTGCCGTTCGTGGGAATAAGCTTGGTGACCCAGTTAACTTTTCAAGCGGGCCGGCCCGAAAGTCCCACCCTGGTGTTTTGCAAATTTCCAAATGTCTCTTGGCGGCAGGGGGCACCTGAGGCGGAACTCTGCCGCGCGGCTTACCAACAATAATCCGCATTACTATGTATAGGTGGCTATCGTGATCACGGTCCGACTAGTGTTGCAAGAAGGAGAGAAATCAGGTTTGATCACAGGCCTTACTCTCCAGGCGGCACAGGCCATGGCGAGAATCTCCGCAATTGAGACTGGTGGTTCGAAGACCTACGAAGCTCCAACCCCCTACGTACTGAATATGGCAAGTAGCCAAGAGAACATTACGTCGGCACCGACCCAAACCGTTGCCTCGGAGATGTCCTTCATGCAGGAGTTCCTGAAACCGGAGTACTGGGGTAGGGTAAGTTGTCCTCGGAGTCTGTTACCAACTGGAGAACCTGCTGTGACATGATGGATGGCCAGAGGCGGGCTGGATTCTCAATTGATCGACGACGAAGCGAAAATTGTATGCAACGTACTTCAGGATAAATGAGGGCTGTATTCGTTTGAGATGTTGGGGTTATCTCCACAATCTTCTCAGTCACTACCGAGGTCTCGCTACACTTTTTCGAATTTCCTTGCTTGTTGTTCATCATGGCACTCCACAACAAGGAACCATCGCAAGTGGCCGACTCCGTTCTTTCTGTCATTGAATCCTATCGTTTGAAGGCGTCGCCATTCGAGCCCAAGACAGTCCAAGATGCGAGAGATACCTTCCTTCCCTATCTCACAAGCACGGTGAAGGCAGAACAACCCGTCGTACTTGTGCTGCCAGCTTTTCCCTTCAAATCGCCGAACGCCAAAGACAAGGTTCTTGGCGTTCTGCCAGACAAGGCGGAGGAAGTCTCGCTCCTCCACCTCCAGTCACTGTGCAACAACATCAAGGATGTGTACGCTCCAGGGGCCGAGTTGTGGATTGTCTCGGACGGTATCGTCTACAATGGTAGGAATAGATCTCAAATCAATCGAGGTGGCTACTGACATCCATGGCCGACCTGCTCGGAGTCTCCGATGAGACTGTCTACACCTTTGGAGAGACTCTCCGAACCATGGCTAAGGACCTTGGCTGCACTTCTGTCAAGTTCGCCAGGCTTTCCCAAATGCCAGCTCTCAAGAAGAATCTCCCCGTCGAAATGCTCGAATACTCGGACAGCCGTAGCTACGAGAGGATCGCGCCTTTGGTGCGCCAGAACCTAGTGTCCGTCTTCGGTGCAGCCGACCACGATGTGGACAAGGACATTGCATCCAACCCAGATATCAAGGCGACATACATGGGATACCTCAAGTACCTTTCCCACGATCTGAAGAAGAAGAACGACTTGGAATTTGGAGAGGTGTCTGAGTCGTCGGGCTCTTCGACTGCTTCGTCTGACAGCGAGGTTCCCAAGACTACCAGTCGCAAGAGCTTCAAGAGACACGTCTCGAGGGTTGCCAAGAGCATGATCTATCGCGGCAAATGCTACGCAGCATGTGTGCAACAGTGGCACCCGAATGCAGTCCGTCTGTCAATCCACGCCGCCAACTCTGCCACAAAGATTCCGATTTCCATCATCCCGAGCACGATCGGAAGACCCATTACGCCGTGGCACTCGACCATGGTCTGCCGCTTGGATGGTACTTTACAACCCATGACAAGGAGCGAGGCTGAGGCCTGCTCGGACTTGGAGCTGGTCTACCGCAACGGACAGCCTTGGTGTTTCCGCGAAAAGTCCCCTCTCTACGACCTGCCCAACGCCACCATCGAGCATGTGTACCCCTGTGGACTTTTGATCAAGGCCGCCAAAGGAGCTCACATCTCCGATGTCAACGTCATGAAGGTGCGCCAACTGGCAGAGCGCAACTCGCCCGTGATCCTGCGCGACTTTGAGGGCACTACAGACCGACCAACCTTTGTGGCCACTGGCCGTACAATGGGACCTATCATGAGGTGGAAGTTCGGCGAACTCCTTGAGGTCAAGGACGGTGGAGAAAACACGAGGGGACTCAACAACGTCTTGAGCACCGAGGTAAGCTTTCACTCCTGAAGGTTCTGGATGATCACTGACGTTTTCAGCCTATGCCGATGCACTACGACGGTCTTTTCAAAATGGTCAACGGAGTCTCGACGCCACCCAACTTCCAAATGTTCACAGCTCCCACGGCGTCTCCCAAGGGACTGGGCCGCACCCTCTTCGCGCACTCGAAACTCGTGTTCCAGCACTTGGCCGAGCCATACACAGCAGAGTCTCTTCGAGGCAAGACGTGGCGCGTCGAGACGCACTCCTTCGATGATAGCCACTTTGGAAACCTGCCCTTGATCGTTGACCACCCGCAGACCAAGGAACCTTGCATCCGCTACCACGAAGACTGGCCTCAAGAGCGGACTGCGTTCGAGCCGACCCGCATTCACATTGAGGACGCACCGCAGGCAGAAGACGACAGCATCCGCGAGGCGATCGAGAAGGCCTTGTATGACTGGCGCGTCTGTCTGCGGATGGAGTGGGAGCAGGGTGATCTCCTCGTCAGCGACAACATTCTGATGATGCACACGCGTGAGGGCTACAAGGCGTCTTTCCCGCGTGAGCTCTGGAGGCTTCACGTTGACTAGGAGTCGGTGCCGCTTCTTTGACACGTTGACGTACGGATTTCTTTTCAAATTGTCATCGCTCTCTTATAATACCCCTTCAGACTCTCCTCTTCATTGTTGAAAAGAAAATGTTCAGCAATTTTAGAATTCTCATCGCAGCGGAAACATGCGACGTCGTCCCAGCGGTGGTCTCTTCATTATGATAGAAACTTTTTTTGTGACGGAAAATAGGAGTTAGCATGGTCAGAATTCACAGCGATTCCCTGATTTCACAAGCTTTCCATCGCTGTTGGTCAATCGAAAATTCAGCGCTTCTATCTGAACAGATACGTGCTTTGGCTTGGTCGAGGCGACCACCCAAATCAGACGCCTAACGCCTCGAAGCATCGAACACACGTTGACCGGCAAAGTAGTTGAAAAGGGAAGGTCCTTTGGTTACATGCCTTAGCCATGTCAGCCAAATTTTGCAGCAGTCTACAGTCGACCGATAGGTAGCTCCCTGCATATGACTTGCTCCTGCAACCACTGCCCTAGTACGACCCACTTGGTGGATGTTGGATGCGGTACATGGGAAGACAACAAGGCTGACCAATAGGCGTTGGGCCAAATACGGGCAGTTACAAACTCCGAGAAAATGAGGACCACCTCAACTCTAACACCGAACCGCAGAAAGCTTGCGATGTCGCCATGTGCGAACACGAATACGAAAAGAACAGGGGCGATGGAAAACATCACGCTTTCTACTGAATACTACTGGGCCTAATCAACAATTCCGGTGGGGTTCGAAGAGGTGGATCAGCGTCAAAGCTGTGGAGCTCTGGAGATGACTAGGAAGTTCGCCAAGAGAATGGCAGGGGGAAGGAGTTGACAAGAAAGGCAAGTGCGCGAGTAAAATTGCTCTTTCTGCATGCGATTTGCCTTCATCATCAGATATCGATCTCTGGTCTCCTCTTGATCCTGAAGTGCACGGCGCCTTCCTTTCAAGATTTGAAAAACATGCACGCAACAAGGCGATTATCATGTGACAAAATTAGCGAAATGATGGATGGAATCCTCAGTGGAATATGATTGAGAACCCGTGGAGTTGCAGGAGATTTTGACTGGGCTCAACGACGGCTCTGTCTCGTCGTCTGAGTAGCGTGGAGATAGGAAAGTGAGGAGGAAACCGGCACGTGGAACGGGAACGACATATCGCGCCCGCGCGCACATCTTCCACGACAGTCTTTGCTTGTTCGCTCCTCTGTCTTAGCACTGTAACTAATCAGTAAACGAGCAACGGCTTGTTGGTTCTCTTGTTTCGTTTGTCTATAGACGATGTATCATCGATATCTTGCGCACTTTGCGCACTGGATTCAACCCAACTTTCTCTAAACTTCTTTCATGAACAATATTTACATCACTGTGATCCAGCACCTATTCGTAGCTGTCCAGCTATGCGCTTCTTGCTGAAATTCACTAACCCCTAAATACCTCGCCCATGGAGTCTCTAAGTTCAGTACAGCTCATAGACTAGAAATACCCCTCTCATGGACTGCACTCTTGACATACTTCAATTGTATAAGCTCCGCTTCCATGCATTTGCTCGTGGTCTCTGCGTTTGATGCACTCAAAAATCAGACAAATCTACATCATCTGCAGTTTATGAACTGCTCACTTGACCAAACGGGATTTTCCCCTTGGAAGCTTTACAACATATGTAATCATATTGAATTTCATTCAAGGTAGCACAACGAATATCCAACCAATCTACTGACGTCCAGAACTAGTGCCATCCTCAGTCGGCAAGCCTTCCTCATCACCCGGCTCCTTGTACGTTCCCGGCGGCACCTTGACGCCCCTCGTCTTGCCGCCGTCGAGGATGTTCGACTCGTCGATGGCAGCGTTCTCGTCTTTTTCTGCAAACACGCGTTAACTGATGTTCCTTGGTGATGGAGGTGCATAGATTTACCAAGCTGCTCGTCCGAGTCGGGATCGACGTTGGAATTGGCGACGGGGTCGTCAATAGGCGCTTCGTCCGATTGCACGGGGACGCCGGCTTTTTGCTGTCCCGGACGCGAGATGTAGGAGTTGTCGACTGGGGTCTCGTTGACGGGGCTGTCGGACATGGTGATGGTCGTAACTTATTTCTCGGGGGTTGGTGGAATTGATTTGTTTGGTTGATTGAAGGATGAGAGATCGGTTTTTTGTTGCGAATGATGAGCAGTTCCAGCGATGCAGGGACTGTTTATATGCGTCTTCTGTGTACGAGAGTTTCAGTCCGTCTGTTCGTTCGGCACCGTCTGGTTCGACGTCACTACCGCGCTTCTTTCTGACCCATACCAGCGCTACCATCGCCAATGATGTCACGGACGGCGCCCATCCTGACCGTCTTTCGCGTTGAACTGTGTCGGATCAAAATGGCTTAGGATTCCGTGCACTGGTGGTATTGGAAAACTACCTGTAGTATGACCTCATCGTGCGAATGTGACAGCCATGTCGACGCATCTGTGAGACTTTCTGGCCCAGGGCTCATCGAAAAGTAAGACGTGCATATGATGAGCGCCATGGTGCTGATCGGAATATTCTGTACCCAATCGACTGTGTTTGGGACGAGTGTCAGCACTTGCAAAGCGGAGGAGGATTTCAACGACTGGAGCTTAGCCATTCGATGACTAGCAGCGCCACCTTTCCACGCCAACGGATCTCAATAAAGAAAGGCTAGATGGGGCCCCAGTGCCTGGACGTTTGATGCGCGAACCGCGGCGCTGGTGGCTGGAAGCCACACCCGCGGCTCCGTTCCTGAAGCTAACCTGCATCGACCGGTCTTGACGTCGGCTGCGGCAGGTATCGTACACTGCACGTGCTGAGCCATGCCGGAGTCGGGGCTCGTTACGAAGATTAGAATGGCCTCTCCGGGCCGTAGCTGGCGAAAGTGCTGTGGCTGTTCCTCGGTGTTTCTTAGGACTGCACGACATCAGCGCGGAAAAGAGAGCTTACTCGTACAAAGTCTGCAACCAATTCTGTGAAAGTAATCCGTCTTGATCTTTGTAAATGATACTTCTAGAACTTTATTGAATGTTCACAGCGCCCAAGTGGAAAAGTGCAATGTAGAAGGACTGAGTAGGCACGTCATGACCATTCGACTCTGCTACACTGTACTATGAAAGAGCAGGAAAGGTAAAAGGAAACTTCTGTCCCAAATAACGAGACTACCTGCTTTTGAGACCCGAAAAGGCAACCTGAGAACAGCCGAGCAACGCTGAAAGGGTATCCGCCATATGAAATACTTGACCCATGGATGTAGTAAAAGAGCAACAACTGAAGGCGCGTAAAAGCAAGAAGAAGCTTTGGCGCTTGTAATTGTCGCTTGACGGAGTCGAGGTCTTGATCGTGAAGGTCGAAAGCGTGGACACGAGATTCCTCATGTCCGAGTTTGGATTGAATCCGTGTGCAGGTTGACTGACAATCAGGCCTTAGACCTTAGCCTTCCTGCCCCTTCATAATGTTAGCAAATGCCTGGCTGGCGGAGTAAAGCTTGGACAGAGAGCTTACCTCTTCTTGGGAGCTGGCTTCGGCTCCTCAGGAGCCTCCTCCGCAACAACCTTGGCCTTCTTTCCGCGCTTGGGCTTAGTAGCCGGCTCTGGCTCCTCGTTGGCACCATCAACAGCGACGGGCTCTGAAGTCTCGACAGCAGCCTTGGACTTTTTGCCGCGCTTGGACTTGGGAGCGGGCTCATTCTCTTCGTCGACAGCAGAGGGCTCCTCCTCTTCGGGCTCGGCCTGAGACTTCTTGCCACGCTTGGACTTGGCAGCAGGCTCCTGATCAATGTGGTCAGCACTCTTGACAACAGCCTTGTTCTTCTTGCCGCGCGTGGAGTTACGAGCGGGGGGTCCCTCATTCACCTCGGCAGCAGAAGCGGATTCATCGTCAGAGACAGCCTTGGGGGCAGCCTTCTTGGAACGAGAAGACTTCTTCGCCTTGGGAGCAGGGGCCTCCTCAGGCTCCTCCGCAACGAGCTCTTCATCCGACTCGGCCTTTGGGACAGCCTTCTTGCCACGCTTCTTCTTCGGCTTGCTCTCGGCGTCCTCCTCCTCAGCCTCAATGGTAGATTCGACCTTCTTGCCACGGCCCTTCTTGGGAGCAAGAGCTTCGTCTTCGCCGTCGCCTTTGGTGGCCTTCTTTCCACGGCTCTTCTTGGGAACGGGAGCTTCCTCTTCAGCCTCATCATCGGCATCCTTGACGCGAGAACGCTTCTTCGACTTCTTCTTGGCGGCCTCCTCTTCGAAATTTTCCTCTTCGTTGTGCTGGTAGGTTTAGCATCGCCCACAATTGGTTGTAAGAAGGACTCACGCTTGTGATGCCGAGACGCTTCTTGGCCGCTTTGGTCAGGAACATGCCCTGACCAGCACCGGGACGATTCATTTCAACATCCTAAGAGCGCATCAGCAACGCGTTTCAAGTATTACGTCTTTTCAAAACATATCCAAAAGTTGAGAAAAGTCAAAAGGAGTTAGCAAACTTACTCCATTCCAATCGGCATCATCGACGTGACCCTGAGAGATGGCCTCGGTGATTTTTCCCTGGATATCTTCGGGGAGCTGATCAAAGCCATCGAGCAGTTCAAAGTCGCCATCGAGATAGGTCGAGACGTTCTGCACGACTTGTGGAGTGACACATCCCCTTGTACAGTCAGCGCAAAATGGAATTGATTTTCAGAGGGAATCATGTGACGTACCAGTGCTTGTAGGTCCAAGATGTGTTGTCCCTGATGGTAACGAGCACACCAAAGCGGAGTTCGCCCTTCTCGATCTTGGTGCCTTCCTTCTGGCAATGGGTGCTCTTGCAGGTCGCGCGCTTGTTCGGGCTGACCTCTAGACGAAAGTTAGCAAACAACAAGAAGCAGAGAGAGGAAGCCCAGGCAATGTAAACTGTGGTGGAAAAAGACGCGACGCACCGACTCTGTAACCAGTAGGCATGGTGGCTGGCGTGAGCTTGCTAGAGCAAGGATATTTATCGGTTGTCTAGAAGAAGCTCAGGTGGTGGAGCTGAAGAAGACAGCGTGATCCAAGGATGGATCGGGATTACTGAGGCGATTGCGAAGCTCAGCAAAGAAAGGGAAAAATTGCAGAGGGGCGGATGGGTCAAGATTGTGGAGCGAAGAGGTTGTTGTTGTTGTTGTTGTCGTTGTCGCAACAGCTCCAGCTCCAGCTCCAGCTCCAGCTCCAGCTCCAGGCGGCCGTGGCACTTGGACCACAGAAATTGGTGGCCGCCCCGCCATTAACCTTCGGTAAGTACCACCCACGCGCTTCTATCATGACGATTTACTTTTTTTCGATTCCACCTCACCCTCCTCCACCCAACAACCTTCGCCGCCGCGCGCGTCCAGCAATGCTCCGCCAACACCACAGATGTACCTGACCCTTCGCAATGCGCCCAGTCCATCCTTCCTGCGGCCGGTGACCTACGTAAAACTTGGCTACGCTGCTGCAACCCGCTCGATTTCTGTCCCCAGATTCCTCTCCCAATCCGCAACATGTCGCGCCAGGATCTCTTACACAACGACGGCTTCCCTGCCCCGATTGCATTTTCCAGGATCGCCCCGAAACAAGCTGGCCCTCGACCCGGAAGCCTGGGCCAACGAGTTCGACCGCTACCTGCCTCATAGCCTCCGAAAGACGCATCTGGACAGCCCCGACTACACCAACGACAGCGAGACCAAAAACCTTTTGGCCAAGATTGTCTGTTTCTTCCTGAATGAATCGCGCAAATCGGACGAGCCTGTCGACTTTTTGACACATGTGGCCGTCACCCAGGGGAGGTGGAATGCTGTGACCTGGGTCGTAAAGGCAGCAACGGAACTCAAGCCGCCTGCTCCAGTCCAGCTTGAACATGTAGACCCTTTTTCGGCAATTCAGTGGCCAAATGCGCCAGTGTCTTTGGAAGAGGCGACTGGACAAGCAATCTGGGCTGAGAGGGCCATTGACGGGACTATGGCGAGCTCCATAAATGGCATCGTGAACTGGTTTCCTTTGAGATGGGTGCTCTCTCGCAACGGCGCGATAGGCCGCATATGGCAGAGCCTGGGCAACATGATTGCCGTTGCTGTCAGAAGTCCTCCAGAGGAGAAGGAGACCATCATGTCCCACGTCCTCGAAATCATCGCTTACTTGCATCACGATGGAGTGATTCCGGAGTCGGTCTACAAGCATGTGCCGCCGCACACGCCATTCTCACTCTGCCAGCCGCCAGTTCTGCCGTTGCTGGCACCAAGAATCTTCACTGCGATTTCTGACGCTGCAGTGCGTGCGCAACTGCCTAACTCCAAATCCACCACCGGAGGCCTTTTCTCATTTTTCGGACTCTCAAGGCCCAACGAACGACCAGCTGTGCGCACCACATACGGGCTTGGGCCGGAGGTTTGGCTCGAATTGATTCTCTGGTCATGCTTGCGCGGGCCTTGGATAACTGATGGCATTGAAATACTCATCAATCTCAAAAACTCCACCCTTGCCAACGGCAAAAAATGGAGCGCCATTTACTGGAGCGACCTCGCAGGGCAACAAGTGGATGATGCCGTTGATATTACTTGGCAAGACAAAGCACGGTTTGAGGGTATGCGGCCCGAAAAGGCAGACTCTGATCTTGTTGAAGGAACAGTCACTGTTGAGGTGGTTGCTGCATCAATTGATGCATTGCTCAATAGCATCAACGTAGGGACCAAAGCTGGCCATATTGGATGGAGCCTTGACGCCACTTTGAAAAAGCTTCTGGAGCTCAAGGTCCTTCTTGGAAGATCGAACCAGGGACTCATTGGCGCGACTTGGGATTCCGTCATTTTCCGCCTCATCGAAGCCGGCCTGGCAAACCCCGACCTGGACCCGCAAGTCGCTGAGAAGCTTTTGCGTCAATTCGCAGTCACTTACCCAGGCACGTCCAAATACAGCAACGCTCCTCAGGAGAGACCCCAGACTTTGGGTGCACCGTCTTACATTATGGAGCCCTCGGCAGGCCCCTTGGGGATTTTCCACTCTGTAATATGGTCGTTTATCAAGACTGGAGACCGAATCAAAGCTGTCAAGGCCGTCGGGGATTTGGTAAAGCTTACGGATTCGAACAAGAGGGTCGTGATGGAGAGATTTTTCCGGAACTTCAGGAAATGGAGCAGAGAAACGAGAAATACTCTTCAAAAAGTCCCGGCTCAGTTTGACAGCAACCTATCCAGAGGACCAGATCCCGTCTTGGATCCTCAGTTCCCTCCTTCCATTCTCGCTGCCCTGCTGGGCCTCGCTCGCAAATCAGGGGCCTACAAATATGGCGAGTGGTTGCTGTTCTCCAATGACATTGATGGACCCCTCATCCCAGAGCGTCTCTACGACCACTCCAGTATTGCGGCCGAAGTCATTCAATTCGGACATGCTACGGGCAACCAGCAGCTCATTGTCAACGCTCTCAGCCGGCACTCTGAGTCAGAAATGTCTCTTCGCATGATTGAGGCTCTGTTCGAAACGCATATGCATCAAGGCAACTGGAGTTCTGTTGAGGAGGTGCTCACCATTCTCTCTTCAGAACAAGACCGCAACTTCATGGCTTGCGTGTCTTCCCGACTCGCCAAACGGGTACTCCTCTTACAGAGACAAGACAGGAACAACAAAACAGAGTCAATGCGTATGGAACAGCTCGAAGCGGCCTCTGTAATTTTCAGGCGTCTGGTGAAGGGCACCCTCGGCGATACGACGCCTCTAAACAGCTTCGACCGCTTCCACGGCATCCTCAGCGTCCTCGCTACCGTCGGCCCCGAATGGCAAACATTTTGCAACTCGCTCTTCAGCCCGTCGCTCACCAGTTCGCACTATCGCAAGATTGAAAAATGCATCTTCGAGGAAGACTTTCGCGAGCTGGTCGAAGGCGTCGCGCACTCCCGCGGCTCGTGGGAAGCCATGCGCCTCGTCAAGATGTGGTGTTCGACCGAGGAGCCCTCCCAGCCGTGGCAAGTGTCGACGTTTGCACGCTCCCCTGAGCCCTGGCATTATCGGCGGGTGCTGGGTCCGCGGCCGCCACCGCGACGTAAAAAAATCAGTGTCATCGACGTATCACCATGCGTCAAGCTTGAGGGCCGCAAGCCGCCCGCCTCGCTGCCGGTCTTGCGCATCGTGTACCACCAGGCTTCGCGCGAGGAAGAGGAGGACGCCGTTCAACGTATCGGAGGCGAAAAATCCGTGGACGACCCTTACCACGCTGACCGTGTCGAGGTGTGGCTCTGGGCGACGCGGGCGTTGCGCAACACGGGCATGACGGCAGAGGAAATCGACCACGAGCTGGGGCCGCGGCCGCCCAAGGCGCTAGCACCGATGGCGCGAATGGCAGAGGGCGACCTGGAGGAGCAGGATTGGGCGAAGCAAGGCAACGGTGATTTCGAAGTCAGTCCTGTGCGGATAGCCGAGGCCGAGAGGCGGGCGAGCACCGATGAGGAAGGAGTGGTCAAGAACCAAGAAGAGCTTTCCAGCGTGGATGAGTTGTCGGCGGAGACCAAACCGGTCGAGTCGCAGACTGACCTAAATGACGCTCATAATTTGTCGCCTCCACCGGATCAGCAGCAGCCACAAGAGCAGAGCCAGGAAAACACAAATACCACATTCCTCGAGCAGGAGCGGCCTCAGCAGCATCTTCAACACAAGGAAAATCCGAGGAAAGAAGGGGAGGACTAAGCGTAGATTTCTTTCTTGCCGCTACAAGTACAGAAGCAATTCCTTCATTAACATCAACGGGCGTCAGGTGTACAGTACGAAATTCATACATGTATTTTAGTTCATACTGGGACTGGGGAGGAATGGAGGGAGGCCATTAGTTTTACCTCTTGCGCTGTGGCGGATCGTTTGTCTTTTGGGATTTTGGTTCGGCGTTGCGTGCAGGTCTTTTTGAGATTTACAGTACAGGTGCCGTACCATCTCTCTGGTTTGTAGAAGACAATCAATGAACTGTACAGTACAAAAGTGAAAAGTCCAGTGGGCATTGTGGAATCCTGCATCTACTTGCTGTGGCTCCGATCAGCGTCATCCGACAAAGGACTCGCTTTCTTTTGTACGGATGCATATGCATGTAGATGCATTGCTACAGTGGTAGATCCCATGTGAAACCAGCATTTAAAGCTACACTACGACTGGGCATGCAAACGAGGGCGAAGACCCACAACTAACTCGAAGGGCCAGGGTACCTAACTGCCCGCACGCCTTCAAGGAGAGCAAGGAGAGGAAGAAGAAGGAGAGGAAGAAGAAGGAGAGGAAGAAGAAGGAGAGGAAGAAGAAGAAGAAGAAGAAGAAGAAGAAGAAGAAGAAGAAGAAGAAGAAGAAGAAGAAGAAGAAGAAGAAGAAGAAGAAGAAGAAGAAGAAGAAGAAGAAGAAGAAGAAGAAGCAACAACGATAATCAGCAATACATACGCATCAGCCAGCCCACCTCTCAATCTCACACGCAGCAGCAGCAGTAGACTCACATATCCCTCCCAGATTCACGTAGCAAGACAGGTTGGGTCGGGTCGGGTCGGGTCGGTCGATCGGTATGATATTTTAATCTCGCAAACGGCACACGCTAGGTACCTAATCACTCTCTGCACTCACTACGACTTCGCTCTCTCTCTCTCTCTCTCGCTCAACCGAAGTCTCCCGTCCTCTGGCTCAACCACCGCCGCTGCCATACATGACCTGACTGCCTGCCTTCCTTACTTTCTTCATTCCTTTTTCTTCGCTCGTACATGGGTGTGCGTGAGTCGATCGACGCATTCTGCTACCGTACCGTCACAGCAATTGAACCAGTGGTCCCCCTCATGTCCTCTCCGGCACTCGCCATCAAAGTAGATCGACACAACAGGAAATGCTCGCTCGCATCGCAGCCAGCCAGCCATCGCTTCCTCATTCCACGCCTACATCTACATTACAGCAGACTCGAAATGCCCCTAATGCCGCTCTCTTTCCATGCCCGCAAATCCTCGTCCACTTGTCCACAGAACCCACTGACCCGACTACTTCGCCTCGGTAACGACACCCTCGTACTCGCGGCTCGCAATGTAATCGAGGGTGCGCTCAAAGTGCTTGCGCGGGTTGTCGAGGCTGCTGGTCGCCTCGTTGGTGTTGAGGTTGGAGTGGATGAGCTCGATGAGGCCGTTGAGGTACTTTGTCGTCACCTATTGCACACGCGTGAGATGAGCTCGCTTTTACTCCCAGGTGACATATTGGTTTACTTACTGCATCATTCTCCTGGTCAAAGTAGTACATGTAGCGGTTCAATATCTCGACGAACAGCTCGACGCTGACAGCCGTGTCCATGCATGCGTCGGCGACGCGGAGAGCGCGCTGCAGGCATTCGAGAACGCGCTTGCCGTCGCGGTAGAGCTGCAAGTTTTTAGTTAGAACCGTCACAAATGGCTGAAAAAGAGAAGAGCACTGACATCTTTAGCATCCTCCTCGCCCAGCGCACGAATCTCCGTCGCCCACCACAGGTGGCTGGCGAGATATACTGCGCGACACTGGTCCGGCTTCTTCAGCAGCTTGCTGCCATGCAGCGCGCACTTCGTGATAAGCGTGTCGTAGTTGTCGCGTGAGAAATTGCGCGTCGTGTGCAGTCCGCCCGCGATCACGCAGACGGCCTGGAATTGCGCGCGACTGTCGCTGATGGCCTCCTCGTAAATGGTGAAAGCCTGAGCAAAAAACTCGTAGGCTATTTCCTCGTGTCCCGTTTGGTCGGCGACCTGGCCGCAGCCAACAAAGAGACGCAGTGATAGGTCGGCAGCGCCGGCCACGCGTGCGTAGAGCGTTGAGAGTGCCGAATGTGCGAATTTGTACAGCGCGCTGGATTGCGAGTTCCAATTCTCGTCGAGATGTTCCCGTGCCTTAAACTTGCGCGCGAGCTTCAGAGAGGCGGTGATTAGGGCTGGGGTGGTGTACTTGACACGTTCATTGCCATCGGCAAACGCCTTGCGTGCGATTTGAAGGAGCTGTCGACTGTAAGTTACTTGCACCCAGTTTTTTGGGAAGCGGCAGGTATACCTTGAATTGAGTGTCGTTGTCAGGACCTTGAATCAGATGCACGAGTCGTGCCAGCCACCCCTGTTCCTCAATCGTCTCGTCCGTCTCCATGCCTTTCCTCTGGAGCGGGCCGCCTGGGTATCCCGTCGGTTGTTGTGCGCCCTCGCGAATGAGGACCTTGACAATCTCCAGCACTGCCTCCAGATTTTCTGTTGATGTGACCTTGGTTTGATTCCTCAACAGACTTCGAGCAACCTCACCAGCAACTGCCCTTCGTGTAGGGTAGGGCTGAGAATGGAGAAGAGGGACAAAGCTTGGCAGGGCCAAAGCCGTGAACAGGGAGGTGTATGCTTTGATAGGGGCAAGGAGGAGGTTGAGGACGTTGGACTGGGAGGCTTGAGAGTGCAAGTCAGCACTGTTGGCGTATTGTGCAACCTTTTCGTTTGCAAACGAGAGCACGCGATCTACGTAATCGAGACGGTCGGGATAAATGTTCCTGGAAGAGGTCAGCAACAACAGCCCGGAGGGTGAGACTGGCGATCATACAGGGCGAGGTTCGTAAGAGAGTGAAGAAGCGCAATTGTATCCTGAATTGGCAGTCGTTGCATCTTGACCAGCGTCGCAACCTGCTCATAGAAGATTTCGAAGAGCTGAACATTCTCTGGAATGCCGCGGTTCTTTTTGCTGTCTGCGTCTTCTGCGGCCGCAGTCTCTGGCGACTCCGTTTCGGCATTTTCAGCCGGCTCGACAGCTGTAGTCTCCGAGGGAACAGTCGAATCTGCTACACTTTCCACGTGGCTTGCCGCGTCACCATTTCTCGTTGTTTCTATGCCCGTCTCTTTTGATATTCTCAGCTGCTCGAGAAGCTTGGTTGCAGCCTCCTCCTCTGTCTTCAATCGTTGATCAGGAGGCTCTTGCTCAGACTCTCTCGCCGCATACGAAGATAGACGGTCCATCAATCCAATGACTATGGCCTTTACGTTCACGTGAGGGTTCAACCGTGATGTCGCGGAGAGAAATTGGTCGAGCGTGTGAAGGTGGAACTCGTCGGGAAACACTTGAATGATGACTGCCCAACATCAACAAAGCACACGGGCGACAATTGTGTGGCATCTTACCTTCCAAAAGATATTCCTGCGCCAGAACATCTCTACACTGCACCACCTGCTCCAAAAGGGGGCCCAAGATCTTCTTGTAATTGTCCAAGTCTACCAGCTGGCTCAGCCGAACTAGGTTGCTGCCAACGAGCAATTGAAGCTCTTTCCTCTCCTTGGTCCTCTGTTCCCGTTCCCTGGAGTGGCCCTGATGTTGGAATCGCACCCACAGCTTGTTCATTTCCACAAAGTTGGTCAGAATGAAGCTGATGGAGTCTTGCAAATTGCCCTCGGGTCCATCGCCATCGCCGGTCGGTAGGTGGTCGCGGGCCTGGCCTGAGAGGTAGTACCGCAGGAAGAGGCCGCGGACTGGGTGTTGGACGCCGCGGCTCATCTCCATCATGTCCTTCATGATTTCCTTGACGGGTGCATCCTCAATGGCCATGTACACGGTGCCGACGGTGATCATGAGGTACAAGCGGGGAATAATGTTGCCGGCATACTGGACGAGCTCGTAGAGATCGGCGAGGTGGTTTACGGGGTGGTTGTCGCGAAGGTATACGGACAGATATCGTAGCGCATCAAAGACGGACATGTACAGCTCGTAGTACTGTTTGGGGCCCAGGCTGCTGGTGCGCAGCTCGGAAACTAGAGTGGAGCTATGGAAGGCGGCAGTCAGCAGTCATGTTTTGAAACTCGAGATCAGGAGGCGTGCGGCTCACCAGCACTTGAGCGCGTCCATGAGTTTCCCGGGGGTCTCCAGGCAGCGCCGCATTAGCATCGTCTGCTGGCGCACCACGCCCAAGGCATCCTCCAGCAGGCGCGACTGGTCTTCGACGGGCGTCGGCGACGCCATGTTGGCTGCTGTCGGAGTCGGATGGTGTTTGAAGACGGGTGGGGGGCAGTTTTGCGGAAGAGGTCGGTGGTGCTGGAGCTGGGGATGACGACGCTGCGATGGCGTCTCCGTTGGCGACTTGGAGCGCCCAAGCGGGAGCCGCCATCCCAGTCCGCCGCCGCCCACCGCCACACGTGCCACCCCGCCTGTGCGATATCGAAGGGTTGGAGATGCCATGGCCTGCATGATCGTTGAATATTGACATTGAATGATTAAACTATCTACACGCGAATTGCATCATGTCTTCCTCCGTGTGCTTTCCCAATGCAAATTACCGGCAAGTGCGCTCCGTCTACGTGTCGCTCTTGATGCTTCTATGTCGAACTTTCCCAGCGAATCGCTTCCCATGTCTGCAGTCGACATGAAAGTAAACATTGCAATGCTGCATCTCATTATCATCTCTCATGAAGAGCGACTCGGCGCTCGTGACCCAACTCGCTCATGCCTTGGTTGCAGGCCCGTCCGTCGGCCAAGTCTTGACAGGATAATATGTATGCCACATGCCATTGTCGTAGTAGGACGTGGTATCTGTTGGAGAGACAGTTTTCGTGACAACTATGACTGAAGGCTGCGTCACACTGGGAGCAGCTCCTGTATTGGTGACGGGTGTAGGAGTGTTTGTGATGTCGACGGTGACGGTGTAAACCAGTGTCTGCGTTTGGGCTTCCTCGGTACTGACGACAACCTGGGTGGTGGGGGGAACGGCAGAGGCGGTAATGACAGCCGTTGATGTGAGAACAACCGTCGAAGGCTCTGGAGTTTCCGTAGCGTCGCCGTCGACATTGACTACCGAGTACGACTTTTTGGGCGACCTCGAGTCAATGTTTTTTGTTTGGTCTTGGTCGAGAGGTGGCGAGCGTAGGTTGAGGTTGGATGAGCCATCGACATTGACAACATCGTAAATTTTTGGCGTCTTGTCTTGTGGATCTGCAGCGTTTCGCGCGTCGAGTGGTAGCGGTTTCGCAAATGTGCAGGCTAGCAAGAGGCAGAAGAGCAGGCTAACAAACGAGCGCATGCTGGGTACCAACGGGACGGCACAGAGTTCAGGGCGACGGTCAAAGAAAGTCTATTGATGACTCGAGGTTTTTGGGTGTTGATAAAAGAGATAGACGAGATGCAAGCGCCCAGTCAGGCCAGGCTACAGCACAGTGATTTCAGATGCAGAAAAGGGTGGAGAAGAAGACTGTTTTCTGTTTGCTGAGGCAGAAAGCTGCCAGGAACCCGCTCGCCAGCCATTTTAGCAGCGTCGGGGCTGGAGAGGGCTGGACAGATATGCGGAGGCTGGCAGGGAGCAACAGGAACCAACAAGAGGTGGCTGGGAAGGCTGCACCGCAGCTGTAAACAACAAGGAAGGAAAACAAGGTCCCTCGCTTGTTGCCGCCGCTAAGCCCTACGGCCCCGAGCATGGAGCCCCAGACTTTCATTTCACATGCCCCACGACACAGCTTCCGTTCGCTCTGTGTTCTCTCTCTCTCTCTCTCTCTCTCTCTCTCTCTCTCTCTCTCTCTCTCTCTCTCAATAATCGTAGAATCCCTTGCCGCTCTTCTTGCCCAACCAGCCTGCGTCAACCATCTTCTTCAAAAGCACCGCCGGTCGGTACTTGCTGTCCCCCGTTTCCTCGTGCAGCACCCGCATAATGGCCAGGCAAGTGTCGATGCCGATAAAGTCGGCCAACTGCAGAGGGCCCATCGGTACGTTGGTGCCATTCTTCATAATGGCATCAATGTCCTCCTTGGCCCCAACGCCAGTCTCGAGACAAATGATGGCCTCGTTGATGTAAGGCATCAGAATGCGGTTTGCCAGGAATCCAGGAGAATCCGCAGACTGTGACGGGATCTTGCCCATCTTCTTGCAAAACTCCACGGCTGTGTCGATCGTGTCTTGAGACGTCTGGAGACCCGTGATGATCTCCACTCCCTTTTGCACTGGCACAGGATTCATAAAGTGTGTACTGATTACCCGAGAAGGCGCAGACAAATCTGTCGCATTTTCAGTCGTTGATGCCGCAATGCGGGTGATTGAAATGGACGAAGTATTGGTCGCGAGAATGGCGTGGGAGGGGCATGTTTTGGCAAGCTGCGAAAAGATCTTGGTCTTGAGATCTGGTATTTCCTGATCTTTTGTCAGAAAGCTCCGCGACGTCATTGCTCTCTCTTACAGGTACAGCTTCAATGACAAAGTCCACACCAGAGAGTTCGTCCATGCTGGTGCTGGTGCTCAGTCTTTCGCGAGCAGCAGTGGCTTCATCCTTCGAGATCCTTTGTTTCGACACGTCCTTGTCCAAGAGTTTGTCTGCCACGATCAATAATCCGATGCCTGTCTGTCAGGCTTGCTCGGCGTACCTGCAAACTTCAAGCCCTTGTCGATCGACGCCTGTGAATTGTCGATGAGTTTGACCGGGACCTGGGCTTTTTGCGCCGCTACGAGTGCAATTCCTAGGCCCTGGTTGGTGTGAGAAGATGAGTAGATGAAGGAGTTGACAATGGGCGCTGACCATTTGTCCCGCACCGATCACACCCAGCTTCTTCACCTGGGCAGCAGCTCCAGCCGCCGGGGTAGAGCTAAAGGTGCGCGCACGAGCAAGCCCCGTGTGCCGTGCAACATGACGAGAAAAGGTTAGAAACGACATTTTGAAATTAAAGATGGTTGATACAGTGAATTGATGCAAGAAGGCGACTGGAGGGCGGGCTGGCGGGGGAAGCACTGCATGCGGGCCAACGTTAGCCGTCACAAGTGATCCTCGGCTCAAGGGACGCCGGCCACGACTTTATTCCCGTCCATCCATTTACGCGCTGCGACACGCTCGACGCGTCCCGACAATTTGTCCCTACCACCGCCAAATGCCATAGCCACCACCACCATGAGTCTCGACGGCTGGATCACGGTTGAGACTGTCGATCCCGTCGTTCGCGGGCACGTCTACAGTCTCGTTTCGGCTGTATGTCTCCATTTCCTGCGGGACCATCGCGGTCACTGACAACAGCAAATAGGTTGGTGGCTCTAGCCTTGAGACTGACGGCCGCTACGTACTCGGAGACGACGCTCTTGCATGTTTGAAGGATATACGCCGCTGGCTCCGACTCCATGACCAGCGAGACAATGTACACGACGTTGCTAGATGTCTGGCCGAGGCCAACATTGTAAAGGGAGACTTGTGCGAGATCCTGGCCCTATGGACAGAGGACAGGGCAAACGATGTTCTCCGCTCAAAAGCAGCCATGGCGGCTTGTAGGCATACCACGAATGAACACCGCGTTGGTAGCTAATTTACGGTAGTGGAGATTCTCGTCCCTTTGACATGGCCGCTGGAGGTCCTCGATGACGAACCGTCTATGAACCATCTCAAACACACGCCCTATCTCCAGTTGGCGCATACAAACTACAAACGTACCATCCTCCAACATGACGCCATGGTCCTCCGCACAGCTGTGCGCCTCGCGCTGCCTTCGATGAACGAGCCCCGACGCGAAAGAAGCCCACGAGACGATGGAATCATCACCATCGTACTATACTTCCTGCGAAACATTGCATTGATCTCTGTACCACACAATATACCTTATGATGGAGACGGCGCTGAAGTTTCTCGTTCGGCAACCATTGAAGCGTTCGATAAGCAGGACATATTCCCGGTCCTCCTTACCGTTGCCTCGAGTATCGGTGATGAGTTTGTTCAGCAAGACGTGGTTATCCTTGAGATATTGTTTCACTTACTCAAAGGTGTCGACGCAGAAAAGCTGTTCATGGAAGAAGAGAGACTCGCCACTTCAAACACACAAGAGTTGAAGAGCTTGATTCAAAAAGAAAAGGCGATGCTTGCAGGGTACTCGAAGCACGCCCCTACACGACACAATCGCTTTGGAACCATGATTTGGGTCAAACGGGATGAAGACAAGGTATCGACATTATCTGGTCAGGACGTTTTGAGCAGCCATGAACGGAGCCTGGAAAAAATGGACAAGACCAAGAAATGGAACAAGCCAAGGCACCGTGGCTCCAGGATCGACAACACTTCGCTGGATGAGTTTGACAAGAAGGAGCGGCTCAACAGCACAGCGCGGCAAATTCTTCGCGAATTTGTGGAGGAGTTTCTCGACTCCTCATTCAACCCTCTCTTTACGCATCTTCGAAAGGCCATGGAAGTGGAAGCACCTCGACTCTGCTCAAATCACAGGCGGCAGTTTTGCTATCTAATTTCTTGGTTTCTTCAGGCCGAGTGCGCTCGTCGCGCACGGAAAAAGAAGAAAACTGAAAAGACCAAAGGCCCGAGCAATCATGAAGATGACAGCTTTGCGCTCGTTGCATCAGTCATGAACCAAGAGACATTCATCTTCCTCAATCGCTTCATGCAGCGTAGTGTCGATGAAAAGTCCTGGAGAGACCTGAATGCGAGCATGAAATGCTTCACTAGCATTTTGCAAACCGTCCAGGAAATGGCAGACTCTCCGAGTGAAGACGACCAAGAAATTGCTGAAAATATCCTGAGCCGCATATTCTACGAAGAGTCGACTCATGACCGAATCATTACTCTTCTGCGGAGCTACAAGGATCAAGGCTTTGGCTATCTCGATGCCTGTACCGAGCTGGCGCATGTCTTCATCCGTATGCTCGAACGCTACTCGAAGCAAAACGTTGATCTCCAGGTGCGGACGCGTCGGCGTGCACGGAAAAAGGCAAAAGCGGCTGCCCAAGCCAATGGGGACGCAGAAGACCATGGAGACGCAGCGAATGACGAGGTCGAAGCACATCGCGTCTCAACAGAACGAAAGTTCGACTTTGCACGCTTTTCTGCACGTTTCATGACACAAGGTTGTGTGGACACTTTCGTGGCTTTTACTCGCTTCTACAGTGACCTTGATCCAGAGCAATTGAAGCGGGCACATCGTTTCTTTTACCGTCTGGCCTTCAAAAACGAACTTGCCATCTTGCTGTACCGAGTCGACATTATCAGCCTGTTCAACAAGATGATCAAGGGACCCGACGGCCTGCCCACAGATTTGCCCGTCTTTCGGGAATGGCAAGAGTTTGTGAAGCAGCTGTTCAAGAAGTGCGTTAGAAAGGTTCAGGAAAGACCTGAACTAATCGTGGAGATGCTCTTCAGCAAAATTCCATCCACCATGTACTACCTGGAGTACGGCCACGAAAAAGAAATTGCAACAAGGGCGCCACGAGCGCCAGCAGAACTCGAAGTCAAAGGAGACCTGGACAAGAAAGGACAGATTGGTGTTGCCGTGAGTCTTTTGATCAATCAAAACATGATGGACCATCTGGCTTGGGTCAGGAGAGTACTTTCGTCTGCTGCCGCGGATCGGGAGGCATGGGAAAAAGAAAGTGAAGCTAGAAAGACGACAGCCTCTGAGAATGGTCAAGAAACGACTCAAGAGGACGATGAAGCCTCGAAGGCACCCTTTATCATGGTCAAACCAGACAATGACGAACGTAGAGTTGCCCTGTTCAAAGACAACAAGCTCCGCTTGCTGCTTAAGGTCGTTGGCTTCATGCGCATTGGACTTGATGACGACACCGAGGCCAGCTGGGTTATCCCATCCAACCTCACTTCGGAGGAGCTGCGTGAAAGCGAGCGCCTGATTCAGCAGGCAGAATGGGAACCGCCAACTTTTGAGGACAAATCTGCTGAAGACATGGTGCGCACAAGACGCCAGCGGCTGAGGCTTCGCGATGACACGGACATGTCTGACGACGACGACGACGATGGGCCCGACGCCTTGGATGATGAGGAGCTGTTTCCTGCAGGAGGTCCCACGGCGCGCAAGTCCGACTCTGTGGAAGAGAAAAGGGCGAGGAGAAGACGCAGAAGGAATTCCAGCGAAGAGCCTGACGATGCTGAAAAGGAAAGACGAAGAAAGGCCCGTCAATTGAAGGAGCTGGAGAAAAGGCGAAAGATCAAGAGTGACGTGCTCATCCACTCTTCGGACGAGGAGTCTGACGAAGAAAAAGACAAAGCGTTTTTCGCAGCAGAAGAGGAGCGGAGGAAAAACACGAGCAAAGCAATCGTCAAGGCGCTGCTCGACACGAAACTAGAAGAAGCTTCTGGAAATGGAAAGAAGAGGAAATCGCTGGGCAAGAATGCAAAAAGCAGGAAGAAGACCAAGACATCGAGGTCTGAAGAGGATCCCGATAGCGGCGACGACGTTGTTGCACTGAGCAGTCGCTCTTCATCCGAGGCACCTGCTCAGCCTATCACGATTGACAGCGATGAGGACTCGGATTCGGACATTTCAGATACGTCTCTTTCGTCACAACAGGTTTCCGGTTCTAGGCCTGTTGGCGACATGGACAAGGAAACCGACGAGATTTCTACAATGGCCGCAAAGGAAGTTGACATGGCCGATGGCGACGAAGACGAAGAGGCTACGGTCCAGCGGCCCGTAAGGAGGCGAGCAGGATTCCTGGTGGACAGCGACTCGGAGTAGTTGGAATCGGAGCAGAAGGCGTTTTGCGGGGAACAGGCGTACAACAAGGACGGAAAGGGGTCATATGGTGTCATTGGGCCAGTGGTAAGGCATTGGATTCGTTGCATCTAGCAACAGGTGCAGAAGCGGCACAGCACAGCAGCTGGAACAGGGACGGAAATCAGGTATTGAATCAAGACATGACGAGGAGAAATGACGCCACGAGCAATTCCCCCACTGCTGGTTCGCCATGGGCTTCCGTGCCGACGACAATTCTTTGTGAAGCTGACAGGATTCGCAGTGGATGCTGGACAAGCAAGCAGGCCGAGCAGGAGGTACCGCCGCGATGGATGGTTGCGTGTTCGGTTCCGCAAGGTGACACCAGCCTTACGCTATAGGAATCGAATCAAACAAACGAGGAGCAGCAGCTGCCTTGTTTGACAGCTAAAGATGGCTCAGGGCCAGGTCAATCGCTGCCTTCGCTGGCCAAGTCGTCCTTCATGCGGCGACCCCGCAGCCACAGCTGTGATGTCACGCTTCGTCGCCATGACGCTCCGCCGAGTAGTGATCGCCGCCCGCTCCCGCTTCCAGCCACATCTCGACGCCACACGCTCCTCCAACTTGGACATGCATTGACAAGTGCTTGACAACCATTGACGTCACGCTCCGTCCTTTTCTATCCATATATACCTGATGGACGAGGCACCTTCAGCACCATCTTCAGAACAACAACTCAATCAACACTCAACTCACCAACGAATCCTTCCACGCTCGTCCAAACGCACTTTACGAATTACTTTCTTTTTTGATACCCGATCAACGTAATCAATCATCATGTCGAACATTGGATCCAACACCGGCAGCGGTCTCAGGGGTGGCGTCCACAGCGTTCACGGTAGGTTTCCCCCTTCCACCCCCTTGCCCCCTTATCACGTCCACTTGCAAGTCTACCATGGCTTTCCACTGACACCACCCGAGGAGCCGGAGAGGCCATCCGCGGACAAATCAACGCCTTTGCTGACTCCGCCTTAGGCAGCAACGACAGTGCTGCCCAGAACCAGGCTATTGCAGACCGTGGCGTCAACGAGTTCCAGACCGGCACCCGTACCCACAACCCGGGATCGTCCTTTGACAAGCACCCCTCCGACACCTACCAGGCTCCCGCCGCAGGTCACCACCCAGGCTCGTCGTTCGACAAGCACCCCTCCGACGTGAGGGCTGCTGGCCTCAGAGGGAACCCCGCCGCGGAGAACTGGGGTTCTGCCAACACCACCTCTACTACTGGTACTTATGGCAACCCCTCGTCTGCCAATGCAGGCCCGCACTCTTCCAACGTTGCCAACACGGTCGACCCGCGTGTCGACTCGGATCTGAGCAACCGCGGCGTCAGCACCTCCACCACTGGCACTGGAAACCCTGCTCACGTCTCTACTGGAGCGTACGGCAACCCCTCATCCACCAACGTTGGCCCCCACGGCTCCAACATGCTCAACAAGGCGGATCCCCGGATCGACTCTGACCGTGACAACCGTGGTTTGACCGGCAACCAGACCGGTGCCGCTGCTGGACCTCACTCTTCCAACATGGCCAACAAGGCGGATCCTCGCGTCGACTCTGACCGCGACAACCGTGGAGCTCACCCGACTGGCTCCCAAGTTGGCTCTGGCTCTTACCACACCGGCCCCAGCAAGGAGGGACAGACCACTGGCGACCCAACCGGCGTCTCGCGTCCCAGCAACGCAGGTCTTCCCACGCGTGAGGACAAGAACGGCGTCTTGAGGCAGACTGGCCCCGGTGGTGCTTCTACCTCCACCAACGCCGGCCCTCACGACTCCAACGTCGCCAACAAGGTCGACCCGCGCATCGACTCTGACCGCGACAACCGTGGCCTCACGGGCACCACGACCGGCGCCGCCGCTGGCCCTCACTCGTCCGGCGCCGCCAACAAGGCCGACCCGCGCGTCGACTCTGACCGCGACAACCGCAGCGCTGCCCTCCATGGCGTGACGCCCGGCAGCTATGGCAGCGAGGATCTCGCGACCGATGCCCCTCGCAACACCACGACGACGGGCCGCAACACCACCACCACCACCACCACCACCGGCACCACCGGCAACGTGGGAACCGGCGTGACGCCCGGCAGCTACGGCGCCGAGGCCCTCGAGACCGACGCGCCCACCACCACCACCACCACCACCAAGCACCAGCGCCCGGACTCGGGCCACGGTCACGACCACGAGGACAACACCGGCACTGCCAATGTCCACGACGACGACAAGAACAAGGGCAGCCACCCGCCGCACAAGTCCAACCTGCTCAACAAGATTGACCCCCGCGTCAAGACGTCTTCTTCCTAAGTGTGGGCGAAGACGAGAGAAGGCTTTGATCAGTCTGCATGGTTGGTTGGATGCATGGATTGCATTGGAAAGGAAACGTACGCATTATGATGGCACGACACGCACTTTTTCTGGCTTTCTTTGTACTTGTATAGCGTCGTCGTCGTTGTCGTTGGTCGTCTTCATACCCCCTCGATCGACTGTATAGCAAATGTATCTATCTGTTGGTGTATGCTCCGGCTGCCCTCGAGTGCCAAAATGTATGTGTCTGGCTTTCGATTCACATGAACTGAAAAAATTTTTAAAAAAAAAAAAAAAAAAAAGTTTACCTGCGTGTTCTGGCGTTGTGCGTGCCTACATACCCAGGGTCCTCCCGCCAACTGACCCCTCTCCTGCTTGTCTCCATGAACCAACCACACACACCGTTTCCTCTCGCCAAATGGTCCCGTATTTCCGCGAAAGAAGCAGTCTCCGCAAAAGGGCGCGCGCAAGCAGGTCTACCATCAACAATCCAAGACTCATCGTTTCCGAGACACGTATTAATGACAGAAGGGAGAGAAGAGGGTGCAATTCGAACGAATATGCCTTGAATTGAAAAGAAACATGAGGGTTGAATTAAGGATGGCTTGGGTCCTGTCGTCGTGAGAGGGCGGCATCTGTAACCTGGCAAGAGAGTATCGACGCGTGGAGCGAGCGTACTCGCCGATACAGGCTGATGGGACCTATGTGGTAAATCACTTTTTGTCCCAGGTGTTTGTCTCTTGTTGTGCAAAGGTGCCAGATTCGGGGGGGAGAAGGGGGGGCTCGATGTGTTAGCAAACCCCCTGTGCCCCGGTTGCTGGTATTTTGATGACAGCTCTGCGTGTCGAATGACCGACACTATTGCATATTGAAAGATTCAATGGATACTGGATTGCGGAGGATAGGGCGCGCGGCATGCAATCGCCACAGCTCGCCGAAGCTCTATGCCAACTGCATTCGCCGAAAGGGTTCAAGTGGTAAAGCTCGTCGAAATCTTCAAGAAGCGGACATGGCTTCTGCTGGCTTGGGGGGTGGCGGTCTTGAATAACCTGCAGCATTATACATGTCTCAAGGTGGCGGGCGAGCAGTGCTGCGCTCGTGGCCATTCGCTGGGCAAGCAAGCCTTGATTTAGAAAAGTCTCATCGACGATTCCGCGAAGCCGTGTCCGGCCGCGATCGAGAGGAGCGGTGTCCAGAACGCCGACGAAAGACAATGGATTCTGGAGTTGGAAATGATGATGCTGCCTACGCAAGTTGGCACCGTTCGGACAGCAGGTATCAGAGACCTGAGCGAACCCACCGTACTCGTTGAAGCGGCCTCGCCACCAAACCGTCGCCGGACTTGGTTGTGGGTCCTTCGTCGCCTGTTCTCCGCAGAGCAAACAACGTTGCAGGCGTTCTTCATCGTCGCGGAGACGTTGCGTCACTGCGTAGAGTCTGGGCGCGCAGCCTCGAAGACGTCAGAGCGTGCCGCGTGAGCATGCAGCAGCAGTAGCAGCAGTAGCAGCAGCAGCAGTGTGTCACAACTCATTGAGTAGCAACGTGCGCAATCACCATCAACTCGGAACGCATGACACCACTCCTGCCTTTTTCGGTTGCCCCGCATGATGATGGTCGGCGAAGAAGAAGGGGGAAACGAGAAAAATTCTGCGGCCGAGGAAAGTCCCGTGCGTACGTGCGTGATACGATGTTGAGCGCGTGGTGGCGCGGATAAATTACGATATCAGCAGAACGATGGAGAAGGAAACCAAAAAAAAAAAAAAAAAAAAAAAAACCAAGGAGTGAAAAGTCAGAAAAGAGATATAGGAGAAAGCACAAAGGTTCGGAACAAAACTGGGGCACAAGGGCAACGTGATTTGGAGTGGTTTGCGGGGGCGAGGGGCAATGACGTGCAGAGGTGGATGCCTGAGCCTGAGCACACAACGATCGTTGTGAGGTGTGGGTGTTGGCAAGGAAGGGAGCACCGATGGGGATCGTGATGATGATGGTGGGGAGAATGAAAGCTTGTTTGGACCAAGGGTTTTGGAGGAACGCACGAATGACGGAAGAAGTTGCGTGGGCAGAGGTATGTATGCGCAGGGCAGAAGACAAGGCTGGCTGGACGTGGTGGCGTTTGCATGCCAGAGCGCGGAAAGGGTTCATTCAGATTCGTTTTTCTCTTTATTTTTTTTTTTTTTTTTCACTCTCGTGCTCGCTCTTTTGCGTCGCAGAGTTGCAGCGTCGGACAGCGCGTGGGAAGCGTGATGTCTCACGATCAGACACAGACGCAAAGTCAGGGTCCAGAAGGGCGAAGCGTCACGTAACTGGAACTGGACCAGAGAGTGACGGAAGCGAGGAGGCGATTGACGTGGATGGTGGTTATGGATGACGCGTGATTGGCCAAGGCAGGTGGAGTTTGGTGGAGGAGAGGAAGCAGGAAGAATGCAAGGGGGACGCAGGGCCGACGGGCGCCAAGGGCAGGGAAGAAGTACGGCCAGCGTGGCCCATGTAATGTGTAATGTAGGTAGTACAGCACAACGCAGGCGTTGCCCAGCTGGTGAGGTCGCGCAGATGAGATGGGACATGGCACGATGCGGTGCAGGCAGCCTCATCACTCACACCGCTCATCTTTGGGTCGTGACTGGGTAGGTGGGGCCGCAAGAGATGAGTCGACTGAACAGAACCTAAGCCATGAAAGACAGCAAGCTGGGCTGATGGCTACACACGCGGGACAGACACAGTGTCCATGACAGGGCAGATGACGGCGCATCGATGACTCCTAGTGGTAGTGGTAGTGGTAGTGGTAGTGCTAGTAGTGGTGGTAGTGGTAGGTGTTCCCTCTGATGAATTAATTATTGGACTGCAACCATGATGGAGGGAGGTTTGCATGTGCATCATGCTAGTGCCGCCTGATTGGCTCATTTTGTGGCTGGTCCGCGGTCCCGACATGCAGCCTTAATTTTGGATCAACGGGCGACTTTTTTTTTTTTTTTTTTTCTCGTTCTGCTCGTTCTCCTCCCTTTTCGCCAACGGCCTTGGATCTCAACAGTAAGAGGGAGTAAATAATGGATAGCTCGAGCAAACAATAATCCAAGTCGAGGCAATCAATGGAATGGAGGGGCGACTCGCGCGCCTAAAGCAGGCCACCGACCCCTGTTTACCGCTTGCCCCTTTTGGTCCTAGCGTCTCAAGGGCAGCCCTCACAAAATGTTCGACCACCTCTCGCTCGTCCCTCGTCTCTCTCCAACATCGCCATTCCACACCAGACAACGAAGTCGCCCTATCACAACCACTTTTTACTTCCACAAATTTAACAAAAACCACCAATTTCGTCGAGAACAATGCCGCAGGCTGTCGCTGAGCTGTAAATCCCCCGCTGGAGGGTGCGCGTCCTGGTGCGCCCTCCAGTCCCGGCAGCCCATCGAGAATCACATCTACTCTACGACGATCCTCAGCTCCGATTGCTTCAAGCAACCCGCTTGAAGTCCATTCGCATCCAGCAGAATCACTTGCACTGCATCCCGGAGCTCCACGAGTACAGCGGCAAAACTTCACTGCCCGCCTTCCCTGACGGGCTCGACGACTCCACGACCTGAATCTCCGCCCCTCAGGCTCCTTCAGGTCCCACAGATTACAAAACGAATCATCAGCATCGTCCGAAGACGAAGACACTCGACACTTGACTTGCTGCACCCGATACCCCCTCTCAACCTCACTCTTCCCCGGCGCCTCCTCTTACCCTTTTTATCCCTTGTGGCTACCCCTCAATCCACGACAGCTATCAACCAACTACAACCACAATAATTGAATCGATCAATCTCGACGCAAAATGGCATCCGCACGTGCCGCAAGAACTATGCCAGAGAGCGGCTCAGCCGGCCTCCTGGCCAGCAACCACCAGCCTACCCCTGCAAAGGCAAGCAGCCAGTCGCCATCCAAGCAGACTGCGCAAAACAACATCTCGAGCAATGGAATCCAGCCAAACACTAGTGATGGCTCAGACAATGACCAAGACCAAGGCAAAGACGAGGACGACGGAGCGGATGAAGCGGATGCTGAGGAAGACGAAGGAAGGAGGATTGCCCCGTCTGGTGGCTCTGGCTTGGGCCAAGGGAAGCGCCCTGCCATCCGCATCGACTCTGTCGACATGAGTCGGGAAGAAGACCGCGAGGCGGGTTCAATCCAACAAGACGGGCTCATGCCAGGCCCCAACAAGAAGCGTACCTTTAGCTCAACTAGCATCCTGTCCAATCTAGAGAGCCATGATGGCGAAGATGGGCAGCGGGATGCCGACTACCCTCGCAAGAAGATGGCCCGTACGCTCGGCGAAGATGAAAATGGTCTCATGGCCTACGAAGGCGAGCAAAATGACAGCCTGGCTCCCGTTCCTGAGCACGTACTCGACTCCTCCGACGATGACGAGATTTACAAGGCTGTCGAGGACATTGACCCGTCAGACAATGACGAGTACATTGACGAGACTCTAGAAGAAAAGGCTCTTCGCAAGGCCTTCAAGAATTCCTCGGACGACGAGAGCGACTTTGGCGAAATTGATGGAGAAGGCCCAGACGTCTCCATGTTGATTCAAAATGGCTTGATTGACGATGACTTTTTTACCATTGACGACGACTCTGTCTCGGCATTTGCTACTTCTTACTGGGACGATGGTTGGCCCGTCCACAACGAAGAAAACGGCAACGAACTAAACCCTGAAGACAAGCCAACGACCAGACGTGTCAGGTTCGACGATCAAGTTCACACAGTCTCTGATATTGACAGCGACGAAACCTCATCCGAGGACCTCAACAGCTACTGGCCTGACTTGTTCCAGAACGATCCCCTCGTTTTTCGAGCCAGCAATGACCCAGAGAATGTACTCGATGACGCTGCTAGTGACAGCGAACGGTCGTACTGGGACTGGGGAGACGACAAGGACAAGCTTAGCGACTGGGACGATGACCAAGATGAGAATGCAGAGTCAGACTCGGAGTCAGAGGCTGGCTCTAGTGGCTATGAGAGTAGGGTCCAGAGTTTCCTTGTTTGTAGATGCACGCTGACACTGTCGAAGCCGACGAAGGGGACACTACTGATGAAGAACTCCCGCCGCCGCCAACCATTACCACGCCGGCCCGTATTCATCGTGACTCAACCTCTTCTGCCAGCAGCGCCACCCCGAAGCCGCTCCCGCGCACCAGAAAGATGCTGCCTCCAAAGAAGCCCAATAAGCGCAAAGGCCCCATGCGTGGCTTTTTCGCAGTTGACCCCAAGAGGGCCTTGGCTTACATTGATGGCACTGGCAAGCGCATGGTGCTCATTCCGGGGCGTGTCAGGGACGGCTCGTCCTGGGCGGTCAGCACTGCCAGTAGCACGGCCAACAACAGCCCCAGGAGCCAGCTGATGAATGCGGATGAAAGCGAGTTCAGTGACGCCAACCACCAAAGCTTGTCAGACCTGATGGCCCTCGGTGGCTTTTTTGGTACAGACCTGGACCTGGCCCTGTCCATGTCCAACCAGTGGTCGGTCATGGGTGAAGATGATCTCATTGACGAAGATTTTGATGAAGACGACGACGACGACGATGACATGGAAGACATGCTCGACGTTGCGGACTTTATTGATTTTGGCCAGAGTGATAGCGAGGACGCCGACGAGACGGACGCCCCTACTGACGGCTCTCCCACCAAGGCTCATGCTGGACACACTCCTGCTAAGTCAGCCGCCCATGAAATGAGTGAGAAGATGCTCCAACACTTTGATCGCGGCAACGTCACGTCTTTCCGCCGAAATCAGAATCGCTACCGCGACATTGCTCGCCTCCCTGACGACCCTGCCATGCGCGCTTCTGCCTCCCGTCCTGTGCGAACCGGCGCCTCTGCCGACGCAATCATTACGCCCATGCGAAAGAAGAAGCGTGCCAAGGATCCGGACACCCTTCAGCCGCGCGCCAGCCCTCTTGCCAGAAAGTCTGGTCCCATTGCGGGAACCTTTGGCCCTCGCCGTGTCTAGCTTTGGACACTGGCATCCTACTATGATTCTGGAGTTGGGGAGCAGGGCTCTCTTGGCGCTGGTTCTTAACCATTCGAGTCCGGGACGAAGTGGTTTTCGTTTCGCGTCTTTGTTGGTTAAGAGCTAGCGTGGTTTGTTTGACAGGACGCCATCTACATAGGAGCGGGCCCTATGCTCGGGATGGCGAGGCACATATCAAGCCACGCAATGTTCCTGATGACGTTACGACGTTACGGTCTGGGAGCGCGGCGCATCACAACGTTTTTGGAACCTTTCCTCGATACCACGTACCACTCTTTCCTTGATCCTTTTTTTCGAATCGAAGCAGGACTCTTGCCACAGCAAACCATGGTAACGTCTTGGGCAGCGGCAGCGGCAACACCAAAGAGTGGTTCCAGGAACTCGAATCTTTGTCTCCTAAGGCCTAATCTCTCCGATTGAACACAGCCTGCGAGTCGTTGCGCGCGCATCATGTACGATAGGACGACCGGACTAAAAGGCCTGCCTTAATGTCTTCTTTCAATCGCCTACGCTACACACCTGGCCTGCTTGTCCGGCTGCTGCTTTTACCTTTTGCTCCAACTTTTTCCTTCGTCTCTTTCAATCGCCGTTCCCTTTTCCCTTCGCCGTTTTCACGTCTTTTGAGGAGTCTATTTCGATGGATCGTTTCGTTTTTCTGGATCGTCGAGGCGCGATGTGACAAGATTACTCTTTTGTTCAGGGGATCTCTGAATAGGTGGGGTATCTGGACCGGATGGAAAGGTGTCGTGCTCTTTCAATGACTGATGGATGGGTGATCAAAAGCTTTTTCCTCCTTCTTTGGTTTTGGCGCTTCGTGACAGTTTCGTGCATTCCCCTTTGCGCTTTCCTACAACAGTAGTAATCAAACTCTGGTTCATCTAACTGTGCTCTGTAATGTGATGTATATACCTCAAATGCAGACTGATCACCGGTGGAGGCTGTCAGCAAGCCATCCATATGTACTCTGGAAAACTCCTCCAGCGGACCGTCTTCGAAGGGCCCCTTCGATTCAGTTACAGCCCGAGACCTCACGAACAGGTTCTTTGATCACCAGGATGCTAGCGCCTTGGCGGTTCGCGGGCGGCTGAGTCATCTGGGATAGCCGACGACGGACGATGTCCGTGATGCTCTGCCCAACATCTACACATTCAAATCAACGCTCGACTTTGAAAAAAGAGGTCATTGGGTGCAGCTTGAAGTCGCTTTTACGGAGAGATTCTTGGAAATCATAAACTTGATCCAACTCCTGAGAGCGCTAGAGCAAGAGGGAAAGAGAAAAAAAGAAGAAAAAGCTGCTCCTAGCCCGATTTTTCCAACAAATCCGAGAAGAGCTCAAACCATCTATTACGGGCACATCGACACTTCGATAACACACCATTAAAGCAGCATGGACTGAATATTTCTCCTGGCATCCCTCCCGCCAACTAGACTTCCCCTTCGCCACCCAATCTGGCCGGCCAGCCGTCTATCACCAACACGATCCCAGGACCCAAGATCGGATTCATTCTCAGTCAGCAAATCGGCGAGTAAGGAAAGTAAGGGAGCATGAGTCTCACACGCATCGCGCGCGTCAAGCGACTGAATCGGCCGCTGCTCGTCACCTTTGATGCGTACGGCACGCTGTACCGGCCGCGCGCGCCGATCGCTCTCATGTACGAGGCCGTGGCCAAAGAGCATGGGATGCTTATACAGGGGACGAATGAGCTAAACGAAGCGTTTATGACAGGTGAGTCTGCCGTCGTCTATTTATTCATGTGTTTGGCTCTTGGTCTATTTTTTTCGCCGTTGCGCGTCCAAAGTGTTGATAAGATTTGTGAGGATGAGATGACTGATGATTGGTGTGGTGTGGTACAGTCTTGCGGAATCATATGAGTAGATATCCGAACTACGGCAAGCATGTTTTGAGCTCGCCAGACGAATGGTGGAAAAAGGTCAGTACCTTCATTCCCCCCCAATTTGCAAAAATCATCGGTCCAATCGTTTGCTACCCTCATGCTCTTTTCGAAACCAACTCGCTGATAAAGATGGCAGGTCATCAACGAGACGTTCACAGCCTGCGCAGTCCCAGGGCAAAAGGTGCCTCGTCATCTCGCCCCAGATCTCATCAATCGCTTCTCCGGATCCGCGTTTTACCACTACATGAGGTCGGCCCCGTCGACCATCAAAACACTGCGCAACATCGAAGCCAACTCCGACTACCCCGTTATCATCGGCGTGATATCAAACTCCGATCCACGCATCGCATCTATCCTGCGCTCCTTTGGCTTCAGCGTCGGCGACGACAAGCCGGTGCGCAACACTCGTCCCGTTTTCGAATCTCAAGAAGATAAAACCTTGCCGCAAGAGGACCAAGAGGAGCTGCATCAGCAAGATCGACCCCCGCTCATCGACCGCGCCAAGCGGCCCGACTTTGACTTTGTGCTGGCAAGCTACGACGCCGAGTACGAAAAGCCGAAGCGCGAGATCTTTGCGCTGGCCGAGCGCTACGCGGCCGACGTAATGCGGCAGCTGCCGGCGCCGGCGGCGCACGACAGCCTGGACTACCCGTGGCCGTACCCTTTCCACCGGCTGCACGTGGGCGACGACATTTTCAAGGATGCAGTCGCGGCGGCGAACGCGGGGTGGAAGTCGCTGGTGTTTGAAGACCGCGAATTCCTGAAGAATCTTCCGCCAAACGAGAAGGACGCGCTGAGTCGTGTGCAGGCGCCGCGCTGCCACGATTTGCTGCGCGGCGTCCAGAAGGTGATGAATGAGCAGCAGTGGTGCGAGCTTCACAGCGTGCGAGTGGAGATGAGCGAGGACTCGAAGGAGGCGCGGGAGAAGCGAGCGGCGGAAGCGAGGCGAATAGAGAAGCAGGAGCAGAAGAAGCTGCATTTGGATCCGGAGAAGCTGGCCGCGCACTACGAGCGCATGGTTGCTGAGCAAACAAGCGCCAGCACGCCTGAGAAGCTTGGTGTCAGGCAGATTGACAATTCCACGCCGCTAACCACCTCGCAACAACAACAACAACAACAACCGGCGCGCTCTGAGGCCAAATCTATTCGTCCGTCGTCCAATTCGCCCTCGTCTTCGTTCTCGTCCTCCTCCTCCTCCTCCTCCTCCTCCTCAAAGCCATCAGAAAAACTATCTCCCCGTGCTACAGCCCTCAAAATCTTCGACAACAGCATCGAGTGGCGTACCGCAGGCTTCATGAACAACCTTACCAACGCCAATACGTCCTTCCTGCGGCCCTCAAACCTTCAAGACATGCGCAAACAACGCGAAAAAGCCCAAGGCGAGAAACCAGAACAGCAAATCACGCGGTCCCCTGAGGTGCGAGAGCAGCGCGCGCTGCAGCGAAAGCGCGGCAAACTGCTCAAGCGGCTGAAAGACATGGGCAACGTCCCGATCAGCGTGCCCAACAGCGCCATCGCGATTTACAACGTGGAGAAGAGGCGGAGCGTGGCTGAGATGGAGGCCAGGAAGAAGCAGAGGCGTGAAGAGCGGGCTAGGCTCAGGGCCGAGTTGAGAGGTGAGGCTGGTGGAGAGGAGGAGGAGGAGGAGGAGGAGAAGGAGGAGAAGGAGGAGGAGAACGACGACGACGCCAACGAGCTATTGGGCGAGGAGGACGGAGAAGCAAGGGAGTGGGATGACTTTGGGAGTGTGTTTGAGCACACTGAACCATTGGAGGATGATGGTGGTGGTGGTGGTGACGGTGGTGCGGCGAGGAAAGTGGAGGAGCTGGAGACGTCTTCTGCTGCAGATAGCACACCGAGTCCTCCACTAGACGTGGGCGATGGGACTAAGAAGATAGATTCTAGCGGATGAAGAACTGAATCCGTTGTAGTAAGTCAGCAGAAGAATAAATGCATGGGATAGAACGAAGTCAGATACGGGCACTCTCCTATCATGTCATTGTCCTCCTATTTAATTTCATGGCGTTGGGAGAGACGGGCTAGATTGATCAAGTGGGTTGGAAAGGTTTGGGTGATGCAGGGTGACCTTTGGAACATTTCATGGAGGTAAGCCAAAAGAACAGCAGAGGCAGTCAGTGGATTTACAGAAATATACTTTTGATTGAAAAAAAAAAAGTTGGCATGAGCTACCTTCCACCATCCACCATCTCCTCGCCCTCCAAGCCCTCGCTATCCCACTCGTCCCCTTCACTATCCACGTCCATGTCTTCGCCCTCTTCACTCTCACTGACCTCTTCGCCCTTCTTTCTCCGCTCCTCCTTCTCTTTCTTCTTCCTCTCCACATTCTCCCGCTGCACGCGCTTCCTCTCCTCCTTCTCCTTGCGCCGGCTGTCCCACATCTTATCCATGGCACGAACCTCCTCGGCCGTCTTGGAGATGTGTTCATGCCACATGACCTTGCCGCCACACAGACCCTCCTCAACCTTTTGCAGCCGCAGAGTCATGCGCGGGCCCAGCTCGACTAGCTTGATAGCCTTCTTCTCCACGCTGGTCCGAATGTTTGGCGCTTTCGACGCATTCTCCGCCGCAGCGGCAGCGGCAGCCGCACGCTGCTTCTCCTTGCGATTCAATACCTTGCGCGTCGTCTCGAGCACCTCGACCTCGGCGTCCGTCTCAACCTCGGTCTCGCTCGCGCTGGTGTAGCCGCCGGCGCCCGTGTCGGCGTCCGGGTCCAGCAGGTAGTCGGCAGCGTCCTCGAGGCGGCCCAGGTTGGGCAGGCCGCGGTGCTTGGCGTCGCGCGTGGCGCGGTCGAGGCGGCGCAGCGAGCGCGGCACGTCCTTGCGGACGTGCTTGCTCGTGATGGCGTAGTGCCGGAATAGGATCATGTAGGCGTTGGGGTCGGACGGGTCGGGCACGCGGTTGAGCAGGAGGACGCGGCGGATCGAGGTGAGCGGCGTGGCGGCGGGCGAGATGGGCGGGAAGAGCGATTGGAACATGGTGGTCGTGAGGGCTTCGAGGTGCTTGGGGATGGGGTTGGTGGCCGAGGGCGCCGTGGCGGTTTGCGAGGATGTGAAGTTGTTCATGACGAGCAGCGGCGCCGTGTGGTACTCGTGGCCGCCGGTGATGGGGTGCTTT
The DNA here is from genome assembly GCF_038021145.1 of Phyllosticta citriasiana. Classification (NCBI taxonomy): domain Eukaryota; kingdom Fungi; phylum Ascomycota; class Dothideomycetes; order Botryosphaeriales; family Phyllostictaceae; genus Phyllosticta; species Phyllosticta citriasiana. The sequence continues at coordinate 482,611 of NW_027117292.1, forward strand.
TGCGCGCGCTGAATGTCCTTGCATAACGAATATTTCTCGACACGAAAATGCAGTGTAGGTCCGCGAGGACTCTTTGCCAGCCGCAGGTTTGTGTTGCCCGATGTCGATTTGGAGAAGAGGAGGAGATGTGTTACGCCCAGCGGGCCTGCCATAGTCGTATAGTCGCGGAGCTTGTTCGATTTCCGTTCCTATCGACATGTTAGTTGTGGAATTGAAAGCTGGAACAGTGTTGCTTACCTTCAATCGAGCCGCCGTGTTTGGCTCCATGACCAGTCTCACGTCCTTGACCAGTTGCGACACGCTGGGTCCGACTTCTCCTGCTCCCACTCGGATGACCATGCTCCTGGGGCTGCCATCGTTGGCCTGGATAGCCGCCTTGGGCTTGTTGGCGCCTGCGTGCGTCCTCTTCTTGGTCCTCCTTTTTACCATTTTGGTCGGATGGGGTTGTTTGGTGTTGCCGTCGCCTCGAAACGCGACGGAGCTTGTGAAAAATACTTATCGATAACCACTTTTTTCTGGCCTGCCGATCGCTCATCCTGGCAGTTCGCGCCAACGCCACGACCTACCACTTACAACACACAAAAATGCCCGCCGTCAAAAAGCGCAAGCTCGATCCCGAGCAGGCAGCTGCGAAATCCAAGTCAATCAAGCCAAACACCTCCTCCGAGCCCATCCCGAAGAAGAAGAGCGCTCCTGTCGAACCCGTTGCCGACGATGCGCAAAGCGAGAGCGAAGAATCGCAATCCCAAAGCGAGGGCCCGAACGGCGAGGACAGCCAGCCCAAGAAGACTTTCCGCGATCTCGGAATCATAGAAGAGCTATGCAACAGTTGCGAGGCACTGGGATACAAGCACCCTACGGCGGTCCAGGCTGAATCCATCCCGCTCGCCCTCCAGGGCCACGATCTGATCGGACTGGCTGAGACAGGATCCGGAAAGACGGCCGCTTTTGCGCTGCCCATTCTACAAGATCTCATGGAGAGGCAACAGAAGCTGTTTGGACTGGTTCTCGCACCAACTCGCGAATTGGCCTACCAAATTTCGCAGCAGTTTGAGGCGCTTGGCAGTCTGATTGGCGTCAAGTGCGCCGTTTTGGTTGGAGGCATGGACATGACGCCTCAGCAAATTGCACTGGGCAAGAATCCGCACATTATCGTTGCGACCCCGGGTCGTCTGTTGGACCACCTGGAAAACACCAAGGGCTTCTCGCTCAAGCATCTCAAGTACCTTGTCATGGACGAAGCCGACAGGCTGCTCGACCTCGACTTTGGTCCCATCCTCGACAAGATCCTCAAAGTACTGCCCAAGGAGGGAAGAAGAACGTATCTTTTCTCGGCCACCATAAGCTCCAAGGTCGAGAGCTTGCAGCGCGCTAGTTTGAGCAACCCTCTCAAGGTCTCCATCTCGAGCTCCTCCCACCAAACCGTGTCTACACTGATTCAACGGTACCTCTTCATCCCCCACAAGCACAAGGACCTCTACCTCATTCACCTCCTCAACGATATGATTGGTCACCCCACTATCATCTTCACCCGCACGGTCAACGAGACGCAAAGAATCGCTATCCTGTTGCGCACGCTCGGCTTTGGCGCCATCCCGCTCCACGGCCAACTCTCGCAGTCTGCGCGTCTGGGCGCGCTTGGAAAGTTCCGCAGCAAGTCCCGCGACATCCTCGTCGCTACCGATGTTGCGGCTCGTGGTCTAGATATCCCCAGCGTTTCCTACGTCATCAACTACGACCTGCCCCCTGACTCCAAGACGTACGTCCACCGTGTCGGCCGCACGGCGCGTGCCGGCAAGTCGGGTAAGGCGCTGTCCTTGGTCACACAGTACGACGTGGAGATCTGGCTGCGGATTGAGAACGCGCTGAGCAAGAAACTGGAAGAGGAGCCGGTGGTCAAGGACGAGGTCATGGTGCTGAGTGACAGGGTAGGCGAGGCACAAAGGATGGCCATTAGGGAGATGAAGGACCTGCACGACAACAGGGGCAAGAAGGGCAGTGTGTTGCGCGGACGGAGGGGCGCTGGGAAGAGGGGTCGTGATGACATGGATAAGGAGGAGGGTTGACCAAGGAATGGAAAAAAAGAGTTGGCTTTGTTGGCGCGGGGAGTTTTCTTCCGTTTGCATTTTTCGCATGATTTCATTAGATACCGTTGCCTGTCACCATTTGAGAAGAGGTATGGACATTTGTCACCGTGTTGCTGAATTGAAGTGGTATTGCTGGTAAAGATTTGTTTAGCAGGCTGTGTAACAACAAGTCGCAGGAATAGGTCAATGAAGGACAAAAGAATCGACGGCTTGCATCCAGATCTTCGAAATGCTTCCTGCTTCTCGCCACACTGCAACTCCAACTGATAAACAATGGAGAGTTGCTACCGGGAGCGTGGATTATCTAAGGTTGTCAGCCATTTACCCTTTTGGGCTTAGCGCTAGGGTCAATGAAAATGCGGTGCGTTCGCTTCAACACGAAATGCTGCTATCGGGCTTTCACAAGGCAAAATAGTCCCCGCGACTCCCACACGCGCCACCCCACTCATCACCCAACCTCAGTCGACTCGCCGGATCCTCGCCAACCACAACCATGTCGTCTCGTTTCTTTGCCGGCGACAGCTCGTCCGAGTCGTCTTCCGAGGAGGAGGAGCTCTATGGCGACGAGGAGGAGGAACAAAGCGAAGAGGAATCGAGCTCTGAAGAGGAAGAGGACAGCGAGGAGGATGAGTCCAGCGACGAGGAAGGTGGCCGCGTTGGAGCATCCAAGTTCTTGAAGGACGTCTCCGATGAGTCGGACTCTGAGGATGAGGAGCGGGTGACGGTCGTCAAGAGCGCAAAGGACAAGCGTTTCGAGGAGCTCGAAGGCACCATCCGGTTGATTGAGAATGCGGAAAAGATTAATGACTGGGCAGTCATTTCGACGGGTTTGTGATGCGACAAGCTGGATGGATGGACGGCAGCGATACTAACTGCGCTGCAGAGTTCGACAAGATGAACCGCCAGGTCCCCGCGCTCGTTAGGCAAAACGATGGCAAGACTCCCAAGGTGTACGTCAAGGCCATTTCGGACCTCGAGACCAAGATGCTGGAGACGATTGAGAAGCAAAAGGTCACGCCCAAGAAGATGAACGCAACCATGACGCGTGGTCTCAACGCCGTCCGCCAGCGCATGCGCAAGCTCAAGCAGGACTATGCCAAGGAGATTGAACAATTCAGGGCCGACCCGGACAAGTTTATGGAGGAGGACACCGTCGAGGAGGCCACCCCGACCCCCAAGAAGTCGAAAAAGGCGGCTCTGCTGGCCCCGGCCGACGACAAGGACGCCGACGATGACGGCTTTACGATGGTTGGTGCCGGCGGCAAGGCTATGACCTACACTCCCGAGAGCATCCTTAAGCACCTCCGAACTATTGTCGAGGCCCGTGGTCGCAAGAACACGGACCGCCTCGAGCAGATTCGCACCATGGAGAAGCTTGTTGATGTCGCCAACACCGACTACCAAAAAGTTCGCGTTCTGCTCACCCTGATTCCCACGCGTTTCGATCTGACCTCTGGCTCTGGTAACCAAATGGCCCAGGATCAATGGAAGAGGTTCGTCTTGAGAAATCACTTGTAAGACGAGTGCTAACGAGCTACAGCGCCGAGAGCGAGTTCAAGGAGCTACTCCTGACCCTTGAAAACAACCGCGACATCATTGTCATTGAGGGTGCCGAGGAGTGGGAAGACGACGACAAGCAGCCTGTCATCAAGGAAGGCGAGGTCTTCAGGGTTCCCGGTAGCATCGTGTCTTTCATCGAGCGTCTGGACGACGAGCTCACCCGCGCATTGCAACACATCGACCCTCACACTGCCGAGTACGTCGAGAGGCTCACGGATGAGACCGCTCTCTACAGCAGCATCGTTCGCGCCCAGCTCTACGTCGAGGAGATTAAGAAGACGCACCAGGGTCCCCAGGAGAGTGTTAACCGCATTATCATGCGCCGTCTGGAGCACGTCTACTTCAAGGTAAAGAGCAAACAGGAGTCTGTGGTTGTTAATGTGCTAACTCTTCCAGCCTTCCCAAGTCGTCACCATCCTCGAAGAAAACTCCTGGAAGACGATTCCTTCGCAGCTCGACTCGGTGGTCACGCCGCGCGCAAACGCTTCCGATATTACTAACCTTCTCGCCACCCTCTGCTCGTACCTCTTCCAGCACAGCGAGGGCATCATCAGGGCTAGAGCGATGCTTTGCCAAATTTACTTTTTGGCGCTGCATGACCACTACTACAAGGCCCGTGACATGATGCTCATGTCCCACCTTCAGGAGACGATTTCGAACTTTGACGTCAACACTCAGATCCTTTTCAACAGGACACTAGTCCAGGTTGGTCTCTGCGCCTTCCGTGCTGGTCTCATCTATGAGGCCCAAAACTCGCTCCAGGAAATCTGCGGTAGCAACAGGCAAAAGGAGCTGCTGGCGCAGGGTCTGCAGATGCAGAGATACTCCCAGATCTCGCCCGAGCAAGAGCGGTTGGAGAGGCAGCGCCAGCTTCCTTTCCACATGCACATCAACCTGGAGCTTCTGGAGTGCGTCTACTTGACGTGCTCCATGCTTCTCGAGATCCCGCTGCTCGCCCAGGTCGGCTCGTCGCCCGATGTGCGGAAGAAGGTCATCAGCAAGACTTTCCGCAGGCTCTTAGAGTACCACGAGAGGCAAATCTTCACCGGTCCTCCTGAGAACACTCGCGACCACGTCATGCAAGCCTCCAAGGCACTGGCTGCCGGCGAGTGGAAGAAGGCCGTCGACCTCATCAGCGCCATCAAGATTTGGGACCTCATGGCCCAGTCGGACAAGATCAAGGTCATGCTCGCCGAGCAAATCCAGGAGGAGGGTCTCAGGACTTACCTCTTCACCTACGCCCCCTTTTACGACACCCTCTCCATCAAGACGCTCGCCTCTATGTTTGAGCTGTCTGAGCGCAAGGTCGCTGCCGTCGTCAGCAAGATGATCTCCCACGAGGAGCTTGCTGCCGCCCTCGACCAGGTCAACAACGCCATCATCTTCCGCAAGGGTGTCGAGCTCTCGCGCCTGCAGAGCCTCGCCCTCACCCTTAGCGACAAGGCCAGCGGTCTCATCGAGGCAAACGAAAAGACGCTGGAGCAGCGGACACAGGGCATGGCAAATGCTTTCGAGAGGCAGGGTGGCCAAGGCGGTCGGGGCGGCCGTGCAGGCCAGCGCGGTGGTCGCGGTCGTGGCAGGGGTGGTCTTGGTGGTGGAACCCGGGGCGGTCAATTCACTGGCGGTGCATTGGGAAGGGCGATTCAGGCTTAGACACGAGGAGGAATGCGCTTCTGACCTTCATTCAGGATTCATGCAGGTTTTCTAACGGCTCATGGGAGATGCAAGCAAGGCATCGCGCTAGCTCGATGGGTATCATAAAAGTGCTAGTAGACCAAATGGCCAATTCTTCATGCAACTTCTTCGCCTGCCGCTGCATCGTGTATAAATGTTGGTGACCAATACTCGGTTTCTTCTGTTTGTTTGTCCACCCAGACCAGCGAGTCGGTCATGAGGTCGTCCATGATGGCCATGCATCTTGCTCGCTCCCAGCCCAGGTTGATTTGCAACATCGATACCGTCACGTACCCCAGCACTTGTATGGCTTCGAGGACCGCCGACTGATCAGTGTTCAGCTCCTTTGGCACTGATCGAATCATTTGCTTGTGGCCCAATTTCATAATTGTAAAGCCCGAACCCAGCGGCTCCAACGACTTGACGGCGCGCAAAATGTCGTCACTGTAGGATGATGAGCATTCGCAAATGTAGTCGTTGATTGTACTACGTACTCTGAGACTTCCATGCCGCCACCAATGCCTCTGCCCTTTTGTACCCTCTGCCGGACCTCGAGCAACGCAATCATGCCTCCATTCTCCGCCCGCGTTTCGCGGCACACCTCGACAACGCGGACGGCCAGCTCAAAGTAAAAGTCGTTGACGCTGCCTCCTAGCATCTGTGCCCAAAAGCTGCCGCCCCCTCCCGACTTGTTCCCGCCGTCGCCTCTACGGTTCGACGATGCTAGCGGATCCACGCCGATGGCGTTGCACATGCGGGCAAACTCGGCGCGGAAGGTGGGGTTGGAGCGGATATCTTTGGCGTGTGTGATGCTGAATTGGTGGAGGAGCGACTGGAATACGGAGAGCTGAGTTTGCAGCGATTGCAGGTGCTGTGCGCGCATGTTGGTGCCGTGCGAGGCATATTGGGCTTGGGTGATGCGGTGTTGGTCAAAGGCGGAGAGGCCGACGCCGCGGCGGTTGGAGGACATGGTGCACGTCTGGGCAAACGAAAGACAGTGCAATGGAATATTGTGATCGAGCTTCGAGGGCTGGGACGTGGAGAAGAGCAAGCGACGATTGATGGTGCTGCAGATGTCGTCCAGCTTGCGCCTGGAGTAGCAGCACCGGCAGATCCATGCGCTCGGACCATCCAAGCCGCAGACCGCCTTCGCTAAGGGCACCACACCTTATCCAAATTTCGCCGTCCTCTACTTTTTTCCTCCACGCCTCACGACTAACTCACCAGCAGCACCGCCGGCAACCCGTCAAAATGGTCACCGTCAAGTCGTACGTCTACCTCTACTCGTCGCGTTGAATCCAAGACGAGAACGCAGCTGGTTCGGCCTTTCCTGCTGGAGAATACTGTCGCGACAGTACCAGCTCGATACACACTCCTGGGCCATGGTCCTCCTCTGACCATGATCTTCGCATGGCGGTTGAGAATGCATGGCTAGGGCATTGGGGTTGAAGGTTTCTTCTCCCTGAAACGGAATTGCCGCCGTAGCTAAGCTGGGTAAAACCACGCTGTCCCTACGCGCGCGCATCCTCTCTCGAGCTCTGCTCGGGGTCTTGTCGCTTGGGGGTAATCCCTGCCGCGGTTCGCGAGGTTCCTCATCGATCAAAATCCTCCATCGAGTCCATCTCCAGTCGGGAATGCCGCACTTGCTGCAGTTCTCGTCTGGGAGCGCTCTGCTCACCAAAAGGCCAGCCTGCTGACATGTCGGTTCATGTAGCACCATCCCCACCAAGGACCAGGTCCTCGTCCCTGAGACGCTTCTCAAGAAGCGCAAGACCCAGCAGAAGGACCAGGAGGCCCGTGCTGCCGACCTCCAGAAGAAGCGTGAGGTCAGTACAGTCTTTTTTCCTCTGCGATGGAGAAGCAGCCTGGATGATGCAAACTACCAACTGAGATGACTAGACCCTCGGGTCAATGCTGTCTCCAAGTTAACCATCTTTCGGGACTGACAATGGCTGATTCTCCGGAGCCCGCTGTGTTGTCTAGAAGGTTCAGACTAACATTGCAACAGGCCAACAAGAAGAAGCGTGAGGTCATCTTCAAGCGCGCCGAGTCCTACGTCAAGGAGTACCGTGATGCCGAGCGCGAGAAGGTCCGCCTCGCTCGCGTTGCCAAGCAGGAGGGCTCTTTCTACGTCCCTGCTGAGCCCAAGCTCGTCTTCGTGACCCGCATCAAGGGTATCAACAAGATCGACCCCAAGAAGCGCAAGACCCTCCAGCTTCTCCGTCTTCTCCAGATCAACAACGGTGTCTTCGTCAAGCTCACCAAGGCCACCCTGGAGATGCTCAAGATCGTCGAGCCCTACATCGCCTACGGTTACCCCAACCTCAAGTCCGTCCGTGAGCTCATCTACAAGCGCGGTTACGGCAAGGTCAACAAGCAGCGCATCCCGCTGACCGACAACGCCATCATCGAGGAGAACCTCGGCCAGTACGGCATCGTCTGCATTGAGGACCTGATCCACGAGATCTACACCGTCGGCCCCAACTTCAAGCAGGCCTGCAACTTCCTCTGGCCCTTCAAGCTCTCCAACCCCACTGGTGGCTTCCGTCCCCGCAAGTTCAAGCACTTCGTCGAGGGCGGTGACCTTGGCAACCGTGAGGACCACATCAACGCCCTCATCCGCCAGATGAACTAAGCGCGGGAGCTGCTACGGCATGCTGCTGCGTGGTGGGCAATCAAAAAAAGGTGTTTTGACTGGGATGGGTTACGACTGGCAAGGCTAAGGCGTCTTCGTATCGTAGGGTAGCTGGCTAAATACCATGGGAGCCGCTGAGCCACTCATCCTTTATTGGCGTCTGGAGTACCGCGAATCGAGTGGTTCTACCTTCTTCATGTTCAATTCGCCCAAATTCTTCACTGTGACACGGCTGATGGCTGTTGTACCTGCGCACCAATTTCCGCGTCCATCGACCTATTGTGATGCCGCCCTTCCAATGTCCAGACCTTCTCTCCCCTTCGTCCCACCGCGCTCAACAATCAGCAAAAACGACGTACAGGTATGACAGCCAAACACTATCTGTTTTATCTCCCCTGAGTTTTTGTCCAAACCCCCTTGCGGCTTGTCATCCTATGCTCCCCTACACTCGCTAATTTGGCACTCATTCCCTTCACTGAATCACAGTGCCAGCAGGCCCCTTTGGAACCCTTTCTCGGTTCGCCACTCATTTCTCTCATTTCTCTTCGTAGCTTTCCCATCTGGTGCGTCTATTCTCCACTCCGAATTCAAAGGGTTACCACAAGCACAGCGACGGCCAATGAATTCACAATCGGCTCGGCATGCCTTTTCTGTTGGTAGAGTTGACACAGTCGATGTGAAGACCGATGGAGACGGGAAGGACGACCATGGAGAAGGACAGATTAAGAACAAGAGCGAGTATATTCCCAGCCCGAGCAGTCTTAGGGGTAGCATGGCACTGCAGGGAGAGAAACCCTCTTACCCATCAATCCATCCATCCATCCAACAAGCCCTTCAACCTCTCCTTCCTTCTGACCTACTCTGAAGTCCCAACCCCATCCGACGTCTTGCTTGTCGCCTTACAAAGCAGCAGTAGCACATCACCACCACCATCACCACCATCCTATGTAACCAGACCAAAACTCACCTGGCCCGCCCACTTACCATCTTCACTATTATACTGTACATCCACCCGATGCAGCGGAACATGCCGCGGGCTTTCTTTTCATAGCAGCCAGTCAGCGAATGCGGCGGCGGCGGCGGCGGCGGCGGCGATGCGCAAGTAAGCAAGCACGCGCACGTTGCAGCTGGCATGGCATGGCGTGAACGGATGGATGGATGGGTGTAGATATGCAGGTGCAGCACGGTTGCATGTAGCTAGCGAGTGAGCAGCGAACTGGGTGGCTAGACGAATGGGTTGAGCGGCGGCGGCCAGCTGGTTGGGGTCGGGGTACGGTAGGTAGGGGCTGGATTGCCTTTCCGGATGAAGTGGGTCGCACATCATCACATCCATGTGGTGGTGGGTGCCGGCAATTGTTGACGGGAAACGAGCGTGCGTGCGCGCAAGCAAGCAAGCAAGCAAGCAAGCAAGCAAGCAAGCAAGAAAGCCTCTTAGGCCTCCCCGGCAAATGAAGACAAGTTGCAGAGGCTGATTACCTAGCAAGGACGGCAAAGAGAAAGCGCGCAGTGTGTACGAGATGGAAAGGCTGGGATTAGGAAGCATGAGAGACGAGATGCACACAGCGAGCGGGGAGAAGAACGTGGTGGGCAACATCGACGGGACGGATGCGGGAGGCAGTGCGGCCACGTCCGTCCGTCCGTCCGCCGCCGGAAGCGAGGTCAGGACAGGACAGGACAGGTCAGGACTAGTAAGAGACGGAGGTAACCGAGAGCGGACAAGGGGTCTTTTGAAGATGTTGACATGTTCTTCCAGACACGCAGCCAGGGCAAGGCTGGCGAGTGGTTGGCACGGAAGTGTCTCTTTTAGAGTACCTAGGCGCACGGGCGGGGAGGATATCTTTGGCAGGGCGAAATACGAAGCGCGGTTCAGCGGGGAAAAAAAGGTGGCAGTGAGTTATTCGCGACGCGCTGCCTTGGTCGCCGATCACGAGCGAGAATGGTCTAGGACCACAGGACTGCGGGAGAGAAGGGGAAGAAAGGAATCAGCCGCTGTGAAGTGAGGTCATCTGCTGCCAAGGGCAGATGGTGTGGATAGGTGACTTTGTGGACATCCTCGGGGCTGACTGGATGGCGGTATGCAGGAGAGGATGAGTGATGAGTTCGGCGGGTGGAGGGATACATCCAGGCTTTTTTTTTTTTTTTTTTTTTCGCGGTTGTAGACAGCCAGTCGGCTTGGAGGCGCGACTAACTTGGGCCAAGACAGTGACGATACGAATGTCGTCCTAATAGTGTGGCCGCCTGGAAGACTAAGTCGCCGGCACAGACAAATATCAGCTGCACGCCGTGGCGCTTGTGAGTGGTGAGAGAGCAGGAAGCAAGCACATGGCCGGCGGGGTTTGTCGGGTGTCCGGGTCCAGTAGGATCTGGACTCGGAGCGCGCAATGACGTCGGAGAAGAGGGGGACAATGCGACGGAAGATGCCTGGTGTTGGTTCTGATGACGGGCTGGCGCCGACGGTCTGTCAGATGGATGGTTGCAAAGTGATGATGTCGTCGAGGTGGGTAAGGTAGGTAGATACTAGATTGGGTACCAGTCGTGGAGCACTACAGCACAGCACAACCCGCGCGTGGCAAATGTTTTTTGTCCGCAATAATTGATGATGGATGAAATGGCACGCTATCAGTTACTAATTTGTAATTGTTCTCTCTCGCATGCTTTCACTCCCTGGCCACCTCGCCGGGGCGCCAGGCATGCTCTGTCTGAGACGGGCTGCGGTGATTAGGTCAGTCTGCCATGCGTCGAACTGAGCACGGCCGTGGGCAGAGGGAGACAGCCACAGCGCTTGAACGCGTCCCCTTGAATATCCACGTGTTGAGGAGGGAATACTGTGTCTTGTGTCGCTCAGTGATTGCTCATCAATCAGTCTCTCGAATCACGGGCAAAACGCTATCGAAATAATGGTAGCAGCGTTTGGCCCGTGTCAGGAGTGATAATCCGACGCCCAGACGTGTCCCGCAGGATCCTCATGTGTCCCGCAGGATCCTCATGCCGCATACGCAGGGCAGGGCCTGTGGAATTTTTGAGAGAATGAGTGACCTGAGCTGAGGCAACGGGGAATCGTTGGTGCACGTGCAAAGGCCAACCGGAAACGCTGAGGGAATGGAGGCGCAGCATGGCAGGCAGACAGGCCGTTAAGTTGTCCTTTGACGTTGACGCCGCCGTGCAGAAAGAATCAACAAGATGACCACGGCCGCGTCAGTCTTGGCAATACATTGTCAACGCTGCGTACAAGACTGTACCTACTTACGTGCCAGTCCCGGTCCCCTTCCCTTGGTCGCGAGGCCAGGAATGAAACCTGTCTCAGCCGGCGCAAGGTCGAGGCCAGCGAGCGTTGGTCAGACGCGGCGTGGCTCAGCGACACAGAACACTCACTGCACGGTTGCCACCACCTCACGACGCGATCGTGACGGGCGCCATGGATCTCGAGTGTGACGACGTCCAAGGGGCTCTGCCGGCTGCTCGTCCAAAACTGCATTGATTGATTGCGCCCGCTGCCCTTGGCTTGACACAGCCAGGCCAGGAGCAACTAAGCAATTTCGCCGCCAGCCCTCCAGGGCCACGGGCAGAGTCGCGGATAAAATTATACATGACACTTGACTCGTTCGGCTGGCTGGTTTAATGCCAGAGAGCGCGCGGTTCGTGGCGTTGGGTTGGCTGCCCGGATTTGTTCTCGCTTCTCTCACCACCCACCCAAGCACTTGCCCTCGCCCTCGCCCTCGCCCTCCTCCTCCGCCGCCGCCGCCGCCGCCCCGACTCTTCCGTCCGGCTGTCTCCCTTCTCCACCCATCTCATCCTCCACCCACCCACCTTCTCTCTCTCACTCTCTCGCTCAACCCCCTCTTCTCCTCCCTCTCCCCAACCATCTCCTCCTTGCGCCGCCCAAACACTCGATACAAGCGCCCTGGCCACAGCGCTCCCCTTCCTCCGTCCCCACCACCGCCTGTGAGTCTGCTCACCGTCCCTGGCCCCGACGCTGCCTCGGACCGCCGACAAGGGCCCCGTGCTGCGAAAAAGTTACAAGTCCTGCTTCCGTCCCCCATCTGTCGCGGCCATCGACTCGCATCCTTCTCCATCCCCTCTCCCTGCCGTGGCTCGAGATCTGGCATCGTGAGAATCATCTGCCCGAATTCTGTGCCCTGCACCGACTTCAGCGGAATCTTCTCCAAGCCACGGTTTTCTCTCCCGTCGCTTGACCGACCGACCGACTGACCGACCGACCGACCGGTTGCACCTTCTTCTTTTTTTTTTCTGCCTGACGCTGCAGCAACACAAACGCTTCGCCATCATCCAGTTTCGATCGCCTTGAAACGCATCTTCCAGCAATTTCAGCAAGCGGTCTGCTTTGTTGCAGTCCGGCTTCATCGAAAAGGCGGTCGAGAAAAGGGCTACCCACGACGAGCTATTTACTTAGAATCGTCCCGGCCTACCCACCGACATTCTGCCCCCCCAAGACAACAATCCGCCGGTCTTGTCAAGAAAAATACCTCAGCATCGTTGTCTTTGGATCCGTGCCCGTCAAGGATCGACTGCTGTTTGGTCTCGGTTTTCCCACACGCAACTCCCTTGTGAGCTCAACTTCAACAACAATAAACGGACCACTGGTCGACATCCGCGCATAGATCGGCTCGCTCTACTCCTCCGCTTATCCTACCCAAACATCGACAACTTGCCAGTCTTCGCCACACATTTTTCAACCAACCCGTAATTCACACCCGCGCATGAGACACCGTTACTAGATTCGCTTGTCAGGGTCGTTTCCAGAGCTTTTGCTCAAAGTCCGCTTCGGTCGGAAACAAAAGAAACGGTCAGTTTGGTCCAAATCGCCGCCAGACTATATCTGACTGTCTCGGAGTGTCAGCGCACCGTTTCTTTTATTTCACTGCGCCTGTTCAGTCCAGGATGCCCTCCTTCTTCCGTCCTTCCATGCCGCGGCACCTTCCGCTGTCGCCGCCGGAGTTCGTTCCAAGCTACAACGCCAACAACGGTTGTGGAAATATTCAGTACCAGCAGCAACAGTACTCCGCCCGGCCTGGCATTGGTAACCACGAGGAGCACCGCTACGACTATTCAGACAGCTACGGCCACCCTCCCGGCATGGCTCCCCAGCACATGGCTTTCCCCCAGCACGCGGGGTATCATAATGCGAACACGTCTACCTTCCAGCCTCCTCCATACTATGAGTCTGTTGGCGCCCCAATCCTACCTCTTCCTATGCCCGAAATGAACATGCAGCGTTCGATGCAGGAGCAGCCTCGCGTGGACATGACCATGAAGGAAGAAAAGCCCGTTGGTGGCGTCAGCGCGAAACTCGACTATGAAATGGAGACCATGACGGACTTCGTGTCTGAAATGGCACAGGGAATGTATGATCTGCTCAAGTCCCCAATCTGCCTCGCAGATATTGACCTCATGCGAAGCATTCAACCAGGTCGCCAGTCGCCTCCGTCTTTTAGGAAGTGGGTTCACCAGGTCCTCTGTGCGACCCGCTTGCCCTCGGCTACGATCATGCTGAGCCTCAACTACTTGTCGATTCGCATGGACATGCTTTCGACTGGTGCGCCGCTCAAGGGACCCGACTCTCAAATCTATCGTCTTCTGACGACGGCTTTGATGTTGGGTAGCAAGTTCCTCGACGACAACACGTTCATCAACCGTTCTTGGTCCGAGGTCAGCGGCATCAATGTTGTTGAGCTCAACCATCTGGAGCGCGACTGGCTTGAGAAGCTCGGCTTCAACCTGCACCGCCAGCCGAACGAACCTCGTGGTTTCAACTCTTGGAACGAGCACTGGAAGGAATTCGAGACCCGCGCGGCCGCCCGCGTCGCCAACCAGACGAAGCTTGCTCCAATCGACACCAGGGTTCACCACAACATGAACCGTTTACGTTCGCTCCCGAAGCTGCCGTCTCCCGTCCAGTCGACGTATGCCAAGTCCCTGTCTTCCTGCGAGCCTTTGTCGCAGCATGGTACGCCTGGTTACGCCCAGCACGACCCTTGGGGCGTGTCTCGCAGCACGACCGAGCGCTCTCCTTCGTCTGCGCCGCACACTGGACCTACGACTCCAGAGTACTACGGCGGACCTGGAACCTGGGCACCGCCCGAGGGTTACACGCGTCGCAGCGTCTTCGGTTTCCCTCCCTACCACCACCAGCTGCCCAGCCCGCAGGAGCAGGCTCCGCTCTTCACCCCGTCGGCGTACACCCCCGTTTACGGCCACCACATGTGGAGCGGCCACGGGGTCGGCTGCACCTGCATGTACTGCGCCCGCCAGCACCCGCCTTACTTTATGGCTACTGGCTTCCCTCAGTCTGTGGCCGGCTGATGCACCAAAGACACATGGTGCGCCGGGTTTCCGCAGCATGGGCTGTCTGACTCTTGACTGCTGTCAATAGGCTTCAGACTTGTTTCGCATTGCTTTCGCAGCGAATTGGCATTGAAAAAGTTTTGGGGGATTGTTTTCAAAAGCTTGCGCATTTTCTCTTCTCTCCTACCCCGGTCTCCTCCCTGTCGATACCGAGATTCTGGTTTCTTTGTTTTTGACGACGGCACGCTTGCGCAGATGCAGCTTTTCCTTCCACTCCTCTTCGACACCGGCGCCTCGACACCGGATTTGCTTTAACGATTACGGCATGCGCATCCCCCCAAATTGCTCTCTGGCTTGCGTAGATTTCATTGGGATGGCTAGGGTTTTTTTGTTTTTGCCTGTTGAGTTGCGATTAGACCATACGGGCTCGGGTTGGGGAACAACACTGTTGAACGGGGTGTTGGTGGTTGGGTGGGCTCTTGCCGCGACGGGGCTTTTTCGGTTGCACTACGCGGGTTGAAAATTCTGCTCTTTATGCCGCGCCTGCCGGGCTCGTGGATCAGCCAGGTCCCTCCTTTCCGTCGACAAGTCGGCAATCACCGCGCTGGCTCTCTTACTGGCTTTTCCGGTCCATCTTCCGCGTCTTGGGTCCCCGTGGTTCTTTCAGAGTCCTTCACCATTCCTTCCTCTGGCCGCGCTTCTTTCTCTTCTTCCTTCTGGCAATATCCGGTTTTGTTTTGTTTCTTCCTTTGGCTCCCACCTCTGGTCTCACCGGCGATGGTCAGCCATTTTTTTTCCACCTTCACCACCCGCACACGCCTCTCGCCGTTTGCACAGCACGAGCATTCCCAAATTTGACGACTTTCGATTCCCTCGACGGCTTGCCTGCCAGCGTGGCGCCACTTGCGCCAGTCATCCAGCATGCTTGCTGGGTTTGCCTCGACTTCACTCTTCTCTTCTATAACACACTAATGGCATTCGGATTGATTCGTTTTTCTTTTTGTTTCGTGACTTTTTTCTCGCTTGTTGGTTGCTAAACACACCGTGGGATAGCTCGAAGGGTTTTGGTGGAACTGTCGCCGCTTTCTGCTCTCTTCTGTTCTTTGCATACATTATACCACCAAATGCTGCAAATACCCCAGCCAAAGCACGTTTGTTGAGACACTCATTGTGCAGGCTATTAGTTTGTCTTCTGGCATTTCCTTACGTTTCGTTGGAGTTTTCCTTGCTGGTCTATTGTATTGCATTCATTTTCTTGATTTTACATCCTTGTTTCTATCTGTTCCTGGCGCGGGCCAGGACTCGGCTGCGTGTTAATGTTGCCCTGTTCTTTTCAAGTTTCGCATTTCGATCTCCTCACCGGTGTCTCGCAGATTGCCGCGCTTGCCGCGTGTCTGGTTTCGTGCCGCACGGTACGGCGCGGTGGCTGGGAGATTGAGGTGCCCCTGATACCTGGCCCGCTGACGCTGTTTTCTTATCTTGCCGTTCCAGCGTGATCTCCTTCGGTTGCCTTCTCTCTCCGCTGATCGCCCGTCTGCTCTTGTCCAGCGCGAAGAGCACGGTTTGAAGTTGGGATGGGGCTGTTGGACACGTCTGATGCCGAGGGCTTCTACCCGAGCACTTTTTGCTTCTTCTCTTACCAATGTTTTACACACAGACACACTGGTCCAGCCGGCACTCCTGATGCCTGTTCAGGTGCCGAGCTGACCAAAAATCATGAATTAAAAAAATCGGCTTCTTTATTGCGGCTAAATCAAAATCACAACACACCGAGACCCCCCTTTCGCATGCCTTGAAAATTACAAGTGATTTCGGGAATGCCGACAAAAGCGTGGCGGGCGAATAAAGGCCGATCGAACTTCGATCGGCGCGTAACGGCACATCAAATACCGTGCCGTACGCGGGAAGCGAATCTTCCATCCCTGCTTCGCCTTGTGGTATTCCTGCCATCATTTCTCTGATGCTGCTTTTCTGGGATACCCTGGAGGGAGCTTTTTCCCATCCGTTTTAGCTGTTTGCTCATTTGCTACTGCTACTACTGCTGCTGCTGCTGCTGCAGCAGCATACGATGCTGACCTATAATACTACTATTCTTAGATATGCGCGAGCGGTACGGTTCGGTATGTTCATTGTCGCGCCATGCGTGTGTTGTTTTGATTGAACCGCTGGCTACCGGTCGACGTCACGTTTTCTAACCTCCAATGTCGAACTTTGGATGTAAAGCCCACTGTCTATCCAATCATTCGACGTTTGAGCGGGCGGTCGTGGGAAGGAGGCAATGCCGGGTCTTGGCGAATGAGAACGCGGAGTAGTTGGATTCTTATGTGTACAGCGGCTTGCAGAGCGGGCGAAAAGGATGGCGACGCTTGCTCGGTCTGGCCGATGTTTCCACGTGCAAGGCACGTCAGAGAGACGCGTGTGGGTCATGTTGCTTGTCCTGGAGGACGAGCTGTTCACTGTTGTGGCTTCGACTTCAGTGATGCGGAGACGAACTAAGGGGGAGCGACACGGGATGAGAGTGATAGTCTGACCGGTGGAATGAGGGATGGAGGCGTTTCTGCCTCTCAGATTTGTTGTTTGGTGGTAAGCTGATAAAGACGTGGTAGTAAATAAAAAGCAGTTTCAGCAAGTATGCAAGTTTTGGTTAATGGGAGAAACTTAACGTGAGCAAGAAGAGTCGGACAATGCTGCAAAGTAGTTCAGAGAGTGCTGACTTGAACCAAGAAGGAAGAAGCATCAGGGGGCAAGTTGTTGTTGATTTTCGCTCAGTGGACAAGTACCAAATGAAGGTTGTGCACTTGGGGGCACGGAATCAGAAACGCTTGAACCTTTGTCTTTGTTGAAGTCTTTGTCGCACTTTCTTTTACTGTATCACGGTCTCTGAGTGAGGCTGTAGAGAAAGGGAAGCAAAGGCAATCAAATTTTGCGATACCCTGTTGCGGGTCAAGATTCATGTTTGTGACGCCACAGTCACACTTGCTCTAGGAAACGGGAATTCTTGTGACCCAAGTTTATTTTGACTTTTGTAGACTACCAGCGTCTTGGACTAAACTAGATGCTATCAACGCAAAGGGCGACACAGACAATCAGGGACTCCAGTGCGATCTAGCCGAAAAGTAAACGTCGTCATCTGAACAGTACCCCTGCGTTGCGGTGCTGTTCGCCTTCGCTTGATTTGCCCTCCGCTGTGGTTGCATCTTCTTTGCTCCGCCGGCTTCGCGCGCCAACTTAGCCGTCATCGTCTTGATAGCCCACTGCTCGAAATCTCGCACAGCATCCGAGGGCGAATTACGGCGCTCCAAGAGAAAGCACTGCAGTTCGGCTGGCGTCAGTGCACTCTCCGGGACCTGGAGAGCAAAGGCATCAGCGAGGAGGTCCAGGTCCTCGACGGCATCGACGTCTGTCATGACATCGTCCAAGTCAGCATCCTGCTCCTGCTCCTCCCCGTCACCGTAGCTGTTGTATATGCGCTTGAACATGGCGGCCGCGATGCTCTTGGAGACGTGGCCGAAGTAGACTTGCTTGTCAATGCGGCCAGGGCGGATGAGGGCATGGTCGAGCGTCTCCGGGTGGTTTGAAGTCATGATGATGAGGCGACCTTCGGCGGCGCCGGCGCCGTCAATGACGTTCAAGAGGCCGCTGAGGGTGACGCGCGGCGGAAGGTGCTTGTCGTCGAAGCCCTTCTCCCTGTCTGCGAATTTCCCACTTGCGGCTTGGGCCATGTTCTCGCGGCTGATGCCCGCACTGTCAATGTCTTCGAGCAGTACGATGCACTTTTTCGGCAGGGTGGAGAAGAGCTTCTCCAGGTTGCGATCGTTGGCGTTTGCAGACGCCAGTGAAATGGAGAAGAGCTGGAGCTGGAGCATGCTGGCAAGGGCAACACAAATGGATGTCTTACCGCAGCCGGGAGGGCCCCAGAAGAGGTAGCCACGGCGCAGAGGAATGCCTCGATTCGCGTAGTAGGCCTTGGAGGCAGGGTGGAAGTACTTTTGTGCGTCTCTGACCAAGTCAGCTTTAACGTCCTCTTCCATATCAATCGACAACATGTCCCTTCTTCGCGTGAAGATCGGTCTTTGAAATTGGCGGAAATGGTCGTTCGGCTTGAAAACCTGGACGGCCTCGCTAACGAGCTCGTCGGTAAAAGCCTCGCACATCTTGACAAAGTCCTTCAGAGGCCGTGTGTCCCTGCCTCCGCATGTGATGGTCAAGTAGTCGATTGCATCGTTGGTATTTCCCTTTGGCACTGTGTGCTCCAACCAGAATCGGAGATTTTCGTGGACAAACGCATATCTTCCGGCGGGCTGAAAGTCAATGCTTCGCTCGTTGAGGCCAGTGACTCTCTTGTCCGTGACCTTGATGTTTCTTCCAGTGGCCGGGATGTTATGATTGGCCCATGCGATGACCTTGTGCAAAACATCCCATTGGCTATCGTCAATGGTTACTGTACTCGTCCAGTACTCCATGTAGACTTTGTTGAGAACTTCCGGTACTTTGGCGACTCCAGTTACTAGTCCAGTCACGGCTGAACATAACATCGGAAGGAGGACCATTATGTACCCGGATGAATAGACAGAAGTATTTAAATAGGGGCGGACAGCATCCCATATCGCCATGACCAATGGGCTGCAGCCATGTGCTGTGACGTAGCCGTAGTTCTTGAGGCCTTCTGACAGGACTTGGGAGAATTCTCTTGTGTTGAAGATCTTGGTTTCGCTCATTCTGAAATATATGTATTCGCCACCAGGGCCAGAAGAAGATGAAATGTGAAAATATGAAAATATGAAAAACGAGAGGAAAACTTGAGGATAGGGCGCCAAAGATCTGGGCGGTACCTACGCGTAGTACTTGTACTGCGCCTTAGGCGCTTCCCTTTCCAGTGCTTTGAGTTTGCTGGAACAATGGACGTGACTGTGGCTGCTGCCAGTGTCTAAGCATAGTACCAGTCAGCACAAGGGCTCTTTGTTCCACGGGCTTTTTGATAAGTTCACGAGTCGTGGCTTTGATTGGAAAGCGACAATGAGGGCATCGCGAGAGCACGTCATCAGCCGTCGCTCAGAACGGTCGCTGCTGCCATTGGTGACTGCAGAAGCTGAGTTTCTTGGTGTTCGATCCGCCAATGCTAAGAAAAAGCGCAGATGAAATAAGGGCTGAACGAGAGTCGAATTGAAGCAAACAAGACGTCAAGCCGAGGGATCGTCGTGATTAGTAACAGATCTCTGCCGGCCGAAAACCGGAGCGCTTGAACGCCTCGAGTCCGTGCAAAAGAAAGAGACCGCATTATATGTGGAGTCAAGATGATTCGTTGTTTGCAAAGCCGATTTCCTCTCACGCTCTGGCGTCGAACTGCTCTGTCAACAAGGTCAACACGGGGAGCTACGTACCTCAACATGTCGACCGTCGCCGCAGCCCCAGTCTTGCCGGGCTTCAAGCCCCTCAACCACAAAACGCACCTTTACACGCCTGAGCAAAAGGAGACGAGAGCATCTCGGCAAGTAAAGGATCCAAAATTGGTACTGCTTTCGAGTTGGATGGACGCAAACCTCAAGCACGTTACCAAGTACGTTCTATACTACCAACAGCTGTGGCCCTGCACGCCAATTCTGCTCCTCACGTCGTCGGCGTCGGATTTTTTCTTCAACAACAAGGCCCGTCAAAAGAAAGAATTCGCTGCCGCACTGGCCGCTCTCCACAACTTCATCCCCACACCCGACTCGGACGGACTTTTTGTCCACACAATGTCGAATGGAGGCACCGGCAACGTGACCCTCTTCGCTGAGCAGTACCGCTTCATCACAGAGAGACCATTGCCAGCACAAGCCGTTCTCCTCGACTCTGCGCCCAGTCAATCAAGATTGCTGCCTGCTTTATCGGCCATGAGCCTGGGTCTGCCGAAGCAATTCTATCTGCGGTGGCCGATGCAGTTCGCCATCGGGATGCTCCTCGTCGTCTTCTACCAAATTCCACCAATGTTTGGATTTGAAACCATGGCATCACACATGAGGCAACAACTCAACTTGACGTCCTCAGAAGTCATCCGCAAGGAAGCGCCCAGGTGGTACGTTTATAGCGATGGCGATTCACTGATTCCGGCGAGCGACGTTGAAGAGCATGCGGAAGATGCGGAAGCCAAGGGTTTGGTGGTTAGGAGAGAGAACTTTGGACAAAGCCCTCACGTTGGACACATGAGAAAGGACCCGGACCGCTATTGGACCATTGTTTGCAGAGCATGGGAAGAGAGAGTTTGAGGGGACCGACTCATTGGATGCCCCTGACTCATGGATATGCATGTTCCAACGACATACACATGTAAAAACTAGCTGGCAGACATTCCAAGTGTGGAGTCATCAAACCAGGGCGCAACGGCAAATGAGAGAATCGGAAAGTCTCTCCGTTGCTCCTCGCCGAATCAGAACTGTAGCCAGAATATTTCTCCCCATCACGTGTTGAGGAGACGCCTCAGGTCCAATAGGTGAAAATGACTGACATGGGTCTCCGAGATCTGATCCCGAAACTACATCAGATAGCCGAGACCCTGACCCCGCAACCCCGCGCTTGGATGTGATTTTGGACAATCCAAACATAGGCACCTATTTTCAATGACCTCAAAAACTCGCAGCATCCGCATAAGAATTCATCACTTCGAATTCCGCTCACCTGGACGGCAGAAGGAAAGTAAAGTCGCTCAACGCTCGTTACTCTGCAGAACCCCGCATACAACGACCGCGAAAGATGGAGACAACTACCACTGGAACCAATCGAAGACTTCGAAATTCGTCATTAAGGACCACGGAACTGCCATCTGCAGGATATCTTGGAGACGAAAGGCCCGTAATCCGTGCTAGTACGGCAGATTTGGCCCGAAAATGGCTATGGATCTGGCCTTCCGAGAAGTACGGCGCCCTGAAGAGAAGTTATTTCCCGATACTGACGCCTGGAAGCTCTGCTGTTGGGGACGGCATCAATAAGGGGTAGGATGGTCAAGAGCTATAAAACCAAGGGCATTATTGTCTGTTCAAACGTCAATCAACTGCTCAATTCTCTTTTCTCCATCTTTCCCAAGACCGAGCTTAACGAAGCGCCCTGTTCGCCCATCTCCGCACCTTTTTTGCCGCGCCCCACACCTCCAACATTCCTCAAGTCAAGCCACAGAGCATGGATGCTCTCAGCAGCATGCCCGAAAAGTTCCCCGCTCCTCAAATCAACATATGCGTCGTGGGTCTCGGCCGCATGGGCAAGCGGCACTGCAAGACGCTCATCTACCGCGCACCGCAGGCGAAGCTAACGGCAGTCTGCACGCCAGCACCAGCGGAGCTCAAATGGGCACGCAATTTCTTTGGGCCGGAGAGCGGCGTCGAGGTCTTCGACTCATACGAGAAAGATGCTGGAGCAGCCGGGCCTGCAAGCCGTCTGGGTCAGCACCAGCACCGACCTCCACGCGCGAGTCACAACGGCAGCCATCCACAAGGACCTGGACGTGCTGTACGAGAAGCCGCTGTCGTACGATCTGGAAGAGGTACGCAGCTCAGAACCGCCGAGGCTTGGACGATTTCGACTCACGCGCAAAGCGACCTCCTGCAGGCTCGCGCCGTCGTCCAGACCTCGCAAAGCAGAACACCCACCTGAAGATCATGGCGGCCTGCTCGTGCCGCTTCGACGCGTCGTACACCGGTCAGCCAAGGCGCAGATTGACGCGAGCACCATCTGACGGCCCTTCATCGTGCGCAGCGCAGCCAGGCGGGCGACCTGCGCAACGACAGCAGCTTCATCAGAGCGTACGCGCAGGAAAAAAACAGCGCCATCTTCTTCGACCGCACCATCCACGACATCGACCAGCCGCTGCGGTACCCGGGCGAGCGAGGACGTGGTGCCCAAGCGCGTCTTCGCCGTCGGCACCATCGCGCACCACGAGGGCCTGGCAGAGGCCAACGACATCAACAGCGGCATCGCCGTCGTCGAGAACTGGGACGGCAAGATGGCCTACTTCTACGCCAGCCGCACCCAGACGCACGGCCACGACGTCGCCAACGAGGTTCAGAGCGAACGAGTACCGGGATCGCTTCGAGCACGCCTTTGATACCGAGGCCAACGAGCTCCTGGGGAGCGTTGCCGAGGACAAGCCCGTCCCCGTCGGACTCGACCTCGGATTGAAGGGCATGGAAATTGGCTGGGCCCTAAAGAAGGCGCTGTGGGAGGGCCGCAGCGTCACCTTCGATCGCCAGGGCAGGCGGGTCGAGGAGGGCGGACAGGCCACTGGCGTTTGAGTTGATATTCCACGGGCTTGATTGACTGTGCCTGAACGTCGCAAATTGACAACATGGTTAGAAGAATCTCTTCGGTAATTTTTTCGGAAAAGACGTTCACTGTTTCATCAAATTCATGATCTAAAGTAGTAAACATTTTGTTGAGATTAAGGTCGTATTACTCGTACATCACAGGTATCATCTCGCAAAACTTCATATCTTCCTAGCAATGCTGTTACTTCTCCACTTCCATGAGAAGAATTCATCCAGCCGTGTACAGACCCAAAGCCTTAACATGAGGGTTAATCATGCTCAAGTTGAAAGGCGTAAGGTAAAGGTCCGAATCGGTCAGCGCAACGAAGACAGTCTCGTTGACAGCGCCGTCGCCCTGGTAGACGACGTCAGGGGGCTGGTACGTGAAGCCCTTGTTCTGGCCAGTGACCTCGAGCGACGTGTACGTCAGGTTGAGCTGGCTGACCCAGGCGACGAACTTAGGGTCGCCGGCCGTCGACGAAGTGACGTAGCTGTTGTTGGGGCCGACGGCCTGGCCAGGCTCGTCCCACGTGAAGCGCACCTGGCGGCCGGGGAAAGACAGGGGCTCGCTGCGGTTGCGCGAGATGGCCGGGCCGCAGTTGTAGCCCGTCACGTTGAGGTTGACGCATGACTCACCCGAGGGGATGCGCGAGTCGGACGGGTCGGCCGTGCGGTTGCCGACGACTTCAAAGTCCTCGGTATCGTTGGCCGACAGGCGGTTCGGGTTGGGGTTGTTGACAATATGCAGGGCGGGGAAGTTTTGCCATGCAAGGCGCGTCGTACCCTCTGGGCAGGACGAAATGTAGGGCGCGAGGTAAGTCCAGGCCCACGACTGAGGGATGCCAGTCTCGAACCACACGGGCTGAGGGTGCAAACCGAGCATCTGGCGGAAGGACATTTCCTGGCGAGCCTCGGTAGCAATCGACTGGGACAGCATTTGACCAACTTCGCGCGAGTCAAGGTGGTTGATGAAACCCCCTGATTCTATCGTCAGTCGTGAACACTCGAAATGTTACTTAATGACTTACAAACTCCAGATTCACCCCAACGCGTCAGCTTCGAGTTGAAGTCGATGAACTCGCGGACCGTGGTAAAGGGGTAGTTGTACGTGCACTGAGGAGCAGCCGCCTCTCCAAGCATGCGGCTCAACAGCGTTGCGTGACCAGTCTCCTGGTCCGCCATGAAGCGGATAAGCTCGCGGTGCTCGGCAGTCAGACCGGCGGCGATGAAGTCCTCGTCGCTAAAGGTCGCAAGACCGTTGTTGAAGAGGTCCAACTCGATCCACTCCTGGTACAGACCGAGCAGGATGGACTCGAAATCAAAATCCGAGTTAACCATGTAACGAGGCTCGGTGCCGTTGGTTCCCAGCCCACCTGCAGGGACGTAGGGCGCGGGCGCGGGCTCAGTAAGTGTGCCATTCTTGTTGTAGTAGGTTGCGGTAGGGTTAGGAGGAAGAGCAGAGACGGTAGAGGCCAAAGTTGTAGGGGCCTGGACAGCACCAGTGGTGGTCGGGGTACCAGAGTAGGGGCCGTGGCTGGTGTGGCCCGTAACGTCACTGCTAACCCTTGGGGGCTCGGTGGAAGGAGTGGTAAAGGTAGCAGAGATTTGGGAATCCAGACCAAATGAGGTAGCTAGCTTGGTAACAGGTGTTGGCGTTTCGGTGGCGTATGGCGCATTCGCGTCTGTGTAACCAGGAACGTCAGGAGCAGGAGCAGGAGCAGCTGCGGCCAAAGAGGCCAGGGCAGCGCCGGTCAAGAGACTTCTCGAGAACATTTTGGAAGCTGGAGATCGAGGCTCGAGATGCTTGGTCCTTGAAAAATTGGCCAAGAGGAGCTTGTCATCTTATAGCTACAACGGTGCAAGTCTAGAATTGGATTACAATGGCTGTAGTGCAATGACATAGTGGTCGGCACATGGCCCGATGGCAATGTTTGCTGGAGACATGGGAAAGCACGTTGCTGTGACTTCATGACCATCTGGAAGAGGAACGGTCGAGCGTGCCGGACGCCAACACTGGGCCAAAGCTGGCCTGGATGACATTGTGTGGCAGGGATCATGGGCAGCCACCCGTGGAGCGACCAATGGGTGGAGTGCAGAGGTCGTCACGTCGCGTGGTTCGGCATCGATGACACCAAGAACAGGGACGGCTATTAGGTCTGATGGGAGATGTACAGCAGGGTAATGGACCGAAGTCGGGCATTGATGATCAACCGTTGGTGGAGTAGTCGACGCTGAAGAAGCCGTGTGTCGTCCATGGCGAGCTGCAGGTCGGAGTCGGAATGGGAGGCTGATTAACCAGCAGAATCGAGACTTCGGAAGTTATAGACGGGACCATGTCGCAGGTGAGATGGCACAGGAGATGCGATCGAGATAGAGTGAAGCGGAGTCGATGGAGCAGTACCGTAGTCCCAGTGCCTGTAGGAGCCGCACTGAGTGGCCCAAGCTTTTTTCGAGCCGAGCGGCTCTCCCGCAGCCACAAGTGAGCGAATGACGTCCTCTCCACGCCATCTTCCCGTCACTTGCATCGCGGCACAGTGGCGACCAAAAATTTGTGATTTCGGTGGCTTTTCAGCCAGCTCTCCGCAGCGCTTTTCTGTTTTCCTCATCCGAACCTTTTCCAATCAGCCTCGATCACTGCGTCCATGTGGCCTGTTGTCTGGGGGTGGCAAGATCTTCACTGACTGTCCATCCCGGGCTGCTGGCAACCTCTTCTCCGCGCCTTTTCCACTGATGCACATCTCTGACCACTGCGAGCTCATCATTGACGCGTAAGACCGGCAGTTGCGGCCAATAAACAAGTCAACATCGTGCCCCGATCGTCGGGTTGTGGGTGGTTCCTTGGAATTTTTGGTACGGGTCTCACTCGTGGCGCCGATAGATTCGAATTCTTGGTCAGATCCACCAAGTGGTGTCACAAGATCGCCGGTTGGAAGATGACTGAAGCATCAAGTTCTAGGTCTTTGGTATTTGGACTGCTTACTGTCCACTGCCAGCCAACTCTGGAGACCAGCATCAATCCACGTTGCCTCGACCTGCACGTGCCCAGATGTTTGGTCCAGGTGCTTGTTCACTTCGACCGGCAGGCGTTACTCAACTGCCGTAGAGCTGTCCTTTCAAGTTCCGCAACGATCATGGAGTTGGGGAAATCTTGAAGCCCTTGGCCTCCCAACTCAAGCAACAGTTGAAATTGAATCTTATTTCTCAACACTTCGATTGACTGATGTGCTCTTGCAATTGTTGTAACTTTTCCCGCCTTTGTCGTTTTGAGCCATCGAGATGACGTCGTCCAAGGTTAATCCCCAAGACTGTGGTCGATCCATTCGCCGAGAATCTCTCGGACTTTTCCAACCAACTCGGCTTCTTGGGGGCTCAACAGGTCGTTTCCGTTCCTCAAGCTGCCGATATCGTGGCTCTTTGCCTGATCATCCGGCTGCAGCGTCGGATTGCGCCTCGGCACCGTTGATGCCACCTTCCAATTTACTTCCAGCTCCGCGATGCTCCCAGCCGCCACGACAACATTGACATTGGTCCCGGTCCGAGCCTTGACAGACAAGGCTGTAGTAATGGCAAAAGTCAGTGCCAGCTCCGCCAAATTGGCCCCTCGTTCCTCGACAAACTCCGACGCCCTCGCCGCAGCCTCCCTTAGGCCTTTAGGAGCGGGATGGAAATCTCCCAAGTCACCGACGGGAACGCCTCCAGAACGTAGCAGACCAATCGCAAGCGGGCTGGAGCAGAAGATGCAGTTGACGCCTGCGTCATTCAACTGGTCCAGCCAATCATTCTCCAGCAACCGCGTGTTTTGCAGCGTCAGTTGGCCCCAGACTTGTACTGCGTCAAGCGAGCGTCCATAGTGCTCCCGCACTTTACGCGCAACGGACAGGAGTCGTGGTATGGGATAGCCGGAGATGCCAACGAAGCGCGCGAGACCCTCGTCTGCAAGCCGGAATAGCTCGCCCACGGCGGCAACGGCCTCTTCTTCAGTCACGAACTCGACGTCATGCGCAAACACGACATCCAAATACGGCGTGCGTAGTCTCTCCAGACTGCGCTTGACGGATTTGCGAATCCACGCCGGCGAATAATCAAACTCTTCTGCCGCGATACGGCCCGCTTTGCTGAAGAGTAAGTACGAGGAGCGAGGGTACTTGGCCGTGACGGCCGGCTGCGACAGGGCGTCGCCGAGTATCATCTCGGATGGCCCGTAGTACGGCGACGTGTCGATGGCGCACACGCCGAGCTCAAAGGCCCGGGAGATGATAGCACGGGAGGGGAGCGACGCCGGGTCTGGGTGCAGCTGGTTGCTGAATCCAGCGCCGCCCAGGACGACTGGGGGGACGATTGCGGAGAGCGGCTGAGCAGACATGGCACCGGGATTGCTGCTGGGTGCTGACGTGGCGTCATTCAATGGTGTTGAGTCGTTGCTGACCATGTTCACGGTGTTTCGGGATTTACTCCTCTCAAGCCGGGCTCTTTCTGCTTCGCATCAGGGCAAGTTGAATTCCATTGCGACCGTTGTGTTGTTTTTCCAAGAGACTCGCTTTGAATACGAATTGCAGCGGAGTCATGAGGCTAAATAATCCACAAGTCTACCCCGCTGCCGCACGAATCATCCTTGATGATTGTGGCGTAAATCAGGGAGTGGGTCCTCAAAGATATCCGAAGGCGATGCTTCCTCATTAGACCGAAAGACCGAAACGTCCGTCTCGAGCATGTCTTCGACCTCGTCTGGATTCTGCACTCGCAGCATTTTCTTGATGCTCTTCTCCTTAGATTGATTCCTTCGCCGTCGATCTCCACCGTCCAGAATCCACACTTTTGACTGCGACAGGAGGCTAATGAAGCCGTGCCACGACTCAACTCGTCCAGCGCCGGCCACAGCCCTACGACATGACATCCACGACTCTGGTAAAATGCCAATGCAGATCGCCAACGACGAGAGGTGCGGCAATCCTGACGCCCTTGACCATCTTCTCCATCAGGTTGCCTCCAAACGCCGTCGTAGCCTCCCTCAACGCAACCAAATCGGCGCGCACGAAGCGCCGCGCGCTGACGAAGCTCAAGGCGCCCGCGCTCGTGGCGTCAAACACCATGCGACGGCTCTCGAAGGCGTCGAGCGCGGCAAAGGCAGCGTCCTTGAGGTCGGCAATGGCGTTTGCGATGGCGGCCGAGGCGGCGTCGTCGAAGGGCGGTGCGGCGGCCGCGCTGCGCGACGACGTGGAGATTTGCGCCGTCGTCTGCTGCAGCGAGGAGCGGATGGCTTGGATGGTCGAAGCGGGGGGCGCGGGCGTGATGGCGAGCGGTGTCAATTGGCGGCCCAGCGAGGTGAGGAGCGACGAGATTTGGTAAATGTCGGCGAGAAGGGCATCGGCGGCGTGCGAGGAGCTGCTTGCTGTTGCAGCGCGTGGAGCAAGAAAGGAAAAGAGCGCAAACGGAAGCACAACGGGGAGAAGAAGGAGGCGCATGATGTGTCGTTGACGCTGAAGTTCTTCGTGTTGAAGATGATGGTGGGTCTCAATTGCCAGATGCGGTGACGGAAAGATGAAAGCCACAAAGTCAGGCGCGGCACTGAAGGAATTCACCAAAGCTGCAGGGACCAGCAACAGTTTCCTCGCAGACCGTTGACGATGGATGACAGCATGGTAGTGCGGTCGAGGGAAGACGTGAGAGAGCGGGACTACGCACGGTAAGGCATCTTTCTAATCTAGACAGGCACATGTCGCGAGCCATCGGCCGCATTCCTGCATCCCGAGCCTTTTAGCTCGACCTCCCGTTCCGCCCGCATGCAGTGAGGGTTAGGCCCAGAACCAGTCGTCTTAGGATCCATGGCTAGCCGTAGCCGTTGTCTGTTCAAGCACGAGAACAACGCATGCAATGCCAGTCGAGTTTTGGCAAGAGAGTTGAATGTATTCAGTTTTCAGGCTGTTGTCCATTTTGGGAGTCGAGCTCGTCTGGCATTGTGACCAAACTAGGCGTGCGGGATGTGTCCATGTTTGAGGCATCTGTTGCTCTCATGTGAAACCAAGGGTCTGGAATGGTTCATGACTTCGACATGGCGGCGTGCCTCGGCCAGACCGTGGGGTACAGGGGAGGTACCTTTCCACCAGCTCTGTTCTCCCTCCAGCGTGACAGAGCTCCTAGCCGTCGAAACTGCACACAGACAACGGGGTTTGACTGATTGGCTCGCAGAAAACGCTGTTTAGAGAAGACCGCACAGTTTCCACCAAGCCTTCCTTGCAGGACTACAAGAGTATTCAGACATGCAATCCGTAGACTGGCGCTCTCCAACTCATCCCCCAAACGCTGCCAAGGCGTCTTCAAAATAGCCATCGATCATCTTGATCAGCGCAGGCGCAAGGACGCGCTCCAAGCGCCCCAATCGCGGGACCAGTTCTCCCCCAAAAACAGCTGTATCATGTCTCAATTGCAGCAGCGTTGTCTGCACAATGGGACTCAGCTCGCCAAAGGCGTCGGCTTTTGCCGCCGTCGTCTTGAGACTCTTGCGCACCGCGATTTGCAGCGCGAGCATTTTGAGCGCCACTTGTAGTGACTGTGGCGGCGAAAATGTGGTCGCAGGGAACGATTGCAAAAGCCCCGATGTCGACTTGAGGTGCTTGTGCAGTTTTACGGCCGTCGAGTGGACTTGGAGTGCGGGCGCGACGCCTAATGGACCGGAAATCACATAGCCGGTGTTGTGTGTAAGGTCGGCGGTGCCATCTTGGATGTTGCTGACGCCTTTGAGAATCCGCGAGAAAGAGATGCTGGGTGAGGCGTTGTCGGCGGAGGCGCTGTTGAAGAAGATGGTCAGGATCGAGACGAGAAGCAAGAAAAGTCGCATGGTGGCAGTCGAGTCGCTCGAACAATGTCGGGAATGCTGTGTGGACGCTTGCGTTGAGGTGGAGATCCATCAGTTGTCAAACGTCAAGTTCTGGTCCTTGGGAAGCACGATAAACCTCGGCTTCAGGGAAGACAGATGAAAAGCGACCCTGAGACTTGGGCTAAATAAAACCTGGACTGCGGAACGGAACAGCGAGTAGCGTCAACCTTGATCCTTCTCGGCCATAGAACCCCACCTCCAGCTGTTGCAGAGGGCCTGTCGATGCAACAGGGCCTGTCAATTTTGGAAAGGACATTGAACTTGACAAGATCAATCATTTCATTCCTGCTGCAGCGAGCTAGCAACCCTCAGCATGGATCTCCTTAACTCACCACAGGAGCCCATAACCGGCGTCGCAACATCTCCAAACCTTGCGGCGCAAAGCTTTCTCTTCAGCTCCAATGCTTCAGGCGCTGATGTGTTTCGAGGCGCAAGAGCTCCCGCGCCCATAGCTGGTAGGCGCGTTGTGAGGCGCATCAAGGAAAGGACATTCATTGCTTACTCTGGCTCAGTGTCGCCCAATGTCTACGACAAGATTGTGCAGTACAACCAGTTCTCCGCTGCTTCATACGCGGTAGACTGCGACAGTCCTCCATTTGGCTCGCGGATACTCAAGTACTTTGACGATCCTCGGACGGATACGCAGGCGTACTTGTATCGCTGGCCCAGTGCAAACGAAGTCGTGCTGGCCTTCCGGGGCACTGAAAGCGTCAGAGATTTGGATACTGATATCTCATGGCAACTGGTCCCTCTCGATGCTCCAGGAACAGATTGTACATCCTGCAAAGTGAGATGTTCTCAAAGTAGGAATACAACAAGCAATTGGCTCACAATAGTTTACTAGGTCCACAAAGGCTTTTCCGAAGCCTACGCCTCAGTCGCCGAAGACGTAGTGCAAACCCTGCGAAATGAGGATCACTGCAATCCATCGGCCTCGCTTGTTGTGACGGGTCACTCGCTCGGTGGTGCTATTGCCGCCATAGCAGCTGTGTCGCTGAAGGGATTGGGCTTGGACCCGACGGTCTACACGTACGGCGAGCCACGCAATGGCAACCCGGCCTTTGCACACTATGCAGACGCCATGATCTCGCCTGAGCGCCACTTTCGAGTGACACATGCCAACGATGGCGTTCCCCAGATTCCGCCAAAGGTACTGGGCTACCGGCATCATGGCATCGAGTATTGGCAAAGCCATGATAGAACCAACGGGCCGGAGACGACCTTTCGATGCGAGGGCGTTGATCCTGAGGTGAGTTCCCTACGTCGAGAAAGGATGAGTTAAACTAACAACGCTCTCAGCGTTGCAATGCGAATGCTGACCCGGGGCCTGCTCCCATCAATAGCGCGCATTTGTGGTACAGCGATTCGCTGATTGCAAATATTTTGAATATTGAAGCATGTGGAGCAAAATATCCGGTCAAACGGCAATGATGAATGAGCTCTATGAGGCCGTTTGTGCTTGCTGAAGACTGCTTGTGGTCCATGTACGATGAAGCGTCCATTTCATTTCTAACGATATCGAGCGCCTTCCATGTAGCCAGTCAGAGTGGAGAAGCGCAACGAGAGTTCGGTAAAGAGGGGCCATCGTGGGCGCGGCAAGATTTGATTTTCCCCGAGTCTGGCTGCGGCAGTGAACGTATGCTGCTCAGGCGCGACTATGACAGCGGATGGCAGCGCCCTGAGCGCGAGCGTAATATAGTAGTGGATGATGGCTCCTTAAGCACAACCGTATTGGGACTTGAACGCTACCTGGACGTGCCCATAGTGCCAGGTGCACCGTTGCGTTCGACACCCACTGTGGAGTGACGTTTGCAAAACTCGTGGCACGTAACATCGGGCGCTGGTAATCAAGACGTCTGGTCCTCCTGCCTTGTGAGCTGTTCGGCCAGCGACTCCTCACTTTCACTTAGTCCTGGCCTGTGTCGTGAGCGAACAATGGAATCGGGCTCAAATTCGTGCGGACCAATGTGTCGATGGTTGTGTGAGGTTGAAGAAGAAGGCGCGTTGGCGTGGAGCAGGGTCCTTCAAGTCAGCAAGCCACTCAAACCTCATCCGCCTCTACATCATCCATCAGCCCCATGCAAACACCAATCGTCGACCCTGCAGCGAATGAACCTCGCTCCTCGAACATTCTCATCATCGACAGACTTTTGCTTGGGATGCTTCCTGAAACGCTATGGAAGAAGCTCACCGTGTCATCCTTGAAGCACCTCCAGCACAGATACTTCCTTCACGGCCATCGCTGCCTCTGTTAGGCTACTTTACCTATCTCTCCCTCTTCATCTTCACATTGATTCGCTCGTCGTTCGAATCTCAGCCATCGTGGAGAAAATACGGATCTTCTGGACGTCCACGGCAGATACCTTCAGCCACATCGGCAGTCGCCGTCCATCTGCATGCCACGCAGAGAGTTGGCACTACACATCTCACGCTCAGTGGCACCAGAGTCGGTGGGAAAAGATGCTGTCATATCATTGGAATATTTCGAAAGAGCCGGCCCCTTGTTATAGTTTTCGCCATTTGCCATGTTGGCGAACCCAAATAGCGTTATCACGCCATTCGCTTTCTGGCGGCACCTGCCGGATTCGATGTAAGGCGCCGCGAAGCGTTGCAGACCTCGCTGACCTCGACAACTAGACATTCGGCAAAACCGAATGATTTTGAAGCGTAGAGGGTATTCTCGACTCAAGGCGTGCTTCTCCAAAGCAGCTCTTCTGATTGCGCCGGGAAAAACGATTGTTGTCTCAGACAGGGAGCATGACGAAGAACCCCCGGTCAGTCTTCATATCGAGATCTAGTCTCGATGCTCTCCACTACGGGCGATGATCGCGGTCGCCAATCATTGGACTGGATTGCGGCAAAGTAGAGCAACGCTATGCGGGGAGTTGGCGCGGTCGAAGACTATCGGCCGCATGGATAGCCTGCATGGGGTCGCGTCGCGCCGCTGCTTCGACCCAGAGAGGAATTCGGTCCGTCGAATGCGTTCTATGTCAAGGCCCGAAGTTGCCACAATATGGACATGCCTTGTTTGGATAAGTAGAGTATGGTGGCCGTTTCATGGAGGAAATCGCGGCTGGTTCCTCCTCTGCACGCAGATTCATTATCGATGTAGATCGGCCCAGCATGTGTACGCTCGCCCACTCTTGATTTACTTAAACATAGATCTATTGCTAACCAGAACACAGCGGGCACTACATCAGACTCGGTGACAGCCGACACTTTGTCTACTCAAGTACCGGCCGCTGTCGCAAAGAGACACACCGTCGAGACGCTAGCTGGGTTAAGTGACGGCACAAGTGCTAGAGAAACGTCCTCGGACAAGAAGTTTCAAGGAAACGTTGACACTGTCTCTGTGCCTCCTAGCCGCCATGATGGGCTGCCAAATCCGAACCCCGAGGAACAGCTCACCCTACGAAAGATTCCAGGCTCCATTCCCATGGTATGCTGGCTGTTGTGTATAGTCGAGTTCGCAGAGAGAGCGTCGTTTTACGGCGCCAAAACAGTCTTTTCAAACTTCTTGGAATATCCGTTGCCGAAAGGAGGTCAGTCTGGAACCACCTACCACGCCAATTCAAACTCACATGTGCCAGGAAACGGAGCGGGCGCCATCGAAAAGGGATCAGAACAGACTGCAGGTGCTCTGGGAAAAGGCCTGCAATTCGCCAATGCCTTTGTGTTGCTCTTCAGCTTCCTCGCCTACGTCATTCCTATCCTGGGAGCGTGGCTTGCCGACGTCAAGCGTGGCAGATTCAATACAATTGTGATTGGAGTCGTCATTTGTTTTATCTCCCATGTCATCATGATATTCGGCGCCCTGCCGAGTGTGTTGCGAGCGTACAAGGGACTGGCCCCCTTTATTGTCAGTCTTTTAGTCCTTGCGTTGGGCGCAGGTGAGCATTTGATATTCCCGTCTCCAAATGGTTTTAACAAGCCCAGGTATCTTCAAACCAAACGTCGCTCCTTTAATTCTGGATCAATACACGGCTCAGAAGCCCTATACCAGGATTCTGGACTCAGGTGAGAAGGTCATTGTTGACCCTGAAGCCACTGTCAATCAGATCATGTTGATCTTCTACGGTACGAAGACCACGAGCTCAAGTTGAACAGATGTTGACCTTCCCAGCTCTTATCAACGTCGGAGCTTTCTTCGCCCTCGCGACGACATATGCGGAAAAGAACGTCGGATATTGGCTCGCGTTTCTTCTTCCCACAATCCTCTTCATGCTCCTCCCAGTGCTGCTTGCGTTCATGTACAAGCGACTGGTCAAGGTGCCGCCAAGTGGCAGCGAATTGACCAAGTTCATCCAGGTGTGCTCCGTCGCTGTCAAGGAGAACGGCTTCAAGTTTTGGAAGAAGGATTACTGGGCCGCTGCGAGGCCATCCAAGCTGGCCGAAAAAGGCATCACTACGTTTGGTGGCAAGCCTATCCGCTGGTCCGACAAGTTTGTTAAAGATGTTTCTCGCATGCTTGACGCTTGCAAAATATTCCTCTACTTTCCCATCTACAACCTCAACGACAATGGCATCGGTAGCGTCGCAAACGACCAAGGTGTGTTGAGCTCCACTATCACCAAAAGCTCGATATTCCCCAAAGCTGGACTGAACACTTCTTCCCATTCTCAACGTTGCACGCGCAAAATTAGGAAACTAATACAAGTCGCAGGCTCAACCATGACCAGCAGAGGCGCCCCCAACGACCTCCTCTCCAACTTCAACCCCATCACCATCATCGTCGCCGTGCCCATCCTCAACGGCATCGTATACCCCTTCCTGCGTCGCAACAAGATCGCCTTCGGCCCCATCAAGCGCATCACCTTAGGCTTCTGCATCGCGTGCATATCGAGCGTCATCGGCGCCGTCGTGCAGTACCGCGTCTACGAGACGAACCCGTGCGGCTACAACGCCACGTCGTGCGTGTCGGACGGCAAGGTCAGCCCCGTCCGCATCTGGTGGCAGGTCCCCATCTACTCGCTGGGCGCCCTGTCCGAGTGCTTTTGCAACGTGACGGCGTACGAGCTGGCGTACGCGCGCAGCCCCAAGAGCATGCGTGCGCTCGTCGTGTCGCTTTTCTTGTTCACGACGGCGCTGTCGAGCGCCCTTGGCGAGATTCTGAGCCCTGTAATCAAGGATGTGAGTCCCGTATTCCCACCTTTCCTGTCACCCTAAAACGAATGGCGCTATATGATCGAGGAGGCATACGCTGACATTGGCTTCTTGACAGCCTTACCTCGTCTGGATCTGGGCCGGTCCGGCCATTGCCCTTTTCGTGCAGACAGGCATCTTCTGGTTCAGATACAAGCACTTGGACGGCGAGGCGTTCATGACGACCGATGACGACGACGAAGACACGTTGAACGACGAAGAAGCATCTCAGAACCTTCACGTACGGCATGCCGCTGGGGACGAGAAGGGACAAGGCCGTGGAAACGAGGGTGGTCCAGAAAAGCTTTAGACGTTGTAACGACCCGTATGTAGCCGAAGTAGTGTTGACTGGGGCGGTGAATACAAAGACGAGGAATAAAATCTTCCATTTTGTGGAGCGGAGCGGAGCGCATCAAGTGATTTCGTGATCCAAGAGATAGCTACAGCGGCAGCCGAAAGAAATGCTACTTCTTAGTTTAGCTGTAGTTGTGAACGACAGATCCCTAGGCGTGATTGTGGTGGTTGACAAGAAAGTGGCCTTCCTTACCAACCAATGGAGTGAACCAAAGAGGAAGGAACAGAGACGAGGGGGTCGGCCCGTCTGTGGCTGTGTCCATTTAGCGATGCTACAGGGAGGTGCGGTGCTCGTGAAGTGTTGTCTAGGCCAAAAGGCTTGTTGCAGTGCCCTTGGCAGCGCTGCTTGCCAAAGCTTATTGCTGCTGGTCAGGCGCTCGTGTCGAGGGAGGATGGGAGCAAAAAGTTTTTGGATGAATCCATTCATTGCTGGTAGCAGTACGTCCAACACCTCCAGTAACTCAATCGACCGGCCGGGCGACTGGTGCTGCTCCATCGGTCGCTGCTTGCGCTTCTCTATAAAAGTCGGAACCGAACCGAACCTTGAACCCTCTCGCCAGGAAGGGGGTGGGAGGGTAATGCCAGTTAAATTGTTTACAACATCAACAGCGCATTCATTTCCGTTGTGAATCGCCATCGTTGGCCCTTCTCAATCGCTTGCTGTTTGTGCGCGCGACGGCGTCTACGACCTCCGCCATGCTCCTCCTCCCAGCCCTTAGTATCCGACGCTGATGAGGTAGTCGGCCAGCTGCTCGACCGTGTTGGCGGCAGCGCCCGGCTGCACAGACTCGGGGTAGTGGGTGACGAGAATGGCCTGGGTAGTCTTGACAATGACGAGACCCTCCTTGCCCTGGATTTTTGCCGTCGTGTTAGCGGACATGGCTTGACAAAGGGGGATGGGTTGCGCCGCACCTTCTTTCCGTACAGACTCCGCTCGTCAGCCTTGAGGACGACGAACCGCTCGCCGGCGACGTGCAGGCCGGTGCTCTGGACCTGTTTGATGCCGTTGGCATCGCCCTTGTCCTTGTACGCGTTCACAATCTCCGCCATCTCGTTGGGGGCAACCTGGTCGCTACGTCAGCCCACGTGCTCCACAGCCTTGACCTCTTCCTTGCCCCCGAGTCCGCGACCCAGTTCTGCGCCTGGGGTGCTTGTGGATGCCGCGCAAGGGATGCGATGGACGTACGGTGAAGCCGGGCGATGCGGCCCAGACGCTGTTGCCCTCGGCGTTGAAGATGGCGGCCTTGTCAATATTGCCGGTGCCGACGAGGCTGTTGTACGATTGTCAGCATGCGCGGGTCCCGTCGACTCTGGATCAGGCGGGCGAGCAGTACCTCGTGTCAACGTATGCTGGGAGGGGCGTCAGTTGATGAAAGCTACGTTGGCGCGAAGAGGGGCAGGCAGAAGGAGCAACGTACCTTGCCAAGACATTGTCAGATGGGGATGAGGTAGGTGGGTGGGTGGGTGGTTGTTGAGGAGACGAGGTATCGAGAGCAGGAGGCGGAGCTATGTACTGGTGATGAGTGAATGGAAGAGCAGGAGATGGAATAGGGTTTCGGTGTTGGCGAGTTGAGTGGTCGAGTGGGGCCTCCAGTGCTTACCAGCGCAGTGCCCCTCCTCTCAGGACGTCTCACGTCGCCGGCTGTCAGTCGGGATTTCGTTGACCGCCGGGGATCGGCTTGACCTCAAACCGATGCCATCACTACATCTCCTGAACAACATCTCTCGCTTTCTGATTACCGTGGCCTCAGTGCGCCCTTCACCTGCTCACCTGCTCTGCATCTCGCCGCTGTTTATCCTGCATGCCGGCCTCATTCTACAAGCCTATCTGCAAGCCGAGCCGACATCTGAGCTATCCCGCAGCTCGCGCAATGCGAACAGGCGGGGACTAGACGGCCTCGTTGGACAAGGCGTCATCAGAGCCTTGTCTTGACCAAGACGTACCACGGCAGCATTCAGCTGACGAGACTGCCATGCCATCGCTTCGCGCGCTTATCAGGAAAGCTCCCCCAACGTCTCTGGTTGGGCAAGTCGTCCCATCTGCAGAGCCCAGACAGAGACACGGTGGCACACGTGTTCCTGCGACGCTGCTAGGTTGACCCCAAAAAAGAAATGCCGCCATGGCAAGGATGACTTGCAGAGAGCTGCACACCAGGACAAAGATATCCAGGGGCGCATGCCACGCACGGCGGGAAAGGCTGATCCCGCACGTGTGGACCGTGATCGTCTGGAAGGACGGCTGTTTACTCCCACATCAGCTTGCCTGTTGGACTGACCAATGGCCCAGTCTGTGCTTTGGTGGGAGGCTGCCCCTGTGAGATTTCTCCTGGAATGCCAAAGCCTCGCCTCTGCAATCCAGCAAATTTCTATCAATATATGTACATGGCAAATTCTTGGAAAATAAAGAGCCATGAGTCACTTCGAAGAAATGCCTTGAGGTTCGAAATGGCGTCATTGAGGAAGACACGTCC
The DNA here is from genome assembly GCF_038021145.1 of Phyllosticta citriasiana. Lineage (NCBI taxonomy): Eukaryota > Fungi > Ascomycota > Dothideomycetes > Botryosphaeriales > Phyllostictaceae > Phyllosticta > Phyllosticta citriasiana. Next base: position 519,984 of record NW_027117292.1, read on the forward strand.
TTCCGTACACTTCTAACAGCCGCTGAAACAGCAGTTGTAATCTTGAAACTGCTGATATCCATGTCCCTCGAAGAAAGGCCGTCGCTAATGTTTACTGAGTCGACGGGAATTGGATCTGGAATGCGTTCACAGCGTCTTCATCCCCGAGCAGATTTCGCGAAGGATGATCCTCCTTTTCCAGAACGTCGATCAGAATACCTAAAGGCTACGTCGGTCGACTCAGCGGCTTCGGTTGATCGACCATTTATTGTTGGATTCCTCTGTGCGGTGATGCAGGTTTCAGCTGTGCTGTCGTGTCCTGGTTGAAAAGGAGAAGCCCTGGGTTGCTGGAGGAGGTGGCCGACTATGCACGTCCTTTGAGGTAGGCAAGCTGTAACAAAGAGAAGGCCCTCTTGACAAGAGGCAAAAAGGCATTAGTCGCCAAGGACGTTGAAAAGAAGAAATGTACATATCCAAGGTGCATGTCTCGCATGACACGTTTAAACAAGCATGCGGTCGCCCGGATGACTCGAGTCAGGTGGGGTCGCACCTTATCGCCGCGGTTATCGAAGCCGAGAAGTCCTGAAAATGCTCAAAGCAGCAAAAAGTAGAATCGCAGTCTGTCGGAGCAACAGCGTCTTTGTTAGACGCTAAGTGCCAGTCCTTCTTGTGGTACTCAGGGAGGCAGATGGCTTACCCTGGAAGCTAAAATAGCAGCTGTTCCGTAACTCGCATGCATGCATGCATGCATGCATGTATGCATAGGTAGTTACCCCACCACCGTGATGTCTCCGCTGCAGATTGTTTTGACTACATCTTCCACTCACCTCTCCAAGAAGCCCCAGTCTACCTGCCACTTCGATTCGCCACCGAGAGCGTCCATCTGTCAGCGAACTAGGCTTTCCAGCCATCACCAGCTGCCTCTCCTGTAGTTTGTCACCATTTGTCACCTTGCGCTCGGACAAGCCAGCCATCCCAAGGCGGTGTCCACCACCGGTTCCAGCGACTCACCAAAACCGACCCGCTTTCCACTAATCCACTCCCTCATTACCTTATTTTTGGTTCGCCTCTTCACTGCCGCCGCAAGTCGTCGACATTTTTGCTGTCCGATACCTCGCTGGAAACCAGCCAGCAGTCAGAAACCCACCCGCTGCTACCTGTCATCGACCACCACCATGGCATCGGGAGCACAGCGCCGCATCAGCAAGGTACGTCGTGCGCGAAACCTCTCCGTCTGGAAGGGTACCTATCCAGAAGCCTACGCGTTTCTCGTTCTTGTCTTTGCGGCAGCAACAGTGGCGGCTGACTCTCAAATAGGAGCTGGCCGAGGTCACCAACGCGCCGCCGGCAGGCATGAAGGTGACGCTCGGCGACGGGGGAGCCAACCTGCACGTGTGGGAAGTGTTGGTAGACGGTCCAGAGCAATCGGCATATGCGGTGAGTTTCTCTCGCTTCCACGGCCCCCACCGCACCATAAACCCCTTCTGTCTCAGCAGCAGCAACAGCAGCAGTAGCACCCAAACCACGACGAGAACGATTCTAACAATGCACGCAAACTTCAGGGCGGCCAATTCAAGCTCGTCATCACGCTCCCAAAGGAGTACCCATTCAAGCCGCCGACGCTGTCATTCCACACAAAGATCTACCACCCCAACGTGTCCAACGACGACAAGGGGCTCATGTGCCTGGGCATGCTGCGGCCGGACGCGTGGAAGCCGCCCAACAAGCTCAGCGCCGTGCTCGACATGGTGTACAACCTGCTCATCGAGCCCGACGTCAGCGACCCCGTCGAGGCCGCCATTGCCGATGTCTACAAGCGCGACAAGAAGGAGTTTGAGAAGACGGCCAAGGAGTGGGTCAAGCGGTATGCGCAGAGGAAGTAGGCGGGCCCCACCGCCTGCGTGCGAGGCGGATGGGAGAGGAGCGGGAGAGAACGCGCGGGCGTGGGCTGGGCTGGCTGTGGAGAGATTCTTAGAGTCTGAGACGTCGCTACGTTGTTCGTTCAGAAGAATTCGCGCTGGCTGGGGAGGCAAAGTTGCGAGTGCGTTTTTGGATGAGTCGGGCGAGCGTAAGTGGAGCGGAGCGAGCGAGCAAGCGTGGAAGTCGGGAAGCAGCCCAATACTTGCCTGGCAAGGCACCTGGGGCTGATGCTGGAAGACTGTGCCAGGAAACAGAGCAAAGCTGTGTTAGCGGCGGAATGAGCCACAGATGGAGCTGATAGATGGACGGACGGACAGCCAGCCGTCTTCGGGCTCTTGAACAAAGGAATATCGCGGGAAAACAATTCTAGGACTGTGTATAGACAGACAGACAGACAGACAGACAGACTAGAGTTGATTGGTTGATTGGTCGATGCATCGTTTGGTCACCGATTACGTCTATCTTCTATTCGTCTTTTCCTCCAACTGCCACGCTTGCCATTTTCTTTGCAAGAAATCCTCAAACTTGCCCCGAACCCGCTCCTCACGGATCTCGGACCACAAGAAGAGACGGGAAGAGAGAAGGGCACCTCTAAACGGCAAGACCTGTGAAGCAAGTCCATGGCAGGAACGGCAAGAAGCGCAACCTCCCGCCGCAGTACAACTGCCGCGGAGAAACAACGACAGGGGAAAAGAAAAGGGGGTTAGCAAGTGTAGCAATTTTGAAAGAATTGTCATGTGCCATGTCGACGGTCAAGCTGTGCAGAAGTCCAAGGACAGAGGTAGGTAGGTGGTGACGAGTCGTGGCGGGACGCGACCAATTATACCGTTGATGATGTTGATGAAATTGAGGAGCAGGGGTGGAGAGGGTGAGGGGCGAGGCGTTGCTTTGACGTCGTCTCTCTGTGGTCAGTGGGATTGCGCGAGCTTGTGATGGATTGAAGTGAAGAGGGGGAGTTGTTGGTCTAGCTGCCTCCTTCGAGTCGAAGTCTGAGGCGGCTTTGAAGCAAGCTCTTTCCTGGGGTGAAGAGGACCGGCAGGACTGGGGCTGTTTGATACACGACGGACTTGGAAGCAGAGGTGGTGAGCATCAGCATCGTGATGGTGTTTTTCTTTCAATCCATGCAAGCTTGGTTGTACTCACTTCACCAGAAATCTCGTCTCCTTTCTTTCTCCAAATAGCGTTTCCTCTGCTCCCGTAGGATCATATCCAGCATCTTCGTCCCAGAAAAAGTAGGATTGGCATGCGTGTGCAACTGCATCTACTCATTTGCTCGCCGCGTTGTCATGGCCATCGGCCTCCTATCCGACTCCAAGCAGCGGCAGCAATGCCCATAGTTGAACCGTGCGTCAACAAAACAGACATGTCGACACTGCTCAGTCATGGAGAGAACCTGAGCAACAGCACAGGCGACTCGCGTAAGACTGGGATCAGGAGCAGGAGCAGCCACGGCTACGGTTGAGTCCATCCGCTCGTGACCGGGTGTGCGGGGAAAACTTTTCAAGAGATGACAATCTAATCAAAAGCACGAGGAAGAAGAAAAAAGTTTCTGTCGACAGCCTTCTAGAACACGTCAATCCTGTTCTAATGCGGCTTCGAGATTTCCCCGTCGACCTTTGCTTCTGGTGCATGCGCGCGCACGGTGTGTAGGTACGCAGGGACGGCAAGCTCGGCGTTCATCTGCTTGTTGATCCGCCTGCGTGCCGAGATTGCCTGCAAGTGCGGTTGTTGGGGGAGAGGAACAGCGCAGCCAAGGGCATGCTCTGGGGTAATGTTTTCTTTTCAAGATAAGAGACACGAGGAGCGGTGAAGTGGAAGGGATGCGCCTGGGTGAATAATCAGGACAGCCACAGCCCGCAAGCTGTGATGCCGCCTTGGTAGTTCACCGGCGACGACGTTGCGAGGTCCGCGGACCAACGCCGCGGGTGCGAAATTTGGACGCTGTTGCCAGAAATCAGAGTCAGTCATGGATCCGCCAGAGGAAGTCAGGCAACCAGCGAGCAAGCGATTCATCAGCGAGCGAGCTGCAGACGGGAGGCTCCCGTCCGTCGCCCTACGCACGACTATTGCTCGGCCTTTTGGAGAAGGTGGTGGGCAAAAGACGACTGGCCATGGATGCGACGGATTGCCTGGTTGGACAGGGCAGGAGATGATCAGCAAGGCAAGCTTTCTCTAGTCTCTTTCTAGCAACGAGCAACGAACGATGATGGCGACGATGATGGCAACGGTGATGTAATGTTGTTGACGTTGCATGTGGAATGCTCGGCACATGAGGTCTTGGTTGCTTGGCTGAGATGTGCTCCTCGTGTCTTGTGTCTGGCAGAGGGTGGAAGGAAGAGCCGCTGACGTTTGCTGTGAGAGGACGCGGGCCACGCTGTGGTGGAACGGTGCCGACGGCCTCGTCGGAAGCAAGGAAAAGGACGGACATTAGACGGCTTGTTGAGCGCGTGGGAAGTGGACTTTTTTCGGTCATGGCAGGCGAGCGATGCAGACGACCTGCGGTCATGGAGACAAAAGCGTGGACATGGCCGTTGTTGTGTTGGAGGGTTGTTTATGCGTGGTTGACGATGGTGGATGGCTTTGAAGTGGCTTGTTTCGCCAGGGTGCGAACGGTTTGTCCATGGGATGTTGAAAAGTGGTCCAATGGGAGTGATTGAATTATGCATTGCTGCAATTTTAGAAGAAATGCTGGTGTAATTCGCTAGGCGGCGCCGGTTGGAGCAAGCTAGAGGTGTAGACGCCCACAACAACAAAGCCCAAACTGTCAAGCTTCGCGCTCGTGTGTTTCAACTGAGCGAAGCGCGAGCAGGCGACTCCACTTTGCATGCTCTCGGTGCGACTGGCAGAAAAAAACATGAACACACGGGGCGCCAAGCCGATCCATCTGCAGGGGGATTCCGTGTCTCGCGCGGCCCGTTGCTGATGGGAAGATCTGCCATCCTTTGAATTGCTCTCAACTGGCAGCACCTACACACAAACCTTGGACTGGCTGCAGGAACCTGTGCCCAAGACGCTGGCGGTGCACACCAGAAGCCCATGACTCGCAAGATGCTCATGGCCTTTTGATTCTCGACGACTTTTCCGTCTGTTATTGCCAGGACCAGGCCGTCAGCGCGCCGGACATGGTGGCATCAGGAGCGCCCCAAGGCAAGGGCTGCTCCCGGTCCTCTGCTCCTCATCTCGACGCTCGAGCGCCACAGAGTGAATCTCCGGCTCCTGTCAGCGCTTGCTCCTTCCATGCGTTAACTACTGGCGACTCGCCTGTGTCAAGCCTGCTCGCAAGCAAAAACCCTGGAGTCGACGACCTGGACTGGACTGGACTGGACTGGACTGGACTGGACCTGACCTGACCTGACCCGACCCGAACCATCGCAGGGAATGCTCCGCCTAGCCATCGCCCACTCCTTGCGCCTACCATGGGCCCTCAGGTCGACTTTCACCCGGTCCACGATGCCCTGCACAGCATCCTCCACCACCACAACCACCACCACCAGCGCAAGAGGCGTCCTGATGGTCTCCAGCACGTCGACGTCGTCCGGTCCGGGAGATCGACACCCACCAGCGCTCCGCACTCTCCACGCCTGAATGGCTTGGGGATGCACCCTGTCGACGCCCCAACTGGCCCGCCCTTGGCAGTAATCGATACTCCTCCCGAGTCTGTCGCGTCCAACGAGTCTCGCGAGTCGATTGTAGACGTCGACCGACCCTTGCCATTTGCCGCCCCCCTTCCGCACCTCCCGCTCCGCAAACAGTCCTCCCAGCGACTTCGCCAGCGCGCCCAATCCCCGGCCGTGCCTAGCCTGGGGTCCCCTATCCGCGAAACTCATCGTATCCCCCGCTCCGTCGAACCCCCGTCCTCACCCATCTCGACCTCCGCCGGCCGCTCCCGCGCCACTAGCATCGCCTCGCGCCCATATACCGACGACACTTCCCCTGGTCCAAGTGTGCATCCCTCGCCCTTTGGTTCCCCGGCGCCCTTCTCGCCCCAAGACATCATTGCCCATGACCTTGCCCGCCCGCTCCCCCGTCCGCGAGCCTCGTCTCACACCCTCATCAAGCCCCATCGCCAGCTGAGGACCTCAGCCTCGATTCCAAATTTGGTCAAGTTCGGCGAGCGCCAGTCTGCCGCCGCCCACCGATGGGACAAGACGACTGCCTCGACGCCCGTTCGTGACAGCTACGTCTCCATGCTCCGTCGGGAACCCCCCGTTCGTCCAGCCCTCGTCGACTTTCACTCCAGCTACCGTTCAGGCTTCACCTTTGCCTCGACCGGCGCCGTTGGCACCACCCGGAGCAGCGTCGTCTCGTCCCGAAGCGTTTCCGCCAACACTACCCACACCACCACCACCACCACCACCCACCCCGACCCTGAACGCCAAGCATCCGACCACACCGACGTTGAGCACAGTGATGCCGAGTCCGAACAAGGCATGACTGTGGAAGATGCCATCGACATGTACGAGCAGGGTTTCACGGATGATCTCCCAGCTGAGGAAATCCCCGACGGATCTGACGAGGGATATTCGTCTCAGGTTCCCACTTACCCTGGTCCCGAAGAACATCAAACCCCGCCAAGGGTGCGAAGGCATTCCACCAACGCTGTACGAGATTCCGCCTTAGGGCCGGAACTCCTCCCTGACAACGACATTCCTTACGTCACGCCCTCTCGCATCTCCCGAACCTCCAAGATCATGGCTGCTCAGGAAGAAGCAATGAAGATAGAGCCCCCCTCATCTGCAAAATCGGCCAAGTCCGTCGCACCAAAGCCTCCCGCAAAACAACGCCCAGTCATTCAGTCACGGCCAGAACGAGCCTACGCCCGCTTAAAGGACTCTTCGTCGATTCCGCGCGATCGCTATGGATTCAAAAAGGCAACCCAGTACATCACCGTCGACCAGTACGACGCCTGGAACAAGCCCTACACGGAATACGTCGAGCGTCGCCGCAAGAAGTGGCATCTCCTCATGAAGTCCAATGGCTTGCCGACCGAGCAACCCTCGCGCTTCCCTCCCCGGTCGGAGAAGATGAAGAGGTACATCCGCAAAGGAATTCCCCCAGAATGGCGTGGACAGGCATGGTTCTGGTATGGTGGCGGGCCTGCGCGGCTGGAGCAAAATCCTGGCCTGTACTGGGACTTGATCGAGCAGGTTAACGACGGCAAGCTCAGCGAGCAGGACCGGGAGCACATTGAGCGGGATCTCAATCGTACCTTTCCAGACAACGTTAGGTTCAGGCCCGAGTCGCGCGCGTCGATGAACGCTGCCCACTTGCTTGACACGCGTGCGACGGAGCTCACGCCAGAGTGTGAGACGCCCATCTTACGCGCGCTGCGCCGAGTGCTCCAGGCTTTTGCTGTGCACAACCCTGGAATCGGTTACTGCCAGTCGCTCAATTTCCTTGCTGGTCTGCTCCTCGTGTTCCTGGACGAAGACGAGGAGAAGGCGTTCATCCTACTAGACATCATCACCAGTATCCACCTCCCTGGCACACATGGCCGTGTGTTGGAAGCCAACATCGACATTGGCGTCCTGATGCAATGCATCCGCGAGTCCATGCCTGCAATCTGGAACAAGATTGACGACACAAAGGACATGGAGCCCAACATTTCGACTGGCGCCGCGCGCTTGCCTACCGTTTCACTCGCCATGACCTCGTGGTTCATGTCCCTTTTCGTTGGCAACTTCCCCATTGAGACCGTTCTCCGCGTGTGGGATTCCTTTTTCTACGAAGGTTCCAAGACCCTGTTCCGCATCGCTCTCGCGGTCCTCAAGATGGGTGAGGCCGAAATCCGCGCCATTCACGACCCCATGGAAATCTTCCAGATTATCCAAACGATCCCCCGCCGTCTCATCGACCCCAACTCCCTCATGGAGGCTTGTTTCCGGCGTCGCAATGGCTTTGGCCACGTCTCGCAAAACACGATTGACAGCCGGAGAATAGAGCGGCGTAAGGCACATCAAAAAGATATGGTGCGCATTAGTGGTGCTTGGGGCAGGCCTCCGCCCCCGAAAGAAACGGAAACCATGAGCATCTTCGGCAGGCCCAAGACAGCGGCGACAGTACGCAGGGTAGCGTCCAGAAAGCTCAAGAGCAAGAGGAGAGCCAGGACCGATCAAGTGCAACAATAGAGTTGGCGAAATGTATTTGGCAACGGCGTTGATCGCGGCGTTTGGAGGTGGAAAGCTTGCATTCTGGATACCACACTTTTCGGCCCCTGCAGCACGGCGCTGCTCGGTTGGCTGCTGTTTATTTTGTTATTTCTTGGATCTTTCAGACTCGCCAGGTCGCCCATCTTCTTTTACTACCACCATCTTTTCTCAACTAACGGCGGCTTCAACACTCTCACATGAACGGCCAACGTATCATCACATACGGCACACTTCTTCAAAAGTCTACATTTAACTTGATGTTTCCTTTGTCGGACAATAACTTGTCAACCGCCTGACGGGTGGGAGGACGCGTTGGATCAGCCAAGCTGTTCAACACTGGGCTTTTGGCGGTGACTGGGCGAAATCGAAATGTCCAGTTGGGTTTTGCTTTGCGCCATGAACTCTGCATATGATGAATCTTTCCCTAGTCTCTCGAACGTTGTTGTGTCGGTATCTACTGGCATTCTTTTCCATATCATTTCCTTGATCTTTCTTGCCTCATCTTCGCTTTATTGGTTCTCCTTACGCTATTCAATTCCCTTGCTTTAGCGCACCTTTGGTCAATAATATTTTGGCATGTCAACATTTCACTCAATCATCCTTAAAGACGGCCGACCGTTCTTTGCATCACCAACTTCCTTCACATCTACGTGTCCCATCGAACTTCACCAAGATGGTACACGAGGGTCGACTCCTTTCTCCTCGCTCTTTTCGCGCTTATCGCATCCTCTATCCGCGTTTAGTCATCTATACCACGCTCGCCAATTTCTCTCAAAAGAAAAAAGAGATGGACAGATTTAGAAAAGCACTCAGCAAAGGAAACAAAAAAAAAAAAAAAAAAAAAAAAGGCGTCATGAGATGAAATGAAGTGCAATTTGTACTATTTCCATGTTTGGGTTTGCTCTGGCCTATTCTATTTGAATGTTTGCGTTGTTGCCAGTTGCGAGGTCTCTATCCCAAGAGCCAAGAGATGCAGGAGTTCATCCAGTCAGCAAGCTATGTTGTTGACCGTGTCAATGTGTATACGACTGTCTTTACAACCGGAACATCGAGCTTTATTTGCTTTCTCTGAATCTAAATCTTGAACACTTCACTTGGTTGTAGCTCATTGTCTTGCCCTGCCTAGTTGCTCGCTTTTACAAAAGCAAGATGGAAAGAAGGGACAAGTGTGCCTTTATGCAAGGTCCCCCACACTGTCAAATTAGACGTGCCTGGCATCTGCAAGGCATGCAGTCTTACGTCACGCCAAACTGCTCCCACTCGCCGGTCCTCACTGACCGCCGCCGCACACGGTCGGGCAGCGGGCCGCTCCACATCCACCCATCCACACCCACCTCACACTCATGTCCACCGCCTTGTCTACCTAACAGCTAGCAATGTAGCGCGCTCACCCTGACCATTGCTGCTCACCATCTTCTCGAACTTGGCTCACAAACGGACCGCATGCTAGGCTCCTTGTCTTGTCCAAGGCCCTCTCGCGTGACAGCCAGCCAGATAGTTACAGGGAAAGAAAGGGAAGCTTAAATTTGAGAGCAACTAGCGGTGGGGCCTCAACCAACGAGCAAACCACTAACCCCGCTGCCCCCGCCTGAACCTTTACAAGTGCTTAGGGAAAAAGAAGCGCAAAGAACACAGCCCTCTCTTACTGTAGCTTCTGGTTGGCAGCAAGCAGGCAGAGCTTGTGCTGGCAAGGTCGGGCCCCCCCCCCCGCATCATCGCGTCCAGTCGCAGCTTTGGAGGGGCGTGCGCGCGTGCGTGGGACCGGGCCAGGCCTACGACCAGGGCAGGCATACAAACAGCATCATTGTCTTCTGCCTCTTCTTCTCCATTCTTCCCTCCGCAGTCGTACAGCTTTGCCTCGATTCGACTGTCGGCCTTTGCTTGCTTTTGCCTGTGGCTGTCTGGGCCAATTTGTTCCCCCCGCCCTTCCGCATTCGTTCCTCCGGGCATCCTACGTCCTCCACACATGCGCCTGCTGGAATAGAGGCCTCTTGTGTTGCGTGTGCTGAATAGGGCCTAGGCTGGCGTTTGAATGTTCCGAGTGGGCACCCATTGGACGCCATAACGCATTGCAGGGACCCGGGCGCAAGAGCTGGACTGCCAGAAAGAAAGGGCTGCCTGGGAAGGCTGAATGACGTACGACCACGACGAAACGAATCGATACGACGCGAAACGAGACGAGACGAGACGAACTGCATAGGCGACGCGACGCGCCTACACACGACTGAGACGAGCTGTGCACAGGGCCTGTTGCGGAGTACACCCACTAAGCACCTGCTACTTGGACGGAAGAAGCAAAAGGACTTGCGGCGCGAACTGGCAGGGAGCATTCATCATGTCGTTTGTGGTTGAGTGAGTCGGTCCAGGGTCTGCCAAACCACCGTCACGAGAGCAATGCCCGCTAACTTCAGGCGCGCTCCTTAGCCAGATCAACCGCATTGACAGCCAAATCGACCGCTTGCCGCTCTCCACCAGCAGCAGCCCGACAAACACCACTGGCGCAGCCTTTGTCGCAGCCGGCGCATCGGCAGCGGCATCGGCCGCCCACGACCTCCTTTCGCACCCGTATGGCCATGGATACAAGCCCTCGACGCCGCGCATCGCGCACCTGCAGGCGCTGATCAAGAGCCTGTCGGCGGCCGGCGTTGGCCAGAAGAAGCGACTGCTGAGCGCGGAGCGCATCCGGGGCGCGCTGGGGCAAGCCCGCATCGCGCAGCAATGTCCAACATGCGAGGTACACTTTGCGTCTTCGACCACGACGGGGGCGGTCCAAGAAGGTGGCGAGGTTGACGACTCGTACGAGCACGAGCTCGAGTGGCTGCTGCTTACCAAGGCGGCGGTGCACACGTACGGCCTCGTGCTCAACACGATCCTCGAACAGACGCTGCCGCTGGCCGACGACATTTGGTACTGGGACGACGTTCTGGGCAGCTACCGCCACGCCGGGCTGTACTCGGTGCAGACGTCCCCTGTGCGTCTGTGGTCGTGGACCAAGGACATCTACGGCGACGTGGTGCGCCGGGGCGGCTGGAGGAACGGCTGGGCCGAGTTTTACGGCATGGTTAGGGAAGTGGTGCGCGAGAGGAACGTCGAGGATTTGCAGCGCAGCGTACTTTCGCCGCTGGCGAGGGTAAGGAATGAAGCCAGAGCGAAGCAGTCGGCGTTGAAGAAGTTGCGCCTCGTGAATGCCAACGCATTGGGCGTGCTACTAGGCGAGGGCTTGAGCAATCACAGGTTGGTTTATTCATATGGGTTGTGGTCGTCAAACGGGCTGGCTGACGAATGTGCAGCTCTCACGATGACGGACTCCGCACACCTACAGTCAGCACAGCCGAAGAGAGTTTTCACAAATGGAAGGGAGCCGTCACACGGTCCATTGCCCTCATGGACATTGTTCTTCGAGAAGTCAGCAATTCTGACGTCTCCGTCGACGACTTTGACGACAATGTGGCTAGGACCACCGACAAGGACCAGTACTACCAGATTCTAGACACAACTGGGCAGACGGCACTGTCGCTGAGCCCGTCGCTGGTGGCAGAGCGGCTGACGAGCATCTTGGACGATCACCTGTTAAGCTATTCCGCTCAGTTCAAGGCGCGCTCACGGCAACATGGACGGCCTTCGGGCCTCATCCGCTACTGGCTACCAGCGACGGCGCTCCTCGTTTCCTCGACCACCATCTATCGTATCATCATGGGCCACAAGGCAGAGATTGTCGATTCGATCCGCGACCTGGGCCGCACGACGATAGACTTCTTCAACAACTGGGTGCTCGAGCCGACGAAGCGCATCATTGGGACAATCCGCCACGACGAGGAGAGCGAGGTGTCCATCATGAGCAAACGCAGCCTCGAAGGAGACCGCGCCAGCCTCGAACGCATGGTCGTCGACTTTGCCGTGCAGAACCCAGATAACAAGGGTAATCTTTCCGAAGCTGAGATCATCGACATAAGGGCCAAAGTGAGAGAGGGCGACCTGACGCCGGTGCTGAAGGCATATGAGAAGGACATGCAGAAGCCCATTGTGGGCGCTCTGTCAGGAAATCTAATCCGAGCACTGCTCATCCAGATCCAAAAGACCAAGGTTGATGTTGAGGTGGCCATGAGCGGCATCGACTCGATCCTCAAGAGCCAGGAGCTTTTGTTCGGGTAAGTCATAGAGCACATCTGGCCAGGAGCATTTGTGGTTTCGGGCACTGACAGGAACAGCTTCATCGGTCTGACACCTGGGGTGCTTGTGTGCTTTGCCATTACGCGATGGCTGCAAAGTACCTTTGGTGACCGGCGCGGATGGGAAAAGACTCAGCTCTCGAGCCAGATCGTGCGGGTTATCAGGTAGGCAAACATGTCCTTTTGTCCGCTGTCTTGTTGTACTTACGATTGCGGCCAGGAACATTGACCGCATCCTTGTCTCGGCGCAGCCGAATCAGTACGGCGAGCTCCTCTACAAAGACCACGGGCTGCTTCTTTGCGAAGTCCACGTGTTGCGGCAGCTCGCTGGGAAGGTGTTGCCCGTACGAATCTTCCACGACTTCATCGAGGAGATGGACGAGCTGGTCGACATTCGCACCGGGGTGGCAAAACAGCGGAAGGTGCTGAAGCGCATGCGGTGGGCGTATGCCAGGTGGTGGTGAGAAGCAGGTACATAGACGTAGAATACCCGTGCTGCAAGTGGAAAATAAGTAGCAAGTTGTCAAAGTGGCCGAATCTTCAGGAGGAGACGGTGAGAATGAAAGGCTGACTCTGTGCGGGTCAAGGCCAGTAGGCGTGTGGAGAAGGTGACGGGTCTCAGTCTCAGGCGGTCAGGTCTTGGCTCCTTCCCCGGTGCCAGGAGTCGTGCACTGCGGCTTCAACTAACCTCCACGTCTCGACAAAGACTCCCCCATCCATCAACTCTCTGTTCCCCAGACATAGCCTTCGGCCGCACCACCAAGGCGACTTTTCCGCGACCCAGCCACGCCTGATTTCGACTCCGAGTCCTCGCTTCCGCCGCTCTCGCTCCCTCGTCACCGCACTCCCTCCCTCTCTCCCGGGCAGAGCTCGGCCCACGTAACCACGACACACCTCAACCGCCCGCCTCGACACTTACGCCCATCACCCTCGCGGCCCTTTTTCCACTCCCAGCAGTCATGTCGGGCACAAGAAACTATGACTTCCTCGTAAGCTCGTCCCCGCAATCTGTCCCTTTGTCCCGACCCCGCCCCGCCGCCGCTACCGCACCTGCAACCCACTGTTCGTCTTCGCTGACCTCACCGCGACTCTTGCCAGATCAAACTGCTGCTGATAGGCGACTCGGGCGTCGGCAAGTCGTGCTGCTTGCTGCGCTTCAGCGAAGACTCGTTTACGCCCTCGTTCATCACCACCATCGGCATCGACTTCAAGATCCGGACCATTGAGCTGGACGGCAAGCGGGTGAAGCTGCAGATCTGGGATACGGCAGGGCAGGAGCGCTTCCGCACCATTACCACGGCATATTACCGCGGCGCCATGGGTATCCTGCTGGTGTATGATGTCACGGATGAGCGCTCCTTCAACAGTGCGTCCCCCTTGTTCCTCCTTCCTGCCCTTCCTCCAACCACTATTCCACCGAGCAGAGCGACACTTTTCCTGCATGATATACTAACCTCCTCTTCGCAGATATTCGGACATGGTTCTCGAACGTGGAGCAGCACGCAACAGAGGGCGTCAACAAGATTCTGATTGGCAACAAGTGCGACTGGGAAGAGAAGCGGGCCGTGTCGACGGAGCAAGGGCAGGCGTTGGCTGATGAACTGGGCATCCCGTTCCTTGAAGTTTCGGCCAAAAGCAACATCAACGTCGACAAGGCTTTCTACAGCCTTGCCGCTGACATCAAGAAGCGCATTATCGACACGGCGCAGACATCGGCCCCCGCCCAGAACACAGGCGTCAACGTCAGCGACCAGGGCGGCGCCGGCGCCGGCATGGCCGGCAAATGCTGCTAAGAATATGCTCCATCTCTCTATATCTCTTTCCCCTTCTTTCCTTCCGAGTCTTCGCTGTGCGTATGTGTGTAGAGAGTGTTGGATGCCGAAGGATGAGTGGACGGACGGACGGACGCTACTACTACGAGATGTATCATGGATCATGTATAATCTAGACTACTACCAGGAGACGGTCAGACGGGCGGGCGCCTACTTCATTGGATGGGGGGAGGCCAAAGAGATGCGTACGCGAACAAGCGATTCAATCCATCAGTCGCCGTTGTCCAGTGGGAATGGCGACGTCGTCACTACCGGGCCGAGTCTACGGACAGCGGACCAGGAACCACAGGACGGAACGGGCTCATGGTGGGGGGATGGCTGGATGGACAAGTGGAATGACGATGCGGCGGATGGATGGATGGGCACGAGGCGGCCTATTTGCTTTTCAACTTCCTTTTTTTCCTTCTCCTTTCTTTCTTCCTCTCTTCTTCACTTCTCGTCTGTGCCTACATTTATGCATTGGTTTGGGAGAAATCTTCGTCTCTTGCTTGAGTCGTCCGTCTGTCTGTTTCGTTGCTGTAGCCGCTGCTGCTGCTGTTGCTCTAGTCCGTGGTGCCGCTGCTTTTTTCTTGCTCTCAAAGATTCATCATCATTTCGGATATATGCGTTGTCGTCATCATCGTCATCATCGTCATCGTCGTCGTCGTCGTCGTCGTGCTGTGTCTGTTGTCGTTTCTTTTTTTCGATTTCCAGTTTTGTTTGGCATGCGTGGTGTGCGTGATGTGATCTCGTACATACATACAAACAAACATACTTACACTTGTGTGGTCGGAGCGTTGTTCGCAGATGGGCTACGGCGGTGGTGCTCATCGTTGGTACCGTACCGTACCGTACCTCCTCCCTGGCAATGAAATGAGTGAATGGATGAATAGCAGCAGCAGCAGCAGCAGACAACAGCGCTAGACAACAGCGGTAGTGAGTAAAAGTGTGACGATATAATGAGCACATCGTACAGGTACCTAACGGTCAGATGGTTGTGGTCGTGGATTGAAACAGCCATGATGTGATGTAATCGTGTGCGTTCGTTCTTTTTTTTTTTTTTTTTTTTTTTTTTTTTTTTTTGAGAGGTAAGCAGGGTACCTAGGTAGGTACGTGGGTAAATAAGAAGCAGAGCATGACCAGATTTACGATCCAAGTCGAATGCCGCAAGTTTGACACGCCGGTAGTGACTCTCTCTACATGCGGGCGCTAAACAAGAGGGATTTTTTCGTGCACGTTGGAGTACACGGAACATAGAGTGACGACGATTCAGTCACCTACCCAATGATCCTCCGGCGCAAAAAGGGGGACAAAGATGTGGCAAAGTGATGATGAAGCGGCAGCAAACAAATAAAGACAGGGAGAGAGCCAACGATAGCAGCACATTTCCATCAACTATCCCAAAACAATCCGTCTTCTGCAACAAATATCCCCCCAACCACCCATGGTTCCTTTCATCACTCGACAATCTCTCTTCGTTCCGTAATACACACAGCCAAAGACAAAACGACACGACTACTACACACTCCTCTTCCTAACGCCGCCCTCGGCCGCCCCGCCACCACCATAATTCCCCGTCGCACTCGCGCTCGCGCTCGCATTGCTGATGCCACTCAACGAGCTGAACACGCTCTGCCCACTGCGCCTCTTGCCGTTGACCCAACTGCCACCGCTCCATCTCCTGCTCCCGACACCCAAAAATCCGCTCCCGCTCCCGCTCCCGCCGCTATTTCCCTTGTTGTTCGGCGCGCCCGCGTCGTCCGGCGGCGGATCGGCGACAGCGTCGACGTACCCGCCGCCGTCGGACGTCGAGCTGCCACTGAAGCGACTGCTGCGCCACGCGCTGCTGCTGCTGCTGCTGCTGCTGCCCTTGACTTCACCTTCTCCTCCTCTGGCTCCTTCGCCTCCTTCCCGCTCGTTGCCGACGGCGGCTTTGTTGTTGTTGTTGTTGTTGTTGTTGTTGTTGTTGTTGTTGTTGTTGTTATTGTTGTTAGGGCCAGCCGCGACGACGCGCCGGTTCGCCTCGGCCGCCGCATTCGCAATGGCTTCGTACTTGTCTTCCTCTTCGTCCAGCACCTCCGGCGGCTCCGGGCTGACGGGATGCATGCCCAGCCCGCCGCGCCCGCGACCCGGATGCCTCACGGCGTCGCGGACGGACTGCGGCGACGTGAAGCCGGGCTGCTGCTTTTGCTGCTGCTGTTGCTGCTGTTGCTGCTCCTTCTCGTCTTCCGTCGACCTGGCTAGCTTGAAGCCCAGCGTGCTCGCCGTGTCGCGCGCCCAGCTGGGCAGCCGGTGCGGGTTTGCTACTCCACTGCCGCCGTTGCCGCTTGTCGAGCCTGGTGGCGGCAGCGCGGCTGTCGTGGCTGAGCGGCCTAGCTTGATGATTTTGGGTGACGAGGGAGAAGTCCCGGTCGAGAGGTGTGGGACAGTTGCGGACGTGGCTCCTCCACCGCGCGCTTTGGGCGCGGGAGTGGGCGTGGGCGGCAGCGAAGACGAGGCAGAGCCCGTTGAAGCAGTGGAAAGCGCTGATGCAGGGGCAACTTTGGTGCTGCTTGGTGATGACGAGTCGGGCGGGGTGAAGAGGTGCTGGGGCTGGTGGGCCTGGAACGAGAAGGGAGAGATGTTTGGGTGGGCGTTGTGAGGATTCGGGGCACAGGGAGGCTGCTGGTACGGCGCCTTCAGGGGCGTGGCAAGCGAGGTGAGAGAGGCGGGCGTCCGCGTAGCTGCTGACGGGAGAGGCGATTGCGAAGGCGAAGAGGACCCAGGAAGAGACGGCAGCCCAGTTGAAGGAGGCGGTGTCGTGGGTTTGAGGGCGTGGGAGAGCGATGGCGGCCGGCGATGGTGTTGCTGCTGCTGCTGAACCTCCAAAGATGCATAGTCGGATACTTGTACGCCGTGGTCCGTCCTAGCAGCAACATGATGGGGATCAACTCTTTCCCAGTCGCCTGTCGCGAATGGCGATACGCTGCGGCCTGTACTCGCACCCATGCTGTCTCGTTCCATAGTGGAGTTGCCACCTATCCCGACGGACGACCCAACGGATGACACGGCCCCGCTAGAACCGGCCCACGATGCTTTGCGCTGACCGGCAGCCGTGGGATGCATTCCACCGCTGCCAGGCACGTTTGACTTGTTAGCAAGACCAGGACCGCCAGCGCCGCGGCCAGCTCCTCCAGCACCATTTCCCCTACCTCTACGCGAAAAGTTGAGAGGTAGAGGGGGCGGGGGCGGAGTGACAGGGCGACGATTGTCCCAATTATCCGTCGCTGACGAGAAGCCGGCATAGTACTCTGGGTGGTTGGACAGGGGCAGGGGGTTTGAGACGGGACTGGTGACATCCCTTCCCTCGTCCTCGGCCAACCCCCTGCCAGCAATATGCGCAGCGGCGGGCGTATTCCACGGGCCTGTCCCAAGCCCTCCCACAGGCAACGCAATGCCCAAACCTATTCCTTGAGTGCCAAAGCTGCTCCCGCTATCACGCAAGTTGCCGCGCGCAGCCTCGTCGAAGCTGCCCGCGCTGCTCCGGCTGTTGCGCACACCGTGGTCGTACTGCTGAAAGTCGAAGTCGACAATGTCGCCCGACCGCGCCAGCCGCCGCCGCTCAGCCGGATCCGTCACGGTGCTGGCCCGCTCCGACGGCAGCGCGAATCCGTATGGGTGCGAAATTGTGCGCGGCGGCGCGTGCCCCGAGTCTGGCCCGTACACGTCGTCCGAGTCGAATTTGTCGTAGCCGTCGTGCGCTTGCGTTGGCGTGTTGGCGAGGGAGCGCGCGATGGCGCCACCGCGGGACGGAGACCGAGTGTGGGATGAGGCGCGGCGGGAGAAGAATGATGGACGCGACGAGAGGTTTAGACTCGTGGCTGGGGTCTTGGGAGTAGCTGGCGTGTTGGCTGAAAGGAGGGACTTTTGTGTGGCAGACGTGGGCGTCGTAGTTGCCGAATTTGTAGTTTGCGGAGGAATCTTGTCGGTTGCGTTGATGTTGGCGCCAGTCTTTGACGCGGGAGAAGTAGCTGTGGGTGTGCCCAAATCTTTTCCGCCATTGCCGCCCATGCCGCCATTATTAGGCGTCGGACTGCGTGGCGCTGAAGTAGCACTATCGCGCTGGTTTTGAGCGTTTGACGGAAGCAATGATGTCAAGGGCACATCTGACCCGCGGCGACGAAAGCTGTGCGTCTTGATCAGATCCAACCACCCGCGGAAGAGACGCGGCTGAGCTAGGAGAATGAAGTGTTGCATTCCAATGAGCTACAAATGTCAGTATGGCGGATTCAGAGAGCCAATATTACTTACCCCGAGCAATATCAGCGACCCCAACACCGACGATTCGGGTAGCCGAATCTTATTGGTGTAGTGAATGCAGTCATTCTTGTTCCCCTGGGACAGGACCAGACACGCACTCCAAGTGCGGACAGTGCTAGCCGTCGTGACGGCTGTATTGACCTCACCAAACCGCCTGTCCTGTGCCCAAAAAATGAGGACAAAGTATAGCGTCTCAATGGTGACAATGAGAGTCAGCGTGATGGTCCGCCATTGAAGAAGTAGAAGCTGCCTGAGCCGCCGCCACGCCGTCTGCGGCTTCTGAGAACTCTGGCCGTACGAATTCGAGTTGAAGCTCTGCCCCCGCGATTGCATCAGAACGCGCACATAGATATAGACGCAGTACACGGTAGTGCCGAGCTGGATCACCAGTGATGCGACCGAAAAGATGATTTGCCACACCCAAAGAGTCTCCATGGCATGATCGTGATTGGGCAAGCAAGTCATGCCCACGCGGTAGGCCACGCCCGTGATGGAAACCGAAAGTGCCGTGAACAATACGGGCAAAGCAATACCGCTGGCGATGCCGAAAATCATGAACCATTTTCCCGGGTCTTTGTCCCAGCAGACGCGGATGTTGAGCCAAATGGCGCGCAGCATGACTGTGGCGGTTAGAAATGTGGCGAGAGCTTGTCTTTGTCCACAACTCACCCCAGTATGCGACTCCGACCGAACCGAGAGAGAGCAGTGCTCCAGACCACGCGCAAGAATTATCGGTTGCCTGCCAGTTCGGCGTAATGTTGTCGTAGCATAGGTCTGGCTTCGTGCCAAGTGGTATAAAGAGACCAAGCTGGAGCAATTCAGCAGAGCTTCTCAGACACTTTGAAACGACGTACCGTCTGGAACATGACGGCAATGGCAGTGCCGATTGTGAGATAGTGCCGGCCGCTCTTGTTTGATGGCAAGACCAGGTAAGATATTAAAAGAAAGCAAATAAGGGAGAACGAGGCAACTCCAAGCCAGTTGGCCGTCTGAAGATGGGAGAGGAAATCTAGACAGTCAGAAGCTGGTCACTTGTCTCTGAATGTCGGCTTACCATCACTGTACACCCAATCTTGGATAGGACATGGTAGACAACATTTCTGGCCCGATCCCGATGGATTAAGGCCGCAAAATCGGCCTGCGATGTCTGTCCAAGTCAGTACCGACCAGTCCAGTTCCCAAGATCAGACCTACAGCCTCTGCTACTAAGGTAGTCGGTGTCCGGAACAAACGGAGTCGGACACACAAAACTGTTGGTGCTAGACATTGTCGCTGTCTGCAAGACTGTGATGCTGATGCAGACTTGATCCTGTCTGAGGGAATATGTACGGGAAAAGAAAAGACCTAGAGAGGCGACGAGACAAGGACGAACATGAACAGAGGCGGGATCAAAGAAAAAAAAAGCCATTGTGGACGTTTTTGTTCTCCATGACGCCGCAAGCATGCTGTTTGGAGAATGCCAAGTCTGGGCCAAGGTGCTGCCATGCATTGCGCAACCACGAGCGAGTGGTTTGTATTTTCGTCTTGCGTGTACATTCTCGGACAGGCGCAATCTCAAAGGCAAGGAAGGGTAGGAGATGGACCAGATAGGCAAAGGAAATGAGGTCAAGCATGGGCTTTTGTTTAGCCTCTATCAACGTGAAGACTCCGACGCTGCCATGCCGGGAATTGGCACATGCTTAGTATACAGGTTCGGGGGGGATATCAGATCAGTCGTAACGAATCACCGTCGCCCAAACGCCATCCATGAAGCCTTGGTAAAGTTCGCACTTGGAGCTCAAACGGGCACGCCTAGGAAACCAATCTTGAGCTGGTTCCTGCAACCGTCGACGGCTTCCGTACTCCAACTGCTCTTCCACTCATGCTCTTTCTCCTTAGCCTCTTGCAGCGCATTGCGACACTCTTCTGGCAATTCTTCCAGGATGTCTTCAGATGGCTCGGGCAAGCCGTTGATGCCAACGTCGCGAAAGTCACCGTCCGGACCAGGCACCCCCAAGCCAGTCATGGGCGCTGATTGGAAGTGTGTGTCGACAACCAAGAAATTGCGGGACACTACAGGAGGAATCTTGCCAAAGGTTGAACCCAAAGCTTTCTGCACGTGATTCGTGCCGTTGATTCCATTCACGCCGTTGGTTTGATTTGAGACGTCTTCTTGGACAGCTTCCCCATTTTCGACCAGTAGTTGCTCCCAGCGGGCATGTGTCGGCTGCATGATTTTGGGGAAGTGCAATTGGTTCGTGTGAGGGTCGTAGGCGCCAGCGAGGTTGAGTCGTCGAGCTTCTACTAGAATGCTATTGAAGCGACTGCACAGAGTTAGCGCGCGCGCGCGCACACAGCAAGCACACAGCAAGCATGGATACTGGGACACTTGCCTGGCAGAACGCGCATGTTCAAACTGCCAATTCGCTGATGTGATGTTTATTCTCCGCTTGCCTTGGTTGGCCTTGCCATTCTGCAGAGGTACGCTGGGACCACCAGTGTGGTAGACGGCGCTAGCACCGTGCCATGCGACATATTGGTTCTTGTTGTAGGGCTCGCCAGGGGGAGGCAGACGGTCATTGGGATCCGCAAGCTCGCCTTCAATGTCACCCCTGGCGCGAGCTGCCTGGACATAGTAGTCGTCGATGATCTTCTTGCCGCCAATGATGATCCGAGCACCAAACTCGCGAAAGACGGACCTGGCGGTGACGACACCAATAGCGCGTCCCTTGTAGGAGTGAGGGATGATTTCGCGGTCTATCAGATCACGCTTTTCCTCGTCGGTCACGATGATCTTGTAGAGCTGCATGTGCTTTGTGAAGAACAGGTAGCTGTCCCTGAAGCCACAGCACCTGGCAGGCTCTGTGGACAGCATGTACAGGCGGTCGCCGCGGCCACTGATGGTGAAGACGCGCACCCTGTAGTCCCTACCGCCCTTGAGGTTGCCCATCTTGTCCACCTTTTGCTCGCCTTCGGGATCTTCTGGCAAGGCGACCTCGTCATCAACAACATCCATCATGTTTCCTTCCTTGTCAATTGGGACGCGTGTGACGTGCGACGGGCCTCCGCGCGGCCTGCCTCTGAAGCCGCCAGTCGAAGGACGACCGCGACGGCGCTTGGCCGGAGTGCCTCTTTGCGATTCGTTGTCATTGTTGGAGTCGGCGTTGTCCCAGTCGGACGGGCGATTCTTGGGCGGGCGTCCGAGGCGACGTTTGCGCGGGAATTGCTGGACGACGGGCGAAGAGCGCTCGGATGGATCTGGCTCTACCTCTGGTTCGGCATCTTCATCGTCGTCTGGTTCCTGGACGGGGGTGGGCGCGTCCGGGTCTGCATCGGTTGGCTGGGGCGTGTCTTGAGTGGATTCGGGAGCGTCTGCAGGGTCGAGGTCGGAATCGTTGACGAGCGGAGTGGGTGTACCTGCCATGGGAGGGATAATTAGAAAGCGGAAAAAAAAAAAAAAAAAAAAAGGGTGGGCGGCGGGAGTTGGTGGGGCGTACGGGCGTGTTGGGCGGCAGCGCGCGAGCGTCGGGGAGGCATGGTGTGTGTGGTGCACGGAGGTGAGCAAGCGCGTCAGTAGGTCGCAGCAGGGCAGGTGTTTGCGCGAGGGCGATGATTGATGGGCGGACAGACGGGCGTGGAGTTAGCTGAGCGATCTAATCTAATCTGATAAGATCGAGCCTGATCTTATCTCCACCATCTCCGGTGCCGAAACGACTGGACTGATGGACTAGATGGAAGCCGTCGAGTGCCGCTGACGCTGATCGCTTGGCTTTACCTGACTGGCGGGCCGCATATTGGCTGGATGGATCCCGTTAGGTCGCAGCATCGCGTCATAGTTGGAACTGAAGGAAGGTTCCGTTCCTTTCCTTTGCCGTCTTATCGGCCTGCAGACAACAAGCAGGATTCATACTGTATGTATGTATTTCAAACCAACATGGCCATCCGGCCGTAGACATGTATATCCCCAGCCGCCTGACCCCGACCCCGACCCCGACTGATGGACTGACCGGCGCCTTACTGTCGCTTGCTTGCTTGCTTGCTTGCTTGCTTCAATTGCTTGCGTTGCTTTTCCACATGGTCTTGACGCAATCATACATGTGTCTTGGACGATGACACTGCCGCCGCTTGCTTTTTTGGTTTTCCGAAGAGCTATTTCCAGCCACCTGTTTAAACGGCGAGACAGACATGGCTCCAGGTCATCCCTGGCCTCACCCTACTGAGCTGGCAAGGCTGGGCGTGTCTTTGCTTCTCCGCTTGTGCTTCCCATCAGGCGAGCAGAGCAGAGCAGCAGCAGGAGTTGGAGCGTACACTACATGTGTCGACCGTGGTCGCACAAGGCGTCCATTTGACACTGTAGCTCGATAGCTGAAGAGTTCATGCAGCTAATCGTGTGCCCTGACATTATACCGCTTGAATGCTCCCCGTCAGCGGCTTTGGCGCTTTTGGGCCGCACCGGGTGGCGCGCTGCTGTTTTCGCTGGCGCAAGGCCTGGTGCCCATGGTTCGCCTCTAAACGAGCGGTGAATTATTGAAGAAACGCGGTGGGGCGGTTTCTACACTCCTAGGGGATTTGCTGTTCTCACCACTCTTCTCTCTTCACTTACCCCCTTCACCTCGACCCACCCTCACCTTGGCCGGCCCAATCACCTCCCGCTCGGTCCACAGTCTTTCGGACCTGACCTCCCCCTGCGACGGACGGGTCGAGCTAGGACCGAAAATGACGAAGCCATCGATACTGAATTCAACCCCTCCAAATGCCCGCGAGAGCATCCAACCTGCGCCCGCCGTAATTCCTCGTCCGTCTGCATCAACTCCACAACCACCACCACCACCACCACCAACACTACCACACCCATTACCGTCATCATCGTCATCATCATCATCATTATCAACACCACAACATCCTCCCCGACGGCCCGAGTTGTCCTCGCCCTCTAAGAGTGCCAGCGCTCTGCCCACTCTCTCCTCAGTCTCGCCCTCGTCCTTCTCAAAGACCCCGAGGCTTGCCAGGAACATGACGACGACATCCCACCACGACACCACCGGACTGAACCCGCATAGCGCGACCGATCTGCTGCGGCAGGCCATCAGTCAGAGGTAAGTGTGAAGCGCGCCGCCTCCGTTGCCCGCGGCTACTACGCTCCTTCTGCGCTGCGGCACCACCCTCTGCTTCCCCGTTGTCGCTCGCTCGCTCGCACCCTCGCACTTCTGGCCGCCGCCATGCGGTCAAAAGTTCGAGGCTG
Source organism: Phyllosticta citriasiana (assembly GCF_038021145.1). NCBI lineage: Eukaryota > Fungi > Ascomycota > Dothideomycetes > Botryosphaeriales > Phyllostictaceae > Phyllosticta > Phyllosticta citriasiana. The sequence continues at coordinate 543,532 of NW_027117292.1, forward strand.
CGTCGAGTCCGCCGCCGCCGCCGTTGAGTCCCTCCAGCCTAGTTCGGATGGATCAACGCCATTTCTTTTCGCTTAGCAAGGGGACCAGTGGTTCGATTTTGCGATTCGCCCAATTTTTCTTGAAATAGAATAATAGCCTTCTCTCGCATTTCATCATCAACTCCACTTCTCCATCTTCTCTCTCCAACACCACCCCTCTCCTGCTCCTAAACTCCCCTCCTCCACTCCTCCCACCATGCCGTCCGCTGACCACGTTGCCGCTCCCAGCCGCGTCGGCGATGACGAGCACGACCACATCGGCTCCAACAGCTCCACGCCCCCGGGCGCCGCAACACCTCGCCCCGATCCGACAGACAAGCGACAGCCAGGCATACTCAGCTACTTTGGCCAGGTTCGTTCTTCTATCCCGTCGATTCCTTTGGCTTTCCGTACCCGACCGTCGCTTCCTGAGCCCTCTACCCCACCACCCAAAAACACCTCCAGCACCAACACAGCACACACCGATGGAGTTGGCCGAGCGCTGCAGACTGCGGGTTCAAAGGTAGGCACCAACGCTCTGCCGACCGCTCCTAGCTCGCCCAGCAGGTCTGGCGGCGGCAGCAGCAACAGCAGCAACAGCAGCAGCGAGCACAGCCCACCACTGCTCCCGCACGAGCAGATGGGCATCCCCGCTTCCCGCGCTGCGGCGCCTCAGGACACTCCATCCTTTTCTTTGCCAACTCCTCCAATCTCATCTTCATCCTCCCTGCACAGAGCGAGCAAGGACGAAGGAAGCGCTCAAGATCGGCCCGCACCAACAATTACAACAACCACAACAATCACACCTCCCCGCTCGCGTTCCGCGAACGGTAAAGATGAAAGCACTTCCATCCCCGCTGCTCGCAGGCACACCATCACGCCCTCCAGCCCACTCTTCAGCATTCTCACGAACTCCTCCGTCCCCGCTGCACACATTGCGAACCCTGCGAATCCAGTCACTAAAACCACGCCAAACTCCCAGTCTAGCCCTGCCGTTGCTACCCCCTCTGATTCGCGGCGCCCTTCGGCATCAGCACAAAACGAGGACAGCAGGACGCTAACTGAAAGTGCGGCTCCTACTCAGAACACACCGCCGCAAACCCCACGGACTCAATCTCAAGAAGCAAAGCAGCCCGTCGTTTCCAACCCCTCGCAATCCACGCGAAGTAGCACTTCCAACGGGGCGGGTACCGGCAACTGCGCTGCGCTCAAGGGAAAACTTCAAGTCTCCATCGTCGAGGGCCGCGGGCTCAAGCCGAGCGTGGATCCGTATGTTGTGTGTCAGTTTCAATGGGCAGAGGATATTTCCGCGGGACCAAAGAAGGAGGAAGAACCACCAAGGGGATCCATGGCCATGATGCGTACCGACAGCGACTCTGGAAGGCCCATGGCGATTCCCATGCGGAGCCGGCAGAGTTCCAGCCACGGATTCGACTCACGGGAGAGACACATGGATGAGACTACTAACCCCAAGTGGGACCACGAGGCGACCTTGTAAGTCATCTGCCCTGCTTGTCGATGCGCTTGGCTGATGCCCGCCTAAGTGATGTCGTGGGTGATCACGCCGAGATAGATGTTTCGGTGTATGACAAGTCCAACCAGGAAGCGTTCCTGGGACGCGTCAGATTTTGTCCCGCTCTGGTGGAACACGAAAAAGGCCTAGACACATGGTTTCACCTCGAGCCAAGAGAAGGCGAGCAAGATCTCGTCACTGGGGAGATTCGCCTGCGTCTGAAATTCCAAAGGGCGGAGAAGAAGCAATTTGGACCCGAAGACTTCCAGATTCTGAAACTCATCGGCAAGGGCACATTCGGACAAGTATTCCAGGTGCGCAAGAAAGATACGGGTCGCATCTACGCCATGAAAGTGCTCTCGAAAAAGGTTATTGTGCAGAAGAAGGAGGTTGCACACACCCTGGGAGAGCGCAACATATTGGTGCGAACTGCCATGGCCGACTCGCCCTTCATCGTTGGGCTCAAATTTTCCTTTCAAACGCCAACGGATCTGTACCTGGTGACCGACTACATGTCTGGAGGAGAGCTGTTTTGGCACTTGCAAAAGGAAGGACGCTTCAACGAGGCTCGGGCCAAGTTCTACATTGCTGAGCTTATTCTGGCTCTGCAGCATCTTCACGAACACGACATTGTCTACAGAGACCTAAAGCCGGAAAACATTCTCCTGGACGCCAATGGTCACATTGCCCTCTGCGACTTTGGTCTCTCCAAGGCCAATCTGACCGAGGACTCCACAACTAACACGTTTTGCGGCACCACGGAATACCTCGCTCCCGAAGTACTTCTCGACGAGCATGGATATACCAAGATGGTCGACTTTTGGTCCCTCGGTGTATTGGTCTTTGAAATGTGCTGCGGATGGAGCCCCTTCTACGCCGAAGACACGCAGCAAATGTACAAAAACATCGCATTCGGCAAGGTCCGCTTCCCTCGCGATGCACTCAGCACCGAAGGTCGCAACTTTGTCAAAGGCCTCCTCAACCGCAACCCGAAGCACAGGCTGGGTGCGAATCGAGACGCCGAGGAGCTCAAGGCCCACCCTTTTTTCGCCGACATTGATTGGGAGGCCTTATCCAAGAAGAACCTGGTCCCGCCCTTCAAACCCAAATTGAAGTCTGAACTGGACACGTCCAACTTTGATCCCGAATTCACCAACGCTCTGAACCAAGCAACTTCTCTCAACGCACGTGCGGCCGCTCTTGCCGCGGGCATGAACCCCGCCTCGACGCCTCTCTCGCCTACAGTGCAGGCCAACTTCAAGGGCTTCACCTTTGTTGATGACAGTCACATGGAAGAGCACTTTGGTGGCATGGATCCCATGGACGAGGATGTCAAGGTCCCAGAGCCTTGGGCACAGTCGCCAAAGCAGGCACGTGGCGACAGAATGACTGGCATCGAGTCTGGCGGGCATCCAGAGACAGATGAGACTATCTTCAACAATTCCAACGGTGCCGGGTTTGAAGTTTGACAGGAGACGGCACCATGAGGAACCCGGGCTTCGAATTTGGCCTTGGTAGACCGGGGCAAGTATGCTTGGGTCGAGAGGATTCATGAGAGTCGCTTTTCACTTTGAGGGCAATCTTGTTGCCTTTCGTCGCTGTTCGGACAGTTCGGCTTCGTTCGGGTTTTTGGGTCAAAAGTTGATTCCAATGGTTTCGGTTACTGGTTGGTCTCTATGAAATGACAAAGCAAACAATGCTTGATGGGCGGTTTCTGCTATTCTCGCGATACCCTGGCGCCCGTCTTATCAGGCAATCAAATCACCGGGTTCGGTGGAAGATTGCGAACAACACCAGGGTCGCTGCCTGCTCACGAAAAAGGCACGCGCTTCGAGAGGCTTGGTGCTTGCGACGGCGAAGCCCTTTTGGCGTGAAGCCAATAGCCCCTCGACTTTCAACAGTTCCGCGCTGGAGTTGTTCGTCTGCACTTGTCCCCCTATTTCCTTAAGTTCTTACTTACCCTTTTTCCTCCATCAAACTTGCATGGGACGGAGCATCATAGCATGTTTTTCTCGTCGCGGTCTCGCTCAATCCAATCCAAATTCAGCGCCCCCCTTTTTGCCCCATTTTCTCCACGTCAATTTTTTCCTTGTTCGGTTTTTTCGTTTTCAGTGTTTCTGCGCGCGATTGGGTTCTGGGAACCATCCAAACCAATGACGAACAACAAACAGCGAGGAATCGAAACGTTTCCCCCCCATTAAACCAAAGACACGTGACGAGGTGTAATGGATATGGTGGTCGCGGCGGTGGGTGGGCGGAGGCAAAGGATGGAATGGAAGAGCCATGTTCTGTACATAGGTTGTGAAACAATTTGTTTGTGGCCAGTAACGCACAGAGGTGTCGGATGGGCTAGGCTGGGATGGAATGGTCCGGGTGTACCTATCCAACAAAAAGAAAAGGGTGGATTTCTTGTACTGCACATGCTCAAAATGTGCTGGAAGAAATAACGTCGCAGTCGAGAATGACACATCTAGCCTCATGGGCAGGGCGGAGAGATGGAATCACGCCCGAGGATTATTCAAATCTCGAAGCAACGGCACAGGCAAGGGAAGTGCTTCGAAATCGTGTCCATTTTTTCACCCTCGCTCGACCTTTCCTGGATGCTATCCATGTATACACGTGGTCGCAAGCAAAGCTTCCAATCAGGTTAGACGTGGCACACGTAAGTAAACGCGACAAGCAACGACTTCTCCCAAAAACTTTCGACAACTCCTACGTGCAAAATGCGTTGCACTCGCCATAGAGGAAGCTGGATTAGTCGACAGAACAGCGGGAGTGCCCCTCAACCCCTCGGACCCTGGAGAAAGCCTCGGTATCGGCTGTGCAAGCGAGACCGCGTTGGCCAGTCCGGTGCACGGGGAACTGCATAACCCCAACCCCCCCCCCCCAGCTTCCCCGCCGACGGGCGGATGCTTCTACCTCACAGCATCGCCTATTTCTGCTTGCTCTTCCTCGCACGCTCTGCCTTGGCCTTTTCGGTCTGTTTACTTGTTCTTGCATTCGCACGACTGCTCCCACATCGGATTGAACCTTGACACGGCCCCAAGAACGCCGAGAGCATCGTCATCCCGACTTCTGTCGCCGACAGCTACCTCCCCGTTCTTGACTTTTGATCGCTTCTCGCTGCGGTGTGGACCAGCGCTGTCTCAGCAAGCCCAGGGCAAATAGAAAGCATCCAAAATAACTCAATCCGTCAAAGACCAAGAAAGAGAAAGAAAAGGGCCAAAATGAGCAACCAAAACCAAGGTCCGGGCGTAGGCTTCGAGTACCCGCCCATCGAGGTCAGCTGGTTGAAGCGGGACCTGCTGCTCTTCGCCAACAGCATCGGCTGCACAGTCGACGAGCTGCACTTTCTCTACGTGAGCCTACCCTTCCATATATCCCTCCAGCAGACCATCAATCCTCAACCCGCAGCTAACGCCTACAGGAACTGCACCCCGACTTCGCCGCGTTCCCGACGTACCCCCTGATCCTGCCCTTCAAGCACACCGACCAAGAGGTTGTCGACTTTTACGCGCGCACCGGCGGCGGGCCCCCGATCCCCGGCATCCCGGCCTTCGACGCCAAACGCGCCGTCGACGGCGAGCGCCGCATCGAGGTGCTCAAGCCCTTGCCCGTCACCAGCGCCGGCCGCACCTTTGAGATTCGCCAGAAGGTGCTGGGCGTCTACGACAAGGGCAAGACGGGCACCGTGGTCGAGACGGAGACGCTGCTGGTGGAGAAGAGCTCGGGACAGGTTTACAGCCGCGTTGTTGGGAGCGGGTTTTATGTTGGCCAGGGAGGTTGGGGTGGACCAAAGGGTGAGTTTTCAATCATCTTCAATTTTTTCTCCTGGTTTGGAATCTTGGGATTGGAGCAATGATGTGGAAAATCATGAGGAAAATGAGCCACGAGAGAGAGGCAAAGCCTGGAAAAAGCGCCGGCAGAACGAACTCAGCAACAGCCTTTACTGACGCGTGTCGAGCAGGTCCCAAGGCAGTAAACTACCCACCCCCCTCCAACCGCTCGCCCGACGCAACCTTCGTACAAAAGACCGGCCCGGAAACCGCCCACCTGTACCGGTACGCCGTAACTCTCCACCTCCTCCCCCTTCTCCTTGCCACCCAACCCACATACTCTAAACTAATCCTGTCACACCCCCAGCCTCAACGGCGACTACAACCCCCTCCACGCAACGCCCGAGCCGGGCAAAGCCATGGGCTTCGGCGGCACCATCATGCACGGACTGTACTCGTGGAACACGACGGCCCACGGGCTGCTGGCGACGCTGTGCGGTTCGGACCCGGCAAACCTCAAGTTGTTCCAGGCGCGCTTCGCCAGCCCCGTGCGGCCGGGCGACACGCTCGTCAGCGAGTTTTGGCGGACGGGCCAGGCCGAGGGCGAACCGCGCGGCTGGGATGAGGTTAGGTTTGTTACAAAGGTCGAGGGCGGCAAGGTGGTCTTGAGTAATGGTAGGGCTGTTGTGAGGGTTACGGGGGTAAAGGGGAAGGCGGCGAGCAAGTTGTAAAATGTGTGGTTTGTTGGAGTCGTTTGTATATACTGTGAGGGGGGGGAGGAAGAAGAGGCTGAATAGCGAGATTGTTTTGTCGTCAGGTTTGCACGGCGGTCTGGTTGAATCTGCATGCTCCTGCTTTGCAAGCGTCATTACTATTACCAGGTGGAGAAGAATTGAGAAATTGAAGGTCCACTTACGTATGCTTTCTGCTTGCAATACCTCGTAAAGTGCGCTGTGTGTGAGTACTTCTTTGCTAATACACAGATTTATGTCCATGTTTGTATTCCTCCTTATATATACTTGTGTTGGTTTTTTCCTTGCATTCATCCTTACGCTCATCTTCATCTCGTCTTCAATTTGTCTTCAATTTGTCTTTGTCTTCAATTCATCTGCACTTCGCTTCCACGTTCGTCTTCGCGTTTTTCCTTCACATCCCATCATTATGTTCACCTCACGTCTTGTCATTCTGTTCATCTTCACGTCTTATCCTCATATTCATCTTCAAGCCTCATCTTCACGTTCACCTTTAAAAACAGGTCTGCAAAAACACAACAAGAAGACACCGCCCTCCTGATAATAGTATGTATGCATGCCATTTGCGCCAATACCAGTGCCCGACGCCAGTGGTGATGATGGCGACTGCCTTCCCCCAGCCCATGTATGGATAACTACCGCCGCATTCTTCAAACCCGACCGCTCACCAGTCCTCCGTCTGCACATGCGCACCGTGCATCGCCCCCGGTTGTTATGGAATAAAACACCGCTGCCTCAGACCACCACCAACTCAACCAGGACCAGCCTCGTTGTGTTTGGCAAAGCACTCCGCATTCTCGTCTTCCGGCTAGTCCAGATCCTCGTCCAACTCGCTCAACTCGCTCTCGTCGTCCGCGCTGTCATGCACGCTGGCCGGCGTGCTCGGTTCCGCAGCGCCCGTCCCCGTCTCCGTCTCCTCCTGCGTCCCCTCTTCGGCCGTCTCCTGCGCGCCTTCCTGCTGCTCGTCCTGGCCGTCGGCTTCTGCCTCGGCTTCGCTTTCTGCCTCGCCCTCCGCCTCTGGTTCCTCCTTGACTTTGGTCGCGTCTTCGGCTGTGCCGGCAGTGGCGTCGGCTGCAGGCGGCGCCGACTTTGGTGTCGGTGTTGCGCGGATGGGAATGTTTGTGGTGGACGGGGCGGCGACGGGACGGGTCACGGCGGCGTCGGCTTTGCGCATGAGCTCTCGGCGCCCAACACCCTTAAGTCGGGTCTTTGGAGCAGCTGCCGTAAAAGGAGCCTCCGCTGGAGTCGGCTGTGGTTGGGTCGAGGACTGCAGGTTTAGAACCTGGAACGCTGGGTTTTGTCCCGGTTGGTCCGAAGTTCCATCCATGTTCATAATGTTTTGCATGGACATCATGTTTGTCCGCTCGGGAGCGGCCGCAGCACCAGATGGGGGCTGAACTGTTTCGGAAGTGAGAGCGGGACCAGATTCGGCCAATAGTTGCGGGAGCACTTGTTGGTACAGGAGGGCATAGGTGTCGCCGATTAGGTCGTCTATCAGTGTAGCCTTCATGAGATTGTTATTCAAACGTCGAAGCTCGATGGCTTCTGTGAGGACTTCAAGAACAGGAGATTTGTTCTCGGGCTTCCGACACCATGCTTCGAGTTTTCCGGCCCAGACGAGCCATTCTTCGTGATTGATGGCCTTGAAGACAGCATCCTCATGGCCTTCGGGAATCCTCGCAGCCTTTCGAAGCATCTACAAGCACGGTTAGGAATTGAATTGTTCCGTTTTTGAAAGTTAATACTTGCCTTGAGATAGGTCTGGCATAGATTCTGCCAAAGTTTGCCGTGCTCATAAAACTCGTGATTTCTTCGCCTCACTCTCTTTGCCAGTGCCTCCATTCCTGCTCTATCGTTTGTCTCAGCTAGCAGCTGGATGAAGAATGTTGTATAGCGCGTGGTGTACACAAAATGACGACCAAGACGCTCGTACTCGGGCTTCCAGACTTGGAGCTGCATGGTTTTGGTGTATATTTGCTGTGTAAACTCATTCTTTGCAGCAATAGCGGACACGAAAGTGTCTTCTGGCCGCGGGTCGCCATAGTGGATGCGGGCAGCCCTCGCGGTCATTCTGTGATGCCAATTTGACTTGTCGGCTTGTCGAATGACCTTCAACACCTTGAGACAATAATCGTCCCATTCTTCGCGATCACCGACATCATCATCCTCAGAAAGAGGCATGGGAATCTGTCTCGCATAGTGCGTAGCCTGGAGAGCTTCCATGGCCTGATTTGGCGTCCTCTTTTGCGTGTGGACCATTTTGTGAAGCACCGATAGCAGCTTGTAATGTGGCTCGAGGATTGCATCCCTTGATCCCTTCTTTTCTGGAAGCTCCTCTATAGCCCTGACAAAAGCATCAACAACTTCGACTGAGCTCGTCACATTCGAGGATTGCACGATCTTCTCGAATGAGTACCGAGTGTCCGGCCAAGTCGAGAATTTCGAGCCATTGTTGTTGGAGCTCGTCCCATTCGAGGAGCGCGAATCCACGTTTAGCAACTTCCAGAGGCACTTGCCCAACATGTAGTAATAGAGCCAGTAATCAGGCCTTCGGTTGATTGCCCTTCGAAACAGGCCAGCGGCAAATTTCCAAGCCGACGAGACTAACAAGGGTGTAAATGGAGCCTCCCGCGTGATTTCAAACTTGCTGTAGAACCTGGTCTCGGCCTCCTTGAAATTGAATGCCTGCATAGCAAATGGATCCCTCGAAGATGCATAGATTCTCATGCCAAAGTCGGCGAAGAGTTGTGCGATCTTGTCTTGGGTTTTCTCGGAAGAGTCGGCGTGCCGCATAGCCGTGGCTACTGCCATTGTGTAGCAATGAATCGCTGCTCTTTGGTGTTGTATCAGATCCGGGTCATTTCTATTGACCTTTTCAGCTGACCACGCCACCATCTCATCGATTTGGTAGTCGTATGAAAGCGCTTGCAAGTACCAAGTTTCCCAGCGCTCGGAATCATACTCTAGGTCTTGCACGAAAAAGGCCGAGGCAATATTGAGATCTTCCGTAGGTACGGGAGCCTGTCGCTTCTGATTCTGGGACCTGAAACGGTTGAGCGCGAGACTGCCCATCAGAAAATACCACCCTTTAGATGCAATCCGAGCATTTTTGGAGAGGATTGGCTTTGTTGAAAGTTCCCCAACGCCCTTTACACAGCGGTAAAGGTCAGTTGCCCTGATGGGCGACTTGATGAACGACATATATTTCAACCTGTTCAAGGCAAGATCATCGGCTCCTGCTGGCTTGGTTCGAGCAAGATGCCCATGTACCACGTCGATTGATGCACCGAGTTGCGTCTTGTGCAGGTCTTTGAGGCTGACTTTACGCGTCTGATACATTACAAAATCGAGCAGCTTCAACGCAGCTTTCTGATCCATCGGATCGTATTTCGGATCGTATTCGTTGGGATGTTCAGTCTTGTCTAGTGGGTCTGTGAAGCAGTACAAGTTGTATAAGTCGTAGAGGACCTGGCATAGTACGCGGTCTCGCGTTTCGACGTCCGCGATGTCATTGTCTTTGAACCAGCGCAAAAGTTGGTCTTTAAACACCCTTAGAAAAAGCTTGTTCGAAGCAGCACAGAATCCACGGATACCAAAGTCGTAGTGGAGGTGGCGAAGGTACTCGAACCTGTCCTCATTCGGAGTCGGAAACAATTCTGCGTTGGACTTCATCGCGTCGTCAAGGAGAATCCATTGAAGCATCCAGCCACGAACTTGAATTTCATGGAGTTTGGCCAGAACAGTGTGATGCAGAGGGCTAGGATGGCCTTCAAATGTGGGTTGACTGAACTGGCCAGCTCGGATCAAGTCGTCCTCGTAGACGTTGACCGTGTTGAGAAGCCAGAGCAATTCGGCGATGGCGTTCAAAGATGACTGCATATGGTCCTCATCTATGCACTCGAAAATGTCTTCCAAACCAAAGGATTTGAGGATCTTGACGAAAATCTCATCAATGATGCGGAGCCATTTCAACAGCTCGGCTGACCTTTGCTCTGGAGCATCTTCCGTATAGGCCGCGCTCTTCATATCCTCAACGAGTATCTCGATACTGCGCAAGTAGCATGAAACAACCTTTGGGGGATAGTCAATAGCCTCGTATGCCTGCCTGAGACGTTGCCACAATGAAAGGCGCAACGATACATTGGCGTTGGAGACGAATTGAATCATTGCCTGCAAAGGACCAGGTCGGGGTTGGGCTGCTATTTGCTCGTTCTCATTGCCCAAATCAGATGGTTGGGACGGAGCATCAAAGTTGTCTTGGCTGTCTGCGATTTCCAATCTGCCTGGATTTTGGTTGTTCTGCTGGGACTTTCCTTGACATGATGACTCCAAAATCGGCTCCAGACTCTCAATGACAGTGACCGGATCATTTTCGTCTTGCTGAAAAACTTTCATAAACGCATCCTTCATGTTGATTTTGGTCAATTCACGCTCGGCTGCTTCGACTGAGAGCTCGGGCATGATTGCGTTGTTTTGCACATGTATCACTGGGATATCAAGAAGGCCAGCAATGGTCTTCAACTCCTCAATGCAAGCAACGACGTAATCCTGAGATGTGTCCTCAGAGACGCTGAGATGGAAAATGGAGGCCCAGAGATGCCGGAAATCCAATTCGTCAATGCTCGAGATTTTTCTACAGCTTGAGCGGTAGGCGATGGCGTCGCGGGCAAGCAAGACCCACCTTTCAAGTCGTTCTCGCTGCAATGTCTGGGTCGAAATGTCCACGCTCGAAGTTGGATGCCTGATCAAGGAGTAGACATCGAGGTGCAATTCGAAAACTGATTGAACCATTTCAATCATCGAAGTTTCCCGCTCATCGAGTTCCAACTCCTTTCCCGATGCCTGGGCTTGTACAAGCCTCGAATTCAGCTGTGTGGCTTCCTCTAAGAGTCTCTGATAGACGAGATCATCGGCGTTGACAATCGCTTGCACAACGATTCGTTTCAGGTCCTCGGACCACTGGTGACGCAAGTAGCTGGATCTTGAATCTGTTTGGTTTTCGCTTGTCGACATGGCACGAGATCTCATCATGGCCTGCAACCACGACCATAGCAATTCCTTGACTGGACCACCGATCTCGAATCTTTGCGACCAAGAAAGCAATCCCTCATCGACTAGAAGAGGTCCACTAGAGGCCTGCGAGCCTGGGGACTTGGTATAGCCAAGAAATGCGTTGAGGCCTGCTTCGCGCGAAGCACCACCGAGCAAGTCAACTGAATCTCCACTTGTCAGAACAGTCGCAGCTTGGGGCGTGCAGGTCTGGAGGATCAAATAGAGATCTTTCGCAGCAGTTTCCAGCTTGGTGTTTCGAGACCCTGCGGGTTCGCCTTGATTCCGAAGTACATCTCGCAGCTTCTTGGAGGAGCCCAGGCTTTTGATTCCCAACTTTGCCAGAATTTCATTAACAATCTGAAAGGTCCAGTCATCTGCCTCCTCAAACATGGTTTTGAATCCCGACTCGTACAGTTGATGAGATGTATCAGGAACGGTGCCGAGCGCGCTATCTCCAACGGATTCACGCGCCCGTATTCTCTTGCTCCGGACTCGACCGCCGTCAGCTGTCTCAGCCAGGCCGGCAGAATCAGTTGACCGCTTCCTAGAAGGTCCAACTGGCCTCTCTGATTGATCGATTGCAGCGCCATCACCATTTGCCGCAGCCTCAGGTTTGGAAGTCTGTGTGTCGTCCTCAGCGTCTTTCATCTCGCTGTCCCCATCTTCTCTCGCAGTGGTTCGGGGTTGCTCCCTCGTGTCTTGACCGCCATCCTTTTGATGGTCCGGCTTCGATTCTGGTTCGGCTCCAGGACCATGGTGCACCTCCATGTCAATGGCGCCAGGCTCGTAAGCAGAGACCCGGGGAAGCTTGAGTGCCACTAGTGCACCAGGCCCCTTTTCGGATCGCTGCTGGAGCCCTTGGATATATTCGGTCAAAATGGCATCGCCGACGTGAGCCCAAGTGGCTGAAATTGGGGTCAACGTGATTTGAAGAGGCGGGCTGTCAAACGCGTCTTGTAGCTTTTTGCGTAATTGTACTTCGGCAGGGAGCGGAGCAAAAGTAAGCGGAGCCAGGCGCTTCTTTATCGCAGTTGAAAGTCTCTTCCGTCGCAAATCGGACAGTGGAGCCAGCGCGAGAGACAGTTGATCTTTTAATTTCTCCACTAATTCTCGAAGTTGTTGCCCCGCAAATCCTTCCTCCAGTCCAGGAAGCCTCATGATGCTGTCTAGACCCTCGTCGTCGCCTTCGAGAACGGCCTCAAGGCAGAACCTCGTAATCCTGCTGCTGCCAGCCAGTGCAGCCACCGACGCAGCCCGCGACCACAGGTGTAGGTCCGTATCATCTTTATCCAGAGCCTCGGCGAAGAATTGTAACGGGGCGTGCGTTGACGAAGACAGCTGAGAAGTGCCTAGCTCATGGTGAAGCGCTTCCAACAGAAACTGCCCGTGGTTTTTGTACGAAAGGTGAAGAATTTGGGGGAGTGTATTAGGAGCCGAATCAGCTCCGCCTGCTGTCTGGACCGGACCGGCGTCGAAGTCTTCTTGAAAGAGTAAGTCGAAGTCTGGGTCGCCATGAAGAGCACTACGGCGGAATTCGGACAAGGATTCGGTGTAGTTGAAGATTTCAGATTCGAAAAGAGCCTTGTAAGCCTCAGCTGCTTGCGCGAAGGAGCGAGGTCCCTCGGAATGATATTTGAGGGCCGTTTGGTAGAGCTTCAGGGCTTCCTCGATCTGGATTTCCTTGGTGTCGTCGATTTCATCGTCAGACTCGATGTCTGATTCAATGTTGAGCGCTTTGAAGGATGACTACATGGCGTTACGCGTCAGTTGAAGCTTCGCATACAAATCGGGAGGGGAAGACTTGCCATGGTGCGCGCCCACGATCCAAACCGGCGGCTGGATGTGGAGTTGGTTGGTGGACGTGTTGAGTGGACCTGGGCTGGAGCGATGATGCGCGGCTCCGCGTCGGCGTCAGGGCCCGTGCACCCTGCGGGCTGGGGGCTCCAGGTCACGGTTGGAGCTGCGCGGCGACCTTCAACAGCAATGCGCCTCTGCTCTCCATCTCGTCTGCCCAGCTCCGCCGACAATTAATGCTGCTGGTATAGCACCGTCCAGAGTCACAATTCTGCCCCACAGCCATGGTTCCCCAGCCAGCGGTCCCCGAGTAGGTCAAACCCCGTTTACTGGCCAGCTTTCCAACCCCCGCTAGTCAGCACATCTCGCGCATGCATCGCATGCTGCCGTCACTCGAATTGGTCTTGCCAGTGAAGGCTTCCCGTCCTTTACTGCTGTCAAGGCCAACATCATTGACGTCTTCAATTGCGACCAACATGCTGACGTGTCTTCTCTCAGGATCTATGAAGACGACATACAATCCGTCGTCGATCTCCGCACAGAAAGCTTGCAGACCCTGCGTGAATTGGGTCCTCCTGACTTGGTACACCTAGTCAAACAGCAAAAGGGGTCCGCAAACAAGGTCCGTCGGAGAAATCTCCCATCAGGCGCAAATCGCGCTTTGATAAGGCAGCCGGGCTAACGTACACCAGGTTGGAGTATACCACCACATTACCGGCGTCGATGCCTCCTCGTCCGCAAGTCTTGCAGCTTACATCAACACCCTAACCTACACTCCAAATGACAAAACCCACAAGGTCGTCTCTGGGCTATACTGGTAAAGCGTCACCAAAGCAGATCTACGCGGATCCTAGCTGACGGAACAAGCTGTTACAATGCCTTTTCACGGCTGGACATGCGTGTTCAGGTAGCCATTCCAGGGACTGTGGAGAGCTACTGCATCGACGAGCGGGGAGAGAAGCGCGTTGCGTCGGACGAGCTGTGGCTCGAGACGTATCTTTGCAGCGTGCTACGGGCATACTCGTACGCAGATGACGGCTCGGGCGATCAGATCAAGAAAATCATCGGAGTCAGAAGATTCAACCCCATCACCAGCACCGAGGCCGAGCACAAGTTTTTGGATGCCGCTGAGCGGCTCTTCTTCAATGGTCTGCCCCTTTCCCGATTGGTCGCGCTACTACTCTGACACATTCCAGGCTGGCAACTCGGTTCCGATCCAGAAATCCAGGTCCCAAATCTCGTGTCCAATCACTTGACCACCGGTCTTCTCAACTACATCCATACCAACGGTCGCTACGCGTCGGGGATCAACCTGTTCGAAAAACTCCGCTCCCGAGACCCGGAGATTTCGTCACTGCTCGCCCGAGTCTACATCTCGGCTGACGAAGAAGTCAAGGCCGTCCAGCTGTTGCATGATACAATCCAGGAGCTTCCCATGGACTACTCTCTCCTGGACTGCCAGGCTGATTTCCTCAACAAGAAGGGACGTGCGGACATGGCGCTAGAGATTGCCAAGAGGAGTGTTGTGTCTGCGCCCAGCGAGTTCAGCACTTGGGCTAGATTGGCCGAGATTTATGTCAGCCTGGAGCAGTGGGACCTTGCCCTTTTGACTCTCAACTCCTGCCCCATGTTCACTTATCAAGACAAAGACGCACCTCGCATACCGGAGCCGTTCAAGATAAATCTTCCTCTCATGCCCGAGAGTGTGTGTGACGAAATTGACGACAGCACCGGTCCCAACGACGTCGACGCAGTTCATCCGACCTTGAAGAAACTTCACGCTGCGGGATTTAGAGGTACTTTCTTGAAGGCTTACATGCTTCTTACCAAGGTTACCAAGAAGATCGGATGGGACCAACTGCTGAGGATACGAAGCCAAGTTTTTGTCATGGAGGAGGAATATCGACACGAGAAGCAGGCAGTGACGCAACAACCGCAGCCCCCTCCAAGCCGAAACGCCAGCACCAGCGCGATACGATCACCGAGCCCGCAGACCAATGGCCATGGCGACGGAGAAAATGGGGAGCCTACAACAGACGGAGAGGCCAAGAGCGACGCAAATGAGGCCGGTGATTCGTTGGAGAAGCCTTCCAACACTGTTGCTTCGGAGGAAGTAAAGGCCGGGAGTGACGAGCCTGATCCTTCCCACAACCAGTACACGCAGTTCCACAACAAGCGTCTCTGCGAGCGCTGGCTTGATAACCTCTTCATGGTTCTCTACGAAGACTTGCGCGTGTACACCATCTGGAGGACAGAGATGGCGCAGTACCGGCAGCAGCAATTGCTGTACAAGAAGAACCCCGAGGAGTGGGAGATTCTCGGCGAGCTCGCGGAGAGACTGCATCACGATGATGAGGCTGTGGAGGCCTACCAGGCGTGCCTTAGTATCAAGTTTTCGCCAAAGGCCATGCGCGGTCTGCTCAAATTATACGAGCAACAGGGTAACGTGAGAATGATGCTTGGAGCTCTCATCCGCCTTGTCTGCTGGCAGTATAGGTGGTACTCTGAGGCAAGTTTTTCAACTTTGCAACATGCGCTTAGCTTTCTAACATGGCAATAGTTTTCCCCGTCTCTGCTCTTCATGATCCGCAGGCTTATAGAAGAGGAGGGAACCTTGAAGGTCCGGAGTATTATCCAAGGAACTAGCCTCCCGCAACACGTGCTGGAGCTCACGCATCAATACACAAACCTCGTTGCGAACTTCCGCAATCCGGGTTCTGAGTAACGACCTACAATTCTGTCCACGCCTGGCAAACGTCATTTCTTGACTTCCAAGAAAAGGGAGAAAAGCCTAGTGCTCTGAGACTTTATTTATGTGGTGAGTGGTTAGACATTGGACAGAGAAGGGGGAAAAGATACCTTTGCATTGATAACGAGGGCCTCTTCACGGGAACGACGCCGAACATGGATCTGTGCTATTGCTCCGTTTGGTCTTGTCGACGGGAATGGGGAGGTGTATTGCGATTGACTGGAACGATGAATGTACTGTAGAGGAAAGCGGAATAATTAAAAAGTGAGGTTTGCTCCAAATGCTACTGCCTTCGTTCGTTCATAAGGCTCCTTGACGACACAAGTGGGTCAGGGCAGCTCTTGGCGGGGATCCCGGCGGGCACGGTGCTCTGCGCACTTGCCTTCGTGCCGAGTTACCCTTGTCAACACCACCTGGCTTCATCATTTCCACGACGTTGACGGCCACGGCGGCCGAACAAAAACGACGCACCTATCGACCAACAGGCCTGCCTGTCCAGCAGCTACGCACGCCTCCTCGCGAAGTTTCTCTGCGCCCAACGTCGCCCGATCAATTTCCCAATCGCAACGAATGCGCGCATACCACCCTCAGCGACAACACAACACACCATCCAACGCGACGACATTCGCCCAGCAGGCCCACGATGCTCAACGACCTCCTCGGGCCGCTCGGGTCGCTACAACCCCGGCAGATCGCGGCGCAAATCCTCAACTTCGCGCTGGTGCTCAGCACGGCGTTTATGCTGTGGAAGGGCCTGTCGGTGGCGACCAACTCGCCGTCGCCGATCGTCGTGGTGCTGTCGGGCAGCATGGAGCCAGCGTTCCAGCGCGGCGACTTGCTGTTTTTGTGGAATCGCGCCATGGACACGCGGATTGGCGAGGTCGTCGTGTATAATGTGCGCGGCAAGGACATTCCGATTGTGCATCGCGTCGTGAGGAGGTTTGGAGGAGGGTGAGTTTGCCCACTTTCTTGTCCGTTGGATTTGTGCCATCTGTTTCGTGGAAGATGGGTACGCAGGAGGAGGAATCGAATGGAAAGAAGCTGTGGAGGATTAGAGTGGACCGGCTTGAAGATATAACACTGACACATCCCAGACCCAACCCTCTGCGTCTTCTGACCAAGGGCGACAACAACGTCGCCGACGACACGGAGCTGTACGCGCGTGGCCAGTCGTTCCTGAACCGCGAAAAGGACGTCATCGGCAGCGTCTTTGGCTTCATCCCGTGGGTCGGCTACGTGACAATCCTGCTGAGCGAATACCCGTGGTTGAAGACGGTCATGCTGGGCTTGATGGGCTTGACGGTTGTGTTGCAGAGGGAGTAGAGAATGAGGAGAGGGTACAAGATGAGGAGGCATTTGGTCCACGGCATGACTGTCTGAGGAGGGCAAGGGGGGTTGCTGGTTGGGCGTAAAGAGCTTTACACATGGGCCCTGGATTTGAAAAAGTATTTTTGAACGCATTAGAGGAGGAAGGCGACGAAAAGATCCATCCGCCACTTTTATAGGACTGAAGGGCAGACAAAACATCCAAATGGAGTACCTTCAAACTCCTCAGGATTTTCTTTCTCTCCCCGCTGGCAGGGACTTTGCCATTCTACGCAACATGGAAAAGAGTAATGCATGCGTAGTTCTCGTTTCATACCCATCTGTCTCTACTTACATGCTGATCCACCTCAGCTCGCAGTCCTCAAGCCCTCACTTACCCCACACCTCCAAAATAACAGTCCATACAAACACGATCATCGTCCCCAAACAAACAATCAATTAAAAAAAAGCAAAAAAAGGATATGCGGAAGGCAAGATTCGAACTATAGAGCTTGGTCAGCCGGGGCCATCAACCACACCCCCATTATTACCCCATGGGGAAGGCGCTTACCTCGCGGTTTCTGCTTGTCATTTTTCGCTTGGCCGGCGAAAACCAAGTTGATGGGAAAGCAGCGCCTTAACCACTAGGCCACTCCCGCCGCTTGTTGTTGTTGTTTGTTGTTGCTGGAAAGGAAGCGGGCGTTTGGGGGTTATATTTGGTGGGGTGGGAGTGGGTGAGTTGTAGGACTTTTGCGAGAGAGGGCACCTGGGGAGGAGGGATTGGCTTGCGTGGAAGATGATTGCGCGTTTGACGGTGTCAAGCTGTCAGGAGGTGGGATTTAGTAGACACAGCTTTTGCAGGTGTGCGTGTTGGATGGCGGATACATGCATACTGGCGAGCGGTCAGGGAGAGTATCATATTTTTGTTGGCAACACTTCTTTGCCAGCTAGCGAGCTACGCGTGAGAATCTTACGAGCGAGCGGTTAGGTGTTTACGTATCCTTTCCCGCAAATCATCAACCGTAGATAGAAGGAAGCTCGGCTACATGCTGGGGCCGCTGTAGGTATCTTCCGAGATAAGAAGAAGACAGGGGGCAGGAAATAGGGGAGCGTACTTTTCTTAGTGACGTTGTTCGTTGTTAGCCTCTAGATTCTTCCTGCAATGAGCACCCTTGCTATCACCAGCAGACAATGTAGCGAGCGGAAATGGAGAGCTGGTGAGGTGTTTCTGTATGATTTGAGACGAGTTTGGTGGTAAAGAAGCTACAGTATGTATGTTGATGCAGTGTCACTTCTGCCATCTCCTGACGACATGCATACTTCACGTCTGTTCTGTGCCACTTTCGACGTGGCATCAAGACAACCGAGAATACCAAAGATCCAGTCGGGCACCACCGACTCAGCCTAAGGACAAAATAACCATGCATCAATGCGCCTGCTGTGCTGAACGCTCCGAAAGGTATCTTCGGCAAAGACCCACTCCGCAACTCCAAAAGTATCAGCATCACCATCCTTCAATTTGGAACTCAACTTTCTGGTCGCCTTCGCCCCTCGGGATGGGTCTGCTTTGTGCGTCAAACAATGATCTTTCGACAAACGTGACGTTACCGTTGCGATCGACTAGCACGAGTGACTGTCGCTGTGTGCCGTAGATACCACTTGATGCGGTCGTGGCAGTCTCATCCCCATTATTTGCAAAAGAAATCTCGTCCGTCGGCTTGGCCACGACGCCATCGCCCTCGCGACCAATGTCTGGGATGAAGATGCTGTTGCGCAGTTGGCGTAGATAGACCTCCCATGTTTCGCCGGACCGATGCTTGGGCAAGCTGTCTTGGCTAAGTACATCAAAGAGGCGCTCGAGCAGCTGATCGCGCGTCTCGCCCGCAGCCACGCTGGCCTCCACGGCGGCTTTGGTGGCTTCCTCGCCTCGCACAATCTTTGGCCAGGAGTTGTCGCCGTAATGCGAGTTGCTGAGGGCGTGCGTCTCGCCCGGCTCGCTGGCGACCCAAATCAAGCCATGGACGTCGGGCGTGCGGTTCGAGAGGATGGCGAGGCCCTTGCGATGCTTCGGGTCACTGGTAGAGGCGCCGTTGACATGGGCGTCATGTTGACGTCTCGGAACAACGTCCTGGAGGCGACCGTAAAGCAAACTGAAGCCGCCCACGCCCTTGACCTGCTCTTCATCGACCAATCGCTGAGCAAAGTCGGCGGTTGACTCGGTCGAGCGGGGCGGTAGCTTCAACCACGCATTGGGAATGGCGCCGCGGCTCTTTTCCTTGCAAATGACAACGCCCTCCTCCCGGAAGTTGGTCAGGACGGCCAGACGGCCCTGGCGGGTGATTCCCAACCAGGTGCCGTGGATGGGGCGGTGCAGGTCGTAGCCACCCAGAACGTGGTCATGTGGAGGCGCCCACCATTGGGCCGGGGCGGTGGGGCGGCGAAGGTACTCCTACATTCCGTCAGAACGAGAGTCGAGGGGCTGGAGAGGGAGTGGACGCACGTCGCGGTTGTTTAAGAGGATAAAGGGGTAGTCTGGATGTGCGGTCGTCACAATGGCGATACACATTACGAAATGGGGACCGATGTAGTCGGGTGGTGTAGAGCTAGTGTGCCTGGTGACCTTGGGCGTTGGACAAGGACCGTGGGAAGACGGCGCCAAAAAAGAACGAGGTCAAAGGATTATAACGGAGAGCGAGCGGCGTCGTGGTCAGACCCTCACATGAGCAGCTCGAACATGTAGGTAGGCAGGTGGGCAGCAGACTGGAGTGAGAGGAGGGAGTTGTTGGCATCGGATTGCTCGTGACGTGGAAACACCTCGGGCTTTTTTAGCTGCTGCGGGCTGTAGCCGTGCAGCAAGACGGACATGGTGGTGCCACATACGTGCCGGTGGTTGAGTGACAGACTGGCCTGTGGTTCTGGATGGTCAACCATGGTGAAAGAGCCGCAGGCGTCTGTTTGCCGTTATGGACCCAAAAATACAGCTCATGGTCGTGGCGGGCACGCTATCCATCCTTGTTGAGACATGCGCCTAGCGTCGGCTGACTGGTGGGAGGATGGGAGTAGCACGGAACCGTCAGGTCCAGGGGGGGTAAATGAAGGATGGTAGAGGGGAAAAGTGAGTTGCAGTCGTCTTGAGCTCGCCATTGCCGTGGTGGTGCTGAGGTTCATGTCCACATCAGTTCCATCTGTTTGTCGTTGGTTATCGCAGCCGCGGTCATCGAGCAATCATGGCCCGTGCTGGAGCTGCAAGCGGGCGGTGAGCCGGCGGGGGCGCCACGCAGCTGGAGACCTGCCCATGATCGTCGAGCGGCACAATCGTCGTCACCTAAGGCCCAAGTACTCAATCTTTGTCTACCTACATGTACCTTTCCCTCCCTCCCATTCCTCCGCCTCTCCACCTCTCCACCTCTCCACCTCTCCACCTCTCCACCTCTTTCCGACTCTCCTCCCGACACCTCCCGCCCATCGCTGCTCGCGACCTCGCAATCATGTTTTTCGGAATATTCGACATCTTCCCCAATCTCCTCACGTACGTCTCCTGCACCTCTCGCCCAATCCTGCCCCTCATGGTCCTTACCGCCTCAACTTCGACTCCCCAGAATCATAGAGACGATGCTGACGCAGCCCCAAACAGCACGGGTGTGTCCACCCTCTTCCCCATCTTTGCCTCCTACAAGGCCCTACGGACGCGCGACCCGGCCCAGCTGACGCCATGGCTCATGTACTGGGTCGTCTTCACCATCGCCCAAACGACCGAAGCCTACGCCGGCTGGGCCGTTGAATGGCTGCCCTTCTACGCCTGGCTGCGCTTCGGCGCCTACTGCTACCTCGTAGCTCCAGGAGCAGAGGGCGCGCCGCACCTGTACACGACCTACGTGCACCCGTTCCTGGCCGAACACGAAGCCGAGATCGACCGCTTCATCAGCGAGGCCCACGACAATGCCAAGCGCGCCGGCCTCAACTACCTCAAGCAGGCCATCGAGTTCCTGAAGGTCAACGTCCTGGGCCTGCAGCCCCGCGAGCCCACCCCGCCGCCCTCGCGCGCCGGCGCCGCCGGTGCCGCTGCCGGCTCCTACGCCCAGAGCCTCTTCTCCCGCTTCAACCTGCCCGCCGCTCGCGACGGGCTCGCCGCCCCGGCCGGCGACTTTTACGGATTGGTGGCCGGCGCCTTGCAGGGCGCCGCGGCGTGGCAAAAGTCTGGCAGCAGTGCGCGTGGCGATGGGCCCGAGGCGCTGATCCCGGAGGAGCTGTCGCGCAGCTCGCCTGAAGAACGCCTGTCGTATATCTCATCCAAGCGCGACCAGCTGCGCATGCTGATGCAGGCGTTCGACCGCGAGGCCGACCACCTCTCGTCGAGCACCAGCGAGAACCGGACGCCGGGCGAGTTCCGCGAGAGCGGCGAGGGCTTCCTGTCTAAGAGCAAGAGTGAATTGGAGTTTGATCGCGTCGAGTATGATGAGGCCATGGGCGAGGACAACCACCACGGACAACAACATCAGCAGGGCAAGATGGGTCAACGGACCGCAAGCGGCGGGTGGATGCCGTGGCAGTGGGGCAACAGCGGTGCAGCAGGTCAAGGAAGCGGGTCTACCAGCAGGGAGCGCTCACGCGAGGACAGAGCCAGGTCCAGTGGCAACGACCTGGCGTACTGAGGCTGCCTTTCTCAACCAACTCTCAACGTTTTATCACGACAATGGCGCACATACGGTTCTGGCTCTATTTAATTTCTGGGCGGTTGGGTCTGACGGGAAGGGTCAATCTCCGGTATGGTCTGGCACGGAGACCTAGGATGGGCGGTTGGCTGGTTTTGCTATTTGTTCTTCATCATGGCGTCACATAAGGCTCGGGACTGGAGGATCCCATGACTTGAACGATTCAAGCAAGGAGGAGAAACTGCCGCTTGGACAAGAGACGCTCGCTGCACCTACACACGTAGGTCGCTTCGTTGGCTGGCTGGCACGCACGCACGCACGCACGCACACATCTAGAGCGCGTGCGAAGATATGAGCCACACTCAACAACAACAACAACAACGATAGCGAGCGTCCCGGTTCACTCGGCTCTGCCCTGTTCACCACAGGCAGCAGACTTAGGTTGGACGGAAGGAAGAAGAAAGAGGAGGAATGCCCACACGGACGGATACTTAGGTAGGTAATTCAATCGACGAAACGCACGCCTTCACATCCATGCTCTTATCCACCCTTGCTATCTCTGCCATCATCCGTTGTTGCAAATGATTGATTGATTGATTGATCAACGATATCCCGCACGCTCCTGCCGCTCGTCATGTTGAAGTAGAAAGAACTTCACGCCTGCTGGTCCTTTTTGACGGTGTAAAGAGAATAACATAAAGTGGGTACATGTAAGTAGGTATTCAGTGTATGCCATGCTTTACAACAACAGCACAGCTTTGGATTGGCAAAACGCACGCGGAGAAGTGAAGTGAAAGAGATAGATGCATGCGTGCGGAGATGAGAGTACTTTTTTTTTCCTGTCTGATGTTTGCCTTTTTTTTTTTTTCTTCTTCCTCTCCAATTCTTTTTTTTTGGTCGTCGTACCTCAGAGGGACGGAAGGCTACATCCATGTTACTGTACAAAAACCGACTGCCTGCACCCACGCGTTTATGCAGGCCCGTAGATGAGGTCTGGCACTGAGTGATGGGGATCATGTCTCTCTCTCTCTCTCTCTCTCTCTCTCTCTCTTCTCCTTTGATCGGACGAGTGATTACATTTGCTTCCCCCCCTCCGCGGCCCAGGCCGTGTTTCCCATCGCCTTATAGAGAGGTTTGGCACAAAGCACGCGAGATATTCCCAGTATTTCGGCCGACACGTGGATCTCGACATGGAGAGCCTCCCTCCACTCCCATCCTGCCCCAGTCCATGTGGTCCACATCGCACAACAGACCCGGATTTTAAAACTTGCTCTCCTTGAAAGGATACGGTATCTCGTCGTCCTTCCGGAGCCAAATCTGCTTCTTCTTCTTGGTGGCGACGTGCTCAGCCCAGACCTTCTTGCCATGCTCCTTGGTAAACTTGCGGATGAAGCGCGGATCCCACAGCTCGCTGGCGACGCCGAGGTCCTTGCAGCAGCGCATGAGGGCGTTGCTCTTGCAGCCCTCGGTCGCCGTGGGGATGCCGTCCGGGTCAAAGTACTGCTGCTCGCCGCGCGCCACGCTGACCAGCCGCCCGCCGACCACGAGCCCGTACTCGCGCGTCACGAGCTTGGGCGTCACGATGGTCTCGCCGCGCGGTGCCAGGCCCCAGCCGCCCGGCCCAAACGCCCGATTCAGGATCCGTCGGTACTTGATTTCGGGCAGGTACACGATGCCGTCGGGCTTGATTTCAATGTCGTCGGGGTTGAGCGGCTCGAGCAGTGCGGCGGCCGCCTCGGCGCTGAAGGGTGTCGCCGACAGCCCGTGGAAGCTGCGGGACCAGTCTGGCTGTGAGTTTACTTCGCCGTCTGGGGGGAGTGGCATGTCGACCGGCGCATCCTGAAGTCCTTCATCAAGAGAACGCGTCGGTGGCGCGCCGTTGCCATCGCCATTGCTGTTGCCGTTTGGGCTGCTATTTGCACGGGGGGCGGGCGGAGCGGAAGGAGTGGAATTGGTAGTGGTGGTGGCGGTGCTCGAGTAGCCAGATCGTGCCGGTGTTGGCTTTGAGTTGTTATATGTGGTTGAAGAGCTTGCAGGAGCGGGCGTGGCACGACGCGCTGGAGTCGTGTTCGTGGTGGCGGACTGCGGACGCGGGCTGGACTCGTTCACGTAGCTGCGTTGGGCAACAGCACTCCGGAACGTGAGGCTATGGTTGGAAGTTCGGGGAGCATTGAGGCTTCTGTAAAAGCCAGATACGGCCCGCCGGGCAAAAGGAGAGCTCATTGTCGGGTTGGTGTTGGAAGATGGTGGCCAGGATTCGCGTCTGAAGTTTCGAGCGAAGTACAAGCCCGTAACGCTTGGGCCTGTAGCCAGGCCGTGCGGCCTCTCCACAGCTTGGGCCAAGTCCCTTATCGGCTTATCGCGAAATTTGGCTACCAATGACCTCATCGGGACAAGAATTGGAAGAAGGAATAAGGAAATTCACAGAGCCAAGTTGCATTCAAGCAGCGTGAACTGCATCAATTACCAAAGCTACCAAAATATGTTGTATCTAAGGGCCATCTAGATGATTCTTCATGCACATGCCAAAAACAGGCAGATGGTCCCTTTCGCCGTGATATTCATGTCCAGACATCATCCAATGTCATCCCAAAATAATCGTCAAAATCATCAAAACTCACTCACGCCTTCCAACCAGAAACAGCTTCGTCAACCAGCTGCCTGTATCGCTGCTGGTTCTCAAGCTGCTCAAGGAAGACCTTGTACTTGGCCGCCAGCAGCTTCTTCTCGCCCTCGTTGGTCGACGGCTTAATCATCTTGCCAGGCTTGCTGTAACGGTCCATGATCTCCCACAGAGGCGTCGTCTTGCCCTCCTTATCGGCGGAGGCAGCCTTGGCACCCAGCATCGCAGCACCGTGAACGACGGCAGCGTGGACGTAGCGAGGAATGAGGACGGGCATGTCGCAAGCCGTGGCGATTAGGTGCATCAGAATATCATTCTGGCACTGCGAGCCGGACATGAAGATCGAGGAAAGCTGGTGTCCACACTCGTTCATGACCGTCACAATCTGGTGGGTCTGGAGAGCGATGAACTCCAAGGTGCCAAGGTAGTAGAGTGCGAGGCCGTCCAGCGACTTGTCGCTACTGAGACCGACAATGGAGCCCTTCATGTTAGGGTCGGCGATAGGAGAGCGGTTTCCGAAGAAGTCGCCGTACATGAAGAAATGACGGCCAAGCCAGCTGACCGAGGGCGCGTTATGCTTTTCAGCCATCTCGCGCAAGTGCTCGTTCAAGTAGTCGTAAATGTTCGTGTTGAACGTTTCGGCCACCGTCATGGCCTCGTTGAAGGCTGGGTGCGTCTCAATGACGTACTTCAGAAGTTCGCCAGTCGCACTCTGTCCACCTTCGGCCATCCAGTATCCCGGCAGCAGGACATCACGGTAAGGTCCCCACACGCCAGGAACAAAAACAGGCTCACGCGACATGGCCAAGTGGCAAGTCGAAGTACCGGCCACAGCAGCCAGACGGGTAAAGGCCTGCGAGACGTCGTTCTTGGGTGCGTCCGAGTTGAGCTCCTCCGCGCTCAGTCTGACCTTGGCGCCGACAGTTCCGATCCAGCCGGCATAGGCATCAATCACTCCGCTGCCAACAGCGATACCGGCGGGAAGACCCATGTCCTGGGCAGCACGCTCGCTCAGGGTGCCAACGAGCTCGCCGGCGGTCGAGTACTCGTTGTTCTGCGAATTGATTAGCCACTTTCTAGTTCATAAGTAAGCGGGGAAGGCTAACCACCCCGTTGACTCCTCCTATCCTCTTGAAATTGTCCTCCACAAGGTCCTCCAGGCCAATTTCTTTGAGGAAGTCCTCCTGCCAGCCCTTGACACTGCCGTCTACGCCCACAGGCACGAAACCTTGCTTGCAGACAACGCTGCAAAAGCTGCGAGTCTCGGCACCAGTGGCCATGTGGGTCAATGCATCGGTCAAGTCGTAGAACTTGCACTTCTTGAAAAGCTCCGGCGGCATGTTGTTCTTGAGCCACAGGACCTTGGGGATTTCCATCTCGATGGACATCTTGCCGCCGACATAGCGGAGGAGGTTGTGCTTGGTGTTGTTGATCTTGACTGTCTCGTCGATGGGGCGGTGGTCCAGCCACAGGACAACATTTCGGTCGTTGCCGTCCTTGTTGTCAAAGCTGGGCCCGGTGATACAGACGGGCTCGTCCGTCTCGCCGTTGAAGACGGTCAGAGAGCAAGTGGCATCAAAGCCAATGCCGCGGACGGTGCTGGCATCGACATTGTGCTGGTCGAGAGCGCGACGAATGGACGAGCAAATGCAGCGCCAAATGTCGGTCGTGGATTGTTCCTTGGGTAACGTCAGCGGGCAATTGCCGGTGAGAGCTCGCCTCGAGTCCACTTACGTAGTAACCCGTCTGGGGCTGCCAGAGGCCAATGTTCTCCGAGGCGAGGCCGACAATGTCACCCTTCTCATTCATGATGCAGGCGCGGGCGCTGCCCGTTCCGACATCAACACCAATGTAGTGGTCCTCGAAGGGGCGCAACTCATTGTGAGGGTCCGTCGACAGCTGCCTGGACTGCTTCCTAGAGGGAGGCTGGCGGTAGGGAAGAGAAGTCATCGTGGCGGTGATGAAACTCTCAAGAGATGGCTCGGTGGAATTGGAGGCGGGTGTCAGGTGTCAAGATGAGTTGACAGCTGAGGTGAGGGACGAAGTGGGAGTGGTGAGGGGACGCCAATGTGTCAATTGAAGCTTGGGCTAATGTTTGAGTGTTACGAGGAGGGGTGAGGGGGAAGATGGAAGAAGGATTGTGAGGTCAGAGGGAGGAACAGCTACAAAGAAGCTTTTTGTTGAGCAGTCGAGCAGCAGGCAGGCACCCTGAGCTCAAGACCGGGGAGCTCCAAGCCATGTCGTAACCAGCAGGGCATTAGGAATGGAAGCTCTGACAGCCATCCACTGCCCTCGAGCACACCTCAGTGTTGCGTTAGCCCGAGGCCAATCCCCACCAGCTGTGCCTGGAAACACCAGAGCTTTCCCCACGATGGTCGCGATTTTCGTCTGGACAGGGACCCACTGGGCCCCGGTCTCTCCGCCACCACCCGCCATTGGGCTCTCCCCCGGCCTGCCTTGACTCGACCAGCTGCTGTACCACGAGCTGCGCGGCATTCTGACCTGGCCTGCTGTCCGCCGCCAACGTGTCCAAGAATTGGCAGTTAAAAAGACCAAGGCGGTAGCTACAGCTGCAGGTGGTTTTCGCGCGGCGCACTTGGCTCCGTGGACCAGTGCAGCCCTACGAGACCGAGCTCCCGCTCGTCAATGACCCGGCGTCGATGTAAGAACAGTGGGCCGCAACATCATCCCGCCGCCGTCGGTTCGCCACACCAACGTCAACCGCCAACGTCCGCATCGCGCACCGGCTCGGCAGCCAGCAATCGCACCGCATCGCGTCTGCATCAGACACCATGGCTCGCGCATCAACAGCCACGGCGCCCGTGCGTCTCATCGCGGCTGTCCTCTTCTTCCTCCTCAGCACCTTTGCCTGGGCCGACAGCAGCACCGCCGCCGACACGACGACCCTCACCGTCTTCGCCTGGCCGCTCGGCGAAGGCAAAGCGCAGCCGCAGCCCCTCGCCAAGCTCTCCTACCACGCCGCCAACGCGTCGGCCGCGCTGCTCTCGTGGACCCCTCCGACCAGCCCCTCCGACCTCTCGTCGCTCGTCCGCATCGGCCTCTCCTCCGACTCGTCGTCCTCTTCCATCCTCACCTCCGCCGCTGCCCTGACCCCGTACTACAAGAAGACGCTGGTATTGCACGCAGCACCTACCGGTGACGTCGTCTTCACCGTCGGTCTCGGCGCCGTCCCCCGCACAAACGAGGCAGACGAAGAGGTCGACGTGCGCGTCGAGCGTGTCAAGAAGGGCCCGGCTCCCGTGCTGAACAAGCCCGTCGTCCTGGACGAGAGCGGCAAGGTGGCCGGTCAGGAAGAGCCGCAAAAGACGTTTTTGCAAAAGTAAGTGGTGCCGTCTTGAATGAACAGATTTGTTGAAGATATTGACACTACTTCAATAGGTACTGGTGGGCTATAGCCCTCTTCTTGGTGTTGCAGGTTGTGGCAGGTGGAGGAAAAGAATGACAGCCTAGATATACCCATGAAAGAGATCATAACGGGAACAAATATAGACAGAGTACCCGCCATCGACACTCCAGATTTCCGTCAAGCAATCGTCCGAGACGGGACATGATGAATTTTTCCTAGAGACATGCGTATGATTGCCTTTTCATGACACCGGTACGTTAATGGATAGGTATATATGCTGGATAGAGATCCTGTGCATGAGAGCAATAAAGAGCGACTACACGCGCAATAAATTTTTGTTATTCTCAGCGGCTTTCAAGCAACAGCTTGACATCAATGGCAAAGAGAAATAGGGGAAGCCGACGTAGGTCAATCGATTGAACAAAGGTGCTTGTGTCAAGGCACGTTTAACAGACGCCACTGGCCGCAGTAGAGAGTTCAATGTATCGCGCCGGCTGTATCATGGAGCGCGATTGGCTGATTAATGAGAGAGGCAGCATCGTATTCAACGTGGCTCACGGCAGTTGATCTAGTTTGAAGGCGGATATCCAAAGGGGTATCTTTGACGGCTATAAATAATCACAGCGAACACCCGTCCAACTGCGCGAGCTCGCTTTACAGATAAGTGTAACAGACTTCTGATAGTCGGGAACCGGATTAAGAAGCAAGGAAAAGAGGTAAAACAAATGAAGTACTACAAGACAAGTCCGCCAGGAAAACGCCTCGTGCTAAAGGAGAGAATACGGACAAACGGCAGGACAAAAGGAAATAGGAGGAGAGAGAAGAATGGACCGACCAAGCCAAGAATAACAGTCTGAAGACGATAAGAATGATGGAACCTGCCAGCAAGAAAACGAAGCTCCAAACTCCATGTACAGCATCCTCCCGAAGAAGCTGTACACACAACATTAAGATATGAGTGTCAGGAACGGTCAGCAACACTTGCCGCCTTTCTTCTCGCGCCGCTCAATGTCTGCAGACAAGTCATCGGCGCCAGCACTCTGCCCATTGGCGACAGCCGGCGAGGGGAAGCCCAGCCAGCTTCTTCGTTTGTCGCCGATGCCCACCCTGAAGCTGCCGTTGGGATTGGCATTGGTGTACTCAAAGTAGCCGTTTTGATTCGAGTAGCCGGTCGCCGCAGGAGTGACGCCGCGCGTGCTCAACATCTCGAGCTCCATGACCTTGTTGCGCTGCTCGACCAGCTTGCGCGTAATGACGCGAAAGACCTCCTCGACTCCCTCGCCGTCCTTGGCGCTGATTTCATGGCAGCAATCCCAGCCAATGTCTTGGCCCCAGAACCCACTGCTGCGGTTGCTCTGCGGGCTCGCCATGCCGCTGTCGTCCTTGCCGCC
The DNA here is from genome assembly GCF_038021145.1 of Phyllosticta citriasiana. NCBI lineage: Eukaryota > Fungi > Ascomycota > Dothideomycetes > Botryosphaeriales > Phyllostictaceae > Phyllosticta > Phyllosticta citriasiana. The sequence goes on from NW_027117292.1 coordinate 572,524, forward strand.
ATTTGCGACACCCCAGAGGCTCCTGGGAATCGGCGTCGTCGGCTTGTCGTGCGGCTGGTGTTGCGGATAGAGGTTCTCGGCGACGTAGGCTATGCAGCGCTCAAAAGGTACCTTGCGCAGGGTAGGGTCCTCGGCAACCTTGTCGGACTTGGTGCCAACAACGTGCAGTATAATGTCGTCGCCAAGGTTCTTCTTGAGCTCGAGAAGCCAGCGGCCCATTTCCTCGAAGGATTTGGGATCGGTAATGTCGTAGCAGAGGACAGCGGCATTGGCTCCTAGGCGAATGACAGTCAGCAAACGGCGTGGGCATGCGGCACTAAGATGCAGGGTCTGTCTGTCTACACAGGGTCCAAGTGGGTAGAGCACGTACCCCGGTAGTACAGTTTGGAGATGCTGCGGTACCGCTCCTGGCCGGCCGTGTCCCATATCTGCAGTCGCACGACGGTCGAGGTGTCGATGTCAACAACCTTCTTGGTGAGAAACGAGGCGCCGACGGTCGAGGTGGTGTTTGCAAAGTTGTTTTTGACGTAGCGGTGGACCAAGCTTGTTTTGCCGACACCTTGAGAACCCAAGACAACAATCTTGGCCTCGAGGTCGGTGCCGGCCATGTTCGGCGGGCTCTGCGACGGGTGGAGAGAAACGGAATGGGGTGGGCAGTTTTGCTTGGAGGGGCAGTGTTTGAGGGAGTGAGACGAGTCGGGGCAAAGGCCGGAGCAGGAGTAGCGTGGAAGAGTAGTGGGAGCCTGATGATGGGACGCTGGCTTTCCCTGGTGCTGCAAGTGCGGCGCTGGGCGATGGGCTCTAGGCTGGTCGATCGGCACTTCACGAAAGCGGCGTTGACAGAGAATGAGAGAAGGAAAGGGCCTGACAGCGTCGAAGAGCCATAAGCGGCCTCTGCATGGCCCCGTTTGGTCTAGCAGCGAGCGAAGAAGACGAGGGGGTTATGGTGTTGAGGTTGTCGCAGCGCTGGAGTGGTCCGATCCATGTGCCAGGCGACCACCTAGGCCCAAGCTAAAAGTTGCGCGTGTCCACGGCCAGCCGCCATTGTCTTGGCCGACGCCTCGTGCTGTTGCGAAAAATAAGCCAAGCCGAGTGAGTGCGCCCTCGAGCCGCCCCATCTTTTCCCGTCGACGCTAGCTATAACAATGTGTTCTTCACTGCTGCCATGGTTGGTACCCAAACTTCGCGCATCGGTGTTGACGTGTAAGAGCCACCCTCGGGCCTGCCCGGCCGCATGTGCCGCGACGGCCGCTTAACAAACTCACATCCCTGTCGAAGACGGGAATCTGCAACAACAAACCTACGTCACGCCCTCTTCGCTGTTGCCAAGCCGACTAATTGTCTTTGAAATGGCACCATGATTTGCGTCGTCTTCTGCTTCCGCACCTTTTCACCTTGTGATATCTGAAGTTCGTCGATGTCCCGACCCGCAAACCTGGACTCATCTTGGAGACGTCTCCATCGATAGTTCCTTGAGACCCCATTTCGAATTCCTCTGACGCCGCTTTGATATCACGACTGCCCCTGTTTCATCAAGGGGGCCAGCTTCGCTTTCATGGTCCTGATTTGGGGAATTCAAGTCAACGTCAATACAGTGTCTCCGTAAAGTCAGCTCCAAGAGAATAGTTCAAGACAGATGCTGGTACAAGATTATTGGACATCCTGTCAACCCCAATAGCAGCGACGAGTGGATAGATTGAGGGCCGAATCCCTCTTCTACAATACATCCATTATTCCTTTGGCATTGGCATTTCCCCTCATACGAGCACGACTGCGGTTTGACGAGATTTGACAGGCATGAATGCCAGGTTTTGAGCATGTATAAGTTCAACGATGAAAAGAAGCAAGTGCAACGACAGTGGTCAATCAAAGAATATACTGAGTTTCGAAGGGCTTTTTCAAAGGTAGTTAGTTCTTCCTTTCTCCAGCAACTGTCATAACTATGATACCAAACAGTCGGGTGTGGCTTCTTTCAGTTGTCTTGTTCGGGCAAACGGGCCCAAGAGTCGCTCAGGTCCCGGATCGGCGCGTCGTTCGGGTCGTGGGTGCCGGGAATGCTCAACAAACGTCGCCGTGCCATTGGCTCACGGCCGGCCTCGTCGGTCTTTACCCCACACTCTCGCGCTACGATCAACCGAGCTTGTCCGCGCCAGTCGCATCGACTGGTCATGTACACGTCCCGCTGTCCGTAGACTGCGACTTTATACGCCACCTTGTCCTCAGATCATGATATTTTTTAAGTCATCCATCCCCCGAAGACCTTTCTTTGCGTCCCGACATCACCACCCACAACCCCCGGCCCGTCCGACTCGCTCCTCGCCCTCTCATCACCATGAACCGCAAGAGCAACGACACGCAGCCGGTAAAGCTGACCGGCGCCGACGTGGCCCAGCACAATTCCGCGGAAAGCTGCTGGGTCATTGTCCACGGTCGAGCATACGACGTGACCGAATTTCTCCCCGAACACCCTGGTGGGTCGAAGATTATCCTCAAGTACGCGGGCAAGGACGCCACCGAGGAATTCGAGCCCATCCACCCTCCGGACACGCTGGACAAGTACCTGGAGCCGGATAAGCACTTGGGCGAGGTGGACATGAATACGGTAGAGCAGGAAGAGAGGGCAGATGATCCGGAGGAAAGGGAGCGCCAGGAGAGGATAAAGACCATGCCAATACTGGAGCAATGCTACAACCTGATGGACTTTGAGGCCGTGGCTAGGAAAATAATGAAGAAGACTGCGTGGGCATATTACTCAAGTGGTGCAGACGATGAGATTGTAAGAAGGTCCCTCGGTCATGGAGCTCTGAATGCCAGCCTTCGCACCTTATCTTCGCAGGATAAGCTGGCATGCTAACTTGCGCAGACACTGCGCGAAAATCACTCTGCTTTCCACAAGATCTGGTTCCGTCCGCGCGTTCTCGTTGACGTGGAAAAAGTTGACTCCTCGACCACCATGCTCGGAACGCCCGTCTCTATCCCATTTTACGTGACAGCTACCGCACTAGGCAAACTCGGCAACCCCGAAGGCGAAGTTGTCCTGACAAGAGGCGCTCACAAGCACAATGTGATCCAGATGATCCCTACACTGGCGTCTTGCTCCTTTGACGAAATCGTCGACGCGGCTGGCGAGGGTCAAGTGCAATGGCTGCAGCTATACGTCAACAAAGATCGCAACATTACCAAGCGCATCGTCGAACACGCCGAGAAGCGCGGGTGCAAGGGTCTTTTCATCACTGTCGATGCGCCGCAGCTAGGTCGGCGCGAGAAGGACATGCGGTCCAAGTTCGACGACGTGGGATCCAATGTGCAGAGCTCGTCGGGCGACAACGTGGACCGCTCGCAGGGAGCCGCGCGCGCCATCTCGTCTTTCATCGACCCCAGCCTGAGCTGGAAGGACATTGCGTGGTTCAAATCTATCACTTCGATGCCCATCATCCTCAAGGGCGTGCAGTGCGTCGAGGACGTGCTCAAGGCTGTCGAGTATGGTGTGCAGGGCGTCGTGCTGAGCAACCATGGCGGCCGCCAGCTCGACTTTGCGCGCTCCGGCGTCGAAGTGCTCGCTGAGGTCATGCCCATCCTGCGCGAGCGCGGCTGGGACAAGCGTATCGAAGTCTACATCGACGGCGGCATCCGCCGCGCTACCGACATCATCAAGGCTCTGTGCCTCGGCGCAAAGGGTGTCGGTATTGGTCGCCCGTTCCTGTACGCCATGTCTGCGTATGGCCTTGCGGGCGTAGATCGCGCCATGCAGCTGCTCAAGGCAAGTCTAGCTTTCCATTTATGCCTTCCCCAACTTTCGAGACTCTCGTTTTCTTGTTGGTATTAGCTAACCGCCTCTTGCGCACAGGACGAAATGGAGATGAACATGCGCCTCATTGGCGCGTCCAGCGTCGACCAGCTCAACCCCAGCCTGCTCGACACGCGCGGCCTGAGCTTCCACAGCGCAGGCGTGCCGTCCGACACACTGAGTCTGAACGTCTACGATCCGCTGGCGGGCCCCAAGGAGAAGTCGAAACTGTAAAGTTTATTACCATGTATCTTCTTGTAGGGGTTCTGGGTAGTAGAAGAACTGAGGAGAGAGTGAAAGCGGCGAGATCTCCCATAGATGAAGATGGATTGCTTTGATTTTTCCATTGTTTTCTTTTGTTTGGATTTGATTTGTTTGTTAGATGGAGCGTTCAAGCCGACTGACGGCATTCTGAATTATAGCGATCTCTTTTATCTCAAACGCTATTGATAAGAGGCATCCGTCTAGCCTTTCTTGTCGTTTTCCTTCGTCCTGTCTAGATCAGCCGTTGCAGTTGATGACTGCTCCCTGAGCACGGCTGCGGTACCTAGTGAACGACTGCTCCATGAACGTGGCAGCGGTGGTTATTGGACGACTGCTCCCTAAGCGCAACCGCGCTGCCGAATGGCTGCTCCCTAGATGTACCGGCCCACGACTGCTCCCTAAACGTGGATGTGATGGCCAATGACTGCTCCCTCTAAGCAGGTCACAGTTGTGCTCACGAACAACTGCTCCTAAAACAAGATGTGGCAGTACTGTACTTGACAAAGACTGCTCCCAGGTACGTGACATCTCCTTTGCACTCCAACGCAACTCGTACTCGAACGCACGATCACAACCTCTGTCCTAATCGGGCAAAAGAGAAGCTGCAAATTGAGGGCGAGGGCGCGGGCCGCGGACCGGCAGGAAGTCGTGCGCGCCTCCTTGACAAGATGGAGGTTTGGACTCGCGGTTTGGGGCTATATCGTGGCATGTTTGTCTGTGGAAACGTGTCATGGGACCAGGATTCAATCTGTGATTGCCATGTGTTCTATATAACTCATCCCTTAACCAAGACAAAAGTCCCCAGTGATACCTGAGCGCCTTACAACGCCCGTAATACAGATGACTATGTCTACTGTGCTTTGCTAGTTCTATTGTTTGGTGCACAGTACTACAGCATATGATGTGATGTCTAAATTGCGTCGCCGCGGTGAGCAAAAGGGAAAAGAAGAGGCTGGGAAGCAGAAGAGTGATACTAAACTCCAAGCAGATCAGCAATCATAACATCGTTTGATGTCTCACCTTGAGAATCTACTTCATCGCCATTTCTTCCTCATCGTCGGCAACGTCAAACACGCGCCTGCCAAACTTCCACACCTGATCGACATTCAGTCTGCGTATCGGGCACTCGCCCTCGGCGGCACCCGGCAATACGTCCTCGCTCAAGACGACAAAGTCGGCGTCGGCACCGGGTAGCAACGAGCCCTTTGTGTCTTGGACGCCGAGCATGCGGGCGGGAGTGCGAGTGACGGCGCCGACAGCCTCGGGAACGCTGGCGCCGGACCAGTTGAGAAAGTTGTTGACGCACTCGATGAGCGAGACGGCGCTGCCGGCGATGCGGCCCGTCTCCTGCTGCGTGAGGACCGACCCGCGCTTGACGATGCGCGACCCGTTGGTCCAGTCGTAGACGCCGTCGCCCAGCCCGGCCAGCGCCATGGCGTCGGTCACCAGCACCATGCCCGCCGGGTGTGCGTGCCACGCTATCTTGACCGTCGTCGGGTGCAGGTGGATCCCGTCGGCAATGAGCCCAAAGAACGGCTTCGTCTGCGACGTCGTCGCTGCTGTCCCGAGAACCCCGAAGATGCCAGGGTTGCGGTGGTGCAGGGGCCGCATAGCGTTGAAGAGGTGCGTTATCATGGCTGCGCCGGCCGAGATGGCTGCGCTGGCTTCTTCGAATGACGCTTCCGAGTGTCCGATGGAAACGTCAATGCCGCGGGCTCGCAGGGCTGGAATGCAAGACAGCGTGCCGGGCAGCTCAGGCGCGAGCGTGATGAGCCGTATTTGACTACGCGTGTTGGTGTCGCTTCCGCCTTGCATGTTTTCGGCGCCATAGCATTCCTCAAGATCGGCCAAGCCTCGCGGTGCTGTTCGTAGAACCGAAACGCTGTGGACACCATTCTTGGTCGGATTGAGGAACGGCCCTTCGCAGTGTGCACCAAGAGATTCTGAGCCATCTGCTGCGTTGCGTCGCGAGCCGGAGGGTCCGAGAAAGGGCAGTGCCTGATTTGGTCTCCCACGTCAGCGCTGGTGTTCTTGCTGCTTGCCTACTTCTTCCATGCTTTGGGGCTTTGCTGACCTTGTGATAGACGCTTTTGTCCTGGCTGGTCAAGGTTGGAAGGTAGGACGTGACACCAGTGCGGATGAGGCTCCTGTTGACACGCCGCACGCCCTTGGCATAGAGCGAGATGTCGTCTGGGACGACGGAAAAGTCAAAGCCAAAGCCACCATTGAGCTGCACGTCGATGAAGCCCGATGCCACAATACGGCCGCCCAGATCAACAGTCTCGTCCGGGACTAACTGGTGCTCGTAGAATACTTGTTGGCTGTGAAGGACTTTGCCGGCCACGGAGCTGAACCACAGGTCGTCGTACACCAGGGCATTGTCCCGGACGACGCGGCAATTGGTGAATTTCGTGATGCCGCTTGGTTCACGGACAGGGGAAATGGGAATTGCCGACGGCATGATGGAGCAGGATGTTGACTGAAGGAGGAAAAGACCGTGGACGCAGGGCGAAGAGAAGGCAAAACGGGTCAAGGAAAGGACGGCATGATTTGACTGGCAAATTGCACAAACTTTTCTCTTCGCAAGCGGCGGAGCAAAGTCGCAGCGCGAAGACGGCACATGGCGCGTCAAACGTCATGGTCGCAATGGAGCTTATCGCAGGGACGCGATTTGGACGGGGGTAACGTAGTTGAGGTTTGGGCGGGCATTGGCGGTCGAAGCCGAGAGGGACGGCGGGCCCGGCGGCAGATGTAACGTCGACGACTGTCAGCTTGTTACCCACGCCCGTCCATCGCCATTACAGTCGCAGAGGACAAGGGATGACTGGTGTTACATGGCGACCGCCGACCGCCCGCACGTTGCAGACATGCTCAATACTACTTACTCGACGTCGCAGTGAGAGGCTCCGCATCTGAGCAAGACGCTCCCTGTCATTCGTCGCCTACGACCACCACCACCACCACCATGGTCGGCAAGCAGGCCCACCTCGATCCCTTTTGGGACAATTTGGACTGGTAAGAGCCCTATCCACGTCCCGCCATGTGACGCCCCAGATGGTTGACGTTGGCTCGCAGGACCCTGGTATGTTTGGACTAGCCATGGCAAGCTCGCAATGTACCTCTGACGCCGCATCGCACAGGGCCAACTGTTCATGATGGGCTTCGATGGGACCACAGTCACGCCGCAGATCCGCCAACTGATAGAGCAGCACCACATCGGCTCGATTCTTTTGACGGCAAAAAACCTTAAATGTGAGATTGCCCGTCAGCGTAGCAGCGCATGGTAGCTAAACCTTCAAAGCCGCAGAAGAAACCACCAGACTATGCTATGAACTGCAGAAATGTGCCCGCGACGCCGGCCACCCGGTGCCGCTGGCCATCGGCGTGGACCAGGAGAATGGCGGTGTCAACAGTCTCTTTGACGAAATCTACATTCGTCAGTATCCCAGCGCCATGGGCATTGCCGCTACCGGCTCGACGGATCTGGCCTTCGAGGTAGCCAAGGCCACGGCCCAGGAGATCTCGGCCTGCGGCATCAACTGGATCATGGGCCCCTGCCTTGATGTCTTGACCAATGCACGCAATCAACCTCTGGGAGTCAGAACCACTGGCGATGACCCGCAGGAGGTGTCGGCCTACGGCGTAGCCTTCATGAAGGGCTACAAAGAGGCCGGCCTCGTCACCATGGGAAAGCACTTCCCCTCTTACGGCAACCTGGAGTTTCTGGGCTCCGCTCTCGACGTGCCCATCATCACAGAATCGCTTGAGCAGCTCAGCCTGAGTGCCCTCGTTCCCTTTCGTAATGCCATTTCCCAAGGACTGGATTCGATGATGGTTGGAGGATGTGCCATGTCCTCTGCCGGACTCAACATTATGCATGCTTGCCTGTCTGACCAGGTCGTCGAAGGTCTATTGCGCTCAGACCTCAAGTTTGAGGGCGTCGTCGTCTCCGAGTGCCTGGAAATGGAGGCCCTGAGCCACAACATTGGCGTCGGCGGTGGAACCGTCATGGCCGTCAATGCCGGCTGCGACATTGTGCTGCTGTGCCGCTCATTCTCTGTCCAGAAAGAAGCTATTGATGGCCTCAAGGTCGGCTTCGAAAACTCTGCCATCACCATTGACAGGGTAAGGGAGTCGCTTCGTCGGGTTTTGACCATGAAGTCAAAGTGTACGTCTTGGGAACAGGCGCTTAATCCTCCCGGAATAAGTATTCTCTCGACAATGCAACCATCCCACACTGCCCTGTCCACCAAGGCGTACACCAAGTCCATTACCGTCGTCCGGGACAAGAACCGCTTTCTGCCCTTGTCAAACATTATCGAGTCTGACGAAGAGCTCCTCTTACTAACACCCCTGGTAAAACCTCTTCCTGCATCAGCAGCGTCATATGCCTTGTCGGAAACGGTTTCTGCCGGTTCACCGGAGCCGGCAGTCTGGGAACGGAGTGCGTCTGTCATGAGTGGAGAGCGCGTCTTCCGCGAACTTGGCAGATCTTTGGCACGGCAGCGGAACGGGCGAGTTCTTCACACTTCCTACACAGCTAACGGGGTCCGACCAGTCCACGAGAACTTGATCAACAGGGCGAGCGCCATCATAATCCTCACTGCCGATGCGAACCGCAATCTCTATCAACAAGGCTTCACCAAACACGTCTCCATGATTTGCAACATGCAGTATACGGCCGGAGGCGAACGAAGAGAGAAGCCGCTCATCGTCGTGGCGGTGAGCTCTCCTTACGACTTCGCCATGGACCCATCGATTGGCACATATATTTGTACATACGACTTCACAGAGACGGCACTTAATTCCCTTGTCAAAATCCTCTACGGAGAGCACAATCCCTCAGGCACCCTGCCTGGCACCATCAGCCAAAGCCAGAAGTTGCACCAGTCGCGGCAGCACTGGCTCGTGGAGATATTCAATGACGAAAGAGACGCCAACGCGCTGGACAATTTGATCAAGGCCATCACCGAGAGTATGCCACCAAATCAACGGTCAGAGCTCGCCAGCGCTACTTCGAATTCCTTTTTGCTGCACCATCCAGAAGTCATCGAGTCGCACTTTGTCGTCCGAAATAGCACGACGCAGGCCCTATACGGGTTTTGTTCGACCTACTTTTTCAAAGCGACGGGAACAGGAGTGATAGGCGCGCTATTTGTGGACCCAGCAAGAAGAAAGCTTTCGATTGGTCACTCGCTGCACAACCGCGCCATTCGAACGCTCCTCCAACGCGAAGGAATCAAGCGGTTCCAGCTCGGCTCCAGGCTACCAAGCATCTTCCTCGGCATCCCGACTGGGCACGGGGCAGAGCGAAAACGACTGCGGGCGTGGTTTGCCAATATTGGGTGGAACACGGCTCTGTCGAGGCCGGTGTGCAGCATGGTGGCTCGCAATCTATCAACTTGGACGCCGCCCGAGGGAATGGCCAAGAGCCTGGGCAGCGCCGGGGTTGAGTTTGATCTGGTGTACGGGTGGGAGTATTCGCAGGCGGTGCTGGACCACATCAAGACAAGCAACCGGCAAGGCTTGGCCGAAGTGTACAAGCTCGCGCTTGCGGACCCAGGGGCGTGTGGCGTCATCCGGGCCAAGAGATCCGAGGACGGGGCGCTGGTCGGGACCGTGGTGCTCTACAACATGGACTCGAGCCTGGCAGAGTTTGTGCCAGCCATGAAGGACACGGGCGAGGTGACGGGCGGGATTTCGTCACCGGTCATCTCTCCCGCAGTGGGCGAGTACTCGACGCTGCTGCAGGGGCTGATTTTGCTGGGGATGCGGCAGTTCAAACAGCAGGCGTGCAACGCGTGCATCCTCGACTATGTAAGCGCGGCTGCTCCCTTGCAGCAAGGCTACACGACTGACGGGCGCAGATTGACGGGGACGGCAACATTGACGGGCTGTCGTCGATGGGCTTCGATGTGCTGCATAACTTTGAGGAAGTCAGCTGCGACGCGGCGACGTGGACCATGGTGCCACCTTCGTGAGGCGGTCAGGTGCAGGTGTCGAGGGAGTAGAGAAAAGAAGAGGTGCAGCGGGACGTGGGGGTGGGGGAGGAGGAGGAGGAGGAGGGGGAGGAGGAGGGGGAGTAGTCGTTGCGGCGGCCCAAGGAAGCCCTTGCGTAGGGGGCTTGGGATGGACCCTCGATCGTGGTTATCGTGCCTCATCAGCTTCAGACGTCGGCGGCTGCGTGTGACCGCAAGGGGAGCGGCGGCCGTGACACAGAATACACAGGCTTCCAATCTTAGATCAGTCTGACGGTCGGTGGTGGGTGAGTTGTTCTGCTGTATTGGCGGCGGTACTGAGCCCAGTGACTGGCGGGCGACGGCGTTAGGCCGTCCGTGGCCGCCCGCCTCCAGCTCCAGCCCAGGTTTAGTCAACCTAAGCTTCTCCAGACTCCACACCGGCTGCCCGCCCAGGCCAACGGCTGCACTTTGACCTCCATCTTCCACCCATCCTCCAGACTCGCTCGCTCTCTCTCTCTCTCTCTCTTACCCTCTCACGCTTCCACCATCGATGCTCACGCCATTCGTGCATCCTCTCCCGACCGCTGTCCGTATGAGCGCTCCTTGCGCCCGTCTGCACCACTCCAGCAGCAATGGACGGCTTCGACACCATCACCATGTCCTATCTGGCTGCGCCGATGCAACTGTCCAACGTAACCGCCCCGGACGCCCTCGACGCGCCCATGTTGCCGCTGGATAACCTCGACCGTCACTCCAACTTCGACGCCGAAACTTTTGCTGGGTACGCGTCCTGCGACGGCCCGCACCATGCCAAAACCATGCTAATCCGTCTCCCTCAGGAGCGAGGATGCGACTTACACTCATCACCCCCTGCCGCCGCAGCAGCAGGCCCCCTTGCGATCCTTTGCCAGCGCCGCCTATGAAGACCCCTTTTCCGACACTTTTAGCGCTTTCGAGCACCCAACTCACGCCGACTCGGCCGCCGCCGACGGCGACTCGGTCGAGCGCGATAACAAACTGCTCGGCTTCTGCGCTCCGACACTGCCGTACCCGCTCCTCGACTATGCCTGCCGCCGCAACACCATTTCGCTCGTCGCGCAGTTGCGCGGCATGTTTTTCCTAGCAGAGTCGCCGTGGGCGTCGGGCGACAATGGCAACCCGCCACCCACTGAGCTGACGTGCTACCGGCGCAACCTGTTCCAGGTGACGGGAACCATCACCTTGCCGCGCGGCTTGAACTACATCCTCACCGAGCAGGGAGAACAAGTCCCAATTTTGGCGCAAGAACTGGTCATTTCAGCGACTGAGTCAGTCGAAGGCAACCCAGTGAAGATCATTTCGGTGCCATGGAAAACCCCGGCAGGCAGCACGCAGCTTGTTGAAGACAAGACTGAAAAAGAGCCGCCATCGATACCCCTAGACATGGCCAACGGTCAAGAGCTAGATTCCGAATATGTCAGCTTTCCATTAGCATGGAAGAGACTGCAGTTCCGAATCGCCACGGCCAACAACGGCCGCCGGAAGGAACTCCAACAGCATTTCGTCGTCAGACTCAAACTCATGGCCACATTGGCTTCAGGAGTGCGCGCGCCAATCTGTGAAGTGCAGTCTGGCGCCATCATAGTAAGAGGACGCAGTCCGAGAAACTTTCAGTCTCGGAAAGACTTTCCAATCAGCGGCAGCGGCAGCACAGCTCGAAAACCCCACACTCCTGCACAGCCAACGACAAGGGCTTCTACTGGCGATTCAAATCACGGCCATACCCACAAGCGCGAAGCTTCGCAAGCTACGACCGTCGAAATCCCGCAGATGCCTTTCCAGTTCGACCCCAACGACACTCTGGTGTCCCCCGACTTTTTCGAATGGAAGATTCCCACGGCGCAAAATGGCCCCATGACTGCCATTCCCCCCGCCCCTCCGTCATACGGCATGCAATCCGGACCACCCTACGCACAGTCCAGCCCGGAAGTCTCACGTCACAACCACGGTGCGCGGAAACGCGCAGCTTTGCCACAGCCTATTGCCTTGTCCCTCACCGAAGAGGTAGCGAAGAAGCCCGACTCGGTCTCCGAAGCGCATAAGAAGCTGCCTAAGCTGAGCCAGCCGACACCACGAACTCCATCGTTTTCCCTCAACCTGATAAGCAGTCCCGACGAGAGCGCCGATCTGCTCTACGAGTACTTTCCCCTCGGCCTAGATGATTGGATGCCACCGGTCGATGCAGTGTACCGGCCGCATGTTGTTCATCACACCAACCTTCCGCAAGATCCCAAGGCCATGGCGGTGCGGAACAGGAGTAAGCGCTACTTTTCAGAGCAATCGCCGTGAGCTGCGGGCCGGCTGCTTGTCGGTTGAACGAAATTTGACGATGGCGCCGCGGGCCTTGGTACTACTCAAGAGGAAGAAAGACTTGCTTACGATATTACGACTGCTCTTCTACTCTTTCTGATTGCGTTGTTTGTCTTGGGATACCCGAATGCAGCGGAATTGCATCATGTTGGAAGGTCGGACCGCAATTGCGGTATTCAGCGGGCGTCGCGCGCAAAGTCCGCCTGGGATGGTAGAAGCTACGATTGGGGGACGGAGGTCTTGCGGAGAACGCAATTCTTGCAGAGAACTACAACTTGTGCGTGCTCCGCTGGCAATTGCGCGCTCAGCCTTTGTCGCCTGCAGCCTGCGAAGATGAAGCCGAGTCGGGGTACTGTCTCGCACACTTAATGACGAGACCGCCTCGCTTTGTTATGCACCTAGAGACGAAGAAAAAAATCTTCCTCGTGCTCGTCGCCTCACCCTAAACCCCTGCCGTCAGCATCATCATCAGACATAGGGAAGAAAGAGGCGCTGGGGTAGTCACGATCCCGCCCCGCCCCGCCCCGCTTCATTCCGCCTGCCTGCGCCTCAACCCAAATCATCAAACTCTCAGTTGCCGGAGCTTCCCAAGTTTCAAAAAAGGCCGACATTGCCTAGCGCCAAAACTGAAACTTTGCCGGGCGTTGCGTACCCGAGGGACTGGGGCTGGGCGGGACGGGACGGGACGTCTGGGCGAAGCCGGCGCTGAGCATGTCGACCGCTGCGCCGCGCTGCGCTGCTTGGCTAGCTCAGCTCACCGAATGGTTGGCTGGGCGGCGGGCTGACTGACTGATTACCTACCATAGCTCCCACTTCACAGGCAGGCAGCTGACTGCGGCTGAGGTTGGTGATTTGAGAGATAAAAAAGAGAACCACATCTTCTGTGGATTGACGACCTTTATGCGCAACCAAACGACCAACGGACTCTTTCTACGCTTGCTGCTTTGCCTCTAGCGCATCTTCTTGATTTGGATTGGTTTTCGTTTGTTTGTCCAATTGCCGCTCGAGCTGGCGGGCTACCTACCGGCTGGCCCGGTTCGCCATCGCGCGTTGTTTGTATTGTTGTGCTGTTTGTTTGTCTGTCTGTCTGTCTGTCTGTTTATTGTTTTGGTAAGGAGGCTAGGACGTAGGCAGGTGGTGGTTTGCGAATGGGACAACAAGCAAGTGTCCTCGCAAGAAGGAAGAGGACAGGCAGGCACGCGGGGGGGGGAGAGAGAGAGAGGGACATGGACGACGCAATGCATGCAAGCGAGTAAGCAAGCAAGCAAGCAAATATAGCATGGATAGCACTCAGCCATTGCAGGCGTGCACGGTACGGTACGGTACGGCACGGTACGGTACAAAAGGGCAGAGACAAGACAAACGGGTTTGAATTCAAGTCGTTTGTTTCCTCAGCTGCCATCTGTCTTTCTCTACGCGCGTAGACAAAATCTCGTCTATCCGATCTGCCTCCATCTGATGACCCCAACCAAGTCTATCCAAGTCTATGTATGCAAATCGTCACGACATTGTCCGGAGTGATTCTAAAACCTGATTGTGGGAAAGCGACGTGGGATGGTAGGGCCTGCTGGAGAGTTTGTGGAATGATGGTGATGGTGATGGTGATGATGATGATGATGATGATGATGATGATGATGATGATGATGTAGAGAGGGTGGAGAAGGAGAGCAAAAGGCGGGCGGAGATGATCAAGGTACCTGCAGCGGGGCATGCCCAAATCTCGCTCATGTGATGGAATCTTCTTTTTGAAATGGTAGGAAGACGTTGGATGATGTACAAAGGTAATGCGACTGGATTTGGTCTCATTGGTCTGTCTCACTGTCGTCCACTTTTCTGGTTTCTTTCTCTCACTCTCTTCTGTTCGTCTCTATGTATACATGCACCCTATATGTACATGAACGACAGCTGAGCCCGCCATGACGGATAGCCAGCCACAAGTCCGCTACGTATGCGGCTCGAGATAAGAACGACGGACGAAGATGCTGATGACCCAATCGACTCCGACCCAAACCCACCAGTGACGCGCTCCAAAACCGCCCACAAGCTCGGTCGCTGCATGCCAGCATATCAGGGGCCGCTGGGTCGGGCGGGCTGCGCATCGCATCGCAGCGCATCGGTTAGAGAAGATGGATGGGTAACAGAGGGGCTAGTCACAGCTGCGGTGCGACGAGCGCAACAACAACGACTTGGACTCGAGAGCTCCATGTCCCTCGTCCACCGGTCGACCGCATGCAGCCATCGCTGACTGGCTTGCCCTGCTGGACTGCCTGCTTGCCCGCTCCGAAACACGTAGAGCAGCACAGTGCGGGTGATGGACGCAGCGAAGGAGCTGAGAGTGATTCGTCGCCCCGGCCCCCTCGCGTTGCGCCAACCAAACAGCTGGACACGTCGCCCGCCGACATGAGCCGAGTCTGCCTGCAGCAGAAGCGGCAGCGGCGCAGAATGCGGATGCAGCCGCAACGATCCCGGGCGAGTGGTGGCGGTGCCTCCTAGGGCGACCACCCGACAAACGGGTCGCGTCGCGTCGCATCGCAGTGAGGCAATCGAGACTCGAGCAGCGCGCTATTCCCTGCCTTTGCCCCGCTCCGCTCTCGCATGCTGCAACGCGCTCGATTGACTTTTTTGCTTTACGACACATGGTCATCATGGTCCTCAAGGCAGCACACGGCAACGGCAGCGCCAAATATGGACGACTCATATGCGAGCTCGAGATCGACGCAGCCGGCGGGATTGGCGCCGCTGAGCGTCGTCAGTTCGTTGATGTAGCGCTGGGCGAGTGGCCTGAAGGCCGGGTACTTTTCAATGACGGAGCCGTTGCAGCTGATGGAGACGTGGCCGACTGTGGCGGGAGTCAGGTTCTCGGCCCTGTTGCGCAGCTCCCAGAGCGCATGCACGCCTGTCGCCAGGTACGCCGCGGCACGGTGTGATACGAGCTGGCAGATGCGCCTGACGTGGACGAGATCGGCGTAGGTCGGCGGCGTGGGCAGGGGGTGCGCCGCCTGTAGGGTGGTGCAGGCCTTGGATAGGGTGGGCGTTTCGTCACTGCATTCTTTGTTAGCAACGGCTTCTGTGAAATAGTGATTCGAGGAACTGACGACTCGAATACGGCCATGATTCCCGTGTCGAAGCTGTACGGCTCGTCGAATCTTTCGGGAACGTTGCCGCCAAACAACCCAGCTCTTTGAATGGCCTCGATCAGGATCAGTCGCACGATCTCGCCCATGTAGCGGCCGCCGATCAAGTGCTCGTACGGCTGGAAATCCGGATGGTCATGGTTGGCGTTGAGATGGTCGTCCCACCGCGTTGTGGGAAGAATGTTTTTGCCAAACATGCTCAATTCCGTGTTGACGAGCACGCGTTCTGCCTCGTCATGCCACTCTTGGGGCCTCTGGCCAAACTTTTCGCGGGACAGGGCAGTCACAGGCAAATGGATTGAGGCGTTCAGGCCGGTACCTAGAATCAATGCGAGCCGGGTCGACTCGTCCTCGTAAGCGCGCGAGAGTAGAGTGGCGGAAGAATCATTGACAATGGCATCCATGCGGACATTGAGGTTCTGTCATGATTAGCACAAGTCTTAGCTGTCCAGGGACATTTTGCCCACCCTTCTCACGCACGCCTGCTGAATCAAGTCGCCCAAGTCCTGGCCGAGAACGCCATTGGTCGCGCGAAATCCCTTGCCCATGCCAATCAGATTGCCGCTGCGAGTCGAAGTTTGTCTGAAAAATCAGTCATGTTTGCAGGGGCCAAAGGAATGCTGCTGGCTCACTCAACGGGAAAGGACCAGGCCAAACCCATGGGCAGCGTTTGGGCGCTGTCGACATGGGATTGGACTTGCGGATCTTGCAGAGTTTCGGCGATGCGGTCGGCCATCCAGTCGAAAAAGACGGGACCTTCGAGGGCGCGTACGGCGTTGTTGATGGGGAAGCAAAGGATGGTGACCAGGTCCATGCGCCTGGAGCCGAGTTGGACGAGGGCCACGCGGAAAGTCGAGCCGCCCACGTCAAGGGCGAGATAGGTGCCGCGTTCGTGACCAGTGGGCAGCGTGTGGTTGTAGGACGGCAGCATGCACATGGGCGAAGTCTTGAGCTTTTGGGCAAACTGGTCCTGCAGCTTGGCCGACATGGTGATGAGGCGCTCAGGGCGGAGGGGCGCGTCAAACTGACGGTGGACGTCACGCAGAAAGTCGTCCATGGAGAGGTCGCAGGCGCGAACTACATTGTGGACGCGCTTTGGAGACGGGGAGGGCAGAGACGGAGACAGCACGGCGTGGATGGGCGAGGGGAGCATGACGGACTGACTGACGGACTGACTGACGGACGGACTGACGGACTGACTGACTGATTGACTGGGATAGCGGACAAGAGTCAATATAGCTGGAGGGAGCGAGGGAGGTCAACCCAGTCCCGGTCCCAGTCACGGTCCGGCGGGGGATATATAAGGCGGTATGGAAGGGGGAAGGGAAGGGCAAGGAGGAGGAGGAGAAGGAGAAGTAGAAGGAGAAGGAGATGGCATTGTGAGTGTGTCCTAGTAGACATGGACTGGACTCACTCACTCATTCACTCACTCACTCACTCACTCACTCACTCACTCACTCACTCACTCACTCACTCACTCACTCACTCACTCGCTCGCTCACTCACTCACTCAATCACTCACTCAATCACTCACTCAGCATAATGATACGACACGATGCAACGCAGCTAGCCCGATGCAGCCCCCGCGACCCGCCTGCAGCCAAGCCCAATCCAGCCCAGCCCAGCCCAGCCCACGTGTGTCCTGTCCTGTCCTTCCCCTCACTCTCTCCAGCTCTCTCATTCTTTCTCCTTCTCCTCAATCAGAAAAAAAAAAAAAAAACACTAAAAAAAAAAAACCACTAAAAAACTTCAACACCATGCTCCCGCCCGTTGGGTGTAACTCTGCCCTCTCCTGCAATCAAAGATTTCGCCCGTCTCCACTTCTCCCAGATTGCCGAATGTCACGCTGTCGCCTATCAAAGTCGCACTCCACCCGCCCCACGTCCGCGTATTGCCATTGTCATTGTTGCGTGCAACCTCGCCCCGGCTTTGCTCACAACTGCTTCGGGAGCCTGCTCGTGCGCCGCACATCTGTTCGCTTTCGGCGCTTGGTTGCATCTGCGACCATGAAGCCGAACAAGACGAAAAACGTCGCCTCCGTGTCACCATGAGGACCTACCCCGTCAGCCGCCCCGACGTGACCTGGCCGCCGTGGAACCCTCGAACCAGCCTTGCCGACCTCAGTTGCCTCATGCGTCAGGCCTCACCTCTCCTTTTCTGTGCCACTTTCTTCGCCCATCAACATCCCTCGCAGATGCTGAAGCAATCGCGGCATCGCCCATCACATTCGACGCCGCTTCGCTACAGACGTGGCGTCTTTTGCATGGCCTTTTTGCCCCATCCCTCACAGACGGGAAGCCACGCCAGAAGAATCCCTCACAGAATCCGACGTTGCTTTGGCTTGACCGCTCCCGCCATGAAGCAGTTTGACGTCTCGTCATTGTTGACCCTGCAGCCCATCCTGCGGCACATGTCAACTTCTTCGCATAAACAATGACCGCCATGTTTTGAAGCCCACCGCCACCGGCGGCAGCGGCAACAACAACATCAACCTACTGCCAGGATCATGTTTGTTGTATTCCTAGTAGCATTGCGACAATGAAACAGCAGAGGGCCAAACCATGGCAATTGGCACGCCATGAAATTTCTGTTCTTAGTCTCGCCGTTTTATCACGAGACCTAAAGAGACTTGAGGTGGGCGTCGAGAATTCCACGCCGAGACAGCCAGCCTGTCCTTGACCGCCACCCACCTGAGCCGCATACACGTCTCATCGTGCCAGATCTGCATCACGTTGCGGGAAGAGAGAATCAGCCAGCCAGGCGTCGGCCTTTTGATGTACCCCAACTGCCTGATTGGGAAGGCCATCGGACTTTTGGATCCTTGAGTACGCTCACTGTTCCATGCCCATCTTCTTCCTAGCAGGCTACGTACAAGACTATTGATACATGCAAACACCGAGCCTACCTGCCAAACTACTACCTACCTACCCCTTCCTCCCCTTCGCCCTGTCGTCCCATCACTCCACGGCACCTTCCAACCCAAAACCTCACCAACCAAATCCCACAGCGACTCGCCAGAGCCTCATTCCCCTCCTCTCCTCTCTTCTCCTCGTTTCGACAGACCGCCCAACTAGCCGAGCGCACCACCTCGCACCTTGCATCGTTGCCGTACTCCGAAGCAATTCAAGCAAAGCAAAGCCACCAAGTAGCGTGCGTGCCTCACTCTCAACCATCCTTACATGTCCGTCGGCCGCTCCGCGCGCCCGTTGGTGCTGCCGCCCTCCCCCAGCAAGCACACCAACAACGGCCCGGCCGGCGCTGTGCTGCTGCTGCTGCTGCTGCTGCTGCACGCACATTCCACAGGATCTTGGGTGGCTTGGGCTGCTACGACCTTTGCGCTGCCTGGAAAGTACCGAGCCGAGGCTGCTTGGGGAGGTAGGTAGGTTGCTTCTTCGGGCGCTTTCTCTTTTGACCGCAAATATGTACCTACATGTGTATGTACGAGTGTGATGTGCGGTCGGTCTCGAATCCATCTAGATTTCTCCTCTGCTTGGTCACGCCACCACTGCGTCGCCACCCACTACCCCCTGTTACATTGTGCTTCTTTGCACAGTACATACATACATACATACATACATACATACATACATACATACATACATACCAACCAGAGCAAGCAGTCTTTCCTTCATGCAGTGAATACACTTAAATACACTTCCGTATCATTAAAGCACTGGCTGGCTTCTTCTTCTTCTTCTTCTTCTTCTTCTTCTTCTTCTCTAATCTACCACTTGCTATCTACCCATCACACCTGTCATTCCACCACGCCTATCGCAGCGAACCGACTGACTGATGCCCTTTTTCTTTCCAATTCACTGGTGCAGCAAATCTCTCAGAGCCGGCGGCGGCAAAAAGTGACAGATTTGGAAAGTCTTTGTGAATGTACGATTGTATGTATATATGTTTTGTGTACATGTACCTATATATGCAGGCTACACAGCACATGCGCATGCACGGGTGCGGTGCCGATCAACGAACGAGTGAAGAAGCGCAGCAGCAGGTGCAGGTGAGGCAAAGGCGAAAAGAAAAGAAAAAGATAGGGTCAGTCATTGACTATGATGACTGCAGAAGAAGCGTGTGGCGAACATTGTACCTATGGTTGATCGCGACCCTCGCGCCGCCCCGCGCCGTGCCATCATGCCTTGCCTTGCCTTGCCCTGCCCTGCCCTGCCTTGCTCTATCCATTCATCCATCCATCCATCTTTCTGCCATCGCTGGTACTTTCGTCTCGTCTTCTCCTTCTTCTTTTGCTTCATGTACACATACATACAGTACATGCAAACAATATATGTAAGTAAGTATGTATGTGTGTGTATGTAGCCAGCGAAGCATTTTTCCCCACTTCCATTCTCTCTCACTCGTCACCATCTTCGTTATCATCTCGTACATCTCCCTTCCCACCAAGAACCAACGATAACAAAGTAATGGTATATAAATATCTCACCGTCGTCATTCTCGAAAGGAGGAGGAGGAGGAGGAGGAGGAGGAGGAGGAGGAGAACGAGGGAGAGAGAAAAACGCGGAAAAGAAAAAAAAGATCCCAAACCGGCCGAAAATGCAACACAACAACAGACACGACGCTCGCTCAATCGACACACTGCCGCCCTCGCGCTGCGTCATAAAATTTTACTTTCTTTCATCTCCTCTTCAATGCACGGCGGCGCCCTCACTCTTCTCCGCCTTGGCCGCCGCCGCAGTGGGTCCCACGCCCAACGTCTCCTCGACAACGGCGCCGCCGGCCCTGCCCTCGGGCGCCACGTCGCTGGCCGTCTCGTCGGTGAAGCGCAGGTCGTCGGCCAAGTTGACGTGGTCCTTGACCTTGAGCCAGATGACGGGGGCGGCGATGAGCAGCGAGGCGCCCAGCAGCGCCCAGCACGACGCAAACAGGTTCATGTACGGCCTGCCGTCGAGGTCGAGCGACCAGATGACGGCCGCGCCCGCCGACTGGATGCCCTTGTAGAAGCCGGCAAAGTTGGCCAGCTTGCGCCCGTTGTTGGTCATGGCGCCCATGAGCCTACATTGGAAAGAGGTTGGTTAGTCGGGTTAAAAAAGAAGGGAAAGGAAAGGTAGAGGTCGTACCAGTAGACGGTCGTCTGCCACGCGGCGTCGTAGAAGCCGTAAAACATGTACAAGAACATGGGTCCAATGTAGCCCGAGTCGCTCCAGTCCTTGGGCTTGAGATGGCCAGAAGTCTTGTCGGCGCGAGTGTAGCCCTTTTGGAACTCGTAGCCGCCGCCCCAGAGCACCATGGTGATGACAAACAGCGTGCCCCAGACAGCCTTGGCGCGGATGGTGCGCCGGACAGATCGAACGTCGAGAGCGTAGCCGAAGATGAAGGCGCCCACGATTTGCATCAGGTAGTAGAGCGTGTTGTTCAGCGCGCGGGTGCGCGTGTTGAAGTAGGCCGAGTTGACGTCGTTGAACTGGTATGTGTAGAACCAGTTGCTCGCAAAAAACATGGGGAAAAGAGCGATGATGTACGGGTCAGTAATGAACGTCTCATACAGGCCCATGATCTCCGTCTTGAAGGATGGGTTCTTCATCAGGATGACACGTGAGCCATCCTCACGGACCACACTCTTGGCATCAACGAGAGCAAAAGCTAGAGCCGCGCCCAACAGGGTCAGGATTAAAAATCCAATGTAGGTGCCGTCGGAGACGGTGCTGTCGGTTGTGGTGTGGATGTTTTGGCCGAGGGGAATCTGCAGGCGTGACGAAACGCGGCGTGGTTAGCAAGGGATGTCAATTGACCATCGTGTGAGCTCGTGGCCAGCAAGCACCACAACCCAGCGCAGCGGGCTCGGCTTACCAGGCTTCCAATGACGGCTCCCAGGTTAAAAATCATCCAAAACCAGGAAATGTAGCGGCCCTTGGACTCCTCGGCGGGATACGACATCATGATGGCGCCCTGCGCGCACCACAACAGGCCGGCGCACACGCCCAAAAAGGCGCCGGCAAAGATGGTGAAGCCGTAGTTGCTCGTGTGCGAAAAGGACAGAAACGACGCCACGTAGATGCTGTATCCCAGGCCGCCGAAGCCCAGGGCAAACTTGATTCCCAGCGTGTTGGCAATGGTGCCGGCCATGAAGCCGACGACGGCAAAGGTCGAATAGAGGGCAATGTTGGCCTTGTTTGCGGCCGACGTGTCGACCTGGCCGCCGCCGCCCATGCCGGACAAGGCATTGAACATGCCAGGACACAAAAAGCAGACGAGCGAGACGATGAGCAGCTGGGCGGGCGGTGACGCGTACCACACGCGATGGCCCAGGATGGAGAGCTCGCGATACTTCCACGAGCGCGGAGTCGAGGCGGCGAGACCAGCTTCCTCGGCAGAATGGGTGTCTGAGGCCGGGCGCTCGTTGGCGGCCGTCGTCTTTTCGACGTCGGACGCAGCCATTGCGAAGTTGGTCGAGGTGGTGGTGGTGGTGGTGGTGGTGTTGCTATTCAGTTGTCATGGGGCATCGGGTGGTTGGTAATGGGTAGGTAACTGGAGCCGGGGACGCAGACGAGTAGCAGAGGAATTGTTTCGGTTGCATGGCGCCGTATGCAGCTGGAGAAGGTATATATCCAGCGGTGGCGCGGGGCGTGGATGATTGGCAGCTGGGGTGACATGCATCTTCGTCGTCTGTGCCGCATGGAGCCATCAGCCAGCGCGATGGGCTAGGCTAGGCTAGGCTGGGTGGGCAGGCGATATGTGTGGCCCAAATACGGAAGAGCCGAGGCCAGGTCAAGGGGCTACAGGTATACAGGTACAGAGCAAACAGCCAGAGCCCGCTTCGGTTTGCGGAGCAGACTGGCTGTGAGGTCGACACTGCGATAAGTTGAAGATAGATAGATAGATTGATAGGTATGGTATCTATCCTTCAGCCTCAATGTAACCGTTTGATCTCTCCGCAGCCCCTCGTCCGGGCAGACCCTGGGCCCTCGGCGCGCTCCATCACAGGGCCCACCCTCCAACCCATCAGTCAGTCATGTCACGATTAAGCTCAGCGATAGCAGCGACGCTGGAGAATACTGCAACATGCTGATGCACCCTCTCTTCTCCGCATCGATCGAGCCCGCCAGGAGTGGTTGCATCCAGCCGTCCATGACGTCTTGCCCCCGAGTCTAAAAACATCAAAATGTACCGGGCCGGCCGTTTGCTGCTCCTCTCCAGCTCGGTACAAGACGACCCAAAGAACAGCAGAAATTCCACCGACCGGCTGCCGTGTCCGCATCTACCTAGCAGTCCTTCGCATCCCGGCGCCGCTCATCACCATGTACGACTCGACCCATGGCCCTGTCCTTCTGTTCGCGGACTAGCGCTGACCAACACCACCACCATCCAGGAGGCTCATCATCCGCGACGACCCCACCGCTGCCTCGCAGTACATTGCAGACTACATTGTTGGTGCGTGATATCAGGTAGACTCAATGCATGACGACAAGCTCATCACTGCCGCAGAGCGCATCAGGGCCTTCGACCCCACGCCCGAGCGTCCATTCGTCCTGGGCCTGCCCACCGGCAGTAGCCCCGAAATTATATACAAGCTGCTGGTCGAAAAGTACAAGAGGGGCGAGCTGTCGTTCCAAAATGTTGTCACGTTCAACATGGTATGATGTCTCTGTCCAGCCAGCCAGCCAGCCAGCCGCCCGCCGCCCGCCGCCCCCTTTTTATATCGCATCGTACTCGGCAGCAGCCATTCGCTCGTCTTTCCGTGTTACCTGCCTGTTGCTGCCCTTTATGCTATGCATGAACGAGGCAGCCGTCGAAACATGTCTCGTGCCTCGGGAACTACAGAGAGACTGTCGCAGTCATGGTTTCTCCTTCTCACACCGCCATTCTCATCCTCTCTCACTTGCTCACTCATTTTGGCCCCCTTACCCCTTCAACCACCCCCTTGGCCGTGCCACATCGACACACAACTAACACACACTACAGGATGAATATGTCTCCCTGCCGCGCGACCACCCTCAATCCTATCACACCTTCATGTACTCGCACCTCTTCTCGCACACCGACCTGCCGCCCAGCCAGACGCACCTGCTCAACGGCAACGCGCCCAACCTCGCCGCCGAATGCGCACGCTACGAGGCCCTGATCCGCAGCTACGGCGGCATCGAGCTCTTCCTGGCGGGCATCGGCAGCGACGGGCACATCGCCTTCAACGAGCCGGGCTCGTCGCTGGCCAGCCGCACGCGCGTCAAGACGCTGGCCTACGACACGCAGCTGGCCAACGCGCGCTTTTTCGACAACGACGTGTCGGCGGTGCCGAGCATGGCGCTGACGGTGGGCGTGGGCACGGTGCTGGACGCGCGCGAGGTCGTCGCCATCGTGACGGGCGCCCACAAGGCCGCCGCCCTGCAGCGCTGCGTCGAGGACGGCGTCTCCCACATGTGGACCCTGAGCGCGCTGCAGATGCACCCGCACGCCATGGTCGTCGCCGACGACGACGCCACCCTCGAGCTCAAGGTCAAGACGGTCAAGTACTTCCGCAGCATCGAGCGCGTCGCCACCCGCGAGGGCATGCTGCAGGTCCTCGGCGACCCCCGCGCCGAGCAAGACATGCTGCGCCGCGTCGAGGACGACGTCGCCGCCATGCGCAGGCGCGAGGGCGCCAGGGGCAGGAAGGATAGCTTGATGGTCACCCCGACTACCGCCAAGCCGTCCGACTCGCAGCCCGAGAAGCAGCCTCGGGAGAAATCAAAGACTGAGGTCAATTCTGGCCCCAATGTCCCCCTTTTGCACCCGAACCCGCAGCCCACGAGCATCAGCCGCAGCACGACGCCTGAGCCGGCGCTGGACTGCATGGGCAGTCGCATCAGCCCCGTCGAGTCGCCCGTCGTCGACGACGTGGATGACGACGCCGTCGATTTCCAGCGCATGGGCGCGCGCATTGCGGCGGCGTAGGCGGAAAAGGTGAGCCGGCCGGAGCGGAGACGGCGGAGGAGGAAGATTGAAGCATCTTTCCGTTCGTAGGGAACACGGCGTTGCGGTATTGGTATGCTGCGCTCGCTTCCGTTGGGACATTGGCTGTTCTCTTCACATCATCTTCAGACTGTACGATTGAAACGACCATAGAGATTGAAAAATTGAAACAGACATGACGGGGGGTGGCGTCTGGAGTCGAAAGCAATATGAATTAAGCTCTAAGCTGCGTGGAATGGTCATGAAATGTCATGTAGGAATAAAGAGATGGGCGGGGTAAGAGTGAATGAATGAATCAGTTGGTATCTCGTCGTAAAGGCCTCGTCTCGACGTCAAAGAAGTAACCACCTAGCTACTTCACCATTGAATGCTCCTCGTTACTGCCCCAGCCCCACGAAGTCGAGTCTGTTCAACACCCCTGTCAATGCTTGAGCACTCCTTTCATGCTTCCGGGGCAATCCACACTGCTCGCCGACTTGTCAACTCGCTCGCCTATTAAGGGAAGAGAAAAGAAGCCGAGAAGGCAAGGCTCAGTTGAGCCTTAGCAAGACCCAGTCGAACCACCGATCTGGCTAGCGTCGCAGCCGTCGGGGTAGAAGAAGGAAGCAACCCTGAAAATGAGTTAGTGTGCAAATTGCCAAACCACGTTTTTTGCAACTTACGCAATGATAATGTAGGCCGCAATGAGCAGGGAGCCTTCGAGGTAGTTACTGCGGCCATCGAGAATCAAAAAGTTGATGACAAAGGCCGTCACAAACAGCGAGACGGTCTCGAAAATGTTGAAGTAAAGCGACATGTCCTTGCCCATGATCCAGCCAAGGATGACGATGAAAGGAGTCACAAATATGGCAATCTGAATGCTACTGCCCACGGCGACACCAATGGCAAGGTCCATCTTGTTCTTTGCGGCCACTGTCACGGCAGTGACGTGCTCTGCAGCATTGCCAACAATCGGTAGAATGATGAGACCGATGAAAGCCTGGCTGACGCCTGTCTTGTCGACTAGAGGCTCAATGGCGTCACTCATGAAGTCGGCGCAGACGGCGACCAATCCAGTCGTGATGAGCAGCATGACAATGGCGCACGTGCGCGACATTTCTCCTTGGTGCTCCTCTTCCTGCGACTCATGCTCGGAATCGACAGGTCTGATCTGGCCAGGAGCTGGATGGCCAGCGACGGCCGGAGAAGTTTGGTTGAGGCGGTCGGGAAGAGAAGCTGTGCGGCGCAAACCTGCGCCACGAGCCATGCTTGTATGCGTCTGAGGAACATTGGACGGCGGTGTGACAAAGACATTGTTGGACAGCAGCGAGGGGAGCCTTGTGGGTCGACCGGAGAACTGGCGGATGTTGAACGGGCGCTTGTTTTGGGTGGCAGTCTCGGGCGCTGCTTCGGCTGTGCCATCTGCGAATCCGACGTGTGGGCGGTCGACGGCCTCTTGGTGCGTTGCAGAGCCTTGGGGAGTCTCGCCGACGCCGGCGGTCTTCTCGCTCAACTGCCCCTCGGCGGCCCTGTGGGAACGAGACTTCTTGTGCTTCTTCTTTTCCTTCCTGCGGGGCTTCTCAACGGGAGGAGAGACCGAAGAGCCTTGCTCGAAATCGCGTACACGGGGCATTGCGTCAGGCTTCTCCTCGTCGTTGTCGGCTTCGTCGCCGCTGAGAATCGCACCAAGGGCCGACTCGCCGCGAGACGGTCCATCGGCCTGGCCTGAGCTGGATTGTGCCTGAGAGTCAAAGTATGCGCGGTGGTTCTCGAACGATGGGCTTGTGATGACTGATGGAGTGATTCCCGAGGGAATAGACGGGCTAGTCCTCGAGCTTGCGCTTGACTTTCTTCGCTTTCGGTGTCGAAAAGCGCGCTTGATACGTTTTGCTGTCGTGTTTGAGCCAGAAGACGAGTCTGTGTCGCTAGAGTCACTGGAATCGCTGGACGATTCGGATGAGCTGGAGTTGAGCATGTCGGCAAGTACGCCAGGATGAGACTCTTCGTCGATGATGTGTTGGGGTGTGCTTTCGTAGAGGTATGAGTGCGACTTGAGTTGGAACAGCAGATAGAGGACGTAGACGACGAGGAGCACGACACTGGTGCCGCGGCTGACCTTGAGAGTCTTGATATCCGCATTGCCCTCGTTGGAGAAGGATGCGTGGAAGGCCGTCTGTTTTTGGTTAGTATTCACAATCTGAGAGAGCAAAGAGGCTGCGGCAGTGGCAGATGAAGCCGCGGCAGCCTTGTCGAGTGAATCAACAAGCACCTACCGGCAAGAGCAGGCTCATGACTGCAAGACTAAGCAAACAGGCACTCATGTTGGTCACGGTGTTGTTGTAGACTTGTTCCTGGAAGCGCAGGCCACCAAGCAAAAAGGCCATGCCCAGAATCAGAAGCAAGTTTGCCAGGATGGAGCCCAGCAGCGAGGCCTGAACAACACGTATCTGGTCCTTAGCCAGAAGGATGATGAACAGGATCAACTCGACGGCATTTCCAAAGGATACGTTGAGCAGGGCGCCGAGAGTGTCTCCCAGCCTTGATGCCACGCTCTCGGTTGCGTGGCTCAGCAAACCGGCGAGCGGGATGATGGCAATGGCGTTCATGGAGAAGATCAGCTCTTCGGACAGGTTGGCAGGCTTGGTAGCTATGCCAATGGGCACGAATACCAGGAGCACATTCACCCAGCTGTAGCACAGGGCATCGATGAAATGGCGGACGAATCGAGATGTGCCATTTTTGGCGCGAGTGGTGAGCGGCAACTTGGCCTGCTCTTCTACGGCGGCAGGCGGAGCTCCATCAAGTTGGGTATTGTCTGGGGGTTGGCGGGGGGCAGACTGAGATTTGGAAGGCTTCCTGTCGGCGGGGTCGCTCTGCGAGACAGACGACTTGGAGGAAGGATTTGTGCCATTGCTGGGAGTGCTCCTCAGCGGCTGAGGCTGGCGTCGGTCAGGTCTCTGGGTGCGATTTGAGGCATGCGCATGAGCCCACGAGTTGATACGGTCTAGGTTGGTGTTAGAAGGATCTCCCATCGGTGGAGGGTCGCGAAAGGCGAGTGGGTGAGGATGGAACAAGGGGAGCGAGGGAGGGGACAAAG